>NC_079314.1:96402163-97082878 GCF_029931775.1 Euleptes europaea | reverse complement strand
ACACACACAGCCGGCTCCCTGCGACCGGGCTTCAGCCTTCCCACCTCTCCTCCCCCCACCCCCAAGTCCACAAAAGTCCTCCACCTGATCGGCTCCCACGCGGATGCTCCGGCCCCGGGAGGGAGCGATTGGCTTTTTCCTCTTCTTCCCCCCTCCCTCCCTCCCTCCGCGGCGGCCGAGAGAGGTTTCAACCCCTGTGCCGCGCGGCGTGCAGGGACGCTTCGCCTTCCTGGCTTGGGGGAAGCGTCTTCCTCCCTCCCGCCTCCCGCCTCCCGCCTCCTCTTGCCGATGGCGAGAGGGGGTTTAAAGGGGCCGCAGCGTTCCTGCACGCTGCGGCTTCAGAGAGGGCCGTGCTGCGCTGCGTTTCTCTGGCAGCTGCAGCGGAGCCCAGTCTGGGCCAGGAGCCTTCTTACTCCTCCTCCCAGAGGCTCCAGGGGCTGCTTGGGCGCAAGTCCCGCCGGCCGCCACCGCAGCACGCCCCCCCCCCCGCACGGGCCGCTCCCGCTCCCCGGCTCCGCTTCACAGGGCGCTCGGCTGGGCTGCGCGCTGGGCAGAACCGGGGCGGCGGCGGCGGCTCCTCTTGGCCGAGTGGGGGAGGCGCCGCAGGTGGCGGCCCGGCCTTCAGGGGCCTTTTGCAGCCGGCGGGCGGGCAGGCGGGCCCTGAGGGCGACCGCTCCCGGTTCGCCCGCTGTCCCTGCCCCCGTTCTGAAGCGCCTCCCAGTCCGACCTCAGGCGTGAGGAGCCAATCCGGAGTCGCTGCAGACCGCCCGTGGCGCGGGGCCAGGCAAAGCCGCGCCTCGACCCCTCGCCTCCAGCCCGGGAAGGGAAGGGGAAGGAAGGCTGCTTCCCCGGGGGCTGAGTGGAGGCGGCCGGGCGCGTGCCGGCAGAGAGGGCTACGCGTGCCAGAGTCGGCACGCGTGCCATAGGTTCGCCAACACGGCTTTAGACCATAAACGAAGCCTCACAAATTCTTGGTGATGATTTAAGATGCATGCCTACACAGGGCAACGACAATGGGACACATACAGCTCATAAAATATACCTTACCTCCTACTGGTCAAAGCATTCTGTGCTTCTAATCTTCTAGTCTTCTAATCTTAAAGGGGGAAAACATTTACAAAAGAATTTGATGGATGTTTACGTTAACATACAATTTTCTCTGCCCTTTTGTTCAGCAAGGGTGCCAGTGCTGGATACCCCATCCCTTTGCCCAGGGGTGCAACCCTGTGACCCCTGTGAAGAACAGACAGCAGCTCCTCCATCAGTGATTTCCAAAGGCTGATGTGATGCAGCTATTCTTAAGTAAGGGAAAGGATGATACTGCATCCGGAGCATCAATTATACTGCGCATGAACAGCCTACAATTCCCCACACCAACCATCCAGACCCATGAAGAGTTTGCTTTGGTGCCATGCACCTTGTGCTATATGAGATCCTTGAACGGTGACCTCCCACCCCCCAGAAAGGTGGGCATGTTCACAGAGCACATCATACAAATGCCATCTCTTACTCAAAGTTCCAGGGAAACCCAGCAAGGGTGTGTGTTTATTTTTAAAACAAATGGAAAAAGAACAAAAGGAGCCCCATTTGTAATTGTTATAAATAAAAACAAATGAGGAAGAACAAAACAAATGATAAATCAATGCAAGATCTTATTCATTTCATTGTCCATCCATTTTTCCATTCCTTTGCATTACAGTGCAAAGCAATGGCATGGAGGCGTTTTGCACTAGCTACACTGGCTGGAAGAGCATGCAGCGTTCACAGAAAAAGGAACAGGGGGTAATTGGCTTGAAGACTCTCCAACTTGCCGCAAGGAAACCTCTGAGCAATGGAGAACCTGTGAGATGTACACCTCCTTTATTTGCCTCTAAAATTGGCAGCCCTTTTCTCGTGTCCCCCTGAAATCTGGCAAGCCTGATGCTTTGAAGAAGTAGTAGAATCCCTGAAAACAAACATTTGGCCTCTTGGCCCAGAAGAGCTGGGTGTAACTTGAAACCTTTGAAGCTGTTCTGCCTCTACTGCACTTGACCAGGACTCCCCAGCATGTCCTCAGCAATTTCCCTTTAGCTTTCAAAACTTTTTTAAAAATTGTAACATTTTAGGCATCATTTGATTGGTCCTATAATTAAAAAAAAAAGATTATGTGGATTGTATTCGAAGTTTTGTTTTTGGATTTTACTTGTGGGCCAGAATGGCTGCTAACAACTTCTTTCTATGAAAATATTGAACATTTTGTGCGCAGAATGCTGATTTATTTATTTATTTTTAGGATACAAAATTAAAAAGGGAGCGGGGAGGGGTAAAGTTAAGTTTCCATGCCCAAGTCTAGTCAGTAAATTCATTACATGTCTCAGAACAATTTGTCATACTATACTATGCACCTGATCAATATTCTAGTGTTAAAATGCAGCATTAAAACATGTAACAATTTTTCTGATAGTCATTACCTATAGCAGTAGGAATGTTAACTCTCGCAATGTCGGATATGAAATTTTCTTACATTAAAACTATTCTTTAATATTTCTAATACTTAGTTTATGATCTATTGATACAATTAACTGTGGACAATCAATGTGCACATTTATCATAAAAAGGTTGCCATTTGCGCCAAAAGTCATCTAATGGCTGTTTTTTTATCAAACAGGTTAGTTTTGACATCAAAATGAAATCAAATAGTTCAGAATGCTAATGTTAAACGGCCTGGGTCTCCCACTGAAATAAGCGGGAAACAAAAACAAATAGCAATAACAAAAGGAAGGACTAAGTCACTAATGGTAAGTGAAGCAAATGCAATTAAAAAATGAATGAAAACTGAAATTAATAAGGTCTTCAAAATACATGCAAACAGAGAAATGAAATAATTATTTTCTCCTTTGCACACCCTTAATCCCTCAGTGTTGTTGCTTGTTGAAGCAGAAAGCATGTGAACTCCGGAAATCCACCATGTTACAAGAGGGAAAGATCAAATCAGATAAGCTGATGAAGGAGTGGTATATGGAGACAGAGGTTGATTTTACAAGACAGAGACAGCTGACTCAGCAGAAACAAGTGGTCCAATTTTTTCCTGGGAGGAAAATTTAGCCTGTACATAGAAGGTGTTACACATTTGAATGCTTCCTCTTGCAGATTTCCTCAAAGTTTTTCTTTTCTTTTCTAAATAGCATATCATGGGAAATTTTTGGCTGAACCTTTTTCTCTGACATAGTTGTTTTGTTTAGGCATCAACTATGACAAGACCCAGGAGCACTCAAGCAAGCAACTCCCCACCACGGCCTGATGTGGTACAATCCATGAAAAACTATTACAACTTATAACCCTTCATTATTTGGAAAGCAGTTCGGAGGCAAGATCTGACACATTATCAGTAGACTTGCACATTGGAATTTGTTTAGCTTCTTTTGTTTTTGACACTAATTCCAAGAGGGACCATTTCATTATAGGGTTTTTTTTGTAGGGTTTTGTTTCATTATTGTTTCTTTTATTATTGTTGTTTCATTTACGTCATTCTATTTCATTATTATTTCACATTGGTTGCAATGGAAGACCCCTTCCTTTCTTTTGCCTGTACCCTCAGGGTTTTCCATCCCAACCGAACAAAACTCAAGGTGATTGTAGTATTCCCTGAAGACTCCCACAATGCCACATTTCGGGCAGATAGAATAAAGGGACCTCTTTTTTGAGCCAATGAAGTGCACCCATGTTTATCATTAAAGTCTATGGGAGAATTGATAGGAATGATTCCTAACAGTAACATGGACAGCACTACAACCCCTCAGCTTGACAAAGGAAGGAAGAAGCAAAATGACAAGACAAGGGCATTTGGTGGCACAAGAAGGGTAAGGCATCTGCGCAGGCAGGCAGCAGGAGGAAGACCTTATAGTAGATATGCTTGGACAGGGGGACAAGGTTTGTAGAGAAGCAGGGAAGTACAGACTGCAAGGGAAAATTTGGGAAATCAGGGAAGGCAATGGAAGGACAGGGGAAGGCAAAATCTCACCCCATATCCTTGAAGATTAGAATACCTCATACATTTATATAATCATGTTGATCACAGTTTGAAGTCAATCAAAAAAGCCAAGAGCCCCAAAGAACACTGCACGCTCTCTCCATGCCTGTATTAGGAAAATGCTAGCTGCCTTGTAAAAATGAAACCAATAGAGGCAGAGGCTGCAATAACAAAGCAATCCAGAACAAAACCATGGTGGGGTTTTTTCCATTATAGGATGTTTAGATGGCAAATTTGTTTTGTTCTCCTATTAATTACAATAATTGTGAAATATTCTATTTTTGAAATTATTACAATTAATAATGAACGAAACACACAAGTCTAATGATCAAAGAAAAGGATAGATTCAGCTTTCCAACTTGACAGTTTTCTTAAGAATACCCCCTTTACCCTTCCCCAAGCAAAATGGCTGCAAAAAAAGTGTTACATTTGATGACATTATACCGGGGGCAAAGCTTACCCACTACCTGTCTACTGGGGCAGCTTAGCTACAGTGGGTGCACAGGGCCCAAAGGGCTTCCATGAGGGTCTGGAATATGCAAGCCCTCCTGCCATACATACCTAAATGTTAGGCATTTCAGAGACTAAACACGAGAATTAGCCCATCGTGAAGTTCTTTTTGTGCGTCAACAGAAAAGGTACTTGGGACTGTATATAGAGCTAAATTTGCTTATATGTTGCATTTGATATGTTTTTTCCTAATTATGAAGTAAAGAGTATTCTTACGATAATGCTATCTCTCTTCTTTAAAAGAAAAAAAGTTATAATAACATAACTTAAGGAAGTCTTTGAAGATTTGGCATGAATAGACCAAGAACAAGAATCAGGAATGTATCACCTCAGGATTACCAGAAATATGAAGAGTGTTTAGTAACCAATCTTGCAGGACTATAAATAATTCTACACCAGCTTGCCTATATTATTTAACGTTGAATGATTTCATACATGAAATGAAACCACTGGGAAAATCATGCTGAGCTTGTCTGTTAAAACAAACCCTTGCATAATTTTATAGCACACTGCTGGTAAAATGCATAGGAGCCACTCAAAGATACAGTTTTTAAAAGTACCTTTAGGTGCAGTCTTGGTCTTACTGGAAGCCTTGGTAGCAGTATCAGCTGGTAGACCAACATACACACCCCCATAATTCCTTAAGGGAAATCATAAACATGAAACATGGAATAAGGGCTTGCCTCTTGATCATATACAAAGTACATATGTTCGGGCAGTGCCTTCAGATGGCATGGTCTCAAGGGATTGACTACCAAAGACAATGAGGGCCTCCAGTTTAGATTGCTTGATAAAAGCACTATACAGATTCACATATGATAGTTCTAAATGTATGGAGGACAATTAATATGGGTTTTTTTCCACAAAAGTTTAACATAATTTTAGAAGAACAATTAGAAGAATAAAAGCAAAACCCACATCAAGATCTAAACAAACATCATGAAGCAAAACAACAGAGAAAGCACCATATGAGTTTCTCAGGGGAGGTATCATTCCATAGAGTTTCCGTCACTTCCTAGAGCTACCTATGTCACTTCCTTTTTTAAAAAATCAGGAAGTAATGTGATGCCACAGATGGCATCGTGGCCCCCCACATCTCCCCACACACAGCCCTCGTGCCAGACTGATAACCCTAGCGTATTTCTGCATTCACCAAAGCGGTAGTGACAAAGAATGCAAAAAACAGAATTCTTGCCATGTGGATTCAGCTATACCTAAAAACCTGGGATGCTCCACCATAGTAAACAATCCAATGCACAGCTATTGATATGGGCTAATAACCCAATCTATTCCTGTTTTTCTTTCCCTATGAAAGGTTGATCCGTTTTGGGGATGAATAACTTCAGTCCAATCCACTACAGCGTACCTCCGTTTTTCGTCTTCTGACACTGATTCTTCTGTTCTGCAAAGAGAGAAAAAAGCTTGCAAGCAACAAGACTTTGACAAGTTTTCGTATTCTTTTTGTTTACATTAGATCTACTTAGCTTTAGCACAGGCCTCCAACCATATCCTCAACACTCATGTAATATATGTTTGCCAATATAACTCATGACTCGTTCTTCTACTTCACAGATTCTGAAGGAAGTAGAGAGAGGAAGAAGTAGTAGCTTAAAATGATAGTCTGCCATTGATTTCAGAGCTGGTAGAACATAGCGGTTGCAAGTGGTAACATAAGAACTGATCAGATCCCCACAGTGATTTTTAAAACTACATTGCCAAAATGCATGAGGAAGCCACATCCCCCATGCTGCTATTGGCTTTGGAATAGATAAAAGATAGGCACCATTTTTTAAAAAAAATAAAGAATTCGAATAAATAAGTGAATAAATATATAATCTGGACAGTAGATGGTGCTAAATTCTAGAGCATTCTAGAACAGGTACAGGGTAAAGCTTTGGGACCACGTCTGATCTCCATGTAATTTTGAGGGCTCTGAGTCAGACAGTGGCCCCTTCCTGTTTCCAACAGCAAACTGTCGATGTGGACACAGTGGGAACCATTTTCCAACTTGGAGTCCTCAAAAGCAGGCACACACCCTCTCTCCCACTCTTAATGACATTCAGCCCTCAAGCTTGATTAACTGTTTTGGGGAGCATTAGCCCACTAAACAATGCTGCAGTGTCGTCGATCAATGTTCCTATCTGCTGTTTAGCTGCTAAAAAAGCTCCCAGGGGCTATAACTGCTCACCACTGCTCTGGAACCTCTAGGCAAGATAGGTGTTTTTACAGCCAAGCTTAAATCTCTTTCAGTGAAATAAGTGGGACTTAACTTCAGCTGGCCTATGCTGTCTCGGTCAAATACAACATATAAATGCTTGCTTCGCCTTAGATACTCACATGTGCCAGGTTACGTCTGTCCTGTTTTTAAAAGTGCTCCTGATAAAAAGATCTTCCCCATCACCTCCTTCTGTTATTGCCTGACTTATGGCAATCTTGCTGTTGGAGTTTTACGTTTTTTAAACAGTTTTACTATATTGCCTTTTCTGCTGATGGGTAAGCTGTTTTAGAGCTTGTGTTGGAAGAAAATAAAAATGCAAATTAGCCTTGGGAGTGGACATATACCTTCTCTTCCTTGCAGGATAGCTATATTAAGAGTCTGATTCAAGATGCACTTTTCAGTTCCTTACAAACCACAGTGTTAGATAGATAAGCAGTGCTCCTGTGGTTAAAGATTATGTAAACACACCTCATGTGGTGTGACCACAAAGTGCATGCTGTGATTACAAATCGGGTTCAAGGATGTCCCTACGTGCCCTCAGTACAATCTCTGATTTTTTTCTATCTTGGGATGCCCTGATGTGATGTTTCTCATTTCTCAAACTGAGCAATTAGAATTGTATGAAATTATCTGCAGGCTAATTCTATGCATGATTAGTCAGGAGATAAATCCTACTGCTTGTCATATGACTTGCTCTCAAACACGTTTTAGGACCACAGTCTATACAATTGCTAGTCCTAATGATTTAGCAAATTGTAAGTGTATTTTTAATTTGGCTGTCTTTTTCCAGTCACCCCAGTGCTCACGGGTAGGGGAAATTACTCTAGATTTTCACAGAGCAGTTGGCTAACATGCCCATTACCTGATCAGAACTTTGTCACATTTTTCATGTATTTGGTGAATACGTGCAAAACAAAAGTTGGATCCCATGCTGGACTGAATCTGAGAAACTTTCTGAAAGTAGCAAAAGCTTGGGTTTACTTTATTGAAGAGGGAATACTTTAACCTTTTGAGAACAGTTAAGGGCACAATCCTCCTTGAGTCTCAGTGAGAAAGGCTGACGCTCAAATTAAGAAATTTTTAACTGCAGTGGGAGAGTTAGGATAGAACAAAGAAGCAGGGATTCCAGGGCAGGGGGATGACTGGTGAAGAATGGGGGACTAGCAAGAACAGGTGCTTACCCCCCCACACACACACACCAAAGTATCTCTGCAGATCTCCCCACTCCCTCCCCTCTAGCTATTTCCCCCCCAGACATGCTTGCTTCTGGTTTGGAGTCCAGCTGAGGGGAAATTATTAAAAGCAGTTGCATGGGAAAATCATCCAGCAGAAGAAAACCTTAAATATTCCCTTCTACCAGCTATTCTCTATTGCAGTGCCCCCTCCCACATTGGTGTTATATGGTAAGAGCATAATTGAAAACATGTACTTGAGCTTTTAAACATGTGTTTTGTTCTTTTCTGTGGAATTAATGGTACGTGCTGCCCGACAGTATGTCTACTCATAAATAAGCACTGTGGTGCTCATCCGGGCCAAGAAAGCATGCATGTACTTCAGCAGACATCTTTTAGGAGAAATTTGCCCTGTTGACCCTTGCTTGGTGTAGTTGTTAAGATGTCGGACTAGGACTTGAGAAAACCAGGTTCAAATCCCCCACGTGCGTCATGGAAACTTACTGGGTGACTTTGGCCCACTCACACACTTTTAGCCCTGACCCTGGCTAGTATTTGGATGGGAGGCCTCCGAGGAATACCAGGGGCATGATACAGAGGCAGGCAATGGCAAACTACAGTTCTTCAGTGGTTCCGGTCCTACCTAGAGGGTAGGTTTCAGAAGGTGGTGCTGGGGGATTGCTGTTCAGCCCATAGAATCAAAGAATCATAGAGTTAGAAGGGACCAACTTTGGCCTTTGGAATCCTGAAGTGTTCCATATTGTCCCCTGTGCTCTTTAACTTCTACATGAAACTTCTGGGTGAGGTCATCTCGCGATCTGGGCTGAGCTTTCACCAATATGCAGATGACACTCGGCATTATCTTGCACTTCCAGCTGATCCTAGGGATGCCATAGATGCACTGAACCAGTGCCTGGAGGTAGTTTTGTAGCAGATGTGGGCTAATAAACCGAAGCTTAATCCCAAGACAGAAATGCTACTAGTAGGTGGAAGGTCTGACCTGGAAATTAAGGTATCGCCCATTAGGGATGGGGTTGCACTCCCCTTGAAAGAACAGGTCTGTAGCCTGGAGGTGCTCTTGGACCCAAGACTACTGCTGGATAAGTGGGTGGCAGCTGTGGCCAGGAGTACCTTTGACCAGCTTTGACTGGTTAGCCAGCGGTGGCCTATCCTGGGCAGAAAAGAGCTGGCCACTGTGGTGAATGCCCTGGTTACATCTACATTATATTACTACGTGGGCTGCTCTTGAGAAGTGTTCAGAAACTTCAACTGGTACAGGACGCTGCAGCCAGGACGCTGACTGGAGCGGGCCATAGGGACCATATCACTCCAGTTTTGGCCCATCTACATGGGCTCCCAATTTGTTTCCAGGCACAATTCAAGATGCTGGTCTTGACCTTCAAAACCCTATACAGTTTGGGGCCAACATACCTGAACGATCACTTAACGCGTTATGAACCTGCCCAACTACTGCAATCATCTTCGAAGGTCCTGTTTTGGGTGCCCCCACCTTCTGAGATTAGGTGGGTGGCAACCCGGGAGATGGCCATCTTGGTCACGGCTAGAGATGGGAAGGCCTGGAAAAAACGGAAAAATTGGGGGGGAAACAGGGTTTTTTTCCAAAGCCGTTTCCCCCCGAAAAAAACCGCCTTTGGAAAAAAACCTGTTTTTTCCCGGTTTTCCCCCAGGCCTTCCCATCTCTAGCCATGGCACCAAAGCTCTGGAACTCTCTCCCCCAGGAGATTTGTCTGTCCCTTTTTGTTGCCATCTTCTGTCAGTAATCGAATACTTTTTTTCCCCCATTGGGAATTCCCTCAATAAACTCTCCTTCCTAATCAATGCTTTTATGTTTTGTATTTTAACACTGTTTTTAAAATTGTTTTAATTATATGTGTCTGGGTGGGGAGTTTGTGAGGCAGATCTTAAGTGATGGGCCAAGCAGTAGGGGGGGACGGGGGACCTTCAACTTTAAAAGGTAAGAAACCAGCACTCTGAACTGTACCCTAAAATAAAGAGGCAGCCAGTGCAGATCTTTCAACACTGGGGTGATATGAGCCCCTGTATCTCGCCTCTGACAATTGCCTGACTGCTGCATTTTGGATGAGATGAAGTTTCTGGATCATTTTCAAAGGCAGCCCTATGTCAAGCATATTACAGTAATCTAACCTGGGTGTAACCAGAGCATGGATCACTGTGGCCAGATCACGCTTTTCAAGGAATGACCATAGCTGATAAAAGGCACTATGTGCCACAAAGATGATCTGGGCCTCCAACTGTATACCAGGATCCGGCAGTACCTTCAGTGTCTGATGCTTTTCCTTCAGGGGAAGGGCTACCCCCTCCAGGACAGGCTGACAGCTCAGTCCTTGAGCAGCTTTGTCATTGACCAGCTCCACCTCAGTCTTGTCTGGATTGGACTCATCTATTCCAATAGATGAGCCAGCGTGGTGCAGTGGTTAAGAGTGGCGGTTTGGAGCGGCGGACTCAATTCTGGAGAACCGGGTTTGATTCCCAGCTCCTCCACATGAGCGGCAGAGGCTAATCTGGTGAACTGGATTTGTTTCCCCAGGTCTAAAATAAAGCCAGCTGGGTGTCCTTGGGCTAGTCACTGCTCTCTTAGAGCTCTCTCAGCCTCACCTACCTCACAGGGTGTCTGTTGTGGGGAAGGGAAGGTGATTGTAAGCCGGTTTGATTCTTCCTTAAGTGGTAGAGAAAGTTGGCATACAAAAACCAGGACTTCAATACCCTCTCCAGGATCCAGGACTTCCACAGACCCACCTGGCTCACCTGCTATGGAGAAGTAGAGCTGGGTGTCATCTGCATATTGATGGCACCTGACTCCAAATCCCCTGATGATCTTTCCCACGTTTACATGTAAATGTTAAACACCAAGGAGGACAAGGTGGAACCCTACTAGACCCCTTGGAGCCAAGAATGCCATGGGGCCAAGAAGCAGTCTCCCAGCACCACCTTCTGGATCTTACGTTGGAATAAAAATGTGTTGGTCTTTAATGTACCACAAGACTCCTGTTCATTTGGGCTATGACAGACTATCATGGCAACCTTTTTGTAAAAATGGATCTGCTTGTTCTAGCATTGCCATACTGACTTTCTACCTTTACCTCATTCCTCCACTCGGGACCTGTGCTTTCATTTCACTTTGTGAACAGTGCCCAAGGAGGTGTGGCTCAGTAGCAGAGCATCTGCTTTGCGTGCAGAAGGTCCCAGGTTCAATTACCAGCATCCTCACCTGAAAGTATCAGATAGGAGATAATGTGGAATACCTCTACCTGAAACCCTAGAGAGAGGCTGCCGGTCAGACAAGACAATGACAACATTGATAGACCAATTGTTTGACTCAGTACCAGGATGCTTCGTGTGTGTTCATGTGCCTAGTTAGTGCAGAGATACGCCTGAAATAGTTAGTAATTGCGGTTAATTATTGCCTATTGCTAGATGACTGGGAAGTGTTTCTCATTAGCTGCTGCCCAGTTGCCCAGCGGGCTGATGCAGCGAGAACTATATTTGGTTTTGCGTTCCACAAAGCACCATTTTATTCTTACTATATCCCTGTGAGGCAGGTTGGGCTGAGAGAAAGTCACTGGCCCAAGGCCATCCAGAGAGCTTCATGGCTATGCAAGGATCTGAATCTAGGTCTTTCCAGTCGGACTCTAAAACCACTGCTACACATTTGTCAGAATTTTCCCCCAATCTTCTTTTTTTCTTCAGTTAGAAGCCCTTGTTATCCCTAAATAGAAGTTACTGCTACGAAGGATTAGACTGCTATGTGAAAAGAGTGCTTTGGAAGGGGAGAACAACCTAAAGACAAGCAGTTTAGGCTTCTTCCCTCTCCTCCCAGATCCTGTTACCCAGTTCTGTCATCTTCTCCCCACCCCCATGTGCTGTTTATTTCCTACTGGGGTTTCTTGATTCAAGGGGAGGAAGGTGAGAGAAGTCCCAGGTGTCTCATCCTAATTCAGCAGTTCATATGTATATGTAAATACTTACCCATCTTTGGCGGTCCCTGCAGTCCCTAGAATGAAAAGAAAATGTGAAGATCGATTGCTAGATTGATAAGCAGAACAAGCAACACCAGCATACCATTTTGCTCTCCTCCGTCTAAGACCCAGGCAGTGCGGGGATGAACAGGGTTGCCCTATCCCCACTACCACCACCAGCTTCCCCCACGACCAGAGTTCCATGCCAGGATTAGCTTACCTGTTCAATTTGCGCCTGTCATGCAGCAGTTAAAGGTTACAGAGCCAAGGGGGGAGAGAGATGACAGCCCTGTCTACGGTCAACCTAATTTCTCATTCTGATGAAAGCTGCTGTACCTGCAGTTGTGGCAAGACCCAAACAATTTAGAATTATGTTCTGGCATTTGGATATCTGCACAACAGCTCTCCCCCTTTCAACACCATAATTTTTTCATTGTTTTGAGTCACGAGGGAAAGGGCTGGGAACAACAGTGTGTGTGTGGGAGGGGGGAAGGAGCACCTTCTCTACCTGAATTTAAGTTCCTTTCTGAGCCAGTGTGGCAATGGATCTGCTTGCTTTTAACCTTGCAAAGACGCTGTTTTTATTGAGGTTTCCCCCCCAGTCCATTATAACCTTGGCCCTGTGCTTTTAATTATGGTACCATTTTTAATGCCATATATTTAGAAAATAACTATCATGAACAAGTTCTTCATAGGAAAGACATATAAGTCAGTGAGAATCCTTCAGTTTTGCTAAACAAAAAACAAAATAAATCATGTTACTCTGTCATACTTGCAGCTATCTTTTCATGACTCACTCAGACACTAAGTGGAAGGAAGTGGAATCGATTAAAGCTGACCTGTTTCGTTCACCCACGTCCAAAAAAACCTCCCAACAAATTGCTTTCACTGAATCAGCCCAGAAGTTACTTAGGCATTACCAACTTCTTTGGTTGAGGGGCAAAACAACAACAACAACAACTTTAATAGTTTATTCAATCATAACTGAAGTTTGGTACGAAGCTGAACAATTTTCATTCTGAGCTAAAAATTCCATACATCGGCCATGTGACCATGTGTAGCGGCTCTGTAATTCACATTGAAATGAATGGGCCTTGCTTGCAGTTTCATGCTGGTAGGTTTGTGGTGGTGGTGGAAAGGGCTGTCAAATCACACCCAACTTATGGCAACCCTGGTAGGGTTTTCAAGGCAATAGGCTTTCAAAGGTGGCTTGTCATTGCCTGCCTCTGTGTAGTTACCCTGGACTTCTTTGGTGGTCCCCCATCCAACTAGCTTAGCTTCCGAGATCTGATGGGATCAGGCTAGCCTGGACCATCCAGGTCAGGGCAATGGTTTGTAGATATCAAAAAGAAATAAGCATTTCAATACAGTTCCCCTCTAATGAGGAGAAGAATCAGAGTCTCTGGAATTTAGCAAACGTACAAAAGAGATTTCTCCTTTGCTGGTGGTTAACACACTGATTTACTGAATCCATTTTTAGTTGAAATGACCCCAACAGCTAATTGGCATCACTTTTGAAAGGTTATGTCACCAAGGAATGGAGAAGATTGCAGAGCAAATAAAATCCAAGCAGCAGGCACGGGAATACTCTAAATGGCCAGCCTTCATTAATTAGAACTTGATTTTTAATCTTCAACCAACAGTGCCATCCTAAGCAGGGTTAGATCCTTCTAAGTCAATTCATGTCAGTGGGCTTTAAAGGGAATAATTCTATTTAGGATGGCTCTGTGAGCCCCTAGTTGCTTTAATCACTACGATCAAGCAAACCAGATTCTTGAGGCAATTTTGCTGCAACAGACTTAATAGGACTAACCCAAGTTTATTTATTTAAAATTTCTCTATCATGCTCATTTGTTGTGTTTGACATATCATGGAGTTTGTTCCCCTAAGTAACAAGTATACTCATTTAAGAAATTATTTCAAGTTATTTTCAGTATACAAATTGCATATCAGTGCTTATTCTTGTGTATATTCGATGCTTCTTTATTTAAAATAATTCTAGACCAGAATAACCCAAATTTGATGGTCACAATAAATTAAGTATCCCATTAAGCATTTAGTATATTTAAAATAGTTATACCCTGCCTTTTCATCCTGGGGCCTGGCAAGATAGTTCCAACAGCAATATTAAAAATACATTTCAAAATAGGAAGAAAAAACACAACAAACTTGCATAGGGACAAGCAATTATGTACTACCCCAAATGCCTTGTAAAACAGAAGATTCTTAATCTTACAGGTGAATCTACATTGGGATGCAATGAACCACAGTTCAGGTGCTACCACTGAAAAGGCCTTATGTTGCATTGCAACACACTGTACTTCAAATGGGGTAGGTTGGTATAGATCAGGACTTCAGAAGACTATTTAAGGGAGAATGTAGGTTCAGAGTCTTTTCAGTTGTAACACTTTAAGCTGAATTCATGGCAAGGTATAAAGAATTGTCAAATGTGATGAGGCATCCTCTTCTGACCAATCCATAGCTCCTATTGCCGTCTCAGATTTCAAAAGCTGTGGTCCTTGTGTGTACAAACTGATCTCCACAAGCCCTGAAGACCTTTCTGAGAACCTGGAAAGCCAAACTGCCAGTCAGAGTAGGTAGTACTGAGCTAGGTATGAGTCAGCTTCATGTATGTACCTCCCATGAGTAAAGTTCATGTTTGTACAAAGCCAGGAGCTGCTTGACCATTCCTCTTCCTGTGAGAACTGCTTGTCCATCATCATGTGGGAAAGCAACATAAAACACTTGAGTCCTCATCACTCTACAGTATGATTCACCAATTGATGGGTGGCTCCCATGCTAAATATGTCCCCTTGAAAGGCACTACCTCACTCCTCATTCAACTAAGTTCTCATTTAAATCTGCAAAATGTTCCCAAACAACCACTTCATGCAACATGAGAGAACAAATGAAAAGGAGAAGACAAGAAGATGAGGCCGCTTTCATGGTCTAGGATCTTCAGGCTGCCTGGGTATGTGCCTGACACAGAAACCAGAGAGAGAAACATGCAGACAGGGCCTCTCAGTTTAGACCGGCCGTCTTTAATCAAAACTGCAGAGAAAAACAATGGATAACATTCCCATACTCCTGCCACCAGTTTGCATCCTGGTTTGGGCGACAGGTTATACGAGTTTGCAGGAAACAACCAACCCGGATAACAGTTATTAGAAAATAATCTTGATTGATTAGAGTGTTCTCGAATACAAAAAGCACATGTTGCATTAACCAAATTATCTTTGAACGAACAATAAAGAGTACAAAACTTTAAAAGCCTGTTTCTCCACAGGCTTAACCCTACCAGTAAGAATTCTAGGTTTAGTAGACTTTCCAGAAATTTCACAACCAACAATTCCATCATCTATTTGTCTATCTAGCCAGCCTTAGGTGCCATAACTTAGTAGCAGAGTATATGAGTGCTAGTTAATGGTTCCTCATCCACTTGGAGAGAAGTGACTAGTGGAGTTTCTCAGGGATCTGTGCTGGGCCCTGTGTTGTTCAACATCTTTATAAATGATTTGGATGAAGGAATAGAGGGGATGCTTATTAAATTTGCAGATGATACTAAATTGGGAGGGGTAGGAAATACGGTAGAAGACAGAGCTAAGATGCAGGATGATCTTGACAGGCTGGAGAAGTGGGCTAGAACTAATAAAATGCACTTCAACAAAGACAAGTGTAAAGTTCTGCATTTAGGTAGGAAAAAATCAAATGCATAATTATAGGATGGGGGAGACTTGTCTGAGCAGTAGTGTGTGTGAAAAGGATCTTGGGGTCTTAGTAGACCAAACACTGAACATGAGTCAGCAGTGTGATGCGGTAGCTAAAAAGGCAAATGCAGTCTTGGGCTGCATCAACAGAAGTATAGTGTCCAGATCACGCAAAGTGATGGTATCGCTTTACTCTGCTCTGGTTAGACCTCAACTAGAGTACTTTGTTCAGTTTGGGGCACCACAATTTAAAAAAGATGTAGACAAGCTGGAACGTGTCCAGAGGAGGGCAACAAAGATGGTGAGGGGTCTGGAGACCAAATCCTATAAGGTTGAAGGAGCTGGGTATATTTAGCCTGAAGAGGAGAAGACTGAGAGGGGATATGATAACCATGTTCAAGTACTTGAGGGGCTGTCATATTGAGGATGGTGCCGAGTTATTTTCTGTTGCCCAAGAAGGTTGGACGAGAACCAACGGGTTGAAATTAAATTAAAAGAGTTTCTGTCTAGACATTAGGAAGAATTTTCTAACAGTTAGAGCGGTTCCTCAGTGGAACAGGCTTCCTCAGGAGGTGGAAAGCTCTCCTTCCCTGGAGGTTTTTAAGAAGAGGTTAGATGGCCATCTGTCAGCAATGCTGATACTGTGACCTTAGGCAGATGATGAGAGGGAGGGCATCTTGGCCATCTTCTGGTCACTAGGTGTGGGGGGTGGTAGTTGTGAATTTCCTGCATTGTGCAGGGGATTGGACTTGATGACCCTGGTGGTCTCTTCCAACACTATGATTCTATGATTTGCCTGCAGTATGTCCTAGGTTCATTACTTGGTGCCTCTAGTTGTAAGCATTCTCTAGTGGGTGGGAGTGAACTTAACCTGTCCTGCTTCAGTTCATCCTTCAGTCCTGCTCTGTAGCCAGAACACAGGAGACTCTAGCAGCTTCAACAACAGACCTCTTTATTGCTTCCAGCTGGGAAATACCGTACATATAGATACACACACACAAACTGCAACCAAGAGTAAGACCTAAGTGAGGCTCCTCTCAAACAGATCTTCAGGAGAGAACAGAAACTAGTGTTTGAGGGCTCGCTTAAAGGCATACCCACATGCATAACATACATGACTGTTTAAAGGATCTCAAACAGCAAGTGCTGGAAAAACATGTTGGCTGCTTGAGACCCTAGAGAGCGGCTGCTATTCAGATTATACAGTGCTGGAGGGACCAATGGTCTGATTCCATATGTTCAGTAAGGGCAATGGTGTTCAGTAAGGGCAGTGGTGTTCCTGAGAAGCCCGTGGATAATCCCTTTTTAGCAAACCATCTTGAGTTAAAGAGACCACTAGTCATTGCCTACTGACAGAAAGTTCCAGTGTACTGTAAGACTTTCCTGAAATGACTGTGATAGCTTTTAGGTTTTGGTCAGGCTAGCCAGATCAAAGGTTTAAATATCACCGGAACAGCTAGAAAATTGATACTGATCCAGAGCCAGGCTCTAGAAAGCCCTGCTCATCTGTGTTTCTAGCTCCTTCTTTTTCATGCTCACAACCTCCCTCTTTCTCCTACCCTCCTTACTGCCCTGAAGCAGCTGCATCCATGCAACAGAGAAGAGAGGAATGACAAATTCTCAGAGCTTGCCTAAGGCAATTACTGTGCAAGGCTTACAGGCCCTTTTCTCCGGACCTCTTACTATAATCATTAAGAAGGAGGAGGAGAAAACTTGAAGTGGGAACAGGATAGTAGTGACTCCAGGGAATGGGAGGTAGAGACTTACTAGCAGGTTGCTTGGGGGGGGGAGCCTCTAGCCCCAATGCCTGCTCCAAGAGGCCCTCCAGAAAAAACTAGAGCTCTGAAATTTCTGCTCCCCCACCAGTTGCCATTTTCACAACTGCCAATTTGCCCCCCAAAGCCATCAGTAACCAATGCTTAGAGCCATCGAAGAAGCTTTACAGCTTATGTTGCCTATGAGTAAAGAGCATTCACGGAACTTGGCTCCATTACGAGTAGGAGAAACAATACCTCTCTGTGTGAAGTCTACATATTTAAACAACCATGATCCTGCATGGGAGCCATGGCTGCATGCTAGTCCAAAATAAAACAACTCTTATATAGTCTTTGCATAGATGTGGAAGAATAAACAGGGGTTTTACCCCTGGAAATAAAAGGGAGCATTCAGACAAATCTACTACACAGGAATAGCTATGAATACAATGTTTTCTCCAGAATCTACTTGTTTACTGCAATAATAAACTGACATTTGTTAGCCCTGCTGACAGTTGCCAATGCACTCAGAACAGAAAACAGTGTTTAAAATCCTCCAGAGCTGTGATGCTTATTTATCTGAGCTAAAGAAATACACAATAATGATACCAGAGAAAAATGTGAAAAGTACAAAAGGCAACAGTACAATTCTAAGCAGTGGTATACATCTTTCTAAGCCCACTGAAGTCAATAGGCTTCAAAAGGTGTAACTCTGTTTAGGATTGCATGGAATATGTCTAAAATAAATACATTAATATTAAAACACATACATCATCATTATTTTTACTAAGACTGTATGTAGTACTGAGGCTATCATGCTTTGGTTGCATTATGAGAAGCCAAGAGTCACTGGAAAAGACAATAACGCTAGGAAAAGTTGAAGACAGCAGGAAAAGAGGAAGATCCAACATGAGATGGATTGACTCTATAAAGGAAGCCATGACCTGAGCAAGGCTGTTAATGATAGGGTGTTTTGGAGGACATTGATTCATAGGGTTGTCATGAGTGAGAAGCGACTTGATGGCACTTAACGCACACCCACACCCACATATGTAATACTCACATGGATGAACTCTACACCAATTACAAACCAGGTCCCTGGGTGGCAGCTGTCTCTACGTGGGGCTCCCCAGGTGTTCACAAAATATGCCTTTCTTTTTTGGGAGGAAGGGCTTCTTTTTCTGTTAGTTAATTTACAATCTGTGGAAAACTAAATAAACTCCAGGTGACAAGTAACATTAAAAGCAACTGAGAATCAATTACAGGCGGAAAAAAGATGAATAAAATTAGGTTTTTCTTTTAAAGATTTTTCCAATAAAATGGCCAAGGTGGTTAACAGTAATAAAATTACACTACAATAAAACAATACTTTAAGTAAGCCACCTTGAACCACAAGGAAAGGTGGGGTATGAAAGTTTTAATTAATTCATTAATAAGTACTATCGATCTCTACCCCCATAAATATTAAAATGAAGTTTTCTCAATTGAATCCAAGCTAAACAAGCACCAACTCTGCCAAGTGCTGGAGAGACAGAAGAAATTGCCCCAGGAGGACCTCTTAAGGAAAACTATTCCATCATTGTGCACCACCATTGAGAAGCTGCCAGGGTGCCCATCCACCTCCATTCAGTTGGCAGGGGCACTGAGCCAGCCTTCAATGAACATCCTGAGAGGTTATAGAATCCTACAGGAGAAGATGGGAGGAATTCCAAACTGTTCCTTCCTCCCTCAATTATTTTGTGATGCCTGGATATATGAAGGCCTGTGCAAAACCAGGAGAAATTTTTCCCACAGGATGCTTCTCATTTTCCAGTGAAAAAAAATGGGAAAGTCTGGAGAGCACTGAAAAAAATACCTATTTTTAAAAAATAAAAACAGTAATAAACCTTTCCCCCAGATCAAATAAATATGTTAATCATACATTAATCATGCTGGCGTGATTCTGAAATTGTTGATAATCCCTTAAAAGTAATCTTGGACTTTTTGAATTCCTGATAAATAAATTTAAGACATAGGTACCCAAGAGGCAGGTCATACCAGCCATATTTTCAACAGGCTGGATCCAAATGCATCCGTGCCCTCAGGGGACGAGTCTTCCACTCTGGAAGTGTTCCCTCTGTATACACATGCACCTTTTGATACAATCCAGTTTGTTTTCTGACATAAAAGCAAGACTTCAATGACATAGTATTTTGCAAACCAAAGTAGTGGGAATAGAAGGAAGATGGACTTCTAATAACTGATGCCTTGATCCCTGAAGGCCAATAACCTTTTGCAATTGTTACCAGAATTCCTAAGAGAGCTATTATTACGGTATACTTGCTAAGCAGATGCTTTAAAGTACAGCTGCTCATTCCTAAGCAAAATTCCTAATGACCTTGGTGTAGGGTTGCCAAAATGGTCTGCCTTGACTTTGTGTCCATAACAGCGCTTGATCTGCAGAAATCAGCAAATGAAAGGGCTTTCTTTCCTCCAGTGCACGAAGATATAAAACAGGGTGGTGTAGTGGTTAAGAGTGACATATTCTAATCTAGATAACCACGTTTGGTTCCCCACTCCTCCACAGGAGTGGCAGACTCTAATCTGGTGAACCAGGTTGGTTTCCTCACCCCTACCCATGAAGCCATCTGGGTACCTTGGGCTAGACACAGTTCTCTTCGAGCTCTCTTCCTCACAAGGTGTCTGTTGTGGGGAGAGGAAGGGACGGAGATTGTAAACTGGTTTGATTCTCCTTACAAGGTAAAGAAAGTCAGCATATAAAAACTAACTCTTCTTCTTAATTTACCAATGCCTGCTGTTGAAAGCATAGGAGCAAGGGCCAGTAAAGCCACCGTGAGAAGTCTGCTTAGAAATGGAATTCATGTGGAAGTCCAAATGTGTCCTTTTGAGAAATTCACCACTGATATCAGACAGAACCTGTATTAAAAAGGTAAAGGTCCCCTGTGCAAGCACAGGGTCATTCCTGACCTATGGGGTGACGTCACATCCCAACGTTTCCAAGGCAGACATTGTTTGCGGGGTGATTTGCCAGCGCCTTCCCCAGTCATCTTCCCTTTACCCCCAGCAAGCTGGGTACTCATTTGACCGACCTCGGAAGGATGGAAGGCTGAGTCAACCTTGAGCCGTCTACCTGAAACTGACTTCAGTCGTGATCAAATTCAGGTGATGAGCAGAGCTTTTGACTGCAGTACTGAAGCTTAACACTCTGTGCCACGGGGCTCCTCGTGTTAGAAAATATTATTTGCATGGTATTTCATGCTAGTTGATTTAGGGAACAAACCTACTGAGAAGTAAGTCTCATGTTATTCAATGGGACTTACTTCCAGGAAAGTGTCCTTAGGACTGCAGCCTTACAGTGCAATCACACCTCTCCCAACTATAGCTTAGTCATTAACTGTTCTTTTAAAATTAAGTGGACTGGTATGTCAGGAAATGTAGCACTGCTGGTAAATAATGCTGGAAAAAGAACAGAAATACCCCATTTTCCCTACCAAGTCATTCTGGGGAAAACGGAGAATGGAAAAGATATAGCTTTTCTGATGCCTTGCAATGAAGCAGCTCAGCCATCCTCTCCGTCTCGACTCTTCAATCCACAAAAGAAAAAACGGAGAAGAAGCAGGGAGGTTTCAAACTCTCTAGCATAATTTTTTGCTCTGGTTCTCATTCATTCCATTCACAACATGGCATGTGACAGGTGCTCCCTAAGTGGGCAGGTCTTCTAGCGTACAAATGACAGATGAAAAACTGTAGGAGACTGCCACAGAGGAGCTCAACCATCACGTACCTCTTCCATTAAGCCTTCATAATGCTGATACTTAACCTTCAAACTGAGTTACATTAGGGGTTATTAATATATGTTCCTTTCTATAAAGGACACATTTTTAACTTTAGCATAGCCTTTAAATCAGGGCTGGGCAGCATCTGTATCCAGGGGCCAATCTATCTGTTTGAGCAGCAGTGTAGCTAGGTCACCATGCTAACTGCCCCCTCCGGTATTACAAATGGTCAGGGTCTGTAACAAAACTGGTGGCATCCAGAAGCAAGAGTTTCACTAATATGGACCACAAAATCTTTAAAAAATAAAAAGATATAGCAGTGAAACAAGGGATCTCCCTACTTTCAGCTGCTTGGAAGTGTTTGAGTGAAACTGTGAGTGTGCTATTTACTGTGAAAGGCTGGGTAAAATTGCTCAGTAGTTTCGAATCAGGTCTCAGGTCAACATTTATGAATCTCTGCTTTAAAGAGTCTGAATTTGTTTTTAAGTTTTCAAAGGAAACTACATCATAAAACTAAAATGAAGCTAATTTTCACCAGTGGGTTTATTTGCTCTGTTATGTAACATAAGCCAATGGCAATTTTTCTTAAGGTGATGAACAAATCAGTGTGACAAATCTGTCATTTTGAGTACGACCTGGATGACAATTTTCAATATCGTTAGACTGTAACTGTTGACTAACAAGGGCAAATTATATAACATGTTTGCAAATCCACATCTGCAAGTATAACCTTTTTATAAACAATTTTCTAAAGATAAATGGCCTTCCTAGAAATGAGGTTCATGTAATGTCCATTACATTAATGTCATGTAATGTATCACGTATTTAGCTTACCCAAGTCAGCAAAAACCTTCTGGCCTCGGCAAACAGCAAATTTATGTTTGCAAAGAAGTGTTTCTATCTAATTTAGTCACTGTCCTAATGGGATCAGAGTCCATGTGGTAATTGTCTTCTTTCCAGATGAGTGTTATAAAGGCAAGGTGAGTGAATGTCACTCTGAGTCTCTTTTTTCAATTGACGTAGTAGCTGCACAGGAGTCTTCTCACACAGGTAAAGAGCTGGGAGGCCTTCCCTGTCCTGCACAGATTCAAATGACTCAGGACCAGCATATTCTTGCTATTACTTGCAGAACTCAGATGTCAGGGAGCTAAAATCTAGATACAGCTCTGGAGTTGCCCAGCTGATCTAGCTGTAGCCCCACAGCTATCTGGCCTTGCAATAAGGACGGAGTTGAACTGTGGGATCCTTTAATTCCCCCAAGCTCTCTTTCTACCCTGTGCTCCTGTATGAAATTAATGGTGTACAGCCTCAGCAAAGATTGAAATGTGAAAAAAAAATGCAATTAGAGATCCACCCGTCCCCCATTTTAGGCCTCATTCAGATATCTTACTTAACGCCGAAGGGGTTTCAAGGTGGTTTGCCATTGCCTGCCTGTTCATAGTGACCCTGGATGTCCTTAGTGGTCTCCCATCCAAGTACTAACCAGGCCCAACGCTGCTTACCTTCCAAGATCTGACGAAATCAAGCTAGCCTGGGCCATCCAGGTCAACATCTTACTCAACTACAGCAACGTAAAAATCGGCACAAATCCAGCTTTGTTAGCAGGCTTGCACACTGTACTTCACTTCTATTTTTGGAAAGATACTTGCGATTAAAAACTAGCCAGCTACCTGCAACATATCTGTGTAGGCACATTGGTTAGTTATTCCTCCCTTACTAACCAGGATTAAACTCTGGTTTAGGAATCAGTTGGGGTGGGGTTCAGAAACTTACTCTGGTTAACTTGTGTGCCTGTATTAATAACATCCTGGGTAACTGGATTTAGTTTTAAACCACAATTCTCGGGTGCAAAAGGAGGGGCAATGGATGCACTTATTTTCCTTAACCATCTCCTGAATGCAGTCTTACTTTCTAAAGTAAGTACTTACTGACTTACTAAAAAAGGAGGAATATGTATCTCTAACACCAGTTCCTCTCAAATGGGACACTTCTTGAAGACTTCCTGTGTAAATTTTTCCTCACAGGAGCCGGAAAAGTGCACAGGTTGATCCTTCAAAAGTCACGCTTCTATCCTTCTCAAATAGATTTATTTCAAATGGGAAAGATTAACAGGAAACTTGGAAAGTTTATTCAGGAGTAATTCCTTCTGCAGCACTGGAAACAGCTGTTCTGTAGTACTAATTAAGTTTATTTTATCTTAATCTAGCCACAAGTGCTACCCTGCATCACAAAATTAGCCCAGAATAATTCAACATATAAGAAAAATTCACTTGCGAGGAGTGAATGCTTTTCTTCTTCTTTTTTAAGATCCGGCACATTGTTCTTTTATCACATTTTCCTCGGGTGGAAAATGATTAAAGTAGAAAAGGTTGACAAATAGATCTAGTCCATGCCAGAAACACAAATCAACCAACCAAATAAATAAAAAATTGTTCTTAATAGATACATACGGTAATATCCCCAGTACTAATTAAATTTATTAAGTGCTACTTTACATCACAAATCTGAACTAAGTAAATCTCAGTACCGAGCTCCTTCAGGGACTATGTCATAAATGTTATTTCATAAATGTTAACATGTTGAGTGTTAAAGTTTTGTAATAGCAGTTTGCAGTGCAATCCTGAACAGAGTTACATCCTTCAAAGCACGGATTTAGAATGGTGGCACAGAGGGTAATGCTGCAGTACTGCAGTCAAAAGCTCTGCTCACGACCTGAGTTCGATCCCGACAGAAGTTGGTTTCAGGTAGCCGGCTCAAGGTTGTCTCAGCCTTCCATCCTTCCGAGGTCGGTCAAATGAGTACCCAGCTTGCTGGGGGTAAAGGGAAGATGACTGGGGAAGGCACTGGAAAACCACCCTGTAAACAAAGTCTGCCTAGGAAACGTCGGGATGTGACATCACCCCATAGGTCAGGAATGACCCAGTGCTTGCACAGGGGACCTTTACCTTTTTTTTTTAACTCTGTTGACTGGTTACTGATAAGCAAGCCAGCATAAAAACCAGCATGGTGCAGTTGTGTCAGACTAGGATCTAGGAGACCCTGGTTCAAATCCTCACTCTGTGGGGGAATGTGCATGCATATGAAAGGGCTTGCCCCAACTGCCCCCTCCCTTCCTGCCACCTCTCAAACTGTGCCCTTCCTTTTTCTACTTTTGGCTTGAGGCACAGATAGGTGTATTTGGGTGTTTGATTGTGCATACTCTCTCAAACTCCCCTCCCCCTGGCCGGCTGACTGTCTGTAGCCCAGTCAGGAGTTGTACAGAATGAGCAATCAGGCACATAGGTGAGATTTTTGACTGTAGCCTGAGACCTTCAAAAAGGAAACAATCTTTATTAACTAAAACAGACTCCAATTCACCGGAGCAGAAGGAATTGGAAATGTATATCAAAACACTACAGAGTATTACAGGCTAAGAAAAAACATAAAACTTATGAGGCTAACTAAGTTGCACAATCACTGGTGTAACCTTGGCATTCTCTTCCTTGGATGGACACAAGCCCCACAGAAACTTTGAAGATACAGGCTGGTCAAGACAGACTTCACTACATTTGCTCTCTTTGTTCTCTGGACCTTTGCTTGCATACTGCTGACAGGGTGGTCAGACCTTTTAACCCTTCCTGTCTCAGCTGGGCAGGTTTCACCCGAAATTTGGAATAGGGCCCATGAGTAACATCCTGCACCCCCTTTCGCCAATTAAATTAAGGTGCATGTCCCAAGCGTTTTATGACCTCATTCACTATATGCAAATAACCATCTACACTTTGCTCCTTCCTGGCAGGTAGGCAAATGGTTATCCACATCCTACCCATTTGTTTCCATAAATAAAACTTATCAGCTGGCAATTTGAGACATTTTCAGTTCCTTTTCCAGAGAAAGAATGTTTTCTCTGAGATCAGGGCACCCTTGAGTATTAATCAAGTCATCCTGCATCTCCCTATTACAACATTGGGCTAGTCTCTCTGTCAACCTTTCCTACCTCATAGGATTGTTGTTGTTGTTGTAAATATAAAATGGAGGAGGGGAGAATGATGTAAGCTGCTTTGGGTCCCTATTGGGGAGAAAAGTGGGGTATAAATATCTAAATATAATAAATAATCCTTACAGCTGGATTCTTGACTAACTCCTAGAAATCACTTCAGGAGAGACTCTGTCTATGGCTATACAATGTTGATTCAAACCTAGTCTTTATAAAGTGGATATTAGGTCACATTTCTTTGTTAGACACATCGAAAAACAATCTTCTTAATTTCTTTCCACTGATTTGAATCATGAGGATTACAAGGATAAACTCAAATATCATCCAAAACAAAGTTCTCATACAAAACAAGTACTTTACTGTAAAAGCAATTATTTCTGCCTTGAACTATCGGCATTCTAAGTGGCTGAAAAGAAAAGGGCTTTTGTACTGGGGAGAGGAAGGAATTATTCAAGGGTCAGTCATGAAGTATAAAAATAGTTTTTGAAAAGATAAGTAATAAGTCAGCTGTATGAACAGCATATTTCCAATCGGCCTCTTCTTTTCCTAGTCTTGTTCACATTACTAGTAAATACAGAACTATTTACTACAGCACAACAGCCAACAGAGGAATAACTATCCTCTGCATCACTTTATAGGATATACAGATTTTTAAGAGATGGGCCAGGCTAGCTTGATCTCGTCAGATCTCAGAAGCTAAGCAGGGTCAGCCCTGGTTAGTATTTGGATGGGAGACCACCAAAGAATAGCAGAGTTGCTGTGCAGAGGAAGGCACTGGCAAACCACCTCTGTTTAGTCTCTTGCCATGAAAACCCCAAAAGGGGTTGCCATAAGTCAGCTGCGACTTGAAGGCACTTTACACACACACACAATCTAAACTGACAAGGAATTCCAGAAAACTCAAAAGCTTGCTCTCTGGTTTGTGAAATCTTGGCCCTAACCAAAGGTATTGCACAGATGTGAGGGATTTGCTCAGTTTCCAGCCGTGGAATCAGGAGAGACAAAAGAACTTAACACATTTTGTGGGTTTCCTCTCCAGGCCAAAGGGGGAAGATGTCACCGTGCCTGTATCCTCCTGGACAGTTCACCGAACAGAGTTCCTGGCTGGGCGAAATGAAGTTTCCATCCAGTTCCAGAAGCACGCTGCCTGCCCCCAAAGCAGAGCATCTTCTCACTCCTGGAGGCTAGACCTCAAAGCAGCTTCTCTTGAGCTCATGTCCCCTTCCCAGCCCTTACCGCCAGCACTTCTCCGACTTTCCCTTCCCTCCTCAAGTACTGCATCCCCCCAGCTCGCCCTTCCTAGCCATTCCCTGCAAGCTCCTTTCTTGCCCCCCTCCCCCAAGCCTTCTTCTTTCTCCAGCTTTTCTTTCCTCCAGCAGTTTGTCCCTTACCTCTGCTGCTGCCGTCGGAGGCGGTGGAGTTCCCGCAGCCCATCTCCCGGGCAGAGATGGCCCGCCGAGGCTCTGGGCAAGAGGAGCTGCCTCCCTCTACAAGCCCCGGGAAAGGATGCAGCAGCAGCAGCCTTGGAGGCTGCTGGAGGAGGGAGGGCGGAGGAAGCCCGCAGGGGACCCCTCCTCCCTCCCCACCCGTCGCCTTGGCAACCGCGGGAGCCAATCCGCGCCTCGCGCATCTTAACCCCAGCCGCCCCACTGGATGGTGATGAAGCGCGCGCGGTTTTCGTATGGGGGAAAGGATGGAGGTGGGCTCCGACACCCTTGGAGGTTTTGCCTTGGATTTGCCGCTCTCCAGATGCGCATTTTGGTCCCATCCAAATTCTCAAAACGCAGCCCCCGTGCAGACTTTTGAGAATTCTGATGGGGGAAATGTGCATCTAGAGCAGTGGTTCCCAACCTTTTTTTGGCCAGGGACCACTAGGACTTTTTTGTTCGGTGCAGGGACCCCAAGGTTCAAAATAAAAATTCTGAGAATTTGAAAATAAACTTTAATCATAACTGTTAGTTAAACATTAAACTTAGAATAATATTTGAATATATATTTTTATAATAGAGAACTTTTAATTGAAAATATTAATTTATTATGGGTTTATAACTTTGTTTCGCGGACCTTAATTTAGTTCTCGCGGACCCCTGGGGGTCCATGGACCCCTGGTTGGGAACCAGTGATCTAGAGAGAAGCAAATCCAAGGCAAAACCTCACATGCATAAATGGCCAGGTTGAATATGTCTGCATACGAGGGTGCAGGGCACTTTTCTCTGTCTTTGTGGTAGGGACCTGTATAGCTCGGGTGGAAGAGGCATCCGTGCTGAGTATGAAAACTGTTACAGATTCAAGAAACTGACAAGTAAGTTATTTCAAAAGGTAGCATTTTGAATACTGCTGTGTATGTATTTGGAAAATCAAAAACGTTGTTAATTAGATTTTTACCCTATCTGTGTCTATGCGGCTCAGGATTTTGTCCAAGGTTCTCCTTTCCTCCTGCATTTTTATCTTCACAACAACCCCGGGAGGTAGGTTAGGCTGAGAGAGAATAGCTTGGCCCAAATGAGTTTCAGGATGAGCAGGGATTTGAACCTGGATCTCCCCAGCCCACCATTTCTCCACCGCACTGACTTTGTTTGTTTATTTATTATTTTAGTGTAGTTCTACGGCTTCAAGTCTATATATAGAGTTAAATATACTGGGGCTTAGGGTTGCCAGGTCCCTCTTCACCACTGGCAGGAGATTTTTTGGGGTGGAGCCTGAGAAGGGTGGGGTTTGGGGAGGGACTTCAGTGCCATAAAGTTCTATTACCAAAGCAGCCATTTTCTCCAGGTGAACTGATCTCTGTTGGTTGAAGGTCAGTTGTAATAGCAGGAGATCTCCAGCTAGTACCTGGAGGTTGGCAACCCTATGGACCTGCTTCCTGCGTTGCCTGCATTGGACCATCTCTGTAAAAGAAGCAGTTACAGGGAACTTTTGCCCAGCAGTTACAGAGAAATTTTAAGCCCATATTGGTTATTTTGTTGGGTTTTAAATTAGCATGAAAAATGCTTCAAAACAGGCAAGAAAACCACCCTTTACCTAATTTCAAAAATAACTACCCTACTTCCAGCAAATATAAATGTGTCTGCATTTCTTACATACAGTTTTGTGTCATTTTGGTTAGCCTTAATATGTGAATTTTTCTTCGAACCAAAGCGGCTACCTACACCCCTGTAAGTCGTACTGTGTCATTCAACTATCTTCTCATCATCTTACAAAAGCACAATTACCAGCACGGCTGCAGATTTTTAAAAGGAAAGGGGATACAGGCACACAAAAGAAAAAGGGGGAACTAAGCACACACACATGTGCACGAACAAGCACAGGAAAAGTTTTAACAACTGCGGTTGATGCTGGAAGAGCTGTGTTTGAATTTCCAGCATATTTTTTTTAAGTAAACAACAGCTGAAGGGAGCCCTGGCTTGGATCCGGGTAATGGCATTCAGAAAGTGGGTAAACACTTTCCTCCCAAGCAAATATCCATGTTGGCTATGTTGTGCTTGTATAGTTCCTCCAACAGGGCAAACAGTAGCTCTGAGAGCCCATTTAAGGCTGCCAAAATGGTGCAAAGGAGGGAGAGGATAAACTGGCTGTGCTGAGACAGTGATTACCCGAACTGGGCTTTTGCATGTGCACTTTAAAACAGCGCACAGCTGAGCCACCCGATCTTTCAGTACTTCGTGTCGTTTCACATCTAACAGTCAAGTGTTTAACTGAAGCTTCCTAAAGCTGGATTCCAGAGTTTTTCTTAAGTTTGTAATTGTCTAATTTATAAGATCCCACTGTGACGGGCAGGGAGGCTCCCTGGCTAATGAATGTGCAACCGCCAGTCATTTGTGAGAGTCTGAGGTGACGGGGATGCTGTTCTAAAGTCTACTTTTTAGAGTAGGGTTGCCAGGTCCCTCTTTGCCACCGGTGGGAGGTTTTTGGGGCGAAGCCTGTGAAGGGCGGGGTTTGGGGAGGGGAGGGACTTCAATGCCATAGAGTCCAATTGCCAAAATGGCCATTTTCTCCAGGCGAACTGATCTCTATCAGCTGGAGATCAGTTGTAATCGCGGGAGATCTCCAGATAGTACTGAAGTGACTGTGTCATGGTCTTAAGTCCCAAAAACCATAACACAGGAAGAGGTTGATGATTCAAAGCAGTTTGTTTATTAAGCTTAATAATACATACCGGGTGGGAGCTTCCCAAAAGCGCAGGACAGCTCGCACACCAGAACAAAGGATTGCTACAACATATATAACCTCTGGTCAGGGGTGTTACAACATACGTAATATAGTGCATAGATACACAAAGACCCAATGATGGACACCTTTGGATTAGCATAGGCCTATCAGTGGCAGTTGAGGCGGCACCTTAGCTGGTTACATGATCTGGGGCAGGGAACATTCCTTAGGCCATAGGTAATTCTGGGCCGTGTCTTGGTGGATGGCTGCATCAGGCACCGACAGCCTGATTCCCTGACTCCTGGCTCTTGGTTGCCACCCTCCCAAAGCCCCCATGTGTGTGTGCCCATGAATGCATAGTATCTCAAACCTGCTTTTATACTTTAGGCCTAGCTTTTCCAGAAGAGCAATTATGCAAACTGAACACATAAGCATACAATAATGATTACAGGCATTACAGTACCTGGAGGTTGGCAACCCTACTTTTAGAGAGAGTTTGAATGTGGGGTGTGTGTGCGCAGCGGTGGACAGTTCCAAGTCTGCCTCAGGATGAGAGCACAGGTGTTGGAGGTCAGCTCTGCCTCAGGAGTGCAGAGGCAAGGTTAGATTTACCTCAGGAGCAGACCTGTAAAAGGGGGTAGGCTGGAGGGATTACAACCCCTCTGTGTGAGGGGGTCTTGTCCAGCGTTAAGGCTGAGGAAGCCTGACAGACACCTGAAGCCTCTCTCTCTCAGGAAAGGCTTTGAGTGATATCAGGATGCCAAGCAAAAGGGTCTGGTGGTGCTTCTGCTGGCGTGCATGCTGGGGATTGCCTACCCCTGATGGACCAACACGGCTACATACAATCCTTATACATTATTTGAACAGTCCATACAACGATCTTCTAAAGCAATATTATTATCTCCATATTTGAAAGGGGAGAGCACTGAGGCAGAAACTGTCAAGACTGTGGATGAGTGACTGTCTGGCTCACATTCTTATAAAATATCAGCTATTAAATCTGTTTTCCGTCTTAGTTTTTTAAAAGCTTATCTAGCCTTCCGCAGCCTGAATTCTAAAGATATTGATATTATACGTGTATATGAGGTGGAGGGAGGAAAACCTGGATTTTTTTCCCAGTTCCTGTTAGAATGTTTAAGTACCTTGAGTGGTGTTTCTTCAAAACTAGTAGAACCGGTCATGTCAAATAAAAGCGCAGGACAGATTATAGCTGGCACAACAGGCTTCTAGACATGGATCACAGATGAAACAATACCACACAAAAGCAGGACCTTTTAGGCAGCCATAGAATATAAAAGATGAGAAATAAAATTGATGGGTGTTGGCTTGGTTTACAAAAATTGCTTTGCAATGGGAAGGATATGCCAAGGGCATCCTGATCTTTAAGCATCCTGAAACTATTTATGAGATAATATACTGCAATGACAGTGAAAACCTCTGGTCCATGATCATTATATATAAATTTAAATATATGCACATTACAAACAGCCAGTGTAGCGCACTGATTAAATGTCAGGCTAGGATCTGGGAGACCCAGGTTCAAATCTCCATTAGGCCATGGAAGCTTGCCCGTTATCTTGGGCCAGTCGCTCTCTCTCAGCCTAACCTATCTCATATGAGTGTTGTAAGCCACTGTGGGTCCCCATTGGGCAGAAAAACAAGGTATAATTATCCAAATAAATAAAACATAGGGTAAATTATTCAGTTCTAGCTCCAGTTGAACACTCAGCATGGTATCATGGTTAAGGTGTTGGACTAGGATCTGGGAAACCCAGATTCGAATCGCCACTCTGCCATGGAAACTTGCTGGGTGACCTTGGGCTAGTCACACACTGTCAGCCCTGATAAGTGTTTGGATGGGAGAACTCCAAGGAATACCAGGGGTGTGATGCAGAGGCAGGCGATGGCAAACCAATTCTGAAAGTCTCTTGCCTTGAAAACCCTATGGGGTCGCCATAAATCAGTGACAGACCCCTCCCAAAAGACCGAGTTATTATGGGGCATCATTAAAAGGCCATCAGTGAACACCCCCCCCCCCACACACACACACACACTTTATCTGACCAATAATTTGCAATAGACATCCCTCATCTTACAGATTCATGCCAGGGAGAGGGTCAATCTTCAAGCTTCTCTGTCTCCAACTCCTGCCCCCGCCCCATTTCAGATGGAGTCCAAAGGGACCATTCTCTAACAATAAACATAATCTGCCATCAATGTTTAGAAGCAGATGGTTTTTATGGTTGAAAGAAAAGGAAACCTACCTAATTTGATAGTTCCTTTCTCAGTAATTATGTGTTCGTGTTACTCCCCACCCGCTCCTGCTTATCCTAAAATCCTCTGGAATGTAATTTCGCATTTAAAATCCATTTTGGTGTTGTTATTTTAGAGTGCCTGATATATTAAATGAGTCTTGTTCCCAATAGTTTATGGAAAACGAACTGCCTGGCTTTGTTCTCTCATAGAGTCTCTCTTCCTGAGAAAAAAAGAGAGGTGAGGGGCAACAATCTTGTTTATGTATCTTAATGAAGTGACTGGAACAGAGCGTTCAAATTCAGCTCTGGCGGAGCAGCACCTTGCCAGGGCGCTAGCTTGGCACACGGTTAAAGGGTCACATCCCAAACTTCATATGCAATATCAATCAAAGTCAAAGCTATAGAAACCCCAAAATGACATTCTTTAGCTAGCAACACTGTAGTTGGGTTGCAATTAGTGACCCGGCATTGCCGGGGAGGGGTGGGATACAAATCAAATCAATAAATAAATGTCATTGTTTCCCTGCCTGCATATCACAGGTGTTATTGGAGAGTTCCCTCATGGGGAGCCAGCGTGGTATAGTGGTTAAGAATGGCGGTTTGGAGCGGTGGACTCTGATCTGGAGAATTGGGTTTGATTCCCCATTCCTCCACATGAGCGGCGGAGGCTAATCTGGTGAACTGGATTTGTTTCCCCACTCCTACACATGAAGTCAGCTGGGTGACCTTGGGCTAGTCACAACTCTCTTAGAGCTCTCTCAGCCTCACCTACCTCACAGGGTGTCTGTTGCGGGGAAGGGAAGGTGATTGTAAGCCAGTTTGATTCTTCCTTCAGTGGTAGAAAAAGTCAGCTTATAGAAACCAATTCTTCTTCATTATTGCCTGCATAGTTAAATTGTGGAACTCCCTGCCCCAGGATTTGGTGATGGCTGCCAACTTGGAAGGCTTTAAGAGGGGAGTGGACATGTTCATGGAGGAGAGGGGTGTCCATGGCTACTAGTAAAAATGGATACACATCATGATGTGTACCTATTCTCTCCAGGATCAGATGAGCATGCCTATTATATTAGGTGCTTTGGAACACAGGCAAGGCAATGCTGCTGCAGTTGTCTTGTTTGTGGGCTTCCTAGAAGCACCTGGTTGGCCAGTGTGTGAACAGTCTGCTGGACCTGAAGGACCTTGGTCTGATCCAGCATGGCCTTTCTTATATACTTATGTTTTGTTGTAAAATTTAGAGAAATTTTGTAGTAGAGTCCAGACAGCTGCAATGTGGGTAGGAAAATTGGGATTCTCCCACCCACATGATTGCCATTTTCCTGGGCACTGTCCCTGTGGTGGCCATTTCCTTCCATCTGCCACCAGGAGATGTGTTTTTTTAATTGGCAATTGAATATAATTATAGCTCCACTGCTGGGGGACTGGGGTAGGGAAACTCCCATGTGGAAGCCTCATTCCCACTGTGCCATATTGGCAGCCACACCAGCAGTGGGGAACCACCCAAGCCTGTCCCCGTGTGCCAGTCACCTTAATTACATTACCTGGGCTGTCTGACCTATTTATGGAGAATGCTAATGCAAGCATAACTGTTTACTGACATGAATGCTAATACAGCAGGATGCTTTGTGGCTAACCATACTTGGATTCATCACTTGAGAAGCTCTGAGTAATGGTTTGATGGCCCGCTACAGGGGGAGGGGGTTGCATTCTCTCTGCACCCGTTCTTTCCCAGTACAATCTTATTTGATGTGGTATGACCCTGTTCCTTTTGCTGGCCCTTGGAGACAGCCTTTACTGTGCAATCCTAAACAGAGTTGGACCCTTCTAAGAACATGGACTCAGAACAGTGTTTTTTGGGCACCTTGGGTTGCCCAAACTTGAGAGGAAAGGCAGCATAAAAATGTTTTAAATAAAGAAGTAAAATATTTCCACCTTGCTCATTCACCAGCAATCCCCTGCATGCTCTGTAAATACTCTGCTGAGATCAAGAGACCCTCATGAGCAAAATTCATGAAGCTGGGAAGGGGGAAATTTCATCCATTTCCTCCTCTTTGTTGCAACCTCCTGTACTACCTCCGGTAGAAAGATTAAACATGGCACCTGAATATAATGATTTTTTAATCATTGCCTACTTCTAAATGTGGGTTTTGCTAATCCAAGAGCAATGCTAGGTTTATGGCTGATTAAAAATACAGCAATGAAATTGCAGGGAATGCAAGAGAGTCCCACATCACTTTGAAAGACAACGGATTTACTGTGGCACACAAACGTTTGTGGATAAAAAGAGCCAGCATGGTATAGTGGTTAAGAGCAGTGATTTGGAGCGGTGAACTCTCTTAGAGCTCTCTCAGCTCTACCTACCTCACAGGGTGTCTGTTGTGGGGAGCGGAAGAAAAGATGTTTGTAAACTGGTTTGATTCTTCCTTAAGTGGCAGAGAAAGTTGGCATATAAAAACCGACTCCTCTTATTTTTCTTACAGTGACTATTCACTTTCAGTGGTGGCGAACCTATGGCACGCGTGCCAGAGGGGGCACTCAGAGCTCTTTCTGTGGCAACGGCTGCCGTCGCCCCAGCACAGAGTTTGCCTGAGTTCGTTACTAGAAAGACAGAGGGACGTGGGGCCGGGTTGCTCCCCTCCCCCTCTCCACGCGCTCCTGAGGGCATTTCTCACATCACCCGCCCCTCTGTCCAGCAGCCCAATGGGAGCACTTCCGACCTCCCCTGTCACATACAGCAGGGCGGCTCACATGTGGATTGAGGGTGAGGCGAAGGTGATTCCCATGGTGGGGTTGGAGAGGAGCTAGGTTGGAGGGGAGCATAGCTCACAGCGTGGCATAGCTGGAGGGGAGCAGAGCGCTCGAGCCACAGCGCAGGCTTTGCGGTGCCTCCCACCTTTCAGTGAAATCCCCTACTAAAAGACCAGCATGTAATTTAAAAAGTTCGTCTGTAAAAGTTGCTTGTATCATTGAAAGCTCTGTTATTGTGTTTTTCTTTTAAGACAAAAGATGTTAATGTATGAGTTGTTTTTTCTAAACTAAAACCTCAGTTTTCAGGTTAAATTGCCGTGTTGGCACTTGGCGATAAATAAGTGGGTTTTGGGTTGCAGTTGGGCACTCGGTCTCTAAAAGGTTCACCATCACTGACTTAGATCATCATCATCGGGTGCCCTATTCCAGGTGCCTCATGGATCAAAGGGCCTTTTCTATGTTGAGACAGTTCTATGGAACACTCTTCCCAGAGATCTCCCAGAGTTCTCTGCCCACAGTTACCTCTTATGTTCCAAGACTATCTTATTTTTCTGGACTTTTACCTGGACATCATGATTTGCTAATCTTATTTCTGTTGGTTTTATACTTGATTTAAACACTGCATTTACTTTGTTTTTAATTGGTTTTTTTTTAATTGTCATGGTTTCTTTTTAAACATTTGTATTAAGGGTTCCAGGTGTGGAAATAAAGGGCCTGTTCCTTTAATAGAGGTTTACTGGGAATTATTTATCAGGTGACGTCCCTTATTAGGTCAGCTGCCCCTTAAGTCTTTACTAAATGGACAGGATATTTTCTTCGGGCCTCTTGGCAACCTGAAATCTAGGCCAAGACCCCTGGACCCCCAGTAAAGTATACCCATTTCCTTTTCCCCATACCTTGGGTCTGTCACACACTCTCAATCTAACCTACCTCACAGGGTTGTTGTGAGGATAAAACGGAGGCGAAGAGAACGATGTAAGTTGCTTTGGATCCCCATTGGGGATAAGGTAGGGATGCCACCCTCCAGGTGGGACCTGGAGAATTACAGCTGATCTCCAGACTACAGAGATCAGTCCCCCTAGAAAAAATGTCTACTTTGGAGGATGGATTCTATGGCATTATATCCCACTGAGGTCCCTGACCTCCCTAGGCTCCATTTCAAAATCTTCAGGAGTTTCCTGACCTAGATCTGGCAACCCTACCCGTCCCCCATCTCCTGCTGGTGGCTTGGGGGGACCTGGCAACCCTAGGATAAGGTGGGGTACAAATTAATTAAATGAATTAATTAAACTGAGTCCATCCTTCAAAGCAGCCATTTTTTCCAGGGGAACTGACCTCTGTAGGTGGGAGATCACTTGTAATTCCAGATCTTCAGGCCCCACCTGGAGGTTGGCAACTAGAGACTGGAGATTTTCATTGGCAGCACCTACTCTGTGACATGCCCTTCCTCTGGAAGCTGGTTTGAATCCTCTCCAACTGTCTTTCAGGCACTAAGCCAAAACATTTCTTTTAAATATTTAAAAAAGGCAAGCATCGGGTCATTCCTGACCCATGGGGTGACCTCACATCCAACGTTTACTAGGCAGGCTAAGTTTAGGAGGTGGTTTGCCAGTGCCTTCCCCAGTCATCTACACTTTACCCCCAGCAAGCTGGGTACTTGATTCACCGACCTTGGAAACCGACTTCCGTCGGGATTGAACTCAAGTCTGAGCAGAGCGTTGACTGTAATACTGCAGTTTACCACTCTGTGCCATGGTGTCAGGCTTCAGTACCTCGTTGCCGCCATGGTGTCAGTCCAAGGCACTTGGTATTGAGCAAAAGTAGCCTCCTGCCCCTTTCCCTTAGTTTTGAGCAGGTCAGTGATCGGTAAGGCTATCTTGGCAAAGTCTTGGATAAAACCTCTATAAAAATTAACGAACCCCAAGAACTGCTGAACCTGCTTGCGAGTTCTGGGGGGTTCCCACTCCCAGACCGCCTGAACCTTCCCGAGGTCCATAGTCAAACCCTGGGGGGATACAATGTATCCGAGAAAAGACAACTGGTTCTGGTTGAACACACACTTTGACAGTTTGGCATACAAATGGTTGTCCCTTAAGTTACGCAAAACCTCCCGCACCAACTCCCGGTGTTCCTCGGGGTCCCTAGAGTAGATCAGAATGTCATCTAGATAAACAATTACTCCTTTAAACAGTAGATCATAGGATCTCATTAATTAATTGCATGAAGCACGACGATGCCCCAGATAGACCGAACGGCATGACCAAAAACTCAAACAAACCAAACAACAAGAAAATGCCGTCTTTGCTTCATCCCCCTCCTTAATCCAGACCCGGTAGTAAGTTTCAGCCAGGTCAAGTTTCGAGAACACGCAGCCCTCCTGGAGAGCACTCAGGAGGTCCGGGATTAAAGGAATGGGGTAGGCGTTAGTCTCAGTAATTGCGTTAAGCCCCCTATAGTCCACGCACAGTCTGAGATCAGAGGTTCACTTTTTCTTCACAAAGAAGCAGGGAGAAGAGAACGCTGCCTTGGACGGCCGTATAAACCCCCGCTCCAAGTTCTTGTCAAGGAATTCCAGCAGCACCGCTTTCTCTTGGGGGCTCATCGGATAAACTCGGGCTTTGGACGGCTTGATGTCCTTAACCAGTTCTATGGCACAGTCTGTCATGCGGTGAGGGGGTAACAAGTCAGTCCGTCCCCTCAAACACATCCGCAAAGTCGCTAAATTCCAGGGGGAGCGGGTGCACCTCAATCGTAGAAGCATCCCCCCCTTCGCCCCCGGGCATGTGATCCTGGCCGTGTCTCTCGCACTGGGGAGCCCCAAACACAACCCGCCTCTGTTCCTAGTTGATGCTCGGGTTGTGTCCCGCCAGCCAGTTGCTACTGAGAACCACCGGGTAGGAGATCTTAGGCACTACCGTGAAGTGGATCTGTTCCCAGTGGTCCCCCACCCCCAACAACACCTTGCGAGAGAGCAAATGGACCGCCGCCCCCCCCCACAGATCACTCCCATCCATTTGATGGAAATGCAAGGGCTGGTCCAGTTCTCGAGTCCCGACCTTCAGGCGTTCTATTACAGCCTGATCAACCAGAGTCCGGGAACACCCGGAGTCCAGGATAGCCACGACAGCCACAGGTTCCCCTCCCTGAGGGTTCCATAATACAACGGGTAGCAGCAGTGTTTCCCCCTGGTCACTCACTCTACTCGGAGCCGGTTTGGTTTCTTCCGAGGGTGCTCCCCATGCCGGCTCTCTCACAGAAGGCAGTTCTCGTTTTTTGCCGGCGAGGGATCTCTGGAGCGATCCTGAGGGCTAAGGTTGTTTGGAACAAATGCCGGTTCTGCTTGTAGGGCCGCTGTCCCGCGCCAGCTGACCGTCCCCTCTGCTTTCTTGCGATCCAGAGTTTGGAGTGGTGTAGATTCCCACTCTCGGGCCGCTCGGTTGTTCGACGCTTCTGCCGATGCTTTGGGGCATTTCGCCGCGAAATGGCCGATCCTCCCTCAGCGGAGACATGCTCCGTCTCGGAAACGCTGCGCCCTGTCCAGGTTGAAGGTCCCTTGGTTCCTTCCTTCACGCCGCAGTTCCGCTGCATCACCCCCTTGGGTGGGAGCCGCGGGGGGCACCTTTGACGGGCAATCCTTGGAGAACTGGAGGGTTAGCTTGTGATTCTCCACCAAGGCTGCCAATTTAATCCAGTCCTCTACCGACTCTGGGTCTCCCAGGGTCAAACAGCCTTCCAGCACTTCCCAACGCAGTCCTTCGCGGAAGTGCTGGACCTTGGTGGCCTCACTCCATTCCCTTATCTTGCAGGATAGGGATAGAAAGTCCTGGGCGTACTCACTTAACTCAGTGGGCCCCCTGTTTCAAACGACGCATGACAATCTTTGCCTTCTCCCCACTGTGGGGGTCCTCAAAACGGCATTGCAGCGCAGACATAAATTCCGTCAGGGATTTCAAGACCCTGGGCATGGTCTCTGCCACCTTTACTGCCCATTCTACTGCGTCCTTCTCCAGTAGGCTGATCTCGTACCTAACCTGGGCTTCTTCCGAAGGAAAGGTCTCCCCTTGATCCTTCATGAACCCGGACACTTGGAGTAAGAAGTGGGGTAGTTGAGTGCTGGATCCGTCGAAGGACACCTTTAGATCTCTGGCGGTAGGGTGCCTGGGTGTGGGTGCCTCTCTGCAGACGGGTGGTTCCGCGGTGGACAGCAAGCCCGCCCGGGGCTGCTGCGAGGGCTGTCTGAGCTCCCTCACCGTCCCCAAAACTGCAGCCAAGTCCCTCTGCAGAGCATCCAGTTGTGCCTGCATGTCCCAGTTCTGTAGAGCCAACGCCTGGTTCTGTCCGCGTAGCAGGGCAACTTCCTCCGAGGCAATGACGGCTGGAATCACCGGAGTGCGGGTGAGCAAGGGTCCCTCTAACTTTTCCCCAGGGACGACCTCCCGGCTTCGCCCTTCTCCTTCTCCGTACCAAGCGGCTAGCGGTCCCCGGTAGAATCCACCACATGGTTCTGAAGCCGCCCATTCGTTGGTCCCGATTCTCCGACGCTGCTCGAGTTGCGTTGGCAAGGAGGTCCACGTCGGCATCTCAGGAAAATCGGTAAACCCAAGTGGGCGCTGTTCCGGGGTCGCTGCTTCCAGGTTAAAATCCATAAGGGAGGTTTCCCCCCGTTATTTGCTCTGGCGGAGGTCCTCCCCTGTTTTGAGCGGGTGTGTGGATTGCGCAGACATGCTAACACTAACTATTACTAACACAGAAAATAAATTAAAAATAAGAATAAAAAGGAAGGCTAAGATTCCAACCTACTGTCAGGCTTCAGTACCTCGTTGCATTTCAGCAATAGTGAACTTCACTCCAGACGTTGCAGAGAGTTTAAAATTTTTATTAAGAAAGTAAACGGGTTCAGAACATCTAACAAACTTCAGGTTGGAATAAAGACGGGGAAGCTACAGGTCATCTTTATAGGGGACACACTAGAATTGATTACACGTAATGGCTTTGAAATGCAAAACATCAGAGTTCTTTCGAGCTTCAAGAGATGCCAGGGTTCCGGCAGAGTAACACCTTGAGAACAGAGAGCAGATTTACAATAGGCAGGCTCGCTTTGAAGTAGAAGCATCTGTGCCTCCGGCCTTAACACCTTCCTACCAAACTGAAGAGACTTTCCCATGAGACCGGGGGGGGGGGAGAACACAGTGCGTGCTATCCGGGGCTCGACTGGATGCCCTCGCTGACACATGGGGCTCTTTTAAATAAAGGCCTTTATCTTATTAGTTGTTTATGATCTTAGGTCAGTTGTATGGATATCTTTATGCTATTTTTATGTCTCTGAATTGTTTTTTATTGTTGACTTATTGTGATGTTACGGTGCTTTTATCTGAGCTACCACGAGCAGGATTCTGGAAAAGGATTATAAAATTTTCTTAAGACACTGGTAAAATAACATTGGCATTCATGCACGGGAAGTTTTGCCTTGGATTTACCACTCTTTCGGTGCACATTTTCCCCATCCAAATTCTCAAAATTCAACAATAAGCCCCCATGCAGAGTTTTGGTAATTTGAATGGGGAAAATGTGCATCTAGAGAGCGGCAGATCCAAGGCAAACTTCCCGTGCAAAAATAGCCATTACCAACGCAAACCCCTGGTCTATTATCTAATTTTACAGCGAAATATTCCCAAAACACCGGAGATGATGCTGTTAAGTATGATACCAGAACAAATTTTGACACAAAGAACTTTTCTGATATATGCCACCACTGCTGCAAGATTGGTCTATGCAGCTTAACGGAAAATGTCTGATACCAGACAAGAATGACTGGATAAATAAAATGTTTGAACGAGCAGAAATGGCTAAACTTACTGGTTTAGTAAATCAAAAAGACAATGAAGAATATGTGAGAGAATGGGAGGCATGGATAACATATTGTGAAAACGAATTAAATATGGGAAATGTTAAAGGCTACGATTTAATCTAATTCAATTGATCAATGTTGAAAGGATGAAGTATTAAATAATTAAAGTATATAGGATGATAATATGTAGTTTATAGAACTGATATAATGAATTATAATGAATCAGAAAACAAATATAGAGGGGATTATATAGATATTAATTTGATAAGAGGAGGGGAGAGGGGAAGTCAGAAAAGTCAATACTGATTAGGCTGATTAGTTTGAAATTGTTTTATTTCATGTAACTCTGAAGATGATAATATTGAAATTGAATGTGACTTAATAAGAAAATAAAAAAATCTTAAAAAACAAAACCCTGGTCTATTATTATGCATAACTAGTACCGACGCCAAATGCAATCCCAATGGCTCTTGGTCGTCTGCTGGGAGCCTTACAGCCCCGTCTTCCACCCAACCCGCCCAATTCTCCCCTCGCCCCCTCCCGCCGGGTCTTGCTCGGTAATCTGCAAGGAAGAGTTAATCCAAGGAGGAACGTCCGCCGCGCCACACTTCCTGCGCAAGATGCTGCCTCTTGCCACTAGTTGTTCCACTTCCTCCCCGAGACAGGAACCCTGCGGGAGCGGTCCTCCGGCCAGCCTGCGGACGGGGCTTGCAACAGGCGGCTGCAACCTGTTTACACCTTGGCTGCCCGGTGAGCCCGCTGCCTTCCTCCCCAGTGCAGGGGGAGGCGAGCGAGAGAGGCAGGGGAAGCGCCGGTTCTCCCCTGGCCGCCCTTGACGACAAGCGGCGCTGCATCAAAACAAGACGTGTCGCAGGGAAAAGCGCGGCGGCTGCAGCTCTTGCAACAGGACGGATCCCGAGCTCAGTTATTCCCGACCGCCTGGGCGCCCTTCTCGCAATGCCGGCCGTCGACAAACTTCGCCTGGACGAGGCTTTGCAGGATAGTCCGCAGGTACCGGGGCGAGATCGAGTGGGATCTCCAGCGGGAGGGGGAGGACGGGGGTTGGCAAGGAGGTCGTAGCCCCGGAGGATTGCGTGCTCAGGCCATCTGCGACGCCGTTGCGGGAAGCAGAGCTGAAGCGGGGCTGGCCTAAGAAGGCGTGCAGCCGAGGCCGACGTGTCTTTGGATCTTTTTACGGGTCTAGTTTTAGGGTTGCATCCAAGCGACCTAGATATTTTATTTTATTTTTGCTTGTTCGATTAAGGTTAGTTGAGCCATGGCTCCTGGTATGAACTGGCTGCAGGATCGAAATCCAGCCCCCCGCCCACCATGAAGAGGCCTTTTGAAGGGGGAGGGGTGTTGGTGCTATAGCGCTTGACGGAGTTTAGGAAGAAGGGGAGGGGTAGCCGTAATATTTTATAGGTCAGTGCTCTGAGAACCAGTAGGGAATCTGGCTCGGCAAAAAAAAAGCAAGAAAGGTTACTGTAGCAATAGCAAAATAACCACTTGTGCGGTGCTACTCGGAAACGTTGAGCAACTGCATTTCCCGAAGAGGCATGGCATAGTCCCGTTGTACAGGTTGGGGAGCGAGCAGCGAGAAACTAAAGCGGTGGCTCTAATGGCGAGTATTGTGTACATATGAATGAGCTTGAAGGGGGATGGGCGGCGACAGAAGCTGGCTGCTCCTTAGCGAGGCGTAGCTCCACTAGGACGAATCGAGGTCACTTTAACTTGTTAACGAGCCATACCGAGGACGAGGTTCCTGTCTTTGAAACTTTATTTGCTTGCATCTTCCATCTGACTGCTTAGGCTCCAGGGGGTTAACAGTTCTTTAAAACACAAACCAAGAACAGCTATTTCACGAACAGTGCTGGATAATTAAGATACGCCGTTGGTTAAAACCTCACCGTTAATACCCTGTAAGTATGTATGCTTCCCCCAACCTTGTGGCATTTGGGGGGATCTGTAATTCTTTGCCAAGGGGCTGCGTCTGTTGCGGGCTCTTTGTCTCCCTTCCCCTTTGCTAGGGGCAAAGAAGAGGTGTTAGGGATTAACAAGTCCGTACTGTGAAGCGAGTCTTTTCCCGTCTTTGTCCTGTCATTTTTTGGGGATCTATCCCAGGGAAAGGCCTGGCTGCGAAACAGGTTTTCTCCTGCTCTTATGGAGAAGGTGCAAGCATCAGGTGACTCATCTCGATAGGAACCAGTATATCACTAGCCTGACTACTAATTTTGTGCGACATGGGAGGCGTGATTAGCGGCTGCCCAGCACATCAAAGCATGGCCTGTACTCTCTGCTGCGGCTTCTTTCTTTCTTTCTTTTTTTTTTTTGTAGCGCTTGTAAGGTCATGGGACTAATTGCTGAAATTCTAGCATTCTTCCCTGGCGTAAAAGATGCGAAACTGTTCGCCCAGGTTTCCCAAAACGTCCTGGAACATGGGATGTACATGCGTACACATCCAGTTTTCCCACAGGAAATGCTGTTCCTGCAAAAATTCAGAACTGCTGTCTTTCTCGCAGTCATTCCAGCAAACCAAATGGGAATTTCTTTTCTAATTGGTAAGGGGTGACCCCCTTGACGTAAGAGAGAGCCTAAAGGCAATAATGGGGCTAAAAAGCATGTTTATGAAGTTAGCCATCTTAACCTAATAACCCCCAAAGGCCACACTTGGGTATCACTGTGAGGGTCAGTTGATTTATCAAGTTAAGTAATTTTTCTTGAACTACTACTTCAGGCTACAGGTGGGGCATCTCTTGTTTGCATATGCCCCCACCTGGCTGTCAATACATTTTTAATTCTGTCTTTCCTTCAAGAAGCGGAGGCCAGCTTGCATGGTTTCTGAATATAGAAAACTAGCATATCAGGAAAATAAGTGTTTGGTTGACCCTGTCCTGGACATGTTGATTTGCTATTTACAGGATATTTTTAAAGCCTTTTAGAAGAAGAAGAGTTGGTTTTTATACCCCAATTTTCTCTACCTTTAAGGAGTCTCAAACCAGCTTACAATCAATTGCTTTCCCTTCCTTTCCCCATGACAGACACCTTGTGAGGTAGATGGGGCTAGGAGAGTTCAGAGAGAACTGTGATTAGCCCAAGGTCAGCCAGCAGGCTTCATGTGTAGGAGTGGGGGAAACAACCTGGTTCACTAGATTGGAGTCTGCCGCTCACGTGGAGGAGTGGGGAATCAAACCTGATTCTCTAGATTCTTAACCACTACACCATGCTGGTTGATGGGGGAGAGACTGGCTGATAAAACTGTAAGCATCATCCATCAAAATCTTTCTTTGCCACCATGTTGGATTCAGATGTTCTTTAAATTGCCTCAGGATTAATGGTTATTTTGGTAAATATGTGTAAGCCACTCAGAGGTTTTGGGACAAGTGTAAGGTAGTCATGGTATAAATAATAATTTGGAGTTTTCAACCACAACTCCTTACCAACCCTATTTCACAATCCCAGGCCGGCAGCACATACATTGGAGCTCCCCTGAGGCCCTGGTGAACCACCATACATGGCTAGTAGTTTGGGTTGCCAACCTCCCAAGTAGCCCAGAGATCTCCCAGAATTTACAACTGATCTCCAGACTACAGTGATCAGTCCCCCTGGAGAAAATGACTGCTTTGGAGGGTGGACTCTGTGGTATTATATCATGCCATTAGGGTTGCCAACCTCCAAATGGGGCCCAGAGATCCCCCAGAATTACAACTGATCTCCAGACTACATACGGTAGTTTATTTATTATTTAGAACATGTTATTCAAACATGCAACCCTTACATCCTACTATGGTACGGTCGAGGAGAATGACATACCCTTTGATTCTCTTTAATGCATAAACGGGCCTAGAGATGTATTAATTTGGAGAAAGTGATGGGGTTGAGTCTTAGTTCTAAAACTTATTTTGTCATATCAACTTAATTACCTGCTTCCCAGCCTTTGGAATGGGGCAGACAAAAAGAACCAAAATGAATGAAATCACACTGAAGACTATTTCCATTAGACTTCCAGTAAGGGCAAATATCTATTTCTGGACACTGATCGATGTTTTCATTATCCGCTGTTGTAATTTCAATTTCAGGAGTTAGAACTGGGGGAAACTTTTTTCTCTTCTGTTTTTTAGTTTCACATGGAGTTCAGTTTGTAAGACTAATTTTCTTCAGGATGAATGCTGTGTTTAATCCACATCTGTGTTGCTTAGTGTTGTTCTTGAAAAGCTTAATTAGCCTTTTCCATCAAGAGGATTCAAGTAGGATTTTCCATGTCCCCTTCCCCCTCAACTCCTGTCAGCCCTCTACCATGAAAGGCTGTGGGACTGATCCTGTCAAAGTAAAGCACTTTTAACACCCTTAGCTTTCCCAGTGGGTCTTAAATATGATCATAACTTTGGATGCATTGTAGTTTCTGCATTCAGAATCTGATTCCTACCTCATTAGGTGGAAAAAATGGGATTATTGGTAACAGCAGTTCATTCTTGAACTTCTCGATTGTGTTTTCCTACAAAATAACACCTCACATGAATTGCTTAAATCTTGATTATGTTGCCCCAGAGGAGTACAAAGTAGCAATACATTATAACAAAAATGTCAGTAGATTTTAAGATATAATTTTGGGTCTTTGTATTCCTTTCTCCAGTATCCTCAGCATTGCTGTTAAAAGGGATTGCAGGATCCTCTTCTGAAAAGAAGGATTTTAGACTAAAACCGCTTGATGCATGGACGCTGATCTGGAAGTTAGTTCAGCTGAATTTAGTGAGACCTATCACCAAGTCATGGATAAGGGAGAAATTTCATTCTTTTTCTGGTTTGCAAAGTTGGCGCAAAGATAACAAAAAAAAGAGAGCGAAGGTGATTAGCAGTGCAGTCCTAAATTAACTTAGTTTAATCACTCCCCGTTTGTTTCTTGCTGGCTCTCCTCCCAAAGCCACGTTATCAAAGTGGAAATGTGCACAGTTTTAAGCGTACGCTACGTTTGTTAGTATTTGATATTTCTTGGGGGGAAAATAACTATGTACCCCAATACTGTTAAAATCCTGGCAGATGTGTTGCGGAATTGAAGCTGCTTGAGCGCCCAGAGCTCGTTCCACCATCTCCCCCTCGCCTGGCTACCGTTGGCTTCTCCCTCCCCTCGCTCACCCCTGTTTATGTGTGTGTTGAAGTGGGGCATTCCCCGCCAGGCCACTAGCATGGCCCGGTGAGTGCATGTGTGAAAGTATGGAAGAGGGGGGAGCCAAACAGCTTCCCCTAATCGCGTGTGGAGTGGGGGGAGAGCCGAGAAGGTTTCCCCGCCGGGCCGCTAGCGAGGCCCTGTGAGTGGGTATGTGAAAGTGGGGAGAGGGGTGGAAGCTGAGAGAAGGCTTCCCCAGTTGTGTGTGTGTGTTTGAAAATGGGGAAGGGGTGGGAAGCGTGTGTGAAAGTGGAGAGGGGGGAGAAGCCAAGAAGGCTTCCCCCAATCGCGTGTGTTCATGTGTGTGTGTGTGGGAAGCCTCCGTCCCTTTCCTTCCTTCCTTTCCTTCCCTCTCTCCCTCCTCTGGATAGCCTCTCCTAGGGTTCATAGACTCATAGAGTTGGAAGGGACCACCAGGGTCATCTAGTCCAACCCCCTGCACAATGCAGGAAATTAACTACCTCCCCCCACATCCCCAGTGACCCCAACCCTCCCCCCGCCATGCAGGATCCCACAATCAAAGCACTCCCGACAGATGGCCATCTAGCCTCTGCTTAAAGACCTCCAAAGACGGGGACTTCACCACCCTCCATGTGGTGGCTGGAGACCTGGCAACCCTAGCCTTCCTTCCTTACCTCCTCTGCATAGCCTCTCCTAGAGTTGCCAACCTGCAGGTGATGGCTGGAGACCTGGCAACCCTGGCCTCTCCTCCTCCCCCCCCCCGCCAGGAGATCTACACCTGGTATGGCCCCTGAATGATGTTATAAATGGGCAAATGGCCCTTGGCAGGAAAAAGGTTCCCCACCCCTGGTGTAGAAGGTCTTGTTATGGGTATACCAATGGCTCCTTTTGGTAGCAGCTGAAAAAATTAAAACAGAAAGGGGAAGAAAAAACATCAGCCCAGAGGCAGGTAACCAGGCAGACTGACAAAAGGCCCAATGACTGAATGAATACTAATGAGTTACATATAGTAAATTACCCAAAATTTTAATACATGACAAATAGTTAATATATATATTAACTATTTAAAACCAAACTATATTAAAACCAAAAGCTTTTCGGCCAGAAGGCCTTCCTCAGTGGTACAAATTGTTAAAATATACAGCATAAAGTAAAATATCCAAAGCATGCCATTTCTGACGGAAGTTTTAAAACACACGAAAGAAGTAGGGCCAGTTCATAAACTAGATACTTCCCCCTTCATTGCTGGAACCAGCTAGGACGTCCAAAAATCATTTTTCAAAAAGTTGTTGTTCTTGGTCCAAATATCTCTGTAAGCAAGGTCAGAATGATTCATAGCTCTATGGTGTGTGTATATAAGTTGTATTTTGCTTCCTGACTGTGAATATACACACTCGGACCTTGCTTACAGAGATATTTGGACCAAGAATAACATTCTGAAAAATGATTTTTGGTGGTCTTTATTAGTTCCAACAGTGAAGCGGGAATTATCTAGTTTATGAACTGGCCCTACTTTGTGTGTTTTAAAGCTTTGGTCAGAAACGGCATATTTTGAATATTTTACTTCATGGTGTGTATTTTAACCATTTGTGCCATTGACAATTTGTGCCATTCGGCCTTGTGGCCGAAACACATTTAGTTTTAATTTTTTTTTTTTAACTGTGTGTTATATATTAAAGTCTTGGATAATTTATCCTATGTGGCCCATTAGTATTCATTCTGTCATGAAGCACCTGGGAAATGACAGATTCATACAACCTGCAAGAGCAAGCTTGTGGCAATCAGAAAAAAACACAAGCAAATAGAAATGAGAAATAAATAATAATCAGGAAGTGATCACATGAATATTGCCTTCAGCCTGTAGATCCTTTGAGTCTCCTCCTAGGCCAGGGCTTTGTTTTGAAACTACTCAAGTCATCCTTGTCCCAGCATTTCCTGTGTAATCAATAAATGATTGTCTTAAATTATACTGTATTTACATAATTGGGTATCATTCTGCTTGGAGCAGCTCTTTAAATGAGGGAGCCGGCTGCTGTTAACGTTCCACACAGGGTTACAGGCTGAGAACTCTCCCTGAGGGCTTCTTCACTCCCTACAAAATTAGCAGTTTATTCTCCATGTCCTTTGTTAGAGAGGGATCTTGTCTTTTTAGATGGAATTTACTTGATGTGACTGGTCCTTCTGTCTTTGAGGTGCACACAGTTTTGTTTTGTTTTTGAGGGGGGAGAGAGGGATTCTCTTTTGTCATGGTACATAATATGCTAGAGGTACCGGTGGAATCGCTATTTTGTAATATGTAAAGTCTGAGAGTGTGCCGTGGCTGATCTTGCCCATAAAACAATATGAAGGAAATTCCAAGGGGAAGGAGCATTTTCCTGGCTCCAGCCTCCATCTTCGTGTAGTATTAACAAGAGTAAGTGAGCTGTAATCCACATCAAAGATAGGACATTTTGGAGGACTTTCATTCATAGGGTCGCCATGAGTCGGAAGCGACTTGACGGCACTTAACACACACACACAATCCACATCGGTTTTATTTTGGTCAGGTGCCATAAATGTCTAAACTTGCCTCTGGACTGTGAATTGCCCTATGCCACTGGGTCAGCCCATTCTGTCCCATCACCCCCACCCCCCGGTTATGTTTTCTAATCTAGACAGAGAATCTTACCTTTTCCTCCACAGTTGAATTTAAGTCTAGGATTACACTACGATCGTCAAGAATAGATAGGTTAATCTGAATGTTGTTGAGTAAGTGCACAGACAGCTATTATACTGATGACTCCTTCACTCGTATTCTGGTACTAAACTACCAACTGAAACGTGTTAGGCCTGTTTGGGGCTACATCCATCAAGATGTGCCGAATGTCTGTTGGGCTGCAGTGGGCAGAGAAATAAAAAGCTGCATAATCCTCTACTCCCCCTACATTTATCCGTTAACATTCTTTCGTGGTGACTATGGATGGGTTCCCTTGGCGCAGAGGGGTAAGCTGCAGTACTGCAAGTTCTGCTCACGACCTGAGTTCGATCCCGACGAAAGTTGGTTTCAGGTAGCCGGCTCAAGGTTGACTCAGGCTTCCATCCTTCTGAGGTCGGTGAAACGAGTACCCAGCTTGCTGGGGGTAAAGGGAAGATGACTGGGGAAGGCACTGGCAAACTACCCCACAGACAAAGTCTGCCTAGTAAATGCTGGGATGTGACGTCACCCCATGGGTCAGGAATGACCCGGTGCTTGCACGGGGGACCTTTACCTTTTACCTTTTTATGGATGGCTTCAGAGAAACAATCAGTGTGTGTGAAGTCACCATGTGTTGGGAACTGAATGAAACACAGTTCATCTAAAAGGGGCTAGGCATGCACTGGACAGTACAACAACCACTCAACCAAACTAGATGTGAGTGGAATAGTGTGTGTGGAGGGTGGATCTACATATATTTATTCATTTATCTGCATGTTCATGTATGTATGAGGCATGTGTTTCTGTTTTTAAGAGAAAATAGATACTTTATTTAAAAGACTTATAAGCTCGTTTTTCTCCTGACCTACTCCGAACCAGTGGCAGGTAACAGTAAAATAAAACCTTATGAAATCACTTAGGGTTGGATACAGCCAGCGTTTTTGCTCAGTATCTCCCAATTTCTCTCCTTACTGCAACGCCCCTCCCACATGGCTTTTGTCCATTCATGTCCCATGATCTCAGCATAGTCTTTTCGGTGATCAAAGGGGACTCCCTCCTTTTTTCACCAGTGGAAAAGCTGGTGACTGGATCCAACACATAATTACGAACATTAAAAAACACACACATTTAAAGCAACATTAAAAACCACCACTTTAAAAATGCAGCCCTTCGTACATATTCCCAGTAGCCCAGATTCATATCTCTTGGGGTGCTCTGTGGAATAGTTGAGTTATACAGCCTTGACGGGATGCCAGGAGGGTAGAAGCCACCCTGAGTTCTGCCAGGAGGATGTTCTGCAGGCATGATGCATTTGCTGAAAATGTTTAGTCTGTTACCAAGCACATCCTAGACAGAGTGGGCACACCAATAGGCCCTGCTAGGAAGAATGAAGCTGCTCCATGGGAGCATTTGTTTACTTCACCTATACCCTGCCTTTCTCCCCAGTAGGGACATTTTGGAGGATGTTGATTCATAGGGTCGCCATGTGTCGGAAGCGACTTGACAGCACTTAACACACACACACACACACACACACACACACACTTTCATGAGCCGCAGCTCACTTCTTCAGTATCTGATGATATCTGAAGAAGCGAGCTGAGGCTCACGAAAACTCATACCCTGCCAGAAATTGTGTTCGTCTTTAAGGTGCTACGGGACTCTTGCTCTTTTCTACTGCTAGTGACAGACTAACACGGCTACCCATCATGCTCTATGTGGCAATTGTGTTCTATGTGGCTATTTTGAAGGTTAATGAGGGGAAGGACTGAGGAAGCTCAGCCTGAGCTTTGGGCACCGAGTTGTATGTTAAATTAAATAATAAATGCTGAGAAGCCAGTTGTTTGGGAAATTTTGGCTGTAGTCAGACGACACACTTGTGCAAGCCTCTTCTTCCCTGTTACACACTTCCTTTCATCATGAGAGGTTCACATTATGGTGCTGAAGCCTGAGAAAGCATCTCTTTCTATATGTGGTTCTTATACATGTTAGTAGTGGCTGTTTTTACTACGCTACATCTTTGTTTTCAGGGGTAATTTTTCTCTCTCTTCCATTTGAGTGCTGAACTGCTAATCCTCTTTTGTCAGACTCGCTCGTTGCTGAGTGTGTTTGAAGAAGATGCAGGAACACTTACAGACTACACCAACCAGTTGCTTCAAGCAATGCAGCGGGTTTATGGGGCTCAGGTAAGTAATTTTGTCTTTTTCCCTTCCAAAGTATTGGAGGCAAACCTGTGACATGGATTGACACTAGATTGATTACCCCTTCTTTTGTGTAGCACTGGTGCTGGCATCTCTTAAGCCTTACTGGGTTCATTGTGTTAGCATTATGTCCATACTGGACATGCCCCATCCTTTGCAATGGGATAATTTCTCCTGCTATTGTATATCAATTTTGGAAGGCTGTGCTCAGGAGGATCATTGTTGAGACCACTGGAGCTGTACCTAAGCTCTGTGCACATGACATATCGATTCACAGGTAGAGGGAGAACAGATGTGCTGGCTCTCACATCCTTGAACACATGAAGCTGCCTTCTATTGACTCAGACCCTTGGTCCATCAAAGTCAGTATTGTCTACTCAGATGGGCAGCGGCTCTCCAGGGTCTCAGGCTGAGGTCTTTCCCATCACCTACCTGCCTAGTCCCTTTAACTGGAGATGCCGGGGATTGAACCGGAGACATTCTGCATACCAAGCAGATGCTCTACCACTGAGCCACAGCCCCTCCCCTTCTGTGCACAGTTGGTACTTAACAGGCACAGAACCTTAGTATGTACAAATTATAGGCTGTGCCCCCATATTGGTGAATGTGCAAAGCAGGAGGGTAGGCTAGCTCAGCTGTCAGTGGGCAGTGGGACCAGCTTGTTCCTGCTCTCCATGTTACATCCGTTGGCCTTGTACATTAATAGCCATTGTAAGGGATTTCAAGCTGCTGGGAGCTGCTACAGCACAAAGCTGTAGTAACACACTTTCATTGAATAGAACACTTCCCTTTTGTTTGGTCCAGGATCATGTGTGCCTCACAGTGAGACCCAGCCTTGCAGAGTGTTTTGATTTGCATTGTATGTTATGCTACTTTAACTAGGTTGCTGAGTCAACTCCTATGAATGCCAGGTGGGATGTCTGGAGCTCAGCACTTCATGTGGCACGCCTTTTAGGCCGTAAAGCATTCTTGTTTGTTCCTGCACTTATTCCAAAAGTTGTAGTAGTACCATATTTGTTGGAACAACTGTCTGCTTGCATAATGGGAATTATAGATGGGATTTGGAGGTGGCTTCAAGTTCAGTGTAACTTCCTTAATATTATGATAAGTGGAGAAGACAAATTGTTTTCATAGTGTAGACTCACATTGTGGGGTACCTTTTGTGTGTGCGTGTGTTATGTGCCGTTAAGTTGTTTCTGACTCATGGTGACCCTATCAATTAGTGTCTTCCAAATTGTCCATTAACCGCCTTGCTCAGGTCTTGTAAACTGAGGGCCGTGGCTTCCTTTATAGAGTCAATTCATTTCATGTTGGGTCTTCCTCTTTTGCTGCTGCCGTTTACCAGTTGTCAAAACCATGGCGTGAAGTTTTTAATTTGCCTGTATGGTCTACATCGTTCAGAATAGAAAAGAAACCAACGATGCTGAAATAACCGTCAAGTAGACATTAGACAGGGCTGGGTGGGGAGCAGTGAGGAATTGTGGGAAGGGCAGGAGCAATTTGCAACTGTTACCACACCCCTTAATCTCCCTTTTCAGAGTTATTTTCTCTCCTCCTTTTTCCGCTTTGACTGACATCAATGTCTCTCAACATTCTGTGTTCTTATAGCATACTATGTCTTCATCAAGCCATTGTGTATGAGGAAATATTCACTTATTATTAATGTACAAAGTCAGTTTATACCTAGGATGTCCTTTGAGTATATAGAAGCCTGGCCTTGGCTGTGATAGAGGGCAGGATATAAATCCAATAAATAAATAAAACTTCTATTTTGCCTGTGGGTGGCCTGCGTTTGTTATCTTCATATAGTCCCACCAGTGTACTATTAGACACCAATGAAATGATGGTGTGGGTTTATAGCTAACGTGGTTTTCATTCTTATCTGTTATCTTGTGTACAAGGATACCAGCAGCCCTGTCTCATTTAAAACTGAGAACCTGGGCTTACTGACCATATTACTGAGCATGGAATTGATTAAATGAAAGTGGTGTTGAGAGATGTTGGAGGTATCTTAAGGAAACCAAATAACTATTTGGGGCTTCTGCAGGTGAGTTGGAGTCAGGAAAAGGTGGTTTTAAAAGAGTTAAACAAAGCAAGGTTACAAAATCCATTTGGGTAGCTCTGTAAGTTTGGTACAGAGAACACCAGAAAAGGAGTAAAGTGGTAACTTAAGGACTACTGTAATTATTGAAGAATAAGCTTTTGTTGGCTAGAGTACACTTCATCAGGTGTTCAATTTGTTTTTTTCTTTGTCCAGTTGTTGAAAGAGTCTTAACCTCTTGCTTCCCGCTCTCACGTTCATTGCAGTCCTAAACAGAGTGACTTCTAAGTCCACTGATTTCAGTAGGCTCAGAAGGTGTAACTCTGTTTGGGATTGCACCATTATGCTGTTATAGTGATACATAAATTAAAATTAGCAATGACCAAAGCTGGGAGGGGGGGAGGATGGGTGGTGGGAAAGAACCAGCTTGGAAACAGTTTCCCTGCAGCGTGATTTTCCTGCTTCAGTCTTGTTTGTGGTTTGGCTTTACACCCACAATGCAAACAACTGCTAATAAAAACAAATAATATCAAGGGCACCATTTCAGATTTACTGGGTGCGGGTGGAGCAAGTCCTGTTCTTGGATATATACAAGGTTCCATTTCAAAGAAAATAGATTGTGATTGTATGAAATGAGATATTAAAAGCAAGATTTGTGCTTTTTCTGATCTTCACCCACATACATATCCTTCTCGTCACTCAGTATATAGAATAAGCAAGCTAGAAGAGGGTCTGGTCTATCTGGTGCCGTTGAGGAATAATTGCACGTGATCCTAAACAGGGAATGGGGGGAATGCCTGGCCTCCTTAGTGCTGCTCTTGATGGCTACAACAAATAAGGGGATTAGTCTAATTGTCTGTGTGATCCTCAGTAACAAGACCTTTTCTCGTTTGTAGAATGAAATGTGTCTGGCAACACAACAACTCTCCAAGCAGCTTCTAGCCTATGAAAAACAGGTACGTGTCATGTTGTGTCTGCAACCTGAGCAATGGGCCTGGTGGTATAGTGGTTAAGAGTGGTGGTTTAGAGGGGCGAAAGCTAATCTGGTGAACTGGGTTGGTTTCCCCACTCCTCCACATGAAGCCAGCTGGGTGACCTGGGGCTTATCACAGTTCTCTTAAGAGCTCTCTCATCCCCACCTAGCTCAAAGGGTGTCTGTTGTGGGGAGGGGAAGGGAAGGAGATTGTAAGCCAGTTTGATTCTCCTTAAAGGTAGAGAAAGTCGTCATATAAAAACCTCCTCCTGCTGCTGCTGTGCCCAACAGCCTTGGGCACCTGTAGTTATACAGAGTTGTCAGTGGGAAAACATGAGTCGAATTTTTTACATTGTTAAGATTGCACGAATAAGTATCTTTTCTGCTGTTTCGAGGTATTGCACCTTGTTAATTCCTGAAAATTCAAGACAACATGGTGCATTTGGTAGTTTCTTTTTGTCTTACAGGGGTCTGATGAAGTCTTACAGTGCTGTCTTATTCTTCAACTGTGAATGTTGTGTGGGTGGAGGGCTCTCCTAGGTGCATTGCTTTGCTTTTCCTCCTCTGAGTGTATGTCAGCCATTTACTTGTATGGAAGAAACAAGGGACTTGGAGGTACAGCAGATGCTTGCAAAAAGCCCTGCGTTCAGTCTCTGGAATCTTTAGTCAGAGGACCTCAGACTGCAGATATTGGGAAGGGCTTTTGTCTGTTTGAGAGCTTGGACTGGCTGGTGCTAATCGGAGTAGACAGTACTGAACTGGAGGGACAAATGGGACTCCATATAAAGGAAGCTTTGTATTTTCATGCACACACATACACACACACAAATGCATTTTCAAGACAACAGGCACACTTGGGATGGAGGCTGAACGTGCTTTCTGTAATTCCAGGACTCTTACAACACATTAAGGACTATCTCCCACTTCGTTGGATGCATGTAGTGGGTCCTCACTAGGTAGATATATGTGAGGTTATTAAGGAAGGGGCAATACACAGAAACTAGTGGGAGAACATTTCAGTGTCTCAAGACTCACTGTTGCTGATAGAACTTCAGAGGGAGACTCCAGCATGAAACTGCAGAATTAGAATTAGTTAAGAAGTATGATACCATCTCCCGATGACTTAACAAGGGCTTTGCCAGTACAAGCGTTAATGCAATTTCCCTAAACTTGCTAAGCTAGCTCTCATCAGTTACTGCTGTTGTGAATGCTCTCTTTATCTCTTCATTACATTTGAATTTTTATCTAATTACATTTGATGTTGTACTTCCTTCATTTCATGAGCCTTTAACTTGCCTGTTTACAACTTTCCCTCTTCCTAACCCTGTCTATTTATGTAATCTGATGAGTGAGGACTTCAGTACATGCATCTCAGTAAGTGTGCTCTTGACCAGTGATTTTCAACCTATGGGTTTGGGATCCTTGAGTGGCTTGCAGATCTGAGTTGTGAGCTTTTCTACGATTGCCATTTTTTGCTATCATTTGAAAGGACCTGATGCCATTGTGCATGCATAAGGAGTAGGAGTGCTGTTCTTTCTGCCTCAGAACTCTCTCAGAACCACCTACCTCACAGAGCTGCCCTGCAATTGCCAAGATGTGTATCAGATGCTATGATCCGTTCAGAAACTGGCATGGTGAAGGTTGAGGCAAGGGTTGTCTTGTCCTCGCTTTATCTCTGGCTAAAAATTAATTTTAACCCTAAGGGTCTTCTTCCACTGATTCTTTGTGATACCTTTAGGTCAAAGTGGATAATTGCCATTGAAGACAAACTAAATAACCTGGGTTTTACCCCCCTAGCACTACTTCAGTTAGGGTGGGATCAAGCTAAGTCAACTATAAATCAAAGGGTTAAAGATAAGCAGATTTTGCAAGAGTGCCTCTATTTATGGCTCCCCCCCACTCCAAACTTAGTCTTGCACCAGCAGCCTATCTCCGTTACTTAGAGATAAACAAATATAGGAGGGCTTTTACCTTGGCTAGGTGCGCAGCCTTACCCTCTGCTATGTTAGAGGGGAAATTTAAGAAGATACCCAGGGCGGAGAGACTGCCCCTGTAAATCCGGGGATTTAGGGACCACTGAACATGTTCTCCTGAATTGTAACTTCTACACAATACCTCGTTCTAAGTTTATTGAGCCCCTCATACTGAGAATGGGACCTGACAGGGAAAGAGAAAAGATCAAAAAGCTCCTACAAGGAGATAATCCTTCAATCACCTCTCAGGTAGCAAAAATTTGTACGGCAGCAATAAAAATGCGTTGCCATAGAGTAGTCTCTATGGCAGATGTAACTTAGATGTTATTTGTTTTACTATTTTTTATTTTTTTTTTAAGTGATTTAAGACTCGGACTGTAAACCTTTGTCTGTAAAACTATTTTAGTCCATGTATTTTGTTTTATCTGTCCAAGGGCCGTGAATAAACTATCTATCACCTACCTCACAGGTGCCTGTTTTGGGGGGGAAGGCGATTGTAAGCCACTTTGAGAATACTTATGGTAGAGAAAAGTGGGCTATAAAAAACAACTCATCTTCTCTCTCTTCTTCTCCATTTCCTCCTGCTCACACGCACACAGAAAGGAGAGACAGGCTGGCAGAGTGAGGGTATTTCCTCCATGCCTCTAATTCTTGATTTTTTCCTCACTGAGGTGCATCACCTGGTGTTTGGCGTGTGTTTCCTGTGCTGTTTCCTTGGTCGCTGCCTACTTTCTTAACAATTGTAACTCTTCCTGCCCCTCCCGTCTCATGACTCCAATGTCACATGTTTGCAGCTCAGTTGGAGACCACTGCTCTAGTCAATGAAAACTTAGCTGAAAAGCAAAATTTGTTCTTCTTGAAAGTGCCACAAGACTCCTGTTTATTTTTTGCTGCAGCAAACTAATATGGCTGCTTTGCTGAAATTCTGGTGCCTTGTTATGAGGGGAAGTCTCTGCCTTCCTTAACTGTGTTTGATATTACAACTTATTTTACACCGTCCCTTAGAATTTAGTGGGAGCCGCTGAAAACTAATATTAGTTTAATAATAATATCTCTTGTTTGCCATACAGAATTTTGCCCTGGGTAAAGGAGATGAAGAAATGATCTCTACTCTTCAGTACTTCTCAAAAGTTGTGGATGAGGTAATCGAAGTGGCCAGAAACAGCTTTCTTACTTTCTCGTTCTACACGCTTACCTCATTGAAACTAGCCTGTTTTGGACATAGGGAGAAGCTGGAGCTGTGAGTGGGTTAATGGAAAAGGGCTGCAGTTACTGCTCTGCTGAAATGAAGGGTCAAAACAAGTCTGTTTTGAAATGAGTTTAGGAGTAACTAATAGAGCATTCCCTCTCCTTTTTTTATTTCTCATTTTTATCTTGCACAATTTCAAATAATTCATGCGTGTTTTAAAATAACTCCACAAGCACATGGCAATAAACCTTATGTTGGATCCCAGTTGTGGAGATGCTTTAAAGATACCCTTCCGCTCACCGATCCAACCCTGTCGTTTGGATTCCACTGAAGATTTAAAATTTATGGAATGGAAAACGTGTTCTTTGGACAATTGTGCTTATTTTTCCTTTTAGGCTTAAATCTAACTTTGTACTTCAGTAAGGCATGATTTCACCATGGCTCTGGCTAAGACAGAAGCATCCAAAAGCAATCTTTGTTAAAGGGTTGCTGTCTGTGCCAAGCAGCTTGGTGTACTGTGTAGCTGCTCTGCATGGAGAGGGGTCATGGCTCAGTGGTAGAGCATCTGCTTGGCATGCAGAAGGGCCCAGGTTCAGTCCCCGGCATTTCCAGTTAAAGGGAGTAGGCAAGTAGGTGATATGAAAGACCTCTGCCTGAGACCCTGGAGAGCCGCTGCCGGTCTGAGTAGACAATACTGACTTTGATGGACTGAGGGTCTGATTCAATATAAGGCAGCTTCATGTGTTCCATGTGCATGGGTAGCAGCCCAGGGCCAAACTAGATGGATGGGGTTTTAAAGAGTTGGGTCCAGGGAACTCAGGTTCCCTCTAGCAGCTGTGGGGAATGGCTATTAAAAATAAAGGATCAGTTTGTCACCACAAGGGGATGAAGGGCTCCCTCCCCTGATGTTTTTCTGCACCCAAATTGCACTGTGAGGTAGTTATTTCTCCATTTTTGCTGCTCCGTGTGGGGGAGGCATGGAAGCAGTCCAGTTCTGTATGGAGGGGGGGGGGGCGTATAGAAGCAGTCCAATCTCTTTCTGTTGTGCCCTTCCCTCCCTGCCCTGCATCCAACTCTATTCCTGTGCCTCTGGAGCAGCTTTGGAGAGGGGATAAAATGAGGACAAGGGGAGGTGGCAGCCATCTGTTGTGTGAGTGGAGTTCCGCTTGTTGTCCTTTGAAACCAAGCTGAAGGGTTCATGTTCTGACCTTAGAGAACTGAGATGCTTTCACACATGCCAAATAATGCACTTTCAATCCACTTTAACGATCATTTGCAAGTGGATTTTCACACAGTAAAATCCAGCTGCAAAGTGCATTGAAAGTGCATTATTCAGCATCTGTGAAAGCACCCTTTTTTGTCTTCTAAACTGAAACATCTCCTGTCTTTCAGCTTAACGTTCTGCATACTGAATTGGCCAAACAGCTTGCAGACACCATGGTTCTCCCAATCATCCAGTTTCGGGAAAAAGATCTTACAGGTAAATATTGTTCAAGCTCTTCTAGTTTTTTGTTTCTTTTGATCTTTTGTTATGTGATTTTCATCGGGAAACTGCCGGCGAGAATCAAAGCAAGAAAGGGGCTGTATTCTTTAATTCACTGTACATAATCTCAAGGAAGTCTGATGTACATGGCCAAATTGCAGGAGGCAAGAAGAAAATTGTAGACACCGCTGAAACCAGGATGCTATAAGACTAGTACCTGTTTATTGCCAGATGACAAATGTGTCCTTTGAGCTGGCAAATACTTGAGCTTGCATGAAATCAGGCCAGTGCAATATTATGACCGGGTTATAGAAGAATTGCTCCAGGATTTGGGGCAACATGGCTTGCTTACTGCTGCACCAGAATCACACCAATCTGTGTTTCTTTTTAAACATTTAATTCATTTTTATCCCACCTTTCTTCCCAGTGGGAACTCAAAGTGGCTTAATCGTTCTCCTCGCCTCCCTTTTCGCCTCACGACAACCCTGTGAGGTAGGTTAGGCTGAGAGAGTGTGACCGGCCCACGGCAAGCTTCCATGGCACAAGTGGGGATTCATACCTGGGTCTCCCAGATACTAGTCTGCCACTCTTAACCACTATACCACATTGGCTCTTGTTCCATATATGGTAACCGTCTTTCTGGCTCACAGCATCTCTTTAACAGGCTCAGCTTTGTATCAATTTGAAGCCAAACTTTGTATATTAAGTCCCCCTCCCCTTTTACTTCTCTGCAGTTCAGCTAGCACAAGTATTAAACGTTGTTTTTTAAAGAATGCAGAAAAAAGGTCTTGAAACTGATGTAATATATTCTTGAAAAACTTGTTTCCAGGATCATGGAGAATGGATCAGCACTTCTTGACCAGGAACTGTCATTGCAATCCTAAACAGATCCAGACCCTTTCTAAGTCCATTGAAATCTTAACATTCATGTTCCAGGCTGACAGTGTCCGCAGGATTGCATTAACTAGAAAGTTAGGTTAGAAAGGGCTCCTGTGGTGCTTTGGGTACCACATGTAGATAGTGATCGGGCTGGTGAAGCCAGGTTCTTGCTGAGCCAATAGCCAGACCAGCCCACTATCCCCTCTCTCTTGCTCAGTTCTTGCTTTTAATGCATTGGTGATGCGCTTTGTGTAGTACCACAGAGAACATGCCCCCTCCCATAAGAGAGGCTGCATCTAGACATCGTGTTAAACATCAAACAGTTCAGAAAACAGGAGATGTCAAAGAGAGCGGCAATTATTGGACCATGGCATTAATTTTTCACCCAAGGAATGTGATACTCAAAATCTTAAAACAAAGACTGTCACCATGTATGGAACGAGAAATGCCAGATGTTCAAGCTGGATTAAAGAAAGGATAATGCACTAGCGATGATATTGCAAACTTATATTGGTTACTGGAGCATACGAGAGAATATTAGAAAAAATCAGCTTATGTTTCATAGGTTACAGCAAAGCTTTCAGCTGTTGTGGATCATGAAAAGCTGTGTGTGTGTTTGTTTTAAAGGTATGCTACAGCATCTGATTGTTTTGATGTGCAACCTGTACTCTGGACACGAGGCTACTGTTAGGACAGAATATTAGCGACCAAGATCAAGATAATTCATACTACAGTATTCCCCATTACTATGTATGGGTGTGGAAGTTGGACAGTGAGGAAAGCTGATTCATTTGAAATGTGGTGTTGGAGGAGAGTTTTACTGATGCTGTGGACTGTCAAAAAGACAAATAAGTGGGTTCCAGATAAAATCAAGCCTGAACTCTCCCTAGAAGCTAAAATGACCAAACTGAGGTTATCGTACTTTGGTCACATTATGAAAATTCAACACTCATTCACTGGAAAAGACAATAATGCTAGGAAAAGTTGAAGGCGGTAGGAAAAGAGGAAGACCCAACATGTGATGGATTGACTCAGTCAAGGAAGCCATGACCCACAGTTTGCAAAACCTGGGCAAGGCTGTTAATGATAGGATGGTTTGGAGGACCTTAATTCATAGGGTCACCATAAGTTGGAAGTGAATTGACGGCACTTAACACACATTAACCATCTATTTAAACCGATGTATTCAGTTATGAACCTATGCATACAGTGCAATTCTCTGCAGATTTATTCCAGCCTAAGCAATTAGTGCAAACTGTGGCTAGCAAACTAGCAACAAACCTTAGTTTGCAATCCGTGTTTGGTGCTAATTGTGAGCTCTTGACCCAAAGAACCAGAAATCACCACAGAGACACTTAGAATCCAAGCAGATGGCTTTTACTGGTCAAATAGGCAATACAGTGCATTGAGAATAAGATGACAGCTATGAGTGACTTGCTCGTTAGTGGGAAATATAAAGCTTGAAAACGGCGGGAGATTACAAAGCACACAAAGCATAAACAGAGCACACTTTCCCAGGAGTAGCGTTCCCAGGCTTTGGTATGTGGAGCCGTCCTTGAAGTCTGGACGGTTCGGCAGAGGAACAGAGGCAACATAGAAACCGAGATAACAGCCTGAATAAATCCTGGTTTGTTGGACTATGAGCAATCAGACATTGCAGCTAACTGGGGTTTAATCAAACTGGTTTATAAGGGTTATCACGATGTCCAAATGCAGCTGTAACATAATATGTAAGATGAGACTCTCAAGGTAGGAGAATCATGTGGATCATAGCCTCCTGCCTTGTGTTATCTATAGGGTGAAAGGAGGTATTTTGACTGCTCTTTCACTGTGTGAAAGGGGTCACCAGTCCAGTAAGTGTATAAAACAGACCCCTTTCTCTGTCTGGCTAATTCTGTGATTCTGTTAATCACATTTCTGCCACTGCTTTTAAAAACACACTGGCATGAACTAGTTCTTTGTTGGACTGATTAAGAAGCAGATTTGATGAAAAGTTATACAAAGAAATCTCTTACACATAAAATAAAACGTTCGTATTGGAATTTGAAAATACGGGTGTTGTGAGTGTTAATGAAAAGCTTCACCAGCACATGTCACATGTGTTGTGAATGTCTTTCATACTACGTCTTTACTGTAATGCAGGAACTTACTGTTTTTTGTTCTTTTTCTAGAAGTAAGCACTCTGAAGGATCTCTTTGGCCTTGCTAGCAATGGTATGTTCCACAGTTTCTTTTGTTCAAATAAATTTTGTTGATTGTATCACAGCAGACGTGTTGTACAGTGCACACCTGCTTGTGTTGTGGTGCTCAAATGTGCCTTTGCTTTGCAGAGCATGATGTCTCCATGGCGAAGTACAGCAGATTACCAAAAAAGAGAGAAAACGAGAAGGTAAAATAAATGTATTCATTTAATTATTTGTAGCCCGACTTTCTCACTGAGACTCAAGACGGTTTATACAGTGTAAAACAACACAATCAAATGGCATGATGGTGTGAGATACATAATAGGATTATGTTTACAAAAATTAGAAACAATGCAAAAATTTACTTGACATCATTTCTATTTTCCGTAGGGAACACTTCCCAATTAGCATTTAGAGCTGACGAGAATCCCCCTGTAGGGTGGCCCAAAACTCCCTTGGGTTGGAGCCATACTAAATTTTCTTAATGGCAAAACGAAACTTTCCTCCCCCGGCCCTTGCAGCCCCCTGATCTCCACAAAATTCTGCCCCAGTAGGACCAGCGACCCTGAGGAATGAGGGTAGTCTGCAGTGAGAAGGATGAAACACTGTGGGTGTTTGTGTCAAGACCACTGATGCTTTAGTGCAGCCCCAGCCAAGGGGCTTAGGGGTGTGACTCTTGCTGTAACAGGTGTATGAGTTCAAGTCCCAGACAAGCTAGCGTAACCAGGAGAAAGGAAGGAGAAAGGTGGTCAGAACACCTGGTTGGTGATAGGCTTTGTCCCTTTTGAAAAAATGACCTGACGTGGCCTTTAAAAAGGCAATCAAGAGTGGATTATAGAAACACAGAGTTGGAAGGGACCACCAGGGTCATCTAGCCCAACCCCCCTGCACTATACAGGAAATTCACAACTACCTCCCCCCGGAACACACCCAGTGCCCCCTACTCCACACCTAGAAGATGCCCCCTCCCAAAAAAATAAACCTCTCCTGGATCCCTGGCCAATTTAGCTTGGATGAAAATTGCTTCCTGGCCCCAAAGTGGCGATCGGCACTATCCTGGGCATGCAAGAAAGGGCCATGAGAGCCAAACACTGATGCAACCCTTCCTGCCCTCCCTAAGGTCATAGGATCAAAGTGATTGACTTATTACCCATGATATAAATAGATGGTGCTCCCATGCTCAGAGGCAGTGCACCTCTGAGTTACCAGGTGCTTGGGGCAGGGAAGATCATCGCTGTCACGCCTCATCTGAGAGTTTCCCAGGAGCATACGGTTGGCCACTGTTGGAAACGGAACACTCAACGAGATAGCCTTGGTCCAATCCAGCAAGTCAGCACTTGCTTACTAATGTACTAATTATGCACTAATGTACACTTGTGTACTTAAAAGGAGGCTTCAGCTTTCCCCTTTTGTCTTTTTATGGGAATTTGGCACCGGATAATCTGTATGCAGCTTTACTTCTTCCTTGCCCTCCAGTGAAGGTAAATACCATAGGATCCAGGCTAAATTTTCTGCTAATAAAAGGCACTTCTAGCAGCAGAACAGAACTTTATGCCCTCTCCTCCCCCAGTCTGCCCGAAATGCTGCTCCATGGGAACAGAGGCCCTCCAGAAGGGCATGAGGGGCAAATCAGGGTTCTGCAGCAGGAAGGGAGCATTGGTGGAAATTACCCTTTCCCTTCTGTTAGCAGAAAATTTAGTCTGGATCCAAAGCAAATGCAAAGAGAGAGACCTTTGTGGAGATGGGCCCATTCAGATTGATTTGTTTAGCCATTATAATATAACATTATCCTGCATGCTTCAAAGGAGGTAAAATATTTAAGAGAGACAACTATGCAGCTAAAATAATATCCTTATTTCTGTTGATTGCTAAATAAAGATGGCTTTTCCTTGACTTCATCAGAGAGGAACCTCCCAATGAGTGTAAAAGTGCCTGGTTTTATAGAAATCCAAATCTCCCCCCCAAAATCAGGTACTCTTAGGACTGTTGTCCTGTGGAGTTTAGTTTCTGGTCCTGGCAGCAGACTGTCTTGAGGTTGAGGACATAACAGGAGGGGAGAGGATGTGGCTTGGATCTAGTGGATTGTTTTCACAGATGGAAGGATTTCCGCCCATAGACCATGACTTCTTGCTACTCAATGCAGCCCCCAAATGCCCCATGAAATGTTGCTTCTGTGAGAAAGGGGACCTTTTGGGAGGCAAATTTGGGCTGCAGCTGGAACAGGGAAGCAAGAAAGTTGTGCTCTGCAGGCAGGAATCCTTCTGCCCATAGATACGCTCCATTGGATCCAAGCCTCCGCTTGAGCAGCCTTGATCTGGGTTAACTTGCTTGACTTCTTTTCTGAAGCCTCTAATTATTAATATTGTGGCACGGCTTCCCTGAACTAAAGGCGTTAGCTGAATGCTAACATTTCTGAAGTAATCAGAATGTGACATGACCCTCCCGATTCAACCAACAACCTTAAAATTACTTTCTCCCTATAGCTTTCTCCATGTTTCGCTCTCAAAGCTTTTTCTCCTTATAGCAGGGGTGTCAAACATAAGGCCCGCGGGCCAGATCTGGCCCCTGGGGGCGCTTATCCAGCCAGCCAAGGCAGCCACCCCTCCCACTCTTGATCTGGGCTGGTGAAGCATGGACCGGCTTGGCCAAGTGACATTTATCTCATATCCAGCCCTCGTAACAATTGAGTTCGACGCCCCTGCCCTATAGCTTTCTCCACGTTTGTATCTCAAAGCTTTTTCCTTATTCTCCCAGCATTAAATTTCATAGCTAGCACTTACATTTGATAATACTACAGAATTGCAGACTGTTCTTATATTGCGTTGGGGAGGGGGAAGCAGGAGGAAAGCTGTTTAACACACCCAGGTAAACACAGTGTTTTTGTGGGCAAATTATTTTGCTGGGTGCGCATTCAGCTCCTTGGCATTTTGGTGGCATTTAGCAGTCATTCTGTGCCTGTGGATAGACTCTGTTTTGAAGGGAACTATCTGCTGATGCGTGGCTGTTCGTCACAAACATTTGTATTGTTCAGCTGAAGGCGGAAGTTGCCAAAGAAGTGGCCAGTGCCCGGAGGAAGCAGCATCTCTCATCACTGCAGTATTATTGCGCCCTGAATGCTTTACAGTACCGCAAAAGAGTAGCCATGATGGAGCCCATGCTGGGGTATACACGCTCACAGGTATGTCCCATACGCTGCAGTCTCGTGAGAAGCAAAAGCATTCCGTCAGGCACACTCTGTCATTGCAGGGAGCTGTGCTTAAGTCCGCAGATCTCAAGTAGCCATAGGATGGGGACCCCATGGAAAACACATATGCAACTGGTATTGAGTACTGGGTCGGGTTCAAGGCTTTGGTGTTGACCTTTAAAGCCCTAAACAGTCCGAGGCCATCGTGCCTGTGGGAACATCTCTCCCAATATACCTCCCCCCACCAGAGAACATTACGTTCAACTGGGAACAACTTGCTGATGTTCTTGGGCCCAAAGAGTGTCCGGCTGTCCTCAGCCAGAGCCTTATCGGCGAGTCTTGATGCAATTTCGCAGGGCCTGCAAGACCGAGATGTTCCGCCAGGCCTACGGCTGAGGACAGCGATGGTTTCCATCTTGACTGGCCTCCCTCCCTCTGTTTCCCATCCTCCTCCTTCAGTTTGTTGTGTAATTGAATTCCTATACCTTCCTCTTATGAAATTGTTGTTCCCTTTCCTTTATTCCTTCCCCTTTGGTTTAGCCCCACTACTGTGATGCTTCAAGGACACCACTTTTAATAGATGCTGGAGAATTTTATTTCTAATTTATTATGTTTTAATTGTTTGGAATATGTTGTTAGCCACCCTGAGCTTGGGGAGGGGCAGGATAGAAGCCGAATAAATAAACAAACTGGCTTCTGCATCTCCTAATACTATCTAGGCTAATTATTACTTTTGTCATTTTCAATCCCTGATTTGAAAATGATGGTGGCTGTGGCAGTATCTCATGAATCGTTCTTATTGTGAGTTCGTGTTATGTCGTCTCATGTTTCACAACTGCATTCTGTCTGTATTTTAGCTTTATATGAAGCCGCTTTCATTCTCATGAATGAAATGCTCATTTGCATGTATATTTCACTGTTTATACAGTCTCAAGGCTACGTAAACATTGAAGCAGTTTTAACTGTGGGCAGAACACAGTGCATGAAAATATCCAGGGCTCTTAACTGAAGTGAGCAATACCAAAGAAATGGTGTGGAAATAACTGAAATTCAAATATTGATTTCCATAGAAGTCCACTGTATGGAGTTATGAAAACAGAACTGACAAACGTTTCTGTTAGATATGCGTATGAATAAAGTTTTACATATTTCGGCTATCTTTTTTACTTGAATTATTAGGAAACCAGCTGGTTATAATTGACAGTGAGTTAGAGAGAAAATTGATGTGCATAGACAATGGCTTCTTTACTTGTTCCGTGCCCCCTTACCTTGCCTCTGTGCTGTTTCTGAGCATCGTGGAGGAAAGGCTGTTCTATATGCTCCTGTCTTAGACAATTATCTAGCTACTCCAGGTGTAAGGCTTTTAAGATGTTTCAAAACTTGCTTGTTTTACTTTCTAAAGTATATATCTTGCAAAATATTGTCGAAGGCTTTCACGGTCAGAGTTCATTGGTTCTTGTAGGTTATCCGAGCTGTGTAACCGTGGTCTTGGAATTTTCTTTCCTGACGTTTCGCCAGCAACTGTGGCAGGCATCTTCAGAGGATTAACACTGAAGGACAGTGTCTGAGACACTGTCCTTCAGTGTTAATCCTCTGAAGATGCCTGCCACAGTTGCTGGCGAAACGTCAGGAAAGAAAATTCCAAGACCACGGTTACACAGCCTGGATAACCTACAAGAACCAATATATATCTTGCAGCTCTGTGGTTTTTAGTTCTAGACATTATTTAGAGAGCCAGTGTGGTGTAGTGATTAAGAGCGGTGGTTTGGTGCGTTGGGCTCTGTTCTGGAGAACCGGGTTTGATTCCCCACTCCTCCACATGAGCGGCGGAGGCTAATCTAGTGAACTGGATTTGTTTCCCCACTCCTCCAAACGAAGCCAGCTGGGTGACCTTGAGCAAATCACATTCTCTCAGCTTCACCTACCTCACAGGGTGTCTGTTGTGGGGAGGGGAAGGGAAGGTGATTGTAAGCCGGTTTGATTCTCCCTTAAGTGGCAGAGAAAGTCAGTATATAAAAATTAACTCTTATTCTTATTCTTATTTCTCACCAGGTAACAGCAATTTTAGGGCCACCCCACCCAATTACTATAAACTGCTTAATTTGCAAAGTTAAGAGTTTAATTTTGGGAATCCCATTTTTTTATTTTTCAGATTAAATTTTTTAAGAAGGGAGCAGAGATGTTTTCCAAAAAAATGGACAGCTTTTTATCGTCTGTTTCAAACATGATTCACAGGTAACGATAGATTCTCTGTGTGTGCGTGCGCACATGCACATTGGTTTGCTCTGCTTCTCTTTGCTTTCTTGTTATGTGGATATGCATGAATGAAAGAGCCCGGTCATGGGAAGCAGCCATACTGCTGCCACCAACCTGCCTGCATTTTGCCAACTATGGAAATGGAGGACTGTGGTTAGTGGATGCCATTTGATTCTTCTGTCTTAGTGCCTCTGATGCAGCAGCAAGAGTAAGAAGGAATGACATGAGGATAGTAAGAGGAGGAAGGAATAACATGAGTAGGAAGGAATAACATGAGGATAGTAAGAGGGACAGAAGGCAACAACACAGTCATTCTGTTCTTATTTGCTTGGCTGATGTAATTCAGATGTGGCCCAGTGTACAACCTTTTTTCCATGGTGGATTTCCATCCCTTGCTCCCTAGTGTTTGTACAATGGGCGGCAGTCCACTATCTGAGTGGAGTCTGACTTGTGTGGTCCCAGTCTGTATGATTCTTCCCTCCCTCGTGGACTTATATATGTTGGGCTCTGCAGATAGACCTCTGTTTGACTGCAATTTCCAATGACTGGCATTGAGCAGACATGTTCTGGTGGGGTGGGGTGAGGTCCAGCTCCATCATTGTGTCATGCAGCATTAGAGCCTCATCTGAATAGTACTACTACTGCCGCTTCTGCCTTCCTCGGAAAATAGGTACAGCAGCATTTGCAAAATGTTGGGTGGGCCCACATGGCTTATTACCTAGTAAATGTGCTTGGCTGTTCAGGAGGCCAGTGTTTGCCTGGGTCCCAGCTTCTGGGGAACGGGGAAGAGTCTGATCCCTGGGGCTTCCTGTCCATGGTGCCTCATTTGGCACCTAGGGTTCCTGCTTGTTTCATATGATGGATGGAATAGAATGGTAAAGCGAGTCTTTGCGCATCTCTGAAGTAGCCAGAGATGTTGATGCTGGACAAATATATGTTGAGAAACTGAAGTTTATCCTTATGGCAAACTGCTATATGATGCCACAGAGAAGGGAAGGGTTGGATCCAGTGACTGGAGGAATATGTCTCGTTGGGTAGCCGTGTTAGTCTGTCAATAGCAGTAGAAAAGAGCAAGAGTTCCGTAGCACCTAAAAGACTAACAAAATTTCTGGCCGGGTGTGAGCTTTCGTGAGCTGCAGCTCACTTCTTCAGATTCAGCCAGAATGTGATTCCATCTATCCTTAAGTAGAGAAGAGTGAATTAGACATGCAATGTAAATGTCAACAGCCAATAAATGACATTAGCAGGTGTGATCGGATTAGGTGTGATACGCAGAGGGGTCGTAGGCATGGAGAATACGTAGCAGACAGGAGTCATGGATCTAGCTTAGTGGAAGGGAATTGTGGGATCCAAGCTTCTGAAAGCAGCTGTTTCCCGTTGAGGCGCAGTAGTTTGCACAAGTGTGCATTGCATCTCCACGCAGCTAAAAATTGACCTTAATAAGCCCAGAAAGTAATGAGGACTCTGCGTCCTACTAGAAAACCAAGCTGCTTCCAGGACTTGGAATAGCCACGCAGAGAAGTGCACTCGCATGCTGCCATCCTGCCTTGTTGACTTCATCAAGTTCTTAACTGTTCGTGCAAGTAAGCTGTTAACAGAGAAGTGGTTGGGCTTCTATTTTTCTCCAGCGTTCAGGAAGAATTGGATACTGAGGCCGAAGCTATGCGGGTATCTCAGCAAGACCTCCTTTCCGGGAACGAATCGGTTTACACGCCTGATTTTGACGTGGCCTCTCCTGTCATTAACAGAAACCTTATTCAGAAGGCAGGCTACCTTAACCTTAGAAAGTAAGGAGGGCATTGTGGGAGGAAGTGAGTGGGGGAGGGCCTTGCACTTGATCTTGTCTAATGCTGAACTGGTACGTCAGATGGTTCTTTGGCTTTGAATTTTCAAAGCTGATATGACTTTTCCTCTTCTGCGGAATAATGAAAAACACATGAGTGTTCACAAGACTGTGGCCAGAATAGCAGCAGCTCTGTGTGTAAGCAGAAGGGACTTCCATGCATGTGTATTGGCCTTTTTCTTTTTTCTTTTGTAGATTCTCTTCTCCTCTTTTCCCATTTCCCTGTGTTGCATTGTGTGCTGCTCTGGAGGGTGCCCTGACTCTCAGGAATGGGTTTTGAGGGGCGGTGAAGGTCTGGGACAGGAGGGAGAGGTTGGAGGGAGGGGGATTAGTGGATGTGCCCCAGTGTACCGACCCCCCTGGATCTTTTCATTGATGAAGGTGACTGCCCGTGGGCTACTTAAAGGCATGTTCGTGGGGAAGGGCTTTCCCAGTTTGTCCCTGTTAAATGTGAGTTCTTCTAAACAAATGACATATTGAAACCATGTGTCCCGTACAGTAAAACAGGCTTGGTGACTACAACGTGGGACAGATTGTACTTCTTCACTCAAGGTGGAAACCTGATGTGTCAGCCTAGGGGAGCTGTTGCGGGAGGACTGATCCAAGATCTGGACAACTGCTCCGTCATGGCAGTCGACTGTGAAGACCGGCGATACTGTTTTCAGATCACCACTCCCACAGGAAAACCGTACGGCTTTGGGGGCTCTGTGTTGTCCGTTCTCCCATTTGGATGGGAATTGCATGGCGTGACTTCAAATGTCAGCCCAGCTGCTACCTGGGCTGATGGGAACAATTCTTTGTCCTTTGAAGAGGTTTCCAAATATGTAAAGCAAAAGTCTCCTGACTTCATAAACAATTAACACTCAGGCATTTGGTTGTAATGGGTTTTCCATGCTATTCTGTAGTTGGCAATCCAGAAATTAAGACCCAGCCCAGAGCTGCTTAGGGAGGGGAGGGGTCATACTGACCACTTTCACTACTGCATTACAAGTCATACTCCTAGGTAAATAGGGATATTTCTACACCATTCTAATCAATGTATGTTTCCTTTTCACTCCTGCATGGCACTTGACAACTTCTTTTACACACCTTCTATAGGTACTGGATGCCTGTTGTCTTGTATCTGGGTACCCTGAAATAAGGAAGTGTTACCTACATGGTAGAGAATGGCCATCTTTCCAAAATTAGTGCTTTTGTTCTTTAAAAAAAAAACACCTATGTAGAAGACAGCATTTGGTAGGGGCCAGTTCACCATGCTACAATTCTGCATGGGTATGAAAAGCCAGATATAAACCTGTACTCAAAAGTTAGCAGGGAAGGGTGGTTCAGTCGATGTCCTGCTGCATCTAATGGGCAACTGTGAGGAACAGGATGCTAAACTAGAAGGATCTTGGTTTGATGCAGAAGAGCTTTTCTTATATACTTAAATCCAGGGCAATAGTAATTTTCTACCCAGTGTTCATCCCATACAGGGGGGAAAAATTAGACACATCACCCAAAAGACGAAAACTTGGGATCCTTCATTTTAAAGATTTACATAAGCATATGGGGAATAATCACAAAAGCAACAAAAATGCCAAAAGCTTGTTGATAGTTTGGAAGCATTTGGCTAGCTGCTGTTTGAGACTCCTCAGCCAGAGGTCTTTTGGTTTTGCAGTCTTATGTTCACCCCATGGTTATCCCAAACCCTTATGCTTTGTTGATTTTGAATGTGTGTGACAAGTAGAGGTTCTCTTTAGATGTGATGGGATTTGCTGGATCTTCAGACACACGTCCTTGCATGCTCCCTCTGTAGAAGAACTGAATGTGTGCATCATAATTGTGGTCCAAGGAAAGAATGTAACTTCCAATGTATTTCCTTTTAGAGGCATAACCCTTCAGGCAGAGAGCAAGAAAGAATATGAGGAGGTAAAAAAAATCACTTTGTAATGGTTTTTCTTTTTGCATGGAATCAAAAGCTCAGGATCTTCACTTTTCTTTCCTTTCTTGCTGTTATAGTGGATATGTGCAATCAACAACATCTCGCGACAGATCTATCTTACCGACAATCCTGAAGTGAGCAGGTTTTTTGTTCTTAAAATAGTCCTCTGTATTTTCTTAGTATCTTAATTCACCCCTACTGACTTCAGGCAACATCTTTTTCTTTAGGCAGTGGCCATCAAATTGAACCAGACAGCATTACAGGCCGTGACCCCAATCACAAGCTTTGGGAAAAAACAGGAACATCTATGTCCCAGGTAACTTTTATGTTTGGGATAGCTGTTGCAGCTATTCAGCTGGAAGGACGGACCAAATATAAGGCAGCAGCCGCACATCGTTGGATGTTGCGCTGTTGTTGCATCGTGTTGTGATCATTCACAACTGCAGTCCTTTTTAGGCATTACATCCCCTGCGTACCAGGAGTCTGCCAGTGGGAGTGCTTGCTGCCCAAGAGGTTGATGATGCGCATGATCCCTATTTGTGTGAACAGGGCAAGGTGCAAATTTGTTCCATGAGAACAAGGGTATAGAAAAATCCTTGAGTTGCCCTGTTCACATGAAATGGTGACTGTGTGTATTGGGAGCATCATGCGTAGTGTGTGCTTCTGTTGGTGGCTTCTCAGTACATGTGGTTGTAATGTCCAGAAAGGACTCGTATGGCACAATGATAGCACCGTATCCAGTGATCCAGGCTATAAGACAACTTTGTGTATTTCAGTCTTTTACAGATGTACAAGTGGTAGCATTTGTCATTTTTTTCTGTTGAACCTACATGTAAACCAATACTTTGATTTGTGGGGGATGCTGTTGGTGTGTATCAGTCTTAAAGTAAAGTTCAACATTTAGAAATACTATGTGATAGAGGAATGCATCCCTTTCAGACTAGAGTTGGGGGATTGTATGTTTGGGTGCTTTTCGAACATCAAAAATAGAAGAAAAACCAGGGACATGATCTTCAGCATGCACTAGTTATGAGGCAATTTGTTGATGGGTGGAGATTCAAAGATGTGATTCCCCCTCCCACCATGTTTTGAAGGATCATAGTCCTTGCAGGACTGTACCATGTGATTATTTCAGAATGCATATTTTGGTTTGTAAATGTTTAATGTGTGTGTGAGACTGATCTTACCACCTGTATCATGATATGGCATGTAAATAGCATGGAAAGGGGCTGTGGCTCACTGTAAAGCATTTGATTGGTGTGAAGAAGGTCCAGGTTCAATTCCTGGCATTTCCATTTCAAAGGACCAGGCAGCAGGTAATGCTAAAGATCTCTGCTTGAGACCCTGGCAAGCTGTTTCCAGTCTGAGTTGACAATTTGGCCTTGATGAACCAAAGGTCTGATTCAGTATAAGGCAGCTGAGTGTGTTTAAATACTGAATTTTGCTAGGCTGACCAGCTTCCTGTGAGTGAACACATGCACATACATGTTTACTTGGGATTCCAGCTAATAAAGGAAAGATCTACCTGTATTTTCTCATCCCATTCTTATATATTTAACCTACTGGAACATATGCGACATGAAAATATGGATTAGTTAAGCCTTTAGCCATCTAAATGCTGTTACATTTTTAAGAAGAAGAGTTGGTTTTTATATGCCGACTTTCTCTACCACTTAAGGAAGAATCAAACCAGCTTACCATCACCTGCCTTCCCCCTCCCCACAACAGACACAGGGTGGATGGGGCTGAGAGAGTATGACTAACACAGGGTCACCCAGCTGGCTTCATGTGTAGGAGTGGGGAAACCAACCTGGTTCACTGGATTAGCCTCTGCCGCTCATGTGGAGGAGTGGGGAATCAAACCCGGTTCTCCAGATCAGAGTCCACCGCTCGAAATCACTGCTCTTAACCACTACACCATGCTGGCTTATAGACATTGTCTTTGCCTGCCTGGTTCTCAGTTTACTGCAGCCACTCTTTCAGGAATCTGACATAATTGTTTTTGTCATACGGAAGCAATCTGTTGTCTCTTGTTTTAGCCAGGATGTGAAGAATGTGGAGATACAGAATGCCCAGGTGGTCCCTAATGAGCCTGCCAGTGTTCCAGACTCAGCTGAGCTAATTGCACCTGGGACACCAATCCAGTTTGACATTGTGCTTCCTGCCATGGAGTTCCTGGATCAGAACAGGGGCGGCAGGTACAGTCGCTGGCAAAGCACTCCCTTTCTCTTACTGAGCCTTTTCACATATGAAAAGGTGCTCGTATAACAACAGCTGCTCATCTTCTGCACTGCAGGCGCACAAACCCTTTTGGAGAGTCTGAAGATGGCCAGAAGGAGAATGAGGAAGGTAAGGACCATTAGAGCTATTTGTAAACAATAGAGTAGGGTTAGACAATGTGGGATAATACCCTCCTGCCCATCCAGCAGTACCTCCAGGCGGCTTAGCAGGCAAACTAAGTTATAAAAACCGGTCACTTGTCAGCTTGACCTGAAGGGAAGCTTTCCCTATCTCAAATTCTGGCCCAGTTTTATTCAACAGTTTCAGAGGGTAGCTGTGTTGGTTGCAGGAGAACAGCTAGATTTGAGTCCTGTAGCCCTTCAGAGACCAACGAGACTTTTGGGTGCACTAAATCTTCTAGGTCTCTATGGGGCTACTGGACTTGAATCTAGCTGTTTATTGAACAAAGTGGCTGTTTGTTCATCGCTAAGAATGCAAGAACTGTCGGTGGAACAGACCAGGTAAAGGTAGTCCCCTGTGCAAGCACCGGGTCATTACTGACCCATGCAGTGACGTCACATCCCAACATTTACTAGGCAGACTTTGTTACGGGATGGTTTGCCATTGCCTTCCCCAGTCATCTACACTTTACCCCCAGCAAGCTGGGTACTCATTTTACTGACCTCGGAAGGATGCAAGGCTGAGTCAACCTTGAGCCGGCTACCTGAAACCGACTTCCATCGGGATCGAACTCAGGTCGTGAGCAGAGCTTTTGACTGCAGTACTGCAGTTTACCATTCTGTGCCACGATCTGTCTAATCCAGCATTTTGGTTCCAACAGCAACCAGCTAGATGCCCTCCAGAAGCTCAAAGGCAAGGAATGGAGGCAGTAGCTTCCTGCTTGTGTTTCCCTGAATCTGGCATTCAGAAGAATGATTGCTTCTGTATATAACAGTGTAGGAAGGATTTGGTTGGGAGTGGGAAATTAAGTTACTTGATCAGCATCCTCAGAATATGTTGCCTAGTATGGTGCAGAAGACAAACCTATGTGTGATTCTGGAAGTTCATGACTACAAAACCAACGTCTTTTTTTGTAAAAAGCAGACTGTATAGTGTCGTTTTGGAAGGTGCTTGGGGGAGGTTACACTGTCTCCTTTCTATATTGTTTTTCTTTAAATGACCGATAATGCAGTACTTCCAGATGGCTTAGGAGGCAAATCAAGTTACAAAAACAGGTCACTCATCAGCTTGATCTGGAGGAAAGCTTTCTCCATCTCAAGTGCTGGAAACCCATAGGATTCCTGACATTCTAAACAGGTTTGGTGGCCTTTCAGCTCAGTTCTGATGGGCTTATAGTCCATATTTGTCAGTGACTTCCAGACTGGGCTATCGTAACACGCTCTCTGTGGGGGGCTGCCTTTGAAAAGTTATCAAAACGTGACTGTCTGCTTGTTAAGAGGAGAGAAGCCCAGTGGGCAGATTGCACCTCTTCTGAAGCACCCTTGTTAGGTTTCTGCTTGCTTCTGAAGGGCCCAGTCTGGTAGTTGGTTGACTTCCGAAGCTTTAAATAGTTTGGCTCCAGTTTCCCCAAATGCTTCTTCTCAACACAAGACCACCTGAGGAAACTCAGCTCTGAGTTCCTCATCTATTGCATAGTAGACTGTTGGTTACACAGCACCAGGCTTGCTCAATTGTATTTTGGAGACAGGAGAACTTTCCTCTTAAGGCTCATCCAGCATCATCCCAGTTCAGATTCAGAACAATCGTCAAGCATGTTCTTTCTGCCGCCTACTTTAGGTAAATTGCTGTCGCTCTCATTTTAATCAATTATGGATGAGGATTCTCTTATATGAACACACAAAACTGCCTTATACTGAATCGGACCCTTGGTCCATCAAAGTCAGTATTGTCTCCTCAGACTGGCAGTGGCTCTCTAGGGTCTCAGGCAGGGGTCTTTCACATCACCTACTTGCCTAGTCCCTTTAACTGGAGATGCCGGGGATTGAACTGGGGACCTTCTGCATGCCAAGCAGATGCTCTACCACTGAGCCACAGCCCCTCCCCTCTCCTCTACCTGTTACGGGTTTGTTGATTTCACTTTTTTTAATGGGATTTTTTTTTGGTTCCTTTGTCCTAGTGATGCAATATTTTGAATTATGAATATAAGTGTTTCAATAATGAAAAGCGCCGTCTGAGGTGAAGTTACAGTCTTTTTACGATACATGAGAATGCATTCATATATACTAGTCAATGCTGCAACATGCCAACTGACCCAACAGTCACTTACACTGAAGAAAATACTTCTCTTAGAACAGAATGGCAGTAGCTGCCATCTTGGAGAAGGAATTAAAATCAACATAGGGAAAAGATGCTCCTTTCTTTTCTTTTCCAGATTCACTCTTGCAGCAGATGTTTGTAGTTCGCTTTCTAGGGTCTATGGCTGTCAACTCAGATCATACCACTGAAGTGATCTATGAAGCAATGAGGCAGGTGCTGGCAGCTCGGGCCATTCACAACATCTTCCGTATGACAGAATCCCACCTCTTGGTCACCAGCTACGACCTGAAGTAAGTCCAAACTTTCTGCCTGGATACTTCACCATTTTTTATTTTCCCTCTCTTCTCTTTGCCGCCCTCTTTATCCAACCTGTCAATAGCATTCTTGAGGTGACATTTAGCTAGGCTGTTGGACTTTATATGGAAGACCCAGATTCAAATCTCCACTCTGCTAGGGAAGCTGTCTAGTGTCCTTTGGCCAGTCACACACACTCAACCTAACGTAACCTACCTCACAGGATTGTCATGATAATGAAATGGGAGGAGGGTCAGCAATATTGTAAGAAGGACCTGGTTAAGTCTGTAGCCTTATCTAGTACTGTAGTGAAAAACTGTCACACCTTCCTCACATGCCTTTCATTGAATGTGAAATCCACTGCTTCTGGCAGCAGTCCACACACAAAGAACAGATCCACTGTGCACATGTATATGTAAACTTGGAAGATCTGTTTCCTGTATTAAAATACACAAGAGTTTATGGACTAGTAGTACAAGTAGTCTGGAGATCCAGTTTGTGGCTCTAACCCAGATCCAACCTAGTTATGACTAAAATCACATTGACCACTTTAGTCACAAGTAAACCCATTCCTTGGTTTCAGTAGGGAAGTAGCTACTTTACTTTGAGCTAGCATGACTATTAAAAAAAAAGTATATGTAAGTTGCTTGTCTCTAATCAGGCTCAAGGCAGTATATGTTAACTTATGCCAGGCACACAGCAAAAGAACTACAGTAAAAAGCAACAACAGTACAATCTTAGATACCCTTCTAAATCAATCGCTTAGAAGAGTGTAAACTGTTTAGAATTGCTCTGAAAACTGTACATCACAATTGCTTACCAAGAATTACATCTTGGTATATGGCCAAGATTACCTCACCCAATCAGGGCATCTGTTCTTTCTGTGCTCTTAAATCATGGGAAAAACCTAATATGAATTATTTTTCTTTTTTTTAAAAACATTTTATTTTAACTGCAGATTAATAGATCCTCAAACCCAAGTTACAAGAACAAGTGTAAGTAGATTCTTCCCCGCACTATTAATACTGAAACAATACCTTTCAAAAGCTAAGCTTTTCTTGTGGGATAAGCATCTGCTCATCTAAATTCTTAAACCTGCTTTTCCAGTTTGAACTTGCCAGTGTGACACAGTTTGCTGCCCATCAAGATAACAAGCGGCTTCTTGGGTTTGTGGTTTGTGATGCCGAATCTCCAGGTGAAAATTCCAAGAGCGCATATGTCTTTGAGAGCAACACAGAAGCCGAAAAGGTCTGGAGATGGCTTTGATCTTAATGTCTTAAAAAAAAAAATTCCAGCTGTAATCATCTGTAGCAATTTAGTGAGTTGGGATAACATGTACCCTGCCCAGATTGCTAACAAACAAGTTCCAAGATTGCTGTTCTTAGCAATTACCTTGATTTATAGCTTCCTCAACTTGAACATTTGCCATTTGAAGAGTATATTCCAGTTCTGCTGAATAAGATGGTGAAGGAGTGGCACAAAATGCCTCTGTTTATGGCAGTGGCTCCTCAGCTTCGTAGGACCTACTTGGAAAATAGTTCTTGTGGCCAGTCTGTTCGTTTCTGGCCAAGGCCTGGAAGTAAAACATTATCCTCTTGTGCTGTATAGTTTCATTGTGTGCATCATTGGCAAGTGTTTGCAAAGGTTCTACAGAAAAGGGGGCAAAGCGTTCAACCTGAAGTCCATATCTAGTTCTCTGCCTGCTATTGAGAGCCCTCAAAAGGGGGCAGAGATCCAGATGTGGCCCTCTCTTGCACCATGTAGCTCATAGAGTTATTATTCAGCCCTTTGGGGAGCATTGGCGCAAGGAGCCCATGCTGGCAAATCAAAATGCTCATGAGCCAAATGTAAATATGTAGACGAGAGGTGAGAAATTATGGACTGTGAGGCTACAGGCTGTAGTTGCCCACCGCTGTTCTACATCCTACTCATTACTCCCAGCATAGTGTTTGAGAATGTCTCCTGCTTCTTTCTTTTATAAGCATACAAACCACCTGCCACATAATTGGCAGTGTGGGGTGGGGAAGAGTATTGCAAGGGAATGGGACAGTGTCAGTGAGTTAACAGAGCCTCTCTTTTTTGTTGCTGAGTGGCATTACTCAGCCTGATCCTGGGGTAGCAGAGCAAGGTTTCAGAAACAGTCGTATGGCTGCATCTTGTCTGAATGTGTCCTTTGGTTGCATCTCGTCTGAATGTGTTCAAACAGCTATCTGTCCATAGGATGGTGGACAGGGAAGACATTTTTGCAAGTCGTTCTTAAGGCAATTTCTTCTTCCTCTGCAGATTTGCTATGCAATAGGCCTAGGAAAGGAAATCATTGAGGCACGTAAGGTAACATCATGCTCTTGTTAATTCCATATCCCTTCATCTCCGCTTTTTGGGCAGGACTGTAACTTTGGGGCCTTTACGTTGCTACATGATCTCCAGCCCAAACAGTTCTTGGTCACTCTGATACTACGTCAATTTGATCAAAGGATGAATCACATTCCTAGATTAATTCAATACAGAAATTGGCTACCTAGTCAGATTGTTATTGAACATTCATATAGTGGCCATGATCTGATGACACTGTCTGGGTATGAACCAATAATGGAAACTATCTTCTTTAGTTACACAGATTTCAGCAGAAGGAACAAGCATATATGTAATTAGCTCCCACTCAACTCAGTGGGCTTTCCTTTAGCCAGTTTTGTATAGTGACTAGAGTATTGGACTAGGACAGTGATGGCGAACCTTTTAGAGACTGAGTGCCCAAACTGCAACCGAAAACCCACATATTTATTGCCGAGTGCCAATGCGGCAATTTAACCGGAATACCACCCCCAGAGGGGGCCCAGAGGGAGAGGCTAGGGTTGCCAAGTTCCTCTTCGCCATGAATGGGAGGTTTTTGGGGTGGTGCCTGAGGAGGGCGGGGTTTGGGAAAGGACTTCAGTGCCATAGAGTCCAATTGCCAAAGTGGCAATTTTTTCCAGGGGAACAGATCTCTATTGGTTGGAGATCACCCGGGGTGGGCAGAGCCGGAAAGACCAGCGGCTTGGAGGAACCGTGCGTGCCGGCAGAGAGGGCTACGCGTGCCATAGGTTCGCCAACACGGGACTAGGATCTAGGAGGCCAAGGTTTGAACCCCCTCTGCCATGGAAACTTGGTGGCCTTGGGCCAATCATTCTTATTTCAGCTTAACCTGCCTTTACAGGATGGTTGTGAGGATAAAATGGAAGAGGGGAGACTGATATGAGCTGCTTTGGATCCCCATTGAGGAGAAAAGTGGGATATGAATATCTAAATAGAAATAAATAAAGGAAATGAATGTGGAAACAACACTCATCCAAGTGGACTTCCTCAAAAATGCCACTTTAGGAATGCCTGAACTATTAGAAATTAATCAAGTGATCACTGTGGAGAGTCAGGACTTAGGGGTGGGGAAATGAAAAAGGAAGAACAGATAAAATGAGCGTAGTTCTTTAGAAGGTAAATCTGACGGAACGGTTTTCCTTCCAACATTGTTCATTGCGAATCCATTCCCAGTGTTTCTCTCTGCACTAAGAATTGTTGCTCAAATACTAAACATTTACATCAACATAGCCTTTGGAAATGCACAGATGTTCTGCAGATTTAGCAGCTAGGATTTTGTGGAGGTTTGCTTAATGGAGCATTGTTAATCAGGAAGCACTAACAATGTGGGAGACAATTTACAAATACCAATTTGGTTGGGACCTGGACTGGATGGGATCTAGGGATGCACGAGAGGAGTTCTGCTCACACTGTGGGGTTTTCCTGCTTTATCTTTCCTTTTTGCAGCCCCTCTGTGCCCCACCCCAAAAGCTCTCTTAAGATCAATTAATCCTCAAAGACTGCAGTGAGGGTGTGGAACTGGGGGTATCACTTGCATGAGCAGAAGCCCCTTCTTGTACCAGAAGTCCATCCTTTGAAAATTACCCAAAATTTCAGTAGAGTTTCTCCTACGCTTCATCTATTATGTCTAACAGGACAAGCATACAGTGGGAATTAAGCTGAAGAGTCTTGGATGATGTTAGTGTGATACAACCTGTATTAACTACGTTTTTGCCAGTTTACCTAGTTTGTATGTCATATTGTAAGGCAATAGTTAGTATTTTAAAATGTGCAGTGCACAAGGTTATGAGCTGAAATCCCATGGTGTTCACTAACTTCATTCCATTACTGTTTTATTGTATTATCTCCCTGTTAGGATCCAGAAGCACTGGCTCAATTAATGTCATCCATGCCCTTTACCAATGATGGGAAATTCATGCTACTGAATGACCAGTCGGAAAAAGAAGCTGCTGAGCTTGGAGATGGGCAGGAAGAGTCTGAAGCATAAGTTGTAATTTAGGGGATTTGATGTTGCACATAACAGGTCAAATTCTGTGCTCTCAGTTGTGATCCAACACAAGTGAGGTTCCTCTTGGTGATAGGAGGAGAACTGGGCATGGATTTTTGGTGTGGTGACAATCTTTGAAGTTCCTCCAGCAATCAGCACCAAGTCACCTGCTGCTAGCATTTAGGACAGCTTGGTGGCTTACCAGCAACATTTTTAATGCAAGACATACATACTTTGTGGGGGTGTTCTTGAGATGCTGGACCACCGTGTTGCCCTGTTTTATTCCATTAGGAATCAGACCTGAAAATCCGGCCACTTTGAGTTTCCTACTGTAATCAGGACTATGTGCACTGCTTGAATTGATTGTATTCAGACAGCATAATTTTGCAATCTGTGTAAGGTAGGTAAATGTACATTTCTGCTTATGGTAGTCAAGGAAGGGTCAAACTTCGCCCCTCCCACACACCATAGTTTGTAAGATTTGACCAAACATTGCACCCAGCTATTCAGTCTCATCTTCTTACCCACAAGGAAAAGAGATTGGAGGGTCTCAGGAGGCTGACTGCAGCACTCAATAGCATACCTGGAATATACACAGCTTGAAGAAATCTTTTATTTTCCACAGTCTAGTCCTGTATTTTAACAGTTTAAAAGAAAGGCATTGTTTAATTCCACGTGAAGTTGTTTTAGGCGCTGGTGTACTTTTAAAAGTATAACACTTTTGTGCTAGGCTGTTTACAAAACTATTTGATAAACACTTTTCCTAATAATATCTATTTTTATACTGTAGCTGGAGTAAGCTTTTAATATTATTCTAAGTGCCTTCCATTTTTGTGGGGACCATATTTGTACATTCAGTGAAGCAGGCACTTGAGCTCTGAAAGTTAACAAGTGGACCAGATGCTGTCCCTTGTCCTATGAACAGGCTTTGGTAGTTGCTCCCCAGGTATGAGAGAGAGGTGGCAGCAAACAGCTGGTCAGAACCAGAAGTGTGTGTGTGTGGGGGGGGGGGGTTCAGTAACAAATATTCCTCCCCCAATTTAACCTGAAACGTTGAAGTAAACAGCATTTATGCACTGCGGCAGCAAAGCAAGGTCTAGGGAAAGCTGTTTCTTCAGAAGACAAAACTTATAATCTTGTGTGCAATTTTAACATTGATGCTCATGGATCAGCACAGAATTGGGAAGCAACAGAACTGAAACAACTTCTAGTCATTAAGTGCAAGTAATGTGCAAGAACAGAGCTAGATCTAATAAGGAAATTCACATTCTTTTCTCTGTGGACGTTTTATAAGTAAATGTTTTAATGTTAAGCAAAGCCTACATCTTGCAATACAAATGTTTAGCGATAATGCTAGATTAAAATCTTATTTGAACTATCTTGGGTGGTGTGAATGTTTCATTATCATCGAAGTCCTGGCTACAGTGGTACTGTATGCAATCCTGAAGCAAATACTCTTAGAAGGGTTTTTGGACAAGTGCTTTGAAAAAAAGATGCTTGTTAAACCAAAAATTCAGTGATCTCTGACTAGCATTGTTGTGCCTGTAACCCAGTGGTTAAGGTCCTGCATTCTCTTTTTAAAATAAATCCCAGGAAGCAAGGCTACAAGAAACCCCTACTAGGGAACAAGTAGTCCAACCTGCTGAAATGTACCTTCATGTGTAAAACACATACTTCCATTTTATGATATTGCCAATGAGTCATTTCAATTCATATTATACACTTAAAGCTAAATGGAACTGATACCATGCTGAAGTATTGTCAGGTCTGTATCAACTACAAAATACTTCAAACCAGAGTCCATCCTTGTCTCTTACTTGCATTATCTTCAATCTAACAAAGTACAGAAATTTCAGCTGCCTGTCTGTCTGTTCCCATAATCCAGGCAGCCTCTGTCCAATATAAACAGACATACTAGACTGTATAATTTAGTGGTGTTTGCTCTTTCAACTACAAGCTAATGGCTCCCTTTCTGAAGCAAGAGCACCATATAAGAAATAACAGTTTTAAGGTAGGTCTCCAGAATACACTGATCCCAGTGCTCTGTTCTGGATACCATTGAGTACATACCAATACCAAAGTATAGTTCTTTCCCTAAGCAGTCCCAGAACTCCTCGCTGAGGACTGGGAGACACACTGCAGCAATTGGGTAAAAACCACTGCTTTTGCTTCCTTTTGAGGCCTATAGCAGCAGAGAGGGAGAAAGGCTATTTTGCCTTATTATCATCATTGTATTTTACTGGCAAGGCTCTCCCACTCCTCAGAGGAATTTCAGGACAAGCAGCAGGGAACAATCTACCTCTGCCAACTACCTCTGATCTGCTGGAACCATTGCTCTATGGTGTAGGCGGCTGCTGTCTGTGGATGCAGCCTTCAGAAACTACAATCCAGCCTCAGACCATGACTTGGAAAAAAAAGCAAAGTGAATTCAGTTTCTAACATTACATTTATTAACATTACAGATTATTTAACAGGACAAAAAAAAACCAGTGAGATAACAAAATACCTTTTAATGAAATTAGTTAGACTAAGGTGTTATATTTGGTCCCCTTCATTCCTGAGAATTTGAACATAAACCACTGTTCAGGTGAACTGGTCAATTTTAACCTCAAAAGCTGCATTTTGGTCAGAAGCTCAAGTGTACAGTCAAAGTGCTTTGGTGTCTTTGCTGTTTTGACCCTCTCTCCCAACGCTGCAAAAGCTCTTTGAGACCATATAGCAGCTGAGGGCACCCTTCTAGGGTTAATCCTCTTCCACTTGGACTTCTGTTATGAGAACTGAGCGGGTAGATTTATGTTCTGTTATATATATGTCCCCAAAAAACCTGGCAAGAATTAGTCAAGAGTGCATAAAGTCTGGATGTGAGGGGAAAGTCTCCCTTTATTTCTGCTTTTATAAAACCCCATGGAAAATGACTGTAATTGGTGCTTTCATGCCTGAAAACAGACAGGCGAGGGGAGAAGGGAGAACAGTACTGCCACATCTTAAATATGCTGGCTTTTATCATTTGCGTTAAATGGCTGCCGAAGTTCCCCCCACCCCCTCAGGATCACACACCTACACACCGCAGGTGCAAGGACAATTGTCTGTTTGAAGCCCCGCAAAATAAATAAAAGGGTTCTTCTGTAGTTCCCACAGCATGGCGCTAGTAGGAATGTTATCACTAGCAGCTGCAGGAACATAAAACTGGAAACAGTTCCCCTAATAACTTGTTATATTGGAAGCAGCTTCTCCCATTGGTTATACTGCATGTAGAGAAGTCCAGAGCGTAATGACTACCATCCTATATTCACAAAGAGAATAGAATGTACATATGTATATATTCACAGAAACAGAGCATATGCAGGGATGTAAACCTAGCTGAAGACTGAAGTCGTTTATTTTTAAGAATGTATCATCAAGACCATATTAGTTTGGTTAGCACTGTGCATTTCAGGCCATATGATACTCTTAAAAGCCAAAGAGAGAAATGGGAGTATAGCGTCAGTCTCTGAAGGGCTGGTGCTGACCTAAGCTGGCAGGTTCTCTGGATTCCAACGGTCTGCTCTATGACAGAAGACTTAAGAAGGACATAAGAAAATACAGAAAGAAATGAACAAATGGCAGTGCCGAAGATGTTAATTTCATATCTCTCCAACTCATCAGCATTTTAAAAAAACGAAGTCATGAAATTGTATCAAAACAGCACATTTAAAAATCATAAATTAGGCCACACAGCAGATTCAAGGAATACTTGAACAGAAAGGATGACAAAATGCAGATCTAAATCAAGCAATTAAGGATTACTGTACACTTGGATGGCGCTGCTGGGTCGCTTTCAGATTCAGATGGAGAAAAATTCTATGCCAGTTTGGTCCCATCAATTTCAAAAAAGCATCACTGCTTTAGATTTCTATTCAACAGAGCAAGAAATACAAGTCAAAGATGCATTTTATACTTCCCAGCATATACATTTTTATCCTGTAAAGAGCTCCGGATGATATACATGGTTCTCCATTCCTCCATTGCATCCTAACATTTGTGAGGAAGATTATGCTGCGTTTTTGTGACTGGCGCAAGGTCAACCAGAAGTTTCATGGCAGAGGGGGGGAAGTAAATCTGTGTTTCCCACAGCTCACTGACTGTTCTATGTCAATTTAGATGTAAACATATCCATCAAGTTCTTATAGAAGTAATAACTGTTCTTGCTGATCACATCAACTTCCTCTGCTATAAAAGATGGTGAACACGAAGATAATCTTTACAAATTGGAAAGAAAAATAGTTCCATAACCGTTAGCTACATTTTTGTAGGGTTGTGCCAAATATTTGCCAGTTAAGAGTATCAATTAAAACTGACCATCTCAGTGGGGTAGGCAGCTTTCCCCTAACATCCACTTTGGACTGCTACAGCAGTCTTTTTTCTTTTTTTTAATCCTGCTAATTCTCTACCCCTTTTTTTCCTGGCAGCTGCTGCTGCTTCCTTTCTAGGTTCATCACAGCAGTCACCCCAGCCAATCAGTGATCACACAGTGAATAGAGTGTCGCAACACTACATAGCAATGAAGTTTGCAAACATGATACCATCACTTAGGAAGACAATTAAAACCAGTAAGCAGAAATAATAAAAGGCTTTACAGAAAGAAAACTGGGTGTAACCCTCTCCCCCACCCCCAAAAAAAGTTAGGAGCAACGTCTGCACACACTGGGAAAAGGGAAGAGTTTAGATGTTACTTAGCCATCACTGGAAGGGTGTGTGTGTTTAAAAACAGGAGTCAGAGATAATGGGGAGAGGATCAAGTCAGAAGGGGAAGGAAAGGAAACAGAATTGGGGGGGGGACAAAGAACAGTAGAACCCTGCATAGTGGGAAACAGTGTGACAGAAGAATCACCACGGGGGGAGGGGGGAGAGAGGGACAAACAAGAAACTAAAACAGCAGGGCCAGTCAGCAAATTTGAGAACAGCAAGAGCTAGGAAAAGAACAGACACAGTAAGGGGCAGTGGGGGGTGAATTTGTTACGTTCTCTCTTGTGAGTCCTCATGGGCCCCCACTTATAGTTTCTGAACCTGAAATGTAGTTACTGTTCAGGGGGAAAGCCCTGTGCCATATATCATACCATCTAAATAAATGCATACCAGAGCTCTCATTTCACAACAGGATCCGCAGAAGAAGAGTTAGACAACTCTCCGTTGCTTGTTTTTGCCGATTCTTCTACAAAAGAAAAGGGGGTAAAGCCTCTGAAAAATGTACTCTCTGTACTGTTATGTTTAAATGAGTCCTAAATCTTACACAAAGAGCCCCGTGGTGCAGAGTGGTAATCTGCAGTACTGCAGTCCAAGTTCTGCTCACGACCTGAGTTCGATCCCAACGGAAGTCAGTTTCAGGTAGCTGGCTCAAGGTTGACCCAGACTTCCAAGGTTGATAAAATGAGTACCAGCTCGCTGGGGGTAAAGTGTATATGCCTGGGGAAGGCAATGGTATAAAACCACCGCATAAACATAGTCTGTCTAGTAAACATCACGATGTAACATGACCCCATGGGCCAGTAATGACCCGTCGCTTGCACAGGGGACTGCCGTTACCTTTTTAATTCTTATATAAATACCATAATACTAACCAGCTGATTGTTAACACTCACTACTCTCTCAGAAGAATTGGATTAAAATATAAAGGCACTAAACCGGGTATACTTTGCAACAAAAACCTGCATCATTACTCACAATGATCATCATTAAAAGTGCATGTATATTTAATGGCACAGACTACAGAACCTTCAGGTGACAGTCCACCCAGTACTTGGACACCCTGCAACAATGGCCACTACTGGCTGCTCCACTGCCTGCCATGCATTCCTACTTTTCAGCTAGGGTTCACTATATACATTACATATCATTACAAATCTCTGCAAATAACCAGTTCCTCTGAACACATGCTTTGGGCATGCATTCAGGGATTGCTTCAACAAAGCACCTCAGGGGTGCCAATGAGTGCATTAGCAGTGGCCATTAAAAGAAAACGGATGTCCGCTATTTCTCATCAAGTTGGAATTACTCTGAACATGTCCTTTGGGCATGCATTCGGGGATTGATTCAACAAAGCACCTCAGGGGTGCCAATGAGTGCATTAGCAGTGGCCATTAACAGAAAACGGATGTCCGCTATTTCTCATCAAGTTGGAATTAATCTACAAAAAGAAAAAATCAGCCATCAACTGCCTTGTTCCCAGTTGACCAAGCTGAATTTTGCATAGAAGGGTTCGCAGTGCTTTAAGAATGCGGTCTTCCATTTGGAAACAAGCAACCCCCTCTGATTTCAGTGGAACCCTTCCCAGCAGCTGGATGACATCCTTAGTCAATTAATATCTTTCAGTCCTCAATTTGTCCTCCATCTGAAAGCTGTTGTGCTATTATACATCACTGTTGAATTCTATCACCGAACTTTGAAATGTTATCCTAAACCAGTAATTAAAATTAGGTTTGTAGGAGAATCAAAAACTGTTTTCCTAAGAACAAGAATGGGCCACAAGACTTCATCACTCTTGAAAATAACAGTTCTGGTGGCACGGTTCCTTAGAAGCCGCAACACTTCACTAACCTTCTCTCTCTTTTTTCTCTTGAATCTCTTCTGCTGCAGTTTTATCTGCTCTAAAAAAGATTCTTGCACTGCTTAGTGAGAAATACAGCAATTCAAATTCCTATGGTGGGAAAAAACAGACAAGAAAGATATCCTTAGCAAGCGTTAATGTGCCAAAGAATGAGAATATTTACAGTATCTGCTTGAAGTATACAAACACCAGAAACTCCCCAATTACTTATATTACTGCTGAATAATTGATAACAAAGTGATCAATTGCACTTGCTATAACCTATAAAGGAGACATGGCAGACCGAAGAAAAACATTCCTCAGGGAAATTTATATTTCAGGCATGTTTATGTTTTATTTGTCGTTTGGCTCACCATGGAACAGTTTAGGGATATTTGATACTAATGAAGAACATGACTTTCGTTCACTGTTGAGCAACTGCAGCCAATTCTCATACAATCTTTTAAATGAACAAACACACATACGGTAAAGGTGTTGGGGAGGGCAATGAGATGGCTCTCATACCGGTCTGAATGCCACTACCTCTCTTTTTCAAGCAGAGTTGTCCCATTCTTGTCCCCCACACATACCATTTGATAACCAAGAATCAAGCCTATCCCTCACTAGGGATGCTCAAACACTTGCCAATTCGGCATGCACCCTGTTCACCAGGTTGTGAACAGAGACCTGATTTTTCACCTATCAGTTCAACAGTTCCATCAGTTTGTGAGTGTTCGGCAGGTTATTTCTTTGTAATCTTTCCTAACTGTGCAGTACAGCACAATTGGCTTTTAGCGCATGCACACTTTCACATAGTCCAATTGAGGTTTATTACCTCCCCATCCTTGCTGCATAACTGCTCTGCTCAGCAGGCAATTGTTTAAATAGACAATTAGATAACTCACAAATCATACAAGTCAGTCATCAATAAATGTTGTGTTTCAGTAAAATTCTACTCTTCATTGTTCCATTGATGCTAATGGCTGCTGATAAGTCTGAATCAGCAGTATCTTTGAGCATGCAGTTTTGTAAAAACCCAATGCAAACCAGTTCAGAGCACTCACCAATCATACAAATCATCCATCAATAAATGCTGTGTTTCAATAAAATCCTACCCTTTGGTGTTCAAGTAGTCCTTAGTGATGCTAATGGATGCCAATCAGTTTGAATCAGCAACATCTTTGCACGCGCACAGTTCTGGAAAAACCCAATTGTAATGTTTCGCGACATATTTCTGAAAATTAATGTGGGTTTTAAGTATGTTTACTGTGGCTCAAAATGCAGGCTTCTAAGGTAAGAAAGAGTGGGGACTGGATGGGTGAGTGAAGTATGTTATGATTGGATGGTAGCTGTACACTAGGAGGCAGAGTTGACTGGGTTTGAAGGTTTTGGGAGAAAGGAGAATTTAAGATTGAATGAAGTGTGGTGAATTGAAGGAAATCTGCGTTTTTTGGGTGGAGGTATTCGCCTAAGTGACAAAAGGTTAAAATAAGTCTTTGTGACGAGGTCTATTTATAGAACTTTAAAAAAAAAGACCACCTGCACCTGTCCTGCAACCAGGAAGCTAGGAGTCTTAATGAAACCATTACACTTTTGAACCACACTGAAATCATTAAACTTCTATACTTCTTAATAAACTATATTTCTATTTAAGTAAAAAGAGCTATTTTATTTAAAATAAAGGATCTACTTTTAATTCATAGCCGCTCCTGTGCGTTGATTGTTCTGTAATTTTACCAAAGATAATGAAGCCATGCTGTTTTGGTGGCAGCAGAAATCACAAGGGAACCCAAGGTCAATTCCCCACAAAAGCTAAAATTATACAGAATCTCAGTATCTTTAGCCTTCCACCAAGTGTAAAAAAAAAACCCTTTTTTGTAAAATTACATTGATACACATGGGGATAGGAAAGATCCTTGTAAATGTGTGACATCCCCATGTGTACAAGTGTAATTTTACAAAAAAGATTTGTTTGTTTTTTTACACTAGGGGAAGGTACCTATATATGTAACTAAAGTTGATGGACATACACAGTTTTTAATATTTACAAATGTGATCAAAGATTCTTTGATTCAATATAATTTTAACTTTTTGGGAATTTACCTTGATAGTTCTACATTCAGTGTTTTCCCTCTTTTTTCAACCTCTTTGGTTACCTCATGTCAGAGAGGTGCCGTTACACTCAGGTCTTACATACCAGGGGGTTTCAGAAAGGGGCCGAACACTACACTAATTAAACTGGTTCGGCAGGCATTCACTGCTGCTTGTCACCAACTGAACAGACCGAGTGACTGGCTTGCACCTGATTGCCATCTTTGAACCTGCTAAGTTCGACCACTGAACACACTTGCAGCAAAATTCGCAGCATCCCTGTTTCTCACCACACAAAACAGCTGCCCCTGTTCCTCTTAAAGAGGTGGCTCTGGCTGCTTCTATTCATGCGTCTTAATTCCAAAGCAAAGAGAAGGTTAAATTGGTGGGGTGCAGATAGCAGACACCTGGAGATGCAGGCAATTCAGATTGAACTTGAACGTTGTTCCCATTTAGAGTGCTCCCCTACTCGAAATATTACCATAAATAAGGAGCACTCTTAAAAACTTACAAAGGTTAATTGATTAATTACAAGCTTAATTGGTGATGAATTAAACTTACAATGATTAATTAATTATTACAGGCCACTTGCAGAAATAATGCACATGTGAGAAGCAGGGAGCACACTTTAGAAGGAATTTTTGGAGCACCTGTGTCTGTGAGTTTTTAAAGCTACGCACCCTCGCTGTCATCATTAATGCCAAAACGACAAACTTAAATTTTAAGCTTTTACAGGTACACCTCAGAAGTCTACCGAATGCTTTAGATAGCTACAGGCTGGCAACAGTAAAAAAAAAAAAAAATTAATCATGCGAGTGACAGTAAATGATACCTGCAAACAAACATCCAGTCGCTTGTGAGTAAGATTCATAGTCTGTAGCAGCTTTTCATCTTGACTACTTGACTGAATATTCTGCTGCTTTGCTACTGCTCTGATCTCTTTCACATACTTCTCTCGGACAGACTGGAACCAGTGGAGGGAGTCAAATTCTTGGTACTGATCCAAAAGCTTCAGAATGTAAGCTACACCTGGAAGAATTAAAAGTCCATTTGATCAAGGCTAAAACAATTAGAATATTAGCATTCTCTCATCTTTCAACTTGTGGGCAGATGTAGGGTTTAGGGAAATTCAGAAGAGAAACATCCAGTATGCCAAAAGCATACCTGATACACTTCATTAGCAGCAAACTAGATACATGACCACATAAGAAGATGCCTCACTCCAGTTCAGACCAGTGCTGTTTGCTCTGATTAGCAGGGGCTCTATGTGGTCTGAGGCAGAGGTTTTGCCCAGCTCTGGTACCCAAAGATCCTTTTGCTAGAGAAGCCCGTTATAGAACTTAGGACACTATTCATATGCAACCATGCACTGTATGACTGAGCTATGGCACCTCCCTTTTCAAGCCTCAAATTTTCTGTACCATGATAATCCATACTATCTTTTAAAGAAGAACATAACACTAAACAGCATCTGTGACTTTTCAGGAAGGATTGTTTAAAAAAAAAAGTGTGCAGGAAGGCTGACCCAGGTTCCTAAACTCACCCATGGCAAAACCATCATCAGTGAAGGCTGCCCCAGCTTTGTTCTTTTTATTCAGTTTTTCCTTGCAGCTGATTGAGTGTTCTATGAAGTTGAGAGCCTAAAACGAAGAGACACAGAGGTGATGCCATTTGGGAACAGGAGCCAGCGTGGTGTAGCAGTTAAGAGCGGTGGACTCTAATCTGGAGAACCGGTTTCGAGTCCCCACTCCTCCACATGAAGTCTGCTGGGTGACCTTGGGCTACAGTAGTCACAGTCCTCTCAGAACTCTCTTAGCCTCACCCACCTCACAAGGTGTCTGTTGTGGGAAGAGGAAGGGAAGGAGATTGTAAGCTGCCTTGAGACTCCTTATGGTAGAGAAAAGCGGGGTATAAAAGCCAACTCTTCTTCTTCTAAGTGACAGAAGACTAGCCAAAAGCCAGGAAGGCTTCATGCATCAGACCAGCTCTAGTTGAAAATGTACCTTTGGTGCTGTTAACAACCCTTCTAACTTTCCTTTTCTTCTGGAGAGTCTTGGCTGAGATTTTAAATATATTTCGTTAGAGGAAATATCAGTCATACCAGCATTTCACCTAGCCAGTTGTGCATGACAGCAGTCTTTAAGTTCTCAGTCAGCCCTGCTAGTTGTAACCCTTTTTTATAAGGCAAGTTGGTGACTGAGACCAGGGCCTGCAGATGCAATGTATGGGGCTCTCTGGCTAAGCTATACCACATTAGCACTGCAAATACAACATTCACAGAGATAGATGCCCATAGCCCAGCTCAAGTATCAAAGGAAGATCTAACGTGCTTACACAGCCTGATTCTATGCATGTATACTTGGAAGGAAAGCTCTGTTTAAATTAGTGGGACTATTTCCAAATAAATATGCGTAGGACTGAACACTTGATGTGTAAAATTAAAATATTTTAAAATTCTAGTTGTTTCAGAAATCACACTCTTGAAGGTGTACATAAACCACTTCTGTCATGTAATAGATCTAGTAAGAAAGTAACTAACCAGTGGGGGAACAATTATATAAAAATTACGCAGATGCATGTTCTTCGGACTGCGAAATTCAGGAGCAAACACGTCCACAAGCATTTTGAAGTACTCTGTGCCTTCAGCAGAGTTACGTGTGAGATCACTAAGTACGAAATCCAGTTGCCTGTGAAGTAAAGGTATACATGAAGTCCAATGTGAAATTTTTGCAACCAATACTTCATGTTAAAGTTATCTGTGCCTTAGACAAAATATTTGCCAGCAAGTAAAATCCAAACAGTTGCTCCACGATATACTTATGCTCCACTTTATACAATCACTTAACAACCTCCCCTTCAAGATTCATACTAGAACTTCCCTTTTAAGCTTCCATACATCTACAGTTCTAGTACAAACTCAGTGTGTATGTGTAAAGTGCCATCCAGGCGCAACCAACTTATGGTGAATCCAGCAAGGGACGTTCAAGGCAAGTGAGAAGCATAGGTGGTTTGCCCCTTGCCTTTCTCTGCAGAATCTTCCTTGGGGGTTCCCCACCCAAGTACTGACCATGCTTATCTTCTGAGATCAGGCGAGATTGGGCTATACCACGTAGTCACAAAAGTGACTGATAACACTTTTTTAATACTATAGGGCAACAGTAAAATAACAATTTTACCAATTAAAAAAATGAATGGATTACAAATTTTCTTGCATTGCCATAAATAATATATTATGGAACTCCCCATCCTGATGCTCTTTATGTTCTAACATATTCAGCATCACATTTTTGAAGGTGTTTAAAAAAAAAAAAGAATGGGGCAGACAAGAATAAAAGTTTGGGAGGTTTTCTGTAGTTGCATCAAGCTAGGCTACCTGGCTGCTTTTTGTGTTTCTTCTGAGAGGCCTTCTTCTTTCACAAGTTCTTCAAAGTTAACGATATCTTCAAGATCGGGAACAAACCTACAAAGTTCACATCAGGTTCACTAACAATTAGGTTATCATTTCTGTTTATGTCTCATTACCCTCTTGCTCACAGTCTGCTATGAAACTGTAATATTCTGTAATATTCCTCCACTGGGCTAGCACTGCTTTTCTTAATTCTGGCACATAAATTCCTCAAATTAGCTTTCTAACCTGGCCTCAGTAAACAAAAGGCACCAGTTCTTTAACAGAGCTCTGTATCTTACCACTCTGCTCAACAAGGTTTGATGAAGTCTTACTTCAGTATAAGGTACCTTCCTCCAACTTAAGCACCTCTTTAAAATTTTGCTGACACAGTGGTGGCATACGGGCGAGTAACTTTTGGGACAAGGGAATCCTAGGAGCAGAATTTTGGCAGGAAAGAAGAAGGGGGAGGAAAGAAAGTTGTGCTCCCTGGGCAGAAATCCTCTCACTCCCAGAAGGTGCAATCCCTTCAAGGCAGCAAGATTGCAGAGCGGACAGCCTCACACAATGCTCAAATGGTAGCACTGTTACTTCATGGAGACAGGGATTATGTCCATACTGTCTGTCTTGAGATTTCAAGGAGGAGCTGTGCCCTGTTGCAGATTTCTGGCTTTGGCTGGGGAGGGTGGGATAGAAATGTGAAGTATAAATAAATAAAAATAAAATCATTCTATTACATATCACATTTGCAGATGTCGTCTATAAGAATGCTGTAGTACTGGGGGATCAAAGCTCCTGTGCTTTCTATCAAAAAAACTCCTCTGCATTTTCCAGTATTTCCAGTATTGACCCCTGGTTGAGCCTTACATTGTTGAGCCTCTCCTTCCGGCTATTATATTGCTCCTTATCATATTGCTCTACATTTTACAAAAGGTCAAATATCTTGTTGAAATTTATATAAATCATTGACAACAAAAGGTAAGAAGTAGAAATGCATTTGAGACATACCTGATCGCACTGCTACAGCAGTGAAGTCCACCTGATCTTATCATGCGTACATAGCCCATGGCATTCCCTTTAAAAACAGAAAAAGAAACAAGAAAATTTAGACGAGAATTTAGAGAGATAAATAAGCAGCCAAGCAGTTAGAATTCAAATTACAAATTACATGTATATGCTGGGGGCATCTAATAAAGCTGTGTTCTCCTGGTCAATAAAATTTAACCTTGAAATAGAAACATCACACTTAGTGAAAGATATGCAGGTAATAGCAAGTATGATATTTTGTAGGAGCCATGAGAATATAAAGATTAACATGCATACATTATCACAGACACAAGCATAATCCAGCCAATATGCTTGACTCTTGGTTGTTCAAGTACAATATTTTAAGCTGATATAAAATTAGCTAAAATCAAGCAAAAACTGGAAATCAAGCAATCTGAAATTCCACTGATTGAGCTTCTTAACTCTCCCACTGGCACAACAATATAAGAAATTACATTCTGAAGCTTAAAAAGCAAAAAACAAGAGCATAAAGTTGATGTTTTTCAATATACTTTCATACCTATTTGGCTTATTAACTGTCTGAACTGGTCAAGGTAACTTTGTCCATCAGGTGTAACTCCAAGCTTTCTGATCCCCCGGTTGAACTTTTCTGCTCTCTCAAAAGGGTACTAAAGAAATTATTTTGATATAAATAAATAACGAACACTGGCCTTCATGTACTTAATATCAGTCCCATTTTTGCTTTCGCACATTATTTGTCTTCTATATTAATAACTGGCCATACAAACTGAAAGATGCATCTTCTCTATAAACTATATATCAGTCTGGTGATGACCATTTTCTTGTAACAGCCCTTATTATTAGGGTTGCCGATTTCCAGGTGGTGGCTGGAGATCTCCCCCTATTACAACTGATCGCCAGGTGACAAATATCAGTTCACCTGGAGAAAATGGCTGCTTTGGAAGGCGAACTCTATGGCATTATACCACATTTAAATCCCTCTCCTCTCCATATCCCACCCTCCTCAGGCTACACCCCCAAAATCTCCAGGTATTTCCCAACCTGAAGCTGACAACCCTACTTATCATACAAAGACTTTCAGAAAACTTAACTGCACATTTCACTGCCTTTTACATTATAAAAATTACATCAACACCTATAGGTCTCTCTGGCTTACTCTTTCAGAAGGCATTTAAGTGCAAACACAGCCCAATGCTATCCCACATGGAAAGTAGCGTATAAATTATGAAATTTTTATTTGAAATGCCATCTTTTAAAAGTAGCCTTTTCTGAATCTGTGATGGAAGTATCCTATAGTGGATGATACTTACCAGATGGTCAGACTTACGTTTTTGTGGGTGGTAAGATCTTTGCGCCATTGTGGTCTGATTGGCTGAGAGTTATGAATCATATCCAGGTAAAATATGTTAATATTGTTTGAACCTGCCCTGGGATTTGGTGATAGCTGCCAACTTGGAAAGCTTTAAGAGGGGAGTGGACATGTTCATGGAGGAGAGGGCGATCCATGGCTACTGTGTGTGTAAAGTGCCGTCAAGTCGCAGCCGACTTATGGCGACCCCTTTTTGGGGTTTTCATGGCAAGAGACTAACAGAGGTTGTTTACCAGTGCCTTCCTCTGCACAGCAACCCTGGTATTCCTTGGTGGTCTCCCATCCAAATACTAACCAGGGCTGACCCTGCTTAGCTTCTGAGATCTGACGAGATCAGGCTAGCCTGGGCCATCCAGGTCAGGGCCCATGGCTACTAGTCATGATGCATACCTATTCTCTCCAGGATCAGAGGAGCATGCCTATTATATTAGGTTTTGAATATATTTTAATATGTTAAACATACAGGCTACAGTTGGACTAGCTTTTAATTCTACTAAGCTTTACCTGTTTTTGTGCTGTTCGTGGACTGTAATAAAGTTTTAATGCTTAAAATTATACTAAGCTTTATGAAATGCTTGATTAGACCAAACATCAATTGGAAATGTATTGGTAATTGTCAAAGTAATCTTAGTGACACAATGGAAATCCTCAAACCTAACAAAGCTGCCTTATACTGAGTAAGATCATCAGTCAGTCCATCTCAACATTACCTACTCTCGCTGGAAATGGGTCCTCAAGCAGAGAAAGGTCTTCTCCATCTCTTGCCACCCAAGATTCCCTTGACTGCAGATACCAGGGACTGAACATGGGAACTTCTGCATAAAAAGCAGGTGCTCTACCTCTGAGCCATGGCCCCTCCACAAAGTAACTAAGAGAGCAATCCTACTCAAGCCTGTTCAAAATCCTATTCTGGTCTTTTCAAAAGGAGTTACACTTAGCCAGTTCATGCTCTTAGGACTGAACTGTGAAAAAAGTACTGGCTGTAAGTGAAAATGCATAAGATAACAGTTCTGGTGCATCTGTAAGAGGGAATCAGAAACTCTGTACTTAACCAAGTTTTTGCCATTGAATCTTTCTGCCCTTATCACATACTAATTGGCAAGGACACATTAGAATCAACTAATTTGAGATGATGCGTGCTTCAGGTATCGTCCCTCATGGGAATATGCAGCATTTCACCTCACCCCTCCATCATCCTAACTTCTCTTCCCTGCCATTCATTTTTTTCTACTGCATAGCAGTGGATACATCTGCACCACCCCTGTATCAGTACCCATATCACGCTAAACATGCCTAAGATGCAGTTTCTGTGCATGAAGATTCTATTTAGCTGTTGTGGTTAATATATATGATAGATCTAGCCTTTCCCCCTCAGAATGAAATGTTGAATGGATAAGGGAATGGATGGGTGGCAAGAGGTATTATGAACTCACGAAGACTTTACATACAACATCATACCTTGTGATCATTTTGATCCTTAACCTCTCTGAAGAATCTGATATCTTTGATCAGCCGGGATTTGATGTGCTCATCATACATGAACTGGCTAAATATATAAAATTTCTTTCTCAGGAACTGGTATGTGAAATTTACCTGAGGAAAAGTGTAAGAAACTCAGTATGAGAAAAGCTATCAGTATGGCAGGGGAGGTTAAAATAACATTTGTTCTTTCACTATTTTTTCTCAAGTGTACGAGAACTCAGTTTCTCTCAGGGCATTTCAATTACTTCCCATATATTCAGATAGTTTCCTTGCATCACTTGCTCTGCACTGTTTTACAACACAGTCTTAAATATTTGAAATTTCTGAAACATGGTAATACTTACTGTTGTGTTCATGATCCCTGTGCCATGCGTTCGAATTGAGTTTGCAATGTGCCTTATATTTATAGTGTTCAAATGCTTGTTATTGCTGATTCTCTCAACAAAGATCTGCAATTAAACAGTGGCTTATTTATATAATTATCATAGCTCTACACTAGAAATCAGTCACCAGCTAGGAATCACAAGTGCCAACTCCCACGCTCACCTGGTTATTGAGATTGTAGAGGTAACGAGACACAAACACATGAATGTTCCTCATAATTTCCAGAACGTCAAGGCCCTGAAACAACAGTAATTTTTAGGCAAGTTTAAAACCACCTCTTGGAAATAACCCAAGTAATTACTGCTGTGACAAATCATAAAGGGATCAGTAATTAACACAATTCAGCTGTTTAAGGGGAGAACTTTCAGGAGATGGAAATGAAGAAGTGTAGCTCTACTTTCAATGTCACAAGTTTTGTTATTCTCACTTTCAAGATCTAGATCTGCTTTTTTTCCAAAACATGCATTAATTTTGGGGCCAAAAGGATGATCTGTAAACTGTTTTTGAGCTCGTAATGGCTTATGTGAAGGACCACATCGACCCATATACTCCTGGCTTTACTCTGAGATCAGTTGAGGGGCCATGTTGCAGACATCTGCTTCATTACTTGCGTCTAGTGGAGATCTGGTGAGAAGAGCTTCTCAGCAGCCACTCGTACGCTGTGAAACAACTGTGCCCAGGAACACCATTTAGCCCACTCACAACAGGCCTTCCAGTTCCATCTAAAGACTGACTTGTTCCAAAAGGGCCTTCAGTGTAGTAGTTTTAGCTCTGGCCTTTATCATGTTTTTGGAGTGATGTTGGTTCTATATTCTGTCACTTTTGTTATAATTTCATTTCATTAGCCCACCCTGGGTGTATTTATTTTGGAAAGGTGCTCTGTACTTTGGCTAAATAAATAATGCAATTTTAAAAAGACAAAACTCTCAAAACAATTCAAAATAAAAGCTTTAAAACAATACATCAGAACAATTAAACTACTCAGACAGTAGAAACACAACAAAGGACCCGCAAGGATACTTGGAAGAGGGCAAATCCCATTTTCCTCGTTTTTGTTGCTCTCTGCCCTTCTCCCCATCAGCAGCTCCCCCCCTTCATTGCTGGCTCCAGCTCACCCCCCCCACCTGCTCACTGACCCTTTCCCCCCCTAAATGGGGGGAAGGAGAAGGCAAGCCAGAACTAGTTCCAGCTTCCCTTTTCAACTGCTCCTGATGGCTGCAGCTGTATTTTCACACTCCACTGAAACTGCTGTGCCAACCCAAAATGCTTCTCAAACTCTGAATGTGTTTGTTTTTGGTGAGGTCTGTAGATTTCACTATCAACTTTGTATCAGCAAACCAGTTTGTTTTTTTAACTATTTTTTTTCCTGCAAGCCTATGGGTTTCCCCTAATGACATACCATAACTGTGGGATGGGCATGCTCCAAAGTCCACAGGGCTCTGTTGCAGATCAGGAATATCAGCATGGGTTCATTTCCTTTCATACTGGGGTTGCTCTGTATAAGAGGGAATCCATATTGCATGCACGGATCATTCCCTAGTTCTTAACAGAGAACAGGGCAACCTTTACATGAATGGCTCTGCTTGCACACCAGAGGCGATGGATTGTGGTGCAAAATAAATATCTGAAGAGTTCTTAAGCACTGAACTCCAGGCCAGTGAGAGTAAGACACTGAAGATATTTTTTAAATGCCGAGAGGCTGCAGTCAAAAATCAGTACAGAAATGACGTACCTGTTCTAGAGTCTGACTAGGGAGATGTGCTTCTGTCATTATTAAGCCATAGCGCTGAGTTGCTAAATTTCTCATTTCGCTATACGTAGCCCAGTCGTGCAGAGCCACTGTGGTTAGATTGTAGAAAGTCTTGTCTAGGTAGTGCGTCACATGGGCTGTAAAAACAGAAATAGTACAAATTAACAGCTACTTCATAGGTAGCAACCGAGGGCTTGGTACAAAACAAGGGAACAAAAATCTTCACAGCGCAACAGAGTATCACTTAGAACTGGGTAATCTGAGAAATATGCATAGCATTAAATATGGGATGCAGAGAGAGGGAGCAGAAAGGAACAGGAGGAATGGATTTTAAGCACCTCTTAAGGGCCTGTAAAACAGAGGTATTCCACCAGGCTTATGGTTGAGGCCAGCTACGGTTTCAAATATATGACTGCTGGCCTCCCCAACCCTCACCGTCACAGTATTTAAATTCCATCTGCTTGCCTAGTTAAACCTTTTTACAATTAGAGGTGCCAAAGTAGTTTTAGGATTGGTTTTAGACTTTTAGGGCTATTTTAAAAGGTTTTATCGTTTAAATGCTGTTTTAAAAGGTTTTATCGATTAAATGGGTTTTATTCCCCTGTAAGCCGCTCTGAACCCAGGCTTGGCCGGGAAGAGCAGGGTATTAAATTGAAACAATAAATAAATAATAAATAAATTTTACAGTCTAGAAAAGTATTTTCAGTAAAGATACAAGACATACCTTTGATATCTATAAACCGATTGAAAAAGCGGATGGGGTTCAAGGAGAAAAAGTGGGCAAGATCCTTCATTCCAACTTTGAATGGATTTCTGTCATCCAGCTTTAAATGGGTATGCACCGAGAGACGCAGGTCCTTTTCTATTTCCTTACATAATTTGTCCAGAAGGTGCTGCACAAAAAAAAGCATGTTTAATGGGATGGAACACCAAAAGCCACTGAGGCCAACAACAAAAATTCAAACAGCTTTTGAAATAATAAAAAGAATGGTTATTTTAACTAACTTATCAGTGCATTATACTGCTTAGTTGTTCATAGCTTGCCATTTAAGTTCAGAAATAGAAATACAAGTTAAAAACTTACCACTGCAAGTGAAATTTTGAAAATTTAATCTAGAAAAGAAATGTATGACCAGGAATAACTGTATTCTGCAGCCCACCGTTCAGGCATTCTGGCAGTTTGGAAACGTCTAAGAAGGCCAAACCATAGCATAATGGAATGGCATTGTTTACTAGTGTTGATTAAATAAGATTTTAGAACATCCAATTGATTAAAATTGCAATTACCGCCCACTATAGCCCCCCAAAGTATGTTTTCCCCCTACTGCATACTTTTACATAAAATAAAACATATTAGAAGTGACCTGTCACATTTGTACAACGGGAAAAATGTGTCTTTTTACTGAGAATTCATATAGATTGCTTCCCTAATTGTTTTAGTGTACCCATTTGTTGAACTTTCCCCTACAAATTCACAATAAAGTGCACTGTGAAGGAGCAGTTCCTTACACACAGCAATAGGTTCCGTACTAAGGCATCTATATACATGTTCATAAGTCTTTCAACAGCAGTAGATTTTATTACACATTCTCAAATTGTTGCTTCCAACTTTCATGCAAAGTAAACACAATAGTTGCATTACCACCTTATTTAAAACATCCATGATTTCTTTGTCATAGCTCTCCAGAAGCATCTCATAGGATTCCAAATGCCTTGAGTGCATCATAGCTGGTACACAATCCCGCAATGCACTGAACATGTACTGTAGAAAAAGCTCCAAATTAATACAGAAGCCAAGAACTGTATGATCTAAAAACAGGTTTCCTGAGCAAACAGTCTATTGAAATACAAAAAGCTAAAAAGTCATGCATCATTGGATCAGTGATGAGTAATCAAAATCCATTGTTCTGTTTTGTGCAACATTGTTCTCTTTTGTGCAACATTGTGGCTCAATTCAGATATCATTACAAATCATGCTCAGATTTTAAAATCCAAATCATAGTTTAAGCATCCAAATGTACAAGGCAAACTGTGGCCTAGAAAGTTCCATATATTGGAATATTTTGGAATTTTTGCATATACATAATGAGATATCTTGCGGATGGGACTCAAATTCATTTATGTTTTATATACAGTTTACACACATAACATAAATGAAATTTTAAACAATATTTTAAATAATTTTGTGTACACTGAACCATCAGAAAGCAAAGGTGTAACTATCTCACCAGAATACCTGTATCAGCTGTTAAACTAGAGCAACAACAAACAACAAAAAACTAACAATGGCAGGCTTTCAGTCTCCACCTACGATGCAGTGTACACTGTATTTTATTTTTTGAGGAAACACTGAAAGTAGGCAGCATGGATCTGTCTGCATGCCAGCTTAAAGTGTCCAGTTTTCGGATCAATCCAGATATGGGATGTCCGGATAAGGGATACTCAACCTGTAGTACTTATTTCTGAGTAAGCATTTATAGGATTGCATTGTAAATCATAGTCAAGCTACCATAACAGTGCAATCCTTTCATATCTATGCGGAAGATAAGTCCAAAAGAGACTCGTCAGATTTACCCCCCAAATAACAGTCTGCAGGGATTTCAGCCTTGGTTTTCTAAAATGCAGATGACCTTGAGCTACAGTTCAAGTGATTAATGGGTAGACTAAGACACAGACTGAGAGCGAAACAAATCTCAGTGATCTGCTGAAAACAAACTTTTAAAATAGTTTTAGCTTCAAGGTCTACCAAATAGGTTTAGTTTTGCCACAGATTTCTCTGAAAATCTCAGCAATGGGCATTTCGCCATAAAATAACTGGCCACAGAAAAGATTTCCTTCAGATTTTTTTTTTAACTTACGTGTAACCTGGCAGCATCTACTGCATTTTCATAGACGTCATCCAGATAAATCGGAAACACAGTTCTATGCCAGTACAAGAAGCAACAGTCACATTGTGTTCGGACTCTAGGGGGAAAAATTGAATTCATTTTTAAAAAAAATTGATCTAATTGAAAGCAAACCTGTAGCACTGATTGCAATGGTTCATTTACTTGCCTTTCTACTTTCTAATATTTCAAATGTAAACAAGATTAAGTTATGTTCTTCCCCGTCCCTTCCACCCTACCTTTGCACCTTCTGAAATTTCGGCACACATTGCTTAGCTCTTTTCAAACCTGTGTTCACCACAAGAAGAGCAAGAAACTTCTTTAAAAATAGTCAGAATCTGAGATTCTCAGTATTCTGAATTTTGGGTCCAAAACAAAAGTTTGCACCAATACATACAATGTTGGCTATGATCTGTATGACATCACACTCTACAAGAGTCGATGTGGTCTCCTCTAAGACATCTCATATTTATTTTTCATTTATTTTTACCCCACTTTTCTCCCCAAAGTGGCCTACATTTTCTTCTTCCCCATTTTATAACATTTATACTGTACTAATTTCACTTTACTGTACTATTTTCACTTTACCTTTCTTGAAGTTCACTGATTAAGGCCAGCTTTTTCATAACTACTTGAAGAGGAAGGAGTTCTTCATCTTTAAATGTTCTCTGAAAAGTAAAAAACCCAGAAAGACACACTGTAGTGTCAACCCAATGCTTCCATATGAATTACACCACAGTCACTGACCACATAACTTCCCATGTTTATCACTGCTAACGGAAGTGTATAATATATTGTGGAAAAAAACTTTCACACTTACCATTTGTGTGCCAACACTGAGAGCGAGGGAAATGATCAGTCGCCTCTGTTTTGTGCTAGGACCATTGAGGGTGTTTTCAGCCAATACAAGAGCAGAGAGTACATCAAGGCGTTGCTCACTGTATTTTTTGTCAGAAATTACTCTTTTCTTTATTTAAAAAAAGCAAGCACAGAAACAGCATTTTGGATTTCACATTGAGGACTCAGCTGCAGATCAATTGTACACATAAGCCTGCTACATTTAATTTGGATTTTCATCCTAAGAACTCAAGCTAGAAGAGATTTAAAACCTCAAACCCATTATTAGCAATTCAACATTACATACATGCCCCCCGAAATGATCTAACTCCTGATAAGAAATTCATAAGCTTCTAGGTGAAGTTTAGCTTTCCATATGTTCACCATATGCAACAATGCTAAAAGTCCTGGGAAACATCGTTTCCTTTTTCAAATGTAACATTTAAAAATTCAGAACGAGATTTAGAAGCATTGCAAGAGGAATTCATGAACAGAAGATACAGTTCCCCTGTGCACATGTTCAACTTAGGTTCAGCACAATACTATTAAGAATTAAAGTTATCATTTTTTGTGTCAACAAGTCACAGCTGACTTACTGTGACCCCACAGGGTTTTCAAGGCAAAAGACGTTTGGAGGTGGTTTGCCATTGCCTGCCTCCGCGTCACGACCCTGGCGTTCCTTGGAGGTCATCCATCCAAATACTCACCAGGGCCAACCTGCATCGTGCAGGGAGTTGGACTAGATGACCCTGGTGGTCCCTTCCAACTCTATGATTCTATGACCCTGCTTATCTTCTGAGATGTGACGAGATCAGGCTAGCCTGGGACTATCCAGGTCAGGGTTAAAGTTATAATATAGTAAGGCAAAACAACCATAAAGTGGAGCAAAGTCTATAAAGCAATATTTGTTGCAATTTGAGAAAATATGACATTTCAAAGTAAATCTTCATATATAGATTTCTTACCTAGAATAAAAACACAAATGCAGGCAAAACAAACATGTCACTGCAATTGTAAAGAGACGTGTTTTGAAGTTGTGGCAAAGGATAAAGAACACACTCAGAGTTGGAAAGGAAGAGCCAATGCCCTGTTTTGTTGGCTCTCCAGGGGGACTGGTTGGCTCCTGTGTGAAACAGGATGCAGGACTAGATGGACCACTGTCTGATCCAGCAGGGCTCTTCTTAAGTTAATTCACTGGGGACTTCTCTAGCACAAACCCCGCTGAACTGAAATGAATGACAATGCATGTTCTGTCCAAGTCCAATTTCAAAAGAGTGTCTGTGTTTTGCAATGTATACAATGTATATTATCTGTGTTTTGCAATGTATACAATCTATTAATACTGAATGTGGACACAAAGATATACAAGTACTTACTAAAGCTTTTGGTTACATACCTTGGCTACAGAAATAGCATTAAGAGCCTGATGCTGAAGATGCTGAATTATATGTGTGACTGAATCAGCAACGATCATACTTCTTCTGTAAAACATATGCTCTATTGCCTGCAGTTAGCCACATTTTGGAAAGAGTTAGCATCACAAATCTGCTCCTGTGATCAGAATCAATTTTTTCCTCTACCAATTGCCTTCTCCATATGGTAAACTATTTCCCCCCAAACCTTCAACAGCTCCAGTCATTATGCAAGACTTTTAGAAATTCTGACTCTCTCCCACTACAAAACTAAGCCACGTGAATTTGGTAGTTAAGTTGCACTGATATCAATGTATCACTATATGTGAATGCACACTTCAGAGGAACCATACATGGCTATATTGCTGTGCTAGCTAACCGTGTTGAAATTTTAGGACTAAGCTCTAAGATCACAGGCCTAGATACATTTCGCAAACGGAGCCTTTCAGTGCCAATAAACTATGCTGGCATAAGTGCAATTAGGACTCAAACTTAAATGCTAATGTAGGACTCCAACTCAGGCATCATATTTCAAGTACCTGACCTAAAGGTGGTTCACCTTTACACAGCATGTATTCTTTGTCCAGAAAACAGGATGCAGTTAAAAAAAAAAAACACCCTACAGACACAACAGACACAGTTGTGGTGATCCATTTAGATAGACAGGTTTTATCTGAATTTTTTCTTTGTTACTATGCTGTTCTGACTCTTTCCACTTTGTAATTTAACATCAGGTGCATCTCCTAGTGCATGAACTAAGCTGCAAAACAACTGCTGCAGGTTTTAGGGGTAATAAGAAGCACCACAGCATTGCCACTCACTTTAAGAAGTTCCACAAGCCTGCACAACGCTTTAACTGAAGTTTTAGTCATTGGCTTCTGCATTGACATGTGTAGATTCATTGTGGTTTTAATGATGTTACTAAGGCTGTAAGCATACAGAAAACCCTAGAAATAAATTGGAAGGAAAGGTAAATCACCACAAACTACATCTCTGTTACAATAACAAGAACAAATTATTCACTAAAAAGCTGGTTCTTCCAAACACAAAATAAAACAGTCCAGGACACAAGAACATTTGCTTTAATGGAATAGATGTATCAATAGAAAAGAGCAAGAGTCCAGTAGCACCTTAAAGACTAATGTTAAACTTTAAGGTGCTACTGGACTCTTGCTCTTTTCTACTGCTACAGACTAACATGATCTATCTAGATCGATCAAGCTATTAATAATTACAAAGATGGTATCTGACAAAGTATCTGACAAACAGAGTTTATATCACAAAATTCTTGTTGGTCTCTAAGGTGCTCCTGGACTCGAATCTAACTTTTCTACTGCAGACCAACACGGCTACCCTCTGAAATTAGACAAGATCTATGGCTCTTAATTACACAAAGCAATGTATCTCATTTATATTAATTTACCAGTTTCCTTGTAGGTAACTGGAGTCTCAGGAGCGAAAAACTACCTAGCTATACAGTAAGTAGCATTTTCTAACCATGTGATTTTAGACTAGAAGAAGAAGAGTTGGTTTTTATATGCCGACTTTCTCTGCCACTTAAGGGAGAATCAAACCAGCTTACAATCACCTTCCCTTCCCCTCCCCACAACAGACACCCTGTGAGGTAGGTGAGGCTGAGAGAGTGCAACTCGCCCAAGGTCACCCAGCTGGCTTTGTGTGTAACACTCACCTGTATAAAAATGTTGCATCTGTTGGTGAGATCTTCAGCAAACTTATCCATTCGTTGTTCCTTGGACAAAATAGATTCCATTTTCATCATCCATGAGCTCACAAACACATAGTATGACTGCATTTCTCTGGAGAGAAAATCATAAGGTTACTCAATGGCTTTATCAGACATCACTCCAAATCATGTTTGAGCATGATGTCTGAATTTATAACCCAAGGCTTGCAATCAAGTAGCAAACCAGAATCAGAAACTGTGGTCTGATGTATGTTGCCAAGATTTATGCCAACAATGGTTTGACATGATATCCAAATTATGGAAAAAAGATCACAAGGAACCATGAAAAATAGCCAATACAATTTATCATAAGAAGTTAGATCAAATTTCAAAATTCTATAGAGATACTTTAGCTATAATTTGTTAAGAAAGACTGGAGTTTGATTTCAGCTCTGAAAGGCTGGATGTGGCCTTCAAACTTTGACTACATAAATTGAATTGCAATTATAAATAACGCTGAAGAAGCTGAACTTCAACAGAGCATCTGTTTCCCCCCCCCCTCTAATTTGCAATGTCCAAATTGATAGATCATATTTATGACAACCTATTTATGACAACCACTCTGCTCCATAGTGGCAACTGAAAACAAAACCAAGTGCTGAGAACTGAATGGGGGTGGGGGGGAAGCAGACAAGCAGTTCTAAAACACAACTACATTTCTAAACTACTACTAATACAAACCACAGCTGGACTTGTCTGAACTGAGCCAACCTAAGAGTGGCTATTAATATCTCAGTAACAACAACAGAATATTCTTCAATGAAAACAAAATCAGGACCGCATGTGAAAAATGCAGAGTCAGATTAAAGTCCCACAGAAAATGAACGCTAACCCTTTTCTAAACACATTTCTTTGCATGCAAAGACCACTTCACATTCATATGACCAGGCTGTTTATGCACAATACAAAAGGGGAAATGCCTTCACATAGCAATACAAATGTCCCAGAAAAGCCTCCGATTCACATGGCAAGAAGCACGTGGTATGTGAAGACAGCTGCCACGAGGAAGCATTTGAAAATACTTCCATACAACAGCAGTTTCATGGGCTCCAGGCCCTCAGCCAATTTGTTTCAACTGAAAAACCACCGAAGCAGTTTGGGAACACAATGTAAACAAATTGCAATTGCATACATGGCTGGTACATTAGTAATAATAACATTACTAAAAGAGCACTGAAAGTACAAAAGGAAACATTTCCCTTTTTGGGACTGCCATACAATCATAAATAGGTTTGCCTCAAACTAAGTTCCTTTAGAATCATAGAATAGATTCATTGAGTTGGAAGGGATCATTATGGTCATCTAGTCCAACCCCCTGCACAATGCAGGAAACTCACAGCTACCTCACCCACACACACCCTGTGACCCCTACTCCATGCCCAGAAGATGGCCAAGATGTCCTCCCTCCCATAAACTGCCTAAGGTCATAGAATCAGCATTGCTGACAGATGGCCATCTAACCATTTTAATTTCAAAAGAATCTTCCACAGATTGAGTATAAGATCAGGGTATTGGGTACCTACATAGTTTGCATTTTACATTTTTTTTTCAAACGTACAGACTAAGAACCCTGCAGGGTAAAAAGTTTTGTTTTAAAAACCTACTTGGTAAGTGACTGAGCCTTGTGTTGTAGAAAACTTTCCCTGTGTGCTTTAATGGCAAGAAGGCTTTTCCTGTCTAGAAGCTTGGCAGCAGCTGGCACCTTCTGGATCAGAAAGTTATCAGCGAACCAAATTATATTAGCTGTAAGTGTGATAGCTGGCACCTGTCACATCAATGATAAAAACAGACAAAAAAGGTCACCTTAGAGTTACTGTTTTTATATTTAAAAGCTATTCAGATACACAGGGGGAAAACACACTCACTTTATCACCTCCAAATATGTAGAACTGTCCTATACCTTGCTGTGTTATGGTACTATATTAAGTACTCTACATAATACATACATAAACCACTCTAAACATATTTCTTAGAAGTAAAGCCCCACTTCATCTTCCACATTATATTTCAGGCTCTGCTTCTGAGTCTATTCTCTGCTGCATCAATGTAGAATAGGAACACCACAAAATGATTTAGGAAATGGGCAGAGTAATCCTGAAGGGGGGAAAAAGGGATTTGGAGCCATTGTGACCCCTGCGCTGGTATTAGTGCCACTGGCGCCGGCTAAGTGGGCACTAACGCCAGCACAGGGCCACTAATGGTGGTGCTGGGGCCCCCACGCAGCACCACACAGGGGACCAATACGGCAACGTTTCTCAGGCTCAACAGCTTGCACCAGCACCAAAGGGAGCATTTCCGGGGGCGGGATTGACTTTAGTCAGCTCCCTGAGCCCTTTTGCCCCAAGAACACCCCTTTTTGTCAGCAGAAAGGGAAGCGCAGCCCCGTGAAAATGAAAGGAGCAGTTTCGTGGAGTTTGGGGGGAAAATACATTTTTGGCTAGCTGTGCCAAGGCAGCAAGCTGCTCAGGAGGTGGCATGGCTGTGCCATGCCCGAGCCCTCCACAATTACCCCCCACCTTAGAATTGTGCTGTAAGACTGGGGGGAGTGAAAGGATCAGCTAAACTAGCCACAGCCGACAACTGTGGGACAGGACCCATCAATCTAGTGCCAGTTTATTTAAGCAAAGAACTGTAATGAGAAGGGTTGAAAGGGTTCAAGAACAGGTATGAGAACTCTATGCCTATCTTTTTTTTAAAATACAGGATGTCACTTCAACTACTGGAGGAGCTTGTCAAGAAGTCTGCACTACCATTGCTAAACCTCTGGACTGGGCAGGTCATAATCTGCAAATCACCAAACATTTACATTATTGCTGTGTCATGAGCACATATTCTATTGAACACACATAGAAAAGAAATGCTTCCCTATATTACATTTAGGAAGCTATCCTCAGCATGCTTATGTTGAATTAATTCTCACAAAATAAACGAGACTTACTTTTGAGCAGACATAGTAATGATAGGACAGTTAATATTATAGCAGACTGAATCAAAGACAGTAAATAACTAATTACATGTTTTGTATGAGCATGGAAGTAGCAGGCTATTTCCCCAACGAGTGAATAGTAGCAAGATTTCTTGCTTATGCCTAAGACATCAACTTTTGTTGTTCAGGGAGAATTGCAACAATTTCAAACAATGCAGTCAGTACACTAATAGCTATAAATATTTAAAAAGTCATTAGTTAGAGATTACTGAATAATAGCTAGTGAATTTTGTGCATTCTCATGCTTAAGGCCCTAAACTAAGCGACATTTTAATAAGTTATGTTCACAATGTTTGTGAAATTTTTAACTTTTAGAGGAAAGTTACAAACAGCAAAAACGTCACCTTTTTGCAAATGTCCAGTAACGATTTGTAAAATTTCTTGTCTACCGTCCGAAAAATCTGAAAATGTAGTACAAACAGCCCACAAATTCCTACGTACTTATCTCTCTGGTCAATTTCTGAGGGTTCACCTTGTACAAATACACACAGAAAAGAATATTTTTGAAGTTTGACACTAGACAAACAATATAACAACTTTTACAAACAATAATGCCAATGTGTAAACAGTACATCTTGCATTACCAAGCTTAGCTTCAACATTTGCAAAAATTGTGCGAATACTATGTGCAAACTCCTCCGCAAAAGAACTGTTCTTCGACACTGACACGCCGCCATTGAGACAATCAAACTGCTGTTCTATACAAGCCTGGAAGAGGACAAAGAGAACAGTAATTGACATCATCAGTATCAAGTGGAATTTCCTAACAACAATACTGCAAACAAATAATAAGTACAACTTAGAGTTTACAAGTTCTCCCTTGTTTGGGGGGGGTCTTGGTTAATTGAATTAATTTTGAGAGGGTGATTAAAAGGGAATTAATACTGAATTTAGTGGTTGATAACTGTTGGTTCAGCATCTTTGCTCATTTCAGTAGTTTAATTCCACAAGACACTTTTTAAAACATTAACATATTACAAACTTATTACAAATAAGTTTTAAAACATTTGGTAATGTCAACTAGCACTTTGATGTTAATGTTAAATAATTAAATACATTGTAAAAGCAGTACAGGAATATATAGTTACTTATACTACAAGCTATAATAATGCTCCAACTATGTCTTGTGTGAAACAAGACAGAAGTGCTGGATTGTCCATTGCACCAATTTGCCCGGTAGAGTCTTCATAACAATCCTGCCATACACACTGCATGCTCTCCAGGCAAATTAAGATGTCTTAGACCTCAAGAATTTGGGGAGAGGCTGTGGCTCAGTGGAAGAGCCTCTGATTTGTATGCAGAAGGTCCCAGGTTCAATCCCTGACATCTCCAGTTAAAAGGACCAGAAAATAGGTGATGTGAAAGACCTCTACCTGAGACCCTGGAGAGCTGCTGCTAGTCTGAATAGATTGACCTTGATGAACGAAGCAGCTGATTCAGTACAAGGCAACTTCATATACGTGTGTTCATGTGTATAAATTTGCTCTTAGATTTCAGTAAGTCTTAGGAAAACAGGCCTTCAAGAATTCTCTCATAAATCCTAATTGTGTGTGCATGCACACCCACATACTTTTTTTGAACACTCACACGGCCTTTATACTTACATACTTCTTATACACATGCATTTAAAATATGCAAGTTGCTCTGATCAATTTTTAATTCCCAAAGAGAAAAGTGTCTTGATCTACCTTGAACTGCACAAGCTGGTAAAAAAACAAAACAAAAACCCTCTGTCCTTTGAATCCCAGATTTTTTGGCACAAACTGTGGGTGGTAATCGGTGCGGAAAATACATCCAATATTTCTAGCTTGAATCCTGGCCTCTGAGCAGGTATTCAATTTTATGAGAAGATAAGAAGCCACTGAATTCAATACAGATTGCTTGGAGAGACACTCGCTATTCTACTACTGAAAACCACTACGTTTCTTCACTTAGGTCCCCAAATGTACTAAACACACTCTGAAAAAAGGAAACATTCAGGAGGGATGGCCATAGTGGCAAGCAAGCCAACTACATGCAAAATTCTTAAGTTAGGTAAGAAGTTTGAAAAGAACACACAGGGCACAATCTAAAGAATGAGTCCCGCATGCCCTTGAGGAGAGGCAAACAGCTGCTCTTAATACCACTTGGAATATCTAAGCCAGTGGATACACCTAAAGTAGTTGTTAGGCTACAAGCTAGAAAACATCAGAAACATGACTCAGGAAAGATATAAAATTTAAAATTCAATCATTACCAATTTAACCACCATGATTTCAGAAAATAAGCAAACTCTTTAGGGTTTTACCACATATTTTAACTGCACTGAAAACATGTTGCTCAGTATTCACTATGTTACCTGGAATATCATCCCATCCAATAACTGGCTTTCCAGTTTTAATAGCAGCTTTTCAAATGGCTTCAGTTTATCCTCCTGGACACCAAATTTGGAAGGATTGTGATGTACAGACTTTAACAACCTGGCAAAGCAAAATAATAACAATCCACTCAAAGCGAACTCAACATACACATGAGTTGTACCTTTGGCACTGCCTGAAGCCGGAATTCATTTAACATAGCCAAGGCAATTTCCATGGCTTCATTCTTCCTAACAGTGAGTGTAATAGTTCCACATCTCTCAGTAAGGCAGTGATACAGAGCCATACACAAAGTAGGTGTTACTGCATACTTATAGAATCGTAGAATTGGAAGGGACCACCATGGTCGTCTAGTCCAACCCCTGCACAATGCAGGATATTCACCACTACCTGCCCCCCACACCCCCAGTCACCCCTACTCCATGCCCAGAAGATAGCCAAGATGCCCTCCCTCTCATGATCTGCCTAAGGCCATAGAATCAGCATTGCAGACAGATGGCCATCTAGTCTCTGCTTAAAAACCTCCAGGGAAGGAGAGCTTACCACCTCCCGAGGAAGCCTGTTCCACTGAGGAACCGCTCTGTTAGAAAATTCTTCCTAATGGCTAGACGGAAACTCTTTCAATATAATTTCAACCTGTTGGTTCTGGAACTTAAAGGAGGGGGGTCCCAATGAGGTCTCAGCATGCTCATAGAAGGCAAGAGAGGAAAATTTAAAAGAAAAAAAATATAAAAGAAAGATTAGGGGACAAAGAGAATTGGCCTGATCAAATAACTAACAGCTTAAAGCAGATATGGGTCAAGGAATCTACACTATAGCACTTCCTATCCATAAGTCCTCCCTCCAATTTTGGGCTCTGATTCCTTCGAAAGGAAGGACAAGATTTGTTATGCTAGAACTGCCAAGGGGCAGGACCCCTGGACACTTTATATTACCTTGGAATGGCATGCATATGTGTGAAATTTATGCCCCCCAGATAAATATACACAGTGCAGGAAAGAAGAGGGTAAAAATACCTGCTTCAACACTAACGGCAAATGTTCAGGGCTACATGAACAGCTTCCTGCTCAGGGGTCAATATTTTATGGCACTCTTGATGCATTGCAACCCTTGAGTTTTAGGACTAGGTGAACAGAAAGTCTCAGAAATCAGTAGCCCTACTGCACAGTAGGGAGAAGAACTGGGAAATCTGTGATTTGATGTGAATCCCTCCATTTGTTCAAAGTTCATCTTGGAAAAGAAAAGCCCCAAGCTCCCAACTTATGCACTACATTACTATACAAATGAAAATCCTGTGAAGACTCACACTAGTCCAATACCTTTCAAAAAAGTGTTCCTAACATGGCTGGCAAGGGGGTGGGGGAGACAGTGAGACCGTGCTGGCAGCAGGACATCAGCAGCTGGGTTCCATCTGGGCTAAGTTCATCTTTATCTCCTTGCAGGTAACTATAAACACGTGGCAGAGGCTCTTACCTCGAGCCACAGTCACGACCAGGGGACTGTAGTTCCTCCCAGGAAATGGGTAGGCCACAGCCGGAACGGCATGCTCCAGGCCCACAGCCATATGGCCGGGCGTTCCTGCCCACCCCACTGGTAAGCAGCCAGTCGTTGGCTGAGGAAGGCTGCTGCGGAGGCGGGGATTGGTGCCTGGTGACGACATGTGCACGCCGGCATCTCCCTGCCCCTAGACAGCTATAAATATGTCCCCGTCACCTGGGCATTAGGCCTTGCCTTCTCTGGAGCAGACTCACCCTCCCTCCCTTCAATTTGGTCTGTTAAATTTCTTTTGTCACAGCTTGGCGGTTTTGGCATTGGGCCGGACCCAATTTGAGGAAGATGCACCTGAGTGCCCACCTTCTGTTCTGTTTTTATTTCTGTTGTGATTTCCGAGGCAGAACCGCTTATGCCCCTAGGACCCCAAAGCTTGTACATGATCAGAGGCATGAGCCAAAGGGTTCTAGCTTGGTGCCTTGGATGAAGTTTCTGTTGAATCTTGGCCAACCCAAGACAATATTTGTATATCTGTGTATTTAATATTATATTTTTTTCTTTTGCTGTTGTAAGCCACTTGTGGCTCCTTTGGGGGGGTAGGACAGGTTAGAAACATTCTAAATAGAGAGAAATGCCTGCTGGAAAGAAAATGAAGGCTACACTTCCATCACATGAGCAATTAAAAACAGTTCACCTCAGTTGGTCATTGTAGCAATAATTACCTCTGCACAATAAAAAGTTTAGCACTTCCCCTGTTTAAGTCACTGATGAAGCACATAGGGCCAAAAAGTAGTTGAGTATGAATACTAACACTCAAAGTCTTGTTGGGCACAAGCCAGAAGAAACTCCTAAGCAAGCCCCCAATTACATGAATGGGAACAGTGAAGCATCACAGTGGTTGGGGGACTGGATCCCCTCAATGCACTTTGGCAATTTTATTTTTCCTAAAAAAAACTCTTTTACCAACCCACCTTTTGTACATGGTCCAGTGATCCTTCAGCACAGTGTGATTGTCTACTATTTCGTCCAGTGTGAGTAAAACAGTCAGCAGCTCCCCCAGATGTTCATACATAGCCTGTTGGAATATACATATTTCAACATAGACAATTATTAAATAATGTACACTTGTTTGAGATAAAAGCAGGTCTCATTGCATGTATGATTCTTGCCATTACAGAAAGAAATAGTATAAAATCCCAGCCACAACTGAAAGTTCCAGTTTCACATTTCCAGAGTAGCAGGAAAAGGTATCAAACTCAAGCTCCAGACTAAGAACTTGCATAGTTTTATGACTCACTACATCAACTTCTGCAAATAATACTCACTTGAAAATGAACTCCTGATGTCTCTATAACTTTAGGTGTATTCCTGAAAAACAAAACAATACATTTTACATCACATAATCAAGGGATTTTTTCCAGCTTTCTTCAATAAATCACAGTAATTGACAATAATTGAGAAAACAATTCTCCAAATGCAGGAGGCCCAAGACTTGAGAACTAGAAAAACTTAACTGGGTGGTAACATAATAGAGAACGTGCCATGTCTAATTCTACACAACTTGTGACTCATCAAACTGAGCACAACACAGGACTCATGTACTGTGCCTGCCAGGAACCCAACAGCCCGTTTCGGCAGTTCCAAGGAGGCTTAGCAAGTCCCTGGTACTTCGCAACAAATGGCTGGTGGGTTGTGTTCAGCTTGGCACAGGCCTGGTGGGGCTGTTAGACTTAATAACAGTACTTTGTATGTCACTGGCCGTGCTTATATAGCACCTTGGAATGACTGCTGTGAATACCTTGATATAAATAAGGATTACATACAACAGCTTCATCCATTGAGAAAATGAGTCACGCTGCTGGGCTGCCAAATATTATTACAAAGAAATCCAGGAGGAAACTAACACCTGCTAAAAGAGCTGAGGGAACACTGACAAGAGAATACTGGGACTATTTCCAAAAGACTGACATTAACATCCGTAAAGCATCATGGGATTTATCAGTGATCCCAAACTCCCTGAACAGACTAAAAACTACACTTTAAAAGGGGCTTATTTTTTCAGAAGCGAACACTCACAGCAGCTTCAGATAGAACTTCACACCTGGAAATCTCCCTTCTGGTCTTTTCTAACAACAAATATGATGCACGCTAATACTTATCACACAACTCCAACTTTAAAGACCAACTAGAAATTATAATATAAAAAACTGCACACAAACATCTGACAACATTAATATGCCAATATTAACACAACCCTTTGACCTCCAAAACAAAGATATCACATTTTAATAACACCCAGTCTCACACTTATTATTAAGTGGACCTGCCAAGAAATTTTGTTTTTGTGAGGACTAGTCTCAGAATTTGGTTTCTAAGAATTTTGTGTTGTATACCCTTGATGGTGTGAATCTATCTTTGAGTCAGTCAAGAATTTGGGTGCCTTGTTAGATGGGAATGGCAGCCAAGAGCAATAGGGAGGTGGTTAGCTCCCCCACTCTGGCAATCTTCAAGCAGCAGCTGGACGAACACTTGTCAGGGAGGCTCTGGGCTGATCCTGCATGGCCCTTCCAACTCTATAATTCAATGTTTCAGCTTCAACAACTATGGAGATTGATTTCTTATTTAGATTTAGCCTACACACCCATGGTACATTAACCTCAAAGCTAGACTATTGCTCTACATGGTCCTCCCTTGAAACTTGGAAACTTCAGATGGAGCAAAATGGAGCAAAATGCAATGACTATTATTAGGAGAAAATCATTAGTCACATATCACACCTATCTGCAGAATTCTTAATTGGCACCTGTTTATATCTGAGTTTAAGGTGCTGATTCTTTCTTTTAAAGCCCTTCACAGCCTAGGACCTCTCCCAATACAATATCATGTGGCACCCTTGCTATGGATTGGGTATACTTTTTGATATGACCACTAAGTGGTCAATTCTAATCTAATTTTAGCCATTTTGAGTCCCACATGGGGAAAAGGCAGGCTATAAATATTATAAGCACAAATGTATAGAAGGGATCCACCTATCAATTTCAATTCCAGACTTGGAAGCAAAATGCCCAAAACTGTTTGCACTGATTTGTCAGACACACCCCAGGGCAGGGCTTCCTGATCCATTTACTGATCACTTGGTGCAAAACAATCCATATGCCCACAACTGGATTAGCGTAATATGTATATTAAGTCATACAAATTTTGTTTCTAATAATGATGAATGTGTTCAAACAAACTTAAAAACAATTCTATTTGTGAAAATAACACTTGCGCAGACAGTTCAGAATGCAGGTAGAGCACATGATTAAAGATGCAGGTTCAGTCCCTGGCATCTCTTAACAATGCAGTCCTAAGGGGGGGATGAAAGTCCTTTGGAGGTGGCGTGACCCCTGCAGCAGCGTAAATGCCACTTGCACCATCCACATGGGCTCATGCTGGTGCCAGGCCATGTACACTGGCACCGGGGAGTGGCGCAGCAGCGCGAGGCACAGGCAACAGCGTAGTCTCGGTGACAGAGCTTCTCTGGTGCAGGGGCTCACACCAGCGCCAAAGGGGCATTCTCGTGGGTGGGTGGACTTTAGTCAGCTCCCTAAGCCCTTTCGCCCCAGAAATGCTTATTTTTGCTGGCGTGAATTTACACCAGCAAAAATGGTGGCATAGCTCCACGGGGCTTTGGGGTAGTTTCCTTTGTGGCATGCATGCCTCGACACAGCAAACCACTCAGGAGCTTCTCAGATAGCAAGTGCTGGGAAAGACCTTTTCTGGAAAAACACGCCAGGTAGATCAAACACCAGTAAGCTAAATGACACCAAGTCATTTTATGAATGTATACAGTATTTTAGACACATATTCCATGGCCCTTCCCCACATGTCCCCAGCTTCTCAAATGCACATAATTTAGGAAGCACATCAACATGCTATATTTTCATCTGGTATTCAAAGAACATCATTTCTGTCAGTACTTACTTGTTACTAGTATAGAGGACAGCCAGCTGATGCACTACATTCATCACTACTTCATAGCACCGTGTCACAAAACAAGACAGTTCCTGACATGACAAATTTCACACAGATTTTTATTAGAACCATTTCCTCATGAAACAAGAACATTTATCCATAGATTTAGAAACAATGCACCCTTTCTCACTTGAAAAATAATGAGCAGTCACCCCTTGTAAAGGTGAAAGCCCTAAATAAAATGTCTATTTAAAATCTAGTTTGAAAATCAGATTGACACTTAACTAGTATATTTTACAGCATTTGTTAAGATATCCAGTATGGTCAAATCCAATACAGCCACAAACAAACATGAGAAAAATTTCAGAGTGTTCTGCTCATACGGGTCCAATCCCAAATACCATTAAACACTTAATGTTAGCAGTTTAATACTTGTAACTTTTTAAATTAACACTGCCTGTACATTCTCAATGATTTCACATCCATTTAGAATCTCCAGAGATTAATAGCTGAAACTGTGAAGTTCCTAGGACACAGCCATTAATGGTTATGTTAACAGCTGTAACATAACAGTATTTACTGTGTACTGAATCTCTAGCAGGAAATTGACTAAATTAGGCCTCCACCTAGAGACTGCATATGTCAACATTTCCTATCCTCTGGAAAGTGCTAACGGACTCATGCATTAAAAAGACGCAAAGATAAAAGAGTGGGAAATGAAAAATCGAAACCATCTGGAAATTCTCCATGCAATGTCTTATGATACTACAGTTATCCACTGGATCAAGGAATGCACGACAGACAAAACTGAACAGATCACATATCTGTCACATGACCTCATATCAACTGTGTCAAAAGAACTTCAAAATATGCTGGCTGCCAATTCTTCCTAAGACTTCTCCAGATTAATTTCCCAACCCCATTTTAAAACAAGTACATGAGCATGTCCGAGACAGCCCAATCCCATGCCATTGAAATTATGCCAGATTTTAAAAAGAACAATTTGTAGAAAAAGCAGAGGGAATTGAGCAACTCAGATCCTGCTTTCATTTAAGAATAACAAGCAAGAAGTCTTGTGGCAATCGTTTCTTGGGAAATCAAACTGTCATTTCTTTGTAGTAATACTTTAAATTAAATACTCCTTTTAAAAATCAGGGCTTCAATGTCTTTACTTTGTTTTATTGAAACAACTGAATTTACTCTGTGTTGGTCAAGCTTGTTGAGTCAGTTCGTTGTTTCTGACAGCTTTTATCCTTGAAGGAAAGGCATCTTGCAGGAGGTTAAAAATCTGAGAAAGGGCCAGCAAAAAAGGGGGGGGGGCTAGTTAATCCCCTGCTCAGAATTCCCCACATCCAGCTGCTTTTCTCTCTCCGAGAAGATATACAAGAGCTGCATTCCCCCAACACACTTGAAAAGCTGTTTCCATGTGCAAAGCCCCCCAAAAAAGTGTGAGTAAACCTTTTCAATGAAGGTTATTATCTTGTAGCAAGCAACAATTATAAAGGTACCTTTTACCTGTAAAAATGAAATAAATCTTCCCATCTGTATTTGACTATCTCCTTCCACCTTACTGGAATCCAAAGCTGGAAAAGCAAAAATGGAAGTTGTTCTGGTTTTAGAAAATGCATCATCCCCAGTATTAATTATTCTGAAGATGTCATAACCAGTGTCATGTGTGAACTACAATTTAATCATCTCAAATGGATTCCAAAGTAAAAGTTCATTAAAATAAATTTTAAAACTTTTAACGCTGCCTAATTCCTAAGACTACCTAATCCATGAAAAAACAGCCAAGTAGAAAATACCTCTGCTCTCTGCTACAAAGTATGTTTCGTGCAAAGGGAATAATATTGTAGGCGATACCATTCTTTATTATTGCATTGTTTTTTACTTTTTAATTTTTTTGCACTGTCTGACATATCATTTTTGATACCTTTTTGCATTGCTTCTAATTTTTATAATTATTGTGCCGTTTAATGGATGTCCCATGCTATTCAATCACATTGTTTTACAGCATGTCATCTACCCTGAGTCTCAGTAAGAAAGGTGGCCTATAAATAAAGTAAATCAGTAAATAAAATCTAGTTGCTTGATATTAATCAACTGTATATGCCAACTGCTGAAATCCTTGATTATAACTATGGGCTATTTAGCAAAAGACAGTTTTTGGATTGGTATTAGTTTTACTCAGAAAACTGCAAATAGACCATCATTATGTGTACGCCATCAGGCATAATAAGCAGACATAAAAAACCCATCATATGTTCAAAAGTAAAATACACATGCACTTATCACATGTGGACTGTGCACATGGGCAATTGCTAAAATGGAAGTGAAAGCTATGAAACTTTTCCCATCACTTCAGCTCAAGAAAGGAGCAAACATATTTGACAAAAACTCGCCCAAAGCACAAGTTACAAAGTCACCCAGTACGGTACTGAATTTGCCTACTCTGTTTAAATTGCTTAGTCCATACACAGACAGGAAGAAACCATTAATTTTTTTTAGAAGTGTGAATCTTGCAGCTGCTAGAGCTCTCTACTTCCTGCCAATGAGGCAGAAAAATCAAAGGAAGTGCCTTGTTTCAACTTTGGCAACACATCACTATATCTTTCACAAGGGATTTTAATAAAATGCAGCATACGGTAAAACATTCATCTTAAAGTTACTAATTTTTGAAGCAACGTTGCATTGCCTGAATGCCTTTTTCTGAATAACACATCTAAGAAGAACATTTCTCTAGTGCATGCTATCAACTAAATAAGAATTAATATACTGCATTTCTACATCAAATGCTGTCCTAGGATCTCACAAGGCCTCTGCATCCTTTAAGGCATGAATGAATTAAACAACAAAAAATTGTCCTATTCTGAAAGCAATGTGATCCCATTCATTGTTAAGATGTGAGAAGGGAGGCAGAGAGACCTGCCCTTTAGCCACAATACTGCGCAGAAGGGTCCAATTCAGTAGGTTCATTTCATAATTTAAAGCCAGGGTGGTATAAGCCTAGAGAGACCCAGGTTCAAATCCTCACTTGTCATGAAAAAGTCATTGGGTGACCTTGGCCTACCATTTTCTCTCAGGCATAACCTACCTCACAAGGTTGCTGTGAGGATAAAATGGAGGAGGGAAGAAACATGTGTACCATTGTCAAAACCTTGTGTGGGTGATTTTAACCACCCTGTCTCATTCCTGGACCCTGGAATTCAATCCCCATTTAAGGTAGCTGTGGCCAAGTCTGGGTTGGACCCTTGCAACAGCAAAACACCTGTAAAGGCTTTAGACTTTATTTCACTATAAAACAAAAGGTTCAGGTACAAGCAGTATTCAAGTAAGTTGGTGCAGTAAACATACCAAAATCTAACTCCTAATACTCACATACATGAAGATAAGCATAAGTAAAGTCACAGGAGGTTCCATGGCTTAAGTGTGAGCAAGTGTGCACGTGTGTGTTGAGTGAGCAAGAGCTGCCTTCTTTGTTAACTCTGCCTGTCTTATAGAAACGAGTTCCCCCCACCCTTGCCGTTTGATCCAGGATGTTAACACTCAGGCCAGATTTCGTTGTGCAAAGGGATCTTGCAGGCTTTGAAGTAGATTGAGGCTCTCCTCACATTCAACAGGATGTTTCGTCAAGTTTTATGATTTGACCAAATGCTCGGTGTTAACGTTTGATCTGTTTAGATTGATTCATGTCTCTCTCTTGACAGCCATACGTGCAGAACATGAATATATAACAAAGTATAGAAACCAGTTTTGCCAACTACACGCTCCTTAGAGGAGACGGGGGAGGGATTTGGGGCTTGGTATTTTATCTTTGGTTCTAGCTGGGTATGTTTTAACTATTATTTTAAGTTGCCTTTAACCAAGAAGAAAGACATTTTCATAATACTAAAAAGACAGGATCAGAATGTAATAAGGAAATAAAGAAATTTAGGCAATAATATTCTTCCCAACATCAACCAAGGTGCCTCGTCAATTACAATCTTCACACCAGCTCTTCTTTCCATCCCTTCCTACAGGAGGAAGAGAACTGCGGCGGCCCGTCCCAGGGTTTACTCAGAGACAGGCTATTAGAAACCCAGACAATATTATCAATTACTGTTTTTCACAGGTTGTGTAAAAAGTTCCTATTTAAAAGAATTTTCAATCTAAATTGACTGTATTCTTCTTAAAACCTTAACAAATAACCAGCACCCTCAAAAAAAGAACAAATCGCTCCCGGCTGCCGCAAATCTCCCCCCAGCCCCTCAAAATTAGGCTGCCCCATACCAGAATTTTCACATTAGAATAACTAAAGAAGCACTTACCTCCTTCTCCATAAAACAAGAGGCCATTGTAAAATTTTGTTTCTGCCTAGGAACAAAGATAGAAATTTTTTCCTTGAATTATAACTATACAAGGGATTAATGCAGAAAACACATGGCTATGTATCTAAATGGTAAAACATGAATATGTCCCAAAGTCTAGACACCAGTTTTGCCAACTACAAACTTGTGTTATAAAAAAATGTTACCTCATACTTTAGTTTCTTGATTTCACAGCAAAGGGCTGCATACACAGTGATGACTTTGTTTAGAACCTGGTAAATAAGACAGAAAAAAACAAGCTCTCATATATGCATAGCATAAATGAGAACTGTTTTTCACAAATGTTCAAATGAATTAAAAAGTGACAATATAGCATTTACCATCATTTATGCAATTTAAAAGAATATTTGACACTTGAGAACTTTACCTTGTTTTCCGTCTTTATGAGTTCAAGTAAGGAAGACTGTTCATAAGGCAGAAGCTAAAATTAAGCAAAAGCAGGAGCTTACTTAGAAAAGCTGGAAAGCCTGATACATGACAGACTAGACTAAATCAACATCACAGTAACATTATTTTGAGTTCCCAAATGCAATAATATGAAGGGAAATGCACTTTTGATGTTGCTTGCAGGCAATTCTCTATGAGATTATTTATTCTCATATATATTTTTGAAAGGACACAAAAAGAAAACACATTTAAGCCATGAGATTTCTTTGGGGGGGGAATCATTCAAAAAAATCAAATGCTAAGTAAAAGATGGCTTATCACATGGGAAAGACCAACTGAGCAGTATCTTTCAATTCTGTACTTCTCTACTTGTACTCCTGCCAAAAATTAGCTGTGCAGGATTTATCACTAGGCTCATAGCTAGGTATTACTACCGGAAAGAAGCAATTTTGCTCGCCTTCAGAAGATTCTGTGGACCGCTAAATATTTTCACTGCAGACCACACATACAATAACATCTAGCTTATAGCATGACCCATTTATCCCTCAATGAAGATAAATTCTGAAAGAATACCATGTTAGGATACTATAATCAAGGCCTCCTCTACTAGTGTGTGAATGACAAATCTTTGATCAAAATAGTAACTAAGAGGGAGAAGAAAGTCTTGGGTCTTAAAGCAAGCTTTTTTTCAGGGAAAAAGGAAGCAATGGTGGGAACACAGTCCCCTTGGCCTCTCAAATCCCACTTTAAATCCAAGTTGAACACATTTCCAATTGTGTTTGTTCTTTATTCTTTATGAATATTCCATAGTTCATCAGCTTTTACCACACAGGTTTCTCATAATTACATTTTATTTTTATGTCACACACTTTTTAAAAAGGCATGCCAGAGACCTCCTGTTCTGGGAGTCCAACTGAACCAGCCCCTCCTTCATTGCCTGTGGGGCCCCAAAGATCTGTTTTTTCTGATGAAAAGGCCAAAGAAGTATCACCCAAGGAAAGAAGATCTAATTAGTATTTTTTATAATGTATGTGTCTTTTCATTATAAAAGAAAGAACATTACTGCAATGCACTGTATATGGGGCTGTCCTTGAAAAGTGTTTAGAAACTTCAACTGCTGCAAATGGTGCAGCCAGGATGCTGACTGGAGTGGGTCATAAGGACCATATCATTCTAGTCTTCACCCATCTATACTGGCTCCCAATCTGTTTCTGGGCACAATTCAAGGTTCTGGTCTTGACTTTTAAAACCCTGAACTGCTTGGGACCAGCATACCTGAAGGACCACCTACTCCCTTATGAATCTACCTGACCTCTGCTATCATCTACCAAGGCCCTGCTTCAGGTGCCCCTGCCTTCTGAGATCAGGTGGGTAGCAACCTGGGAGAGAGCCTTCTTGGACATGGCACTTAAACTCTGGAACTCTCTGCCCCAAAAGACTCGCCTGTCCCCTTCTGTTGCCATCTTCTGCCAGCAGGTGAAGAGAAGACCTTGTTGTTTTGTCTGCTGCTCTGTCAGCAATCCCTCATTCCTGCCCTGACTTTCAACAAATTCCCACATGTGCATTAATAACTGAACAGAATTAAGTGTAAAACATATATGCACATTAAAAACAAGCATACGTTTAATTTAATGGGATCAAGATTAAAGTCCCAAACATCTCCCACAGAGTCATCCAGCGCATCTTCAATTCTCTTCAGTTGGGAAGTGTATGCCTCAAGGAATTTCCCATAATTCTTCAATTGCACTTCAGCATGGATTTCTAAGAATAAACAGTATTATTTTCATTGTGACAGATTACTGGTACAACAACCACTAGACTCTATCTTTTAAATTTTTGATAACATAAAAGGTCTAGATTACTTTGTTGCTCTGTAGCTATGTTCTTTTTTTCTCACAAGGAACATTTTTATTCTTAAAGGGAAAACAATCTTTACTTTACAATGCTGTTATATGCAAAGTCATCTCTCTACAACTGATCTATTGGCCCCAAACAGAGTGTAGCTAATCATTTAGACCATAAGCTTTTTCACATATTCCATAGCTTTTAAACAAGATAAAAATAAAGCATATTATAAAAATGTTCAGATGGTAAAATAGCATCAACATTCACCATTCCTACACTTTCCTGTTGTCTTGACTAATATATTATACAGTGGAAATTATATGTTAATTACTCTCTCTACTAAAGTAGTATTTTAATGCACTTTTGTCAAATGCAAATTATTTGTGTTCATATCAAATTGAAAGTTATGAGTGAAAAATTCAGAAGCTCTTCCCATCCACAAAAGCAGAATTTATAACTCAAATGTGAAATTTTCAACCTTCTAAAAAAATACGTCACTAAAATTAGTCTCCTTTCCATAAGGCTGGAAGGTAGCCAATATAATATGAATGATTAAAAAGAAATCCTGCAGGAAACCAAGAAAAGTCTGAAGGGTTCTGAATTCTTCAGTTGAGAAGATGATGGAGGAACATGAAACTGGTTATTTTATAAACTGAGGGTCACTCTATAAAATTGATTAGCAGTAAATTTGAGACAGAAACAAGGAAATTTCTTCTTGTAGATAAGTCATAGAATTGGTTGAAGAATGCTAACATAGGTAATTAGCAAATTTATTGAGGATGGAGCAATACAGAATCTTCCAATTCGGAGGTGTACCTCTGAATTCCAAATACTACAGGGCAAATATTGAATGAGAGATGTTGCTGTCGTTCTCTACCTTTGGTTTTTGCTAGCCTCTGCTGAAATGAAGATCTTGGACCAGATTGACCCTTAGAATGATCCAGCAGGATTCTTATTTGCCATTACTAAACATCTATAACTGAAAAGAACTTTTTAACCAGGTTGACGCAGCCTGCTTTCATTTTACATTGGACAGGAACTGTACCCAGTTAGGCAATCTGCAAGGTGATTTGAAAAGAACAGATTGCCCCATCACTATTTTTGAAGTTTCAATTTTCTGCTGTTACTACATTATAACTATATTATTATTATTAGCAGCAGCTTATATTACCGTAGCTTGAACTTACAAAACTGAATTTGGGGAAGTGATACACATGCCAAAATGGGAAGACATGCAGAGCATTATGATGAAAAAGTTAATGTGCTCTCTCAAAAACTAATGATATACCACAGATCACTACTGTGCAAAATTAACAGTTCATGAAATGTTTTGAATAATTATTGTGTAAAGTATTCAGCATGGCAATTCATTCCATATTATGCACACAGTGGGACACACGCATGCATTCTGTTTAACAGTATAGAATGTCTCATAAAACAGTTTAGGTAAGCATTAATATTTGATACAATGAAGGCACTGCCACAAGAAGTTGAGTTTTAAATGGTCATGAAAGCACAAGTGGAAGAGATTATCCAGTGTCCATTCCTTCAAAACAAGCTGCAAAAAGAGAAACCTATACACCACACAACTAAATTATTCCAATGTGACAAGTTTGCTGGCTGAAGGGAGAGAAGCTACAATAAAACCTAACTGTATCTAAAGGGAAGTACTTGCTTAACAAGAAAGAACAAATGTTGGTACTTCATAGAAAAAGCAAACAATTAAGAGAAGGCAATGCATTGTTCTAAGAAGAATGAAGATTGTCAACTGAAACAAATTCACATAAGGAAGACCAAGGGAAAGGAATGTATTAACAGAAAAAAAGCTTGCCCAAAAGAGAGGAAGGAAGGAAGCCCAATATGGAGGGGGAAGGGCATTTAGTGGCACTATGCTCTGTCCCAACACTGTTACAGCCAGATGATGGACCTGTGGTGCAACAATAAATGGTTTTCTTATGGGGCATTCAAATGAGATTTAAATTTGCATCCAAATGGCAACTTTTGTTCCAACATTTGGGGCACAGATTCAAGACCTCCTTTTTTAATTCTGTACTCATCCAGACTAGCTACCATTTCCCTGCTTCCGTGCTCACAATCACGAAGAATGGATTTGAACCCCCATCACCCTGCAAAAATGCAATGAAAGAATGAAAGAGAGTTATCATTACTGAATATCGCTGTGAGCAAACAAGTAGATAAAGCATATCCAGAGGCGCATCTCAGTGACACCTGCAATCTTGGAATACAGGTCTGCATTAAGTGGCACACATTTTCCTTCCAGATTAAATCAAAACTACCATCACTCCCTTGTTCCATACTCACAAATAATATACAGGACCAGTATCCTCATTCCATTCATAGGAAGCATACTAGATATTCTTGCAAATATCTATATTTTAATACTTTAAACACTTCACAATCATGTAGGCTGAAGAATAGTTTTTAAAGGATTTTTTTTAAACATCCTTTAAATTGCACAGTTATGGAGGATGCAAGAACTCTATCCTGCGTTGCCCTGTCAGATTATGGAACCCAAAAAAGTAGTTATCTCAAATAAATTAATCCAGAAAAAGATGCAACTATTTAGACGATATTGTACAAAAAGACAATCTTGAGAGAATTATAATTAACTATTGCCCAGATCAAACTACCGTAGGTATTTGAAGAAACACCACCCAGCACCACTCATTTGAAAAAATTGGAACATGGTAGTACAATTGATCAATTATGTGACAATTCCAAACAAGGGCCATTTTTCCTAATTATTGGAATCAGCTCGTAAGACATTTTTGTGATTCCCCCCCACCCCGTTTCATAACAAGAGAGTCTTGGATCTTCTTATCTTGTTTCCTCCTAAACGTCCCTAAATTTTAAATTAATCCTACTTTGCCTATGTAACAACCGTTAGGAATGGTCTTCACTCACTCTGGGGGTTGCCGCACTTGTATTCCCAGCGATGTATTAGGAGTTTGAAAATGTTATAAAACATACTGTTCGCACTTTGTTTGGCCCCTTTAGCTGTGAAGACGTCTTCCAACCATTTACAAGCCATGGTATCCAAAAACCCTTTTAAAGCAATGTTTTTTACAACATTTTCAAACTCTTAATACATCGCTGGTAATACGAAGTGCGGTAACCCCCCTCTGAGTGAACAGATTTACTCTGCTGTCTTGATTTTAAATCAGCCCCTCTTTGTGACATCTTCCTGCACCAATCTATTGTTAATATAAATACATCATTCTTACAGCTGTACACTTCATGCATCTGATGAAGCCACCTCCAATTCACAAAAAATTATGCTGTAATAAATTATTAGTCTATAATGGGCCACTGGACTCCATGCTTTCTGCAGTTAGTTTTGCTACTACAAACTAACAGGACAATCCATATAAAAAGAGCCTTGTAGCTAGCATAAGCAACAAATGTGTCAGTCTTCAAGCAGCCAAAAGGCACGTGGGGGTGCTTTTTAATTTTTTGGCAATAAGCAACTACCTCTCTAGAATCTGTATGATAGGGCTGCACACCTCCAGGTAGTAGCTGAGATCTCCTTCTATTACAATGGATCGCCAGCTGATAGAGATCAGTTCACCTGGAGAAAATGGCCACTTTGGCAATTGAACTGTATGGCATCGAAGTCCCTCCCCTCCCCAGGCTCTGCCCCAAAAAACTTCCCACTGGTAGCAAAGAGGGACCTGGTAACCCTATTGTATGAGGATAATCCCAAATTAGACTGTAACTTTCCTTTTATCCCTTAGAAGCTCCTTGATCCATTGATCTTGAGCAGCATATATCTAGTGTTTGAGGGATATAAGGACTGAAACAAATCTTGCCACTGACAATGTAGCGTTGGGATCCGTTAGACTGTAACAGCAGAATAAAACAGAAGTCCTGTGGCACTTAAAAGACTAACAACATTTACTATAGTAGAAAAGGGCAAGAGTCCAGTAGCACCTTAAAGACTAACAAAAATATTTTCTGGTAGGGTATGAGCTGTGGCTCACGAAAGCTCATACCCTGCCAGAAAATATTTTTGTTAGTCTTTAAGGTGCTACTGGACTCTTGCCCTTTTCTACTACTTGTTAGGTTATATTAATTCATTGTGCTGATGTTATTGTATTTGAATTGGATGTGAACTACCTTGGACGGTTAATTCTGCAAAGGCAAGACAAACGTGTGTGTGTGTTTTAAGTACATAAATGCACAACAGTTTAGGATGGATGCAAAAGTAAAGGCTTAGGTGGGGTTTTCTTCCCAGTTTGCACAGTGCTCCTTTATGTGGCGGCAAGGAGAGACGCCTGCAAGGTTATTATCCCTTTCTTTTCGGCACGGGTAGAAAAGGGCAAGAGTCCAGTAGCACCTTAAAGACTAACAAAAATATTTTCTGGTAGGGTATGAGCTTTCGTGAGCCACAGCTCACTTCTTCAGATAGTAGAAAAGAGCAAGAGTCCAGTAGCACCTTAAAGACTAACAAGAATATTTTCTGGCAGGGTATGAGCTTTCGTGAGCCATAGCTCACTTCTTCAGATAGTAGAAAAGAGTAAGAGTCCAGTAGCACCTTAAAGACTAACAAAAATATTTTCTGGTAGGGTATGAGCTTTCGTGAGCCATAGCTCACTTCTTCAGATAGTAGAAAAGAGCAAGAGTCCAGTAGCACCTTAAAGACTAACAAGAATATTTTCTGGCAGGGTATGAGCTTTCGTGAGCCACAGCTCACTTCTTCAGATAGTAGAAAAGAGCAAGAGTCCAGTAGCACCTTCAAGACTAACAAAAATCTTTTCTGGCTGGGTATGAGCTGAGCTGTGGCTCACGAAAGCTCACACCCTGCCAGAAAATATTTTTGTTAGTCTTTAAGGTGCTACTGGACTCTTGCCCTTTTCTACTTCTGCAGACAGACTAACACGGCTACCCACTGTGAATTATCAACATTGACTATTGCAGTGACGCCAAAATAAATGTGGCCAGTCTTTAAGGAGGAACATTAATAATTTGAGATATGATGATGACACTACATTATTGGCAGAAAATAGTGAAGATTTGAAACAACTATTGCTGAAAGTTAAAAGAGAAAGTGCCAAAGCAGGACTACAGCTGAACATCAAGAAAACAAAAGTAATGACTACAGGAGAATTACACAACTTTAAGGTTGACAATGAGGAAATTGAAATTGTTCAAGACTTTCTATTCCTTGGCTCCACCATCAACCAAAAGGGAGACTGCAGCCAAGAAATTAGAAGGAGATTGAGACTGGGAAGGACAGCCATGAAGGAGCTAGAAAAGATTTTGACGTGTAAGGATGTGACTCTGGCCACCAAGACTAGATTAATTCATGCCATCATATTCCCTATTACTATGTATGGGTGTGAAAGCTGGACAGTGAAGAAAGCTGATAGGAAGAAAATAGATTCCTTTGAAATGTGGTGTTGGAGGAGAGTGTTACGGATTCTGTGGACTGCCAAAAAAACAAATCAGTGGGTTATAGATCAAATCAAGCCTGAACTGACCCTACAAGCTAAAATGACTAAACTGAGGCTGTCGTATTTTGGTCACGTCATGAGACGGCAAGAGTCACTGGAAAAGACCGTCATGATAGGAAAAGTTGAGGGCAGCGGGAAAAGAGGAAGACCCAACAAGAGATGGATGGACTCAATAAAGGAAGCCACAGCCTTCAATTTGCAGGATCTGAGCAAGGCTGTCAAAGACAGGACATTTTGGAGGACTTTCATTCATAGGGTCGCCATGAGTCGGAAGCGACTTGACGGCACTTAACACACACAGTCTTTTAAACGCCACCAGATTCCCGTTTCAGGAAGTGAATTTTTGTGAGCTCTTTTTTTCTTTCCCCCCCGTGCCAGGGATGACTGGACGGGTTTGCTGCACGTCTCTTAACCGCACGCCTTGTTTTTAAACGGAGGGGGGCGGGCCAAGGAGGCAGGAATGCTCTTGGGAAGCACCCACGTGACCCTTCAGCCACCTCGGCCGAAAGAATGGCTGGAGAGTGGCCGGGGACTGCCCCAGCCCCGCGGCCCTCAGACGCCCCAGCCCATGGGGACAGTCGAAAGGCCTCCCTCGAGGAGGGAGGGAGGGAGAGGGAGAGAGAGAGAGTATTAGGAGGGGGAGGGGAAAGAGCCAGTTGGTCCCATTTCACAGGCTCAGCGACTCCCCTCAAGTGTCAGAGACAACCCGCCAACAAACCCCCCTCCCCCATCTCCATCTTAGTCCCCTAACGGACGGCCGCGCGCTCCCCGCCTCGTCCTTTCCCCGCTCTTACTCTGAGAACCGTCGTCGACGCGATCAAACTCCCAGTCCGGGGAGAGCGTCTCCAGCGCCATGACAGGCCCCCGAAACTCGGCAGCCACGGCGACCGGGGCCCCTCGCCTCACGGGACTTCCTGCCGCGCCCGCGAGGCACGCTGGGAAATGTAGTCTCTCGATCGAGCGGAGTCGGGAAACCAGCGGCGTTTGCGCTCGGGCGGGCAAGCGAAGGGGAGCTCAACAGCGACCCCCTTCGGGCCGCGCGATGGTAGCCGAATCTGAGGGAAATAAAAGTGTAGCGGGGCTGTGCAGTTAGGGACGCGTCAGATCTCAGAAGCTAAGCAGGGTCAGCCCTGGTTAGTACTTGGATGGGAGACCACCAAGGAAGTCCAGGGTTGCTGTGCAGAGGAAGGCACTGGCAAACCACCTCTGTTAGTCTCTTGCCTTGAAAACCCCAAAAGGGGTTGCCATAAGTCGGCTGCAACTTGACGGCACTGTACACACACTATGGTTCCAGTCCTGATCTGGATAGCCCCAGGCTAGCCTGATCTCCTCAGATTTCAGAAGCTAAGCAGGGAGGGACCTGGTTAAAATTTGGAAGGGCGACTACCAAGGACTACCAGGGTCGTGACGTGAAGGCAGGCAATGGAAAACCACCTTTGAACCTAAGTCTCTTGCCTTAACCCTACTAGGTCGCCATAAGTCAGCTGTGATTTGACTAGGGTTGCCAACCTCCAGGTGGTGGCTGGAGATCTCTGCTATTACAATTGATCTCCAGGTGACCTAATCAGTTCACCTGGGGAGAAATGGCTGCTTTGGAAAGTGGAATCTATGGCATTGAAGTCTCTCTCCTCCCCAAACTCGCTCCTCCTCTGGCTCCACTCTAAAACCTCCAGGTATTTCCCAGTCCAGAGCTGGCAATCCTGCAGCATACATACACACACTATGGAGCAACCTTAAAGTGGTTAAGTCGTTGTGACATTTTGGCCATCACTGTGACTTGACGGCACTTCACACACACACTCAAGGATTGCTGGGGACTGTATCCCGTGACAGGGCAATCTGTCAGTCACAGCAGAAAAATATGATTCCGGGAAAGCTAAAAATAAACACTGATCTGGTTATGGTATTTATATATCACCTCTCTAAATTTGTTTGAACCGGTTTCCAGTAAAACACATAAGTTTGCACATCAATAAAGCAATTTAAAATATCTATATTGATCTCTGCATATGGCTATAGAAATGAATTAGGTTTAGATGTGTGACCAGCACACATATTTCGCTCCTAAAGGGCAGCTTCACAGTTGTGTTGCACTTCAATAATTTCTAAGGACATCAGCTGTAGCAAACTGTAAAGCTGTTAAGATTAGGAAGAGCGTCATGAGTTGTGAGAAAACAATATTCAGTGCTAGAATAAGAAATACTTCTTGCTACAATGTATTACATGGAATCACAAATTATTCTTGCTAATTCAAATACTGTGGGAACAGTAAATATTCCACTGGGGAGTCTCTGTTTGCCCAAATAGGAGCCTTACTGTGTAGCCCATTGGTACACACAAATTTCCCCAATGAGGTACATAGTGGCTCCCTAGGGCCATTTCAGGTAGGGAAAATGGTGTGGTGAGGGGGGATGCTTAAGCCTCCCAGTGTCTCATGGTCTGGATTAGAATTGGGCCCCTGGATGCATGCAAATTAAATTAAATTCTAAGGATGGAACTCCCAACACACATCTGGTCAACAGGACTGGGCAGACATGGAAGGGACCATGCTGTAGGTAGTGTGCTTTTCTCACAGAAATGATCCCTGCAAGGTACAGTGGGCTACTGATCATAGCAGATAGCTGCTCTAAGAATGCATCATGTGGGTTTTTCAGAAGACCTCAGCGCAACCAACTGCCTCCTTCCTGATTCTGCTAGATTAAAGTGAAATGGTAGGTATGATGTTCTTGATTTAGAGAGAGTTTTGAAGAGACCCCCCCACAAGCATCTTGTGGCATTTGGATATCCTATAGTTTCACACATGTGAGATTTAAATGTCAGGTGGCATTTATTTCAAGAGACCACTCTTGTTTCACAGGGTCATCCCCCTTCTGTCTGTAGTACGTCACAGCTAGTTGGTTTTTAAACTGAGTGTTTCAGGGAATTCCTTGAAGGCTTATTGGGAGTCAATCAATGAGAAAAGAAGCAAGTTTCTAGTCCTTATGGTTAAGAAAGTTTGTTATCAATGCTTGTTACAACCTTAGAAGGCGAGAGTTACAGGATTGTGACTATAAGATTTCTGAGGGGGCAGGGATTCAGTATCTTCCATAGTTCCTGGACCCAGTAACTAGTAAAACCATAATACATTATGCAATAAAATAAAATAATAGAAGCTATGCACATTTTGAGGCACTTTAAAGATTTTTATTCTAGCTTTTATGGTCTAGAAGCCATGTCATCAGATTCATGAGATAGATACACAGCTGGCAGAAGAGGTATGGATTTATCTGCTCCATTTATACCATACTTTTCTCCCCAATGGTTCAGCCAAGAGCATATGACTGGCCCAAGGTCACCCAGCAAGGTTCCATGGCAGATTGGGGATTGAAACCAGTCTCTCCCAAATCCTAGTTCAATATTCTAAACGGTACATCCAGTCTGATACTCTTAACTACGGTGTCCCTCTCTGTCTCTCTCTATATATATACCGTTAGGAAGAAAAAGCTGTACGTAGCTAAGTCAAAAGGCCATGAAAAGCAAAAAATACAGGGTGTGTTATCAACAATTACTATTATTTTGAACAGTCACTATACTTTTCATGATTACATCTGATTTTGACATCATAAGGCCACACCCTGTTCTGCTCAATAACCTTGTGTATGTCTGCCAACTCCTGCATAAGGAAGTGGGCTCTAGTCTGTGGAGGCTTATACTAGAATAAACATTTGCTCATTTATAAGGTGCCACAAGATCCCTCCTTACTTCCCTCCCCCATTCAGAATCGGGCTCTGCCTAGAGTATATTTCTACTGCCCTCTCTTACCAAGAACTTGTGAATATGGGTGGCAGGAGTGGAGCTGCATTGTGCATCTTGGAGTATTTCAGTTCCAGCAGACCTAGCTCAGATTGTTCTGATTCCTGTCACAACAAACAGCAACCCCAATTGCTGCTGCCTGTTCCTTCAAAGAATCCCAAGTGGTGGGAACAACCTAACTGCTTAGCCCTGGGACACATGAAGTTGTACTAAGGATAAAAAAATGTGCAGGGGATACAGTGCAGTGGGTATGGTCCAGAGGTTAATTTGGGAAATCCTGGTTCAGATCTCCACTCTGCCATGGAAGCTTGTTGGGTGATCTCAGCCTAACCTATCTCACAGGGCAGAATAAACTGGGGAAGAGAGAATAGCGTACAGTACCCCTGGGCAGCTGCTTAAAGAAAGGCTAGGAAGATAGGTGATTGAAATGTTTTTAACAGCATGGATTTTGTACTTCTTTTAGTGATCTGGCTTGTATGCTAGTTTTTTAACTGGAGTCAGTGCTTTTTATTCCAATCACTACTGCTTGATTTAAATCTTGGGTCTTTTAGCCAATGTAGTGAAGAGGTAAGAATCATAGAATGGGGCCACACAGGCCATCTAGTCAAATTTGCTGCTTAATGAAGGATCAGCCTAGAGCAGTGATGGCGAACCTTTTAGAGACCAAGTGCCCAAACTGCAACCCAAAACCCACTTATTTATCGCAAAGTGCCAACACGGCAATTTGCCCCCGCTGTGTTGGCGTATGTTAGAAAGTGTTGCAGCTCTACAGGCGAGTAAGCACAGAAGACTCAGCACGTAGTACAAAAGTGCTTTTTTATTCACAGTGACAGAATGCTCCGCTTGGTCATCAACTCTCCACAACCCACAACCCAATACATATATAACACACCTATATACATATCTGGCATAGTCTCTCAGCCAATCACCTGTTGGCTGCCTTGTCTCCAGGACTATCTAGCTCAGTCCAGTACAAGCCAGTTTTTCTGCTCAGTCATTGAGCTGTCATGTGACACCACCAATCACCTGGCTGTCACATAGATCTTTTACATCTGCTTGCCATGTGCAGTCTCATATTCCAACACTCCTCCTAGACTGGCATTGCAAGCCCCAATTTGCTTCTAAACAGTTCAAACTTTTCTGTAGGCAAACACTTGGTAAAAACGTCAGCAATATTTACATTTGAAGCACAATGTTTCAGAACCATTAAACCATTGTTTACCGCTTCCCTGACATTTTGGTATCTTATTGTGATGTGTTTACTTCTTGTTCTAATACCTTGATACCCAGTCAATTGCTGTGCTGCAGTATTATCACAGTAAACACTTACAGGCATTTCACATTCAAGATTTAGGTCTTTAGCCAGTTGACACAGCCATTCCAGCTGAATCTCACTGTCGCTTAATGCAGAATATTCTGCCTCACATGTGCTGGTAGCTACATGAGTCTGTTTTAAAGACTTCCACATAACCAGTGCCCCATGTAAAAATAACACATACCCAGTGGTAGACTTTCCTTCTTCTCTCTCTCCCCAACTGGAGTCACTATACACTGTGATTGTTTCCTCTGCATCAGCCTTTAAACACAACCTGGCTGAAGCTGAGCCTTTTAAGTATCGCAGCACCCTTTTTGCTGCATTCCAGTCTTTCATGTATGGACATGCACATTTCTGGCAAAGCAAATGTACTGCCATACAAATGTCTGGTCTTGTCCAACATGACAGATATAACAATGAACCCACCAACGATTGGTATTGATTTTTGTCATGGAATACCTTATCATCCACCTCTTTCACATACCCTGTTGTCATGGGAGTCTCAGTGCTTTTTGCCTCTGTCATTTTAAATTTTTCTAGGAGCTGTTCAATCTTTTTCTCCTGGCACAATTCAAAATATCCTTCTGGGTTCCTGGTAATTTCTACCCCCAGATAATTTTGAATGTCACCAAGATGCTTCATTTTAAACAGTTTTCCAGTTGCCTCCTTAAACCAGTTTAGTTGTTCCTTTGTATGACACAACAAACAAAGATCATCAACATATAAAAATACAACACAGTCAGAGCCCTTTACACATTTGGTAAACATACAGGGATCAGCAACACCTTGCTTAAACCCAAGATTTGCCAATGCTTCACTAATGCATTGGGACCATGCACGTGCACTCTGCTTTAATCCATACAGAGCCTTATGCAATTTTAATACTCCTTGTTTACCCTTGCATTCAAACCCAGGGATCTGCTCCATATATATCTCTTCACTTATTGTTGCATTCAGATATGCAGTGGTGAAGTCAAAATGGTGCACTAACATGTTATCTCTGACAGCTTTACACAATGCAGCTCTTATAGTATCAGCCTTCACAGTGGGAGCAAATAATTCATCAAAGTCTTGCCCTTCAACTTGGGAATAACCCTTAGCCACAAGCCTGGCCTTACGGAGTATCTTCCCTTCTGGACACTGTTTGACTTTGTAAAGCCATCTGCACCCTATGGCTTTTCTCTGAGCTGGCAGTTTTGTTACAGAGAATACCTTATTCTCTTTCAGGGAATCAAACTCAGTTTGCATGGCTTCTAGCCAGGCCTCCTTTTCCCTGCTTTCCAAAGCCATTACCTCCTGAAAACTCTTTGGTTCTTTGACCTGTACATGATTGACATCAGTGGTCTCAAAACCATACCTCTCTGGGGGAATTCCTTTAGTGCTCCTGCTTGACACCCTAGGAATCTGCCTCCCCTCTTCAGCCCTTGGTGATGAAGCCCTCTGAGGAGATCCCTCCGGCTTCACCCCATCTGCATCCTGTGAGAGATCTGTCAATGGTAGCCCAATTTCTTTTGGCTCCTCCTGTCCATGAATTCTGGCCCAGTTATTTCCCTCACAAAAATTCGCAGCTGTGCTGTAGCTGAGAGAATTATGCTCATCAGCAAACCTGTATGATTTCATGCCAGACTGATACCCAAGGAAGGTTAGTTTTTTAGCTCTCGCTCCTCCTTTCCTTCTCTTGGATATTGGCACATCAACCCAGGCTTTTGTACCAAACACTCTGAGGTAACCTAAGCTAGGATCCCTCTGGTACAAAACCCTATAAGGTATGTCTTGTATGGACCTGGTCCAGATCCTGTTGGAAACATAAGCGGCGGCCTTGATTGCCTCTGCCCAGTATGTCATTGGCAACCCTGCATCCTGCAACATGGAATACATTTTTGTTTGTAGCATTCCCCCATGTCGCTCAGCAACACCATTTTCTGCTGGCACCGCCACGTTGGCAACTCTGTGCCTCACACCTTGCACCTGTAACCATTTCTTAAACTCATTTGACATGAATTCTCCCCCAAAATCTGTTTGGAGAGAATCCAAGGTACATTTAAGTTGTTTCTGCACTCTTTTGGCCCAATACTTAAATGTTTCAAACACCTGTGACTTCTTTTTCAAAGGATACACCCATGAGAATCTGGTGCAATCATCCACCAGAATCAACGCGTAATGGTTACCTGAGTGACTCTCCCTGTAGGGGCCTATTACATCTGTATGCACTACCTTTAATGCAGTGTCTGAGAGTCTCTCACTATGCTTAGCCACTGGGTAAGCCTTAGATTTGGAACTTTTGCATACCTCACAATCCAGGTAGTTCCCACACTCTTTAACTTTTTCCTTCCCCAGTAAGGCTAGCGTTTTCTTTATGGTCTCATAATTTGCATGAGCCAACCTTCTATGTAGCAGATGTATGCAATTGTCATGGGGGCTCTTATTAGTTATCATCTTTGCCTCCACATGCCTATTTTCTACCACATACACATTATTACACATTTTCCCTGTAAGAAGCACTTTCCCACCTTTGGATATCTTACAAGCCTTGTCTGTAAATGTTACAGTATATCCAGCCCTGTCAAGGGCACTTACACTTAACAGATTGTTCTCTAGTTCAGGGACACATAGCACCTTTTTAAATGTATAGTTCAAAGCTGGGAACCACACACTCCCCTCACGTGTCACCTCAGAATTCCTTCCATCAGAGAGGCTTACATGCGGCAAACTTGAGTCCCGTGTGTCTTTTAAAAGTTCCTGATGCCGGCAAATGGTCTGTGACGCACCAGAGTCTAAAATCCAGACACCGGCTGTGTCACTGTGCTCAGTCAGCACCAATGATGCCTTCTGACCGCTCACAAACTCACGTGACGACTGGTCCCTTCGGCTTTTCTTCCTTGCTTCTGGGCAGTCGCGCTTTAAGTGATTTGTTGCCTTGCAGATGTAGCAACGTCTGACCCTCAGAGCCACGTGCTGCTGTAAATCACCCGGCTTTCTCTGCTCCGCATTCCTCTCTCCGCCGGCAAACCTCCGCGTCTCCCGGCTTGGCAGGTTTCCCTCCGGCTTGGCAGGCTTCTCAGGATTTGTTGCAAGCAATCTCTTTTCATGGTCCAAAATTCTTCCAACAACATATTGTAGAGTCAGTTTATCAATTTCAACCGACTCCAGAGCAGTAACTAACATATTATACTGCTCAGACAGAGAGCTCAGGAGTATATAAACTTTATCATCCTCCTGTAGAGTCTTCCCCCTCTGCTCCAGCATTTGGAAACATTCAGTCAGTTCATTTATATGGTTTCTCACAGGAACTGACGGCAAAAGAAAAGTTCTGTACAAACGTCTCGATATGGCTATCAAAGAGCCAGCTGTTTTTTGTACGTAGACCTGAGATAATGAGTTCCAGGCTGCTTTCGCTTTTAAAGCTCCCGTCACATGGACAAGCTGGTCGTCAGCCACGCTCAGCACTATGCTTGCCAGTGCCTTCTCATCTTTCACCACGTCCTGCGGCGTCTCAGGATCCGGGGGGTTGGAGACATAAATCCACAGTGCCTCTCTTTTAAGGTAGTGTTGCATACGTAACGCCCACACATTGTAGTTGGTAGAAGTGAGCTTCTCCACAAGCAAGGACATTGCAGCTTGAGCCATAATTTCTCCCGCTCCCTGCTGCTCCTGCTCCGTGTCGCTCTCCTCCTCCGCCTCAGACGCACTGCTGCTGACAGACCTGCTGGGCACCTCCTCTGCTCCGTCTGACTCAACCTCAGACATTCACTCGCCTTCTGCTCACTACAGCCCTTGTTCCACAGATAGTACCTCTGCTCAGAACCTCCAGGATGTAGCGCAGTTGAGCTGTTCTGGGCCCATAGCCCTGTTAGCGTATGTTAGAAAGCGTTGCAGCTCTACAGGCGAGTAAGCACAGAAGACTCAGCACGTAGTACAAAAGTGCTTTTTTATTCACAGTGACAGAATGCTCCGCTTGGTCATCAACTCTCCACAACCCACAACCCAATACATATATAACACACCTATATACATATCTGGCATAGTCTCTCAGCCAATCACCTGTTGGCTGCCTTGTCTCCAGGACTATCTAGCTCAGTCCAGTACAAGCCAGTTTTTCTGCTCAGTCATTGAGCTGTCATGTGACACCACCAATCACCTGGCTGTCACATAGATCTTTTACATCTGCTTGCCATGTGCAGTCTCATATTCCAACACGCTGCCCAGCTGGGCGGCGCAGAGTCGGGGGAAGGGGGGGGGGCTTTGAACTGCTCCACGCAGAGATCTCCTACTATTATTACCTGGAGGTTGGCAACCCTAAGCATATAACAACCGTGCAATACCCAACAATGTGGGGCTGCTGCTCTGCTTTATCCAAGTATAGCACACCCTCAAGTTAGTGTGTGCCCTAGAATTGCACTTAAAACGCCATGGTAGGGTTGCCAACCTCCAGGTGGCAAGTCTAGGAAATAAATGGAAAAGAACATCTATGCTGCAAAAATGTGTGTCACAACCCAAGATACACAAGGCTCTACTGCTTACAGCAACTGTGAACACAAGTATAAATACCAAAAAAGCTTGCACTTGTTTCAAATAGTATTTTTAGTAACAATATACACTTTTCAGTACATGAATTACAATGGCAATAAATATTCCTATGTCAATATAATATTATTACAATACAAAGCCACAATACATGAACAACTTAGAATTAAATAGAACAGCTAAAGTAAATGTGTCTGTATCCCATGCAAGTGTATTAAAGTCTCCCAACAGAATTAATCCAGCAATAGCAGCCTAAGATGGTAACAGGCATACACAAAAAGCAATAAGCACAATTAAATACGCAATATCAGCCAAGATAGTTGAATAACAAGCATGCACAAGAAGCAGTAAGCACAAGGTTAGAAGGAGGGGGGGGAGGGAAACAGGAGCTCCCTTTCTGTGCTTGCAAGTAATGAGCCAAACGGTTCTGTAGATGTTAAATCCTCTCTGTGACGAACACACTGAAGCCTGTGTCAGTCTAGGGGCGGTGGGAAGGCAGCAAGGTCTCAACGGAAATTAATAATGAGGGAACACTTACTAGTCCTGCTGAATTAAAAAAATAAATGTGAGTGCTCTGTGCACGCTGTAGACGCGCGCTCCGTTTCGCCTGCTGTGGAGCAGGGAGAAGGAAGTATGTGATGACGTCAGCGACAGGACGAAGAGATCTCCCGCAAAGTAATTTGCAATGAGACAATAGCTAGCAAAGCTGCAGCTGGCCATAAAGATTGTAAAGTTAATGATGGCAATTAAGCTGAAAAGGGAAGAAGGCACCTTCAAAGGAAGGTAGAAACGCCTGGAGGAAGCAGCTACTCATCCGAAGGCAGCCTGCCAGTAAAGATGAATAACAATCCCGGTGTGGCCGGGAGCCCCAGGAGTCCGGGGAAGGGGAGGCTTTGAACTGCTCCGGACAGCGCTGAGTAGTTCAAAGCTCCCGCGGCCCAGCTGGGCGGCGCAGAGTCCGGGGAAGGAGGGGCTTTGAACTGCTCGGGGCAGCACGGAGCAGTTCAAAGCCCCGCCGAGCTGGGCGGTCCGGAGTTGGGGGAAGGGGGGAGGCTTCTCGACTTACCAGCGCGTGCCCACAGACAGGGCTCCGCGTGCCAAGTCCGGCACGCGTGCCATAGGTTCGCCAACACGGGCCTAGAGCATCCCTGACAAGTGTTTGTCCAGCCTCTGCTTAAAGACTGCCAGTGAAGGGGAGCTCACCACCTCCCTAGGCAGCTGATTCCACTGTCGAACAACTCTTAAGAGTAGAAAAGAGCAAGAGTCCAGCAGCACTTTAAAGACTAACAAAATTTCTGGCAGGGTATGAGCTTTCGTAGCTCCTAGCCTGCCAGAAATTTTGTTAGTCTTTAAGGTGCTACTGGACTCTTGCTCTTTTCTACTGCTAGTGACAGACTAACATGGCTACCCATCATGATCTAACTCTCAAGAGTGTCAGACTAGGATCTAAGAGACCTAAATTCTAATCCCTACTCTACCGTGGAAGCGTACTGGGTGCCCTTGGGCCAGTAACAAGCTCTCAGCCTAACCTACCTTACAGGGTTGTTGTGAGGATAAAATGGAGGGGAAGTAAGCTGCTTTGGGTCCCCACTGGGGTATAAATTAAGTATAAAAATAAACCATGTGTTGGACACAGCACCATAACTAGCTAATTTTGCATCCGAGTTAAGAATATAACATTGTGCCCCCTATAACATTGTGCCCCCCCTATACTATGAGTTGTTATTTTGGTAGAAAGGTAAATACAAAGATAAAAAGGTAGTTGTGAATTTCCTGCATTGTGCAGGGGGTTGGACTAGATGACCCTGGTCGACCCTTCCAACTCTATGATTCGATAAGAACATAATTCACAGTGGGTAGCCGTGTTAGTCTGTCTGCAGTAGTAGAAAAGGGCAAGAGTCCAGTAGCACCTTAAAGACAAAAATATTTTCTGGTAGGGTATGAGCTTTCATGAGCCACAGGGCAAGGTACTTCTGAAGAAGTGAGCTGTGGCTCACGATAGCTCATACCCTACCAGAAAATATTTTTGTTAGTCTTTAAGGTGCTTCTGGACTCTTGCCCTTTTCTACTATAAGAACATAAGAAAGGCCCTGCTGGATCAGACCAAGGCCCATCAAGTCCAGCAGTCTGTTCACACAGTGGCCAACCAGGTGCCTCTAGGAAGCCCCCAAACAACTGCAGCAGCAGCATCCTGTAATACTACGTTTGTTTTAGTCATGATAAACTCTTTCTGCACCCCTCAGCGTCGTGCGCTGGATTTCCCTTGCCCTTGTCACAGCTTTGCTTAGACAGCTTTGCCCAGTGGCAGACTGGGTCTAAAAATATTGGTTGCCAGGAGACAAAGGGGGCCCTCCCACAACTATAAGGCTATCCTTTAATTTTTATTTTTAACATATTGCCTAACGTTTAAGGGACCCCACTTCACCAGGGCCCCGCAGGGCCCACTTGCCATCGGGCAAGCTGACACCATGGCCAGTCCGCCACTGGCTTTGCTCACCCAAGTCTGGTCCCACCTCGCCCAGGAACTCCTCAACCTGTTGAGCGTCTGCCCGCTCCACAGAGCGAGGGCGGAAAGACGAAAGGCGGGCCCCAAATGTCTGGGGTCCTTTCTGCACGGGAGGTTTGGCCTCGGATTGGCCCCTCTCCAGGTGCACGTTTCCCCCATCCGAATTCTCAAAACTCTGCAATCTTATTGTTGAGTTTGGAGAATTCGGGCGGGGAAAATGTGCACCTGGAGAGGGGCCCATCCGAGGCCAAACCTCCCGTGCAGAAATGGCGCGCGGTTATGTCTGAGGGCCACAGACGCGTCCCCGCCCGGATGAAAAAACCAAGCGCTGCTCGGGGAAGGCCCAGCAAGCCCCTGGAGCTGCTGAGCTGGCGCGCGCCCCGTTCGCGCGCGCGGCCGTCGGGAATGCTGAGGCCTGGCTGCGAGCCAATGGCAGCCTGTCTGTTGCATCAGACGCGAGGCTGCTGTGCTGCTGGCTGGCTGGCTGGGCATCCAGGAGCCGGCCGAGGGATCCCTCCGCTCCGCCGCTCGGCCGCGCCTTTCCTCCCAGCCGGTGCTGCTGGGCCAGGCCCTCGCCTCTCGCGCCCACGATGCTGGGGAGAGCCGACCGTTTGCTGAGGAGGTTCTCCACCGCCGCCGCGGTGAGTGTGGGACAAGGAGCCGGGTGGATGGATGCGCGCAGGCAGGCATGCTGGCTGGCTGGCTGGCACGCACCCACCCACCAGAGTGGCACCTTGCCCTTTGGTTCGCGCTTGCAAAACGACGGGGTTTTAAAAAGCGGATTTACCTATCTATGGGCCCGTGGCAAGAAAACACATGCAGGAAGGAACTGGAGGGAGGGAGGGGCCGTGGCTCGGTGGACGAGCATCTGCTTGGCATGCAGAAGGTCCCCGGTTCAGTCCCCGGCATCGCCTGTTCAAGGGGCCAGGCTAGTAGGGGATGGGAAAGACCCCTGCCTGAGACCCTGGAGAGCCGCTGCCGGTCTGAGTGGACAAGACTGACTTTAGGGGAGAGGGGCTGCGGCTCAGTGGTCGAGCCTCTGCTTGGCATGCAGAAGGTCCCCGGTTCGATCCCCGGCATCTCCAGTTAAAGGGACTAGGCGAGTAGGTGATGTGAAAGACCTCTGCCTGAGACCCTGGAGAGCCGCTGCCGGTCTGAGTAGACAAGACTGACTTGGATGGACCAAGGGCCTGATTCAGTATAAGGCAGCTTCGTGTGTTCATGTGATGGGCCAAGGGTCTGATTCAGTAGAAGGCAGCTTCATGTGTTCAGTGGATGGGGAGGAACCTCGCTGGAGCTTTGGTAACAGGGTTAAAACAACCACTTGTCACATCGATTTGGGCGACGGTGCTCTTTCAAGCGCTAGTGCTCCCAGGGCTGCCAGCAGTTCTTTTTTTCCTATCGGATGCTCCTGTTTTTAAAGGGACAGCCCCTGGAACTACAGTGCTTGGCAGCTGTGCATTTACCGAACGCTGCCTAGTTTTGTGTAATCTTTAACCGCAGCAGCCTGTCTGTCGGATGGTCATTTTTGGCATCCATGAAAAAAAATGTTGGGTGTGCTGATGTGTGTACGCATGCGGTAAGCAGCTCGCTTGCTTCCTGGCCGATGCGCACATCTGTCTTGGTGGTTGTGGTATGTGTATCTCTTATGTCACTCTAAGTGCATTTTTTTAAAGCATGGGAAAATGCAATACCTGAGAGCACATTCGTTGCTATTGTTTATTTATCAATCAAATTAGGAACCCAACCTTCCTCCAGGGAATTCAGAACAGCTTACAAAGAGATTTCAATTTTATTCATAAAACAAAGCCCTGTTTGTTAAGTTAGACTGAGAGATAGTGATGGGTCCAAGGTTATAATAGTAATGGGTGAGTGAAGATTTGCAGTTTCCCAAGACCAAGACTGTAATGACACAGAACAGGCTGTCTATTAGTGTGGTTTTTGGATTGAATGTGTTTGCAAAAGTGTTGTGGGCATGCAGCAGCGTGCAACGTAACTCCTACCCTAAGCTCACATCATTTTGTTTTAGAGATTTTTTAAAAAAAGAATATTTTGAGGCTAAACGCTTTCCTGAAACGTGACTCTGAGTCCTACATAAAAGATCCCATCAAACCAGTTTTTCCCCCTTCAAAGGATGAAGGGCTCAACTTATGCCTTCCATCCTGGTGTTGGAAAATGTGATCAAATCGCAGCTGACTTACGGTGACCCTGTTGGGTTTTTAAAGCAAGAGATGTTTAGAGGTGGTTTGCCATTGCCTGCCTCCGCGTAGCAGCCCTGGATTTCCTTGGTGGTCTCCCATCCAAGTACTAACCAGAGCTTAACTAGCTTTGCTAGCAAAATCCGATGAGGTTGGGCTAGCCTGGGCCATCCACAGCAGGGTGCCTTCCTCCTGCAACAGGGATATTTACAGGATATGAAAAAGTCACTTGAGGAAGTAAAGCTACACTAATTTTTGAGGGGGCACGCAGAAAGCCCCATTTGTGTACTTATGCCAGTAGGAAAGTCAGCCCAATCCAAACAGTTAAATTTACAGTAGAAAAGAGCAAGAGTCCAGTAGCCCCTTAAATACTAACAAAATTTCTGGCAGGGTATGAGCTTTCATGAGCCTCAGCTCACTTCTTCAGAAGCTGTGGCTCACGTAAGCTCATAACATGCCCGAAATTTTGTTAGTATTTAAGGGGCTATTGGACTCTTGCTCTTTTCTACTGCTGTTGACAGACTAATATGGCTACCCATCATAGTTACATTTGCAGATAGTTAACTAGCTATTGCTTTCCTGAAGCCTAGATAGATTACATACTGGGTCTGAGATTTACTTAGCAAATTTCTATCCCGTCTTTTTTCAAAAAGCCCTGGGTAGCATACATGGTTCTCCCCTCTTCCAGCACAACCCTGTGAGGCGCAGAGAGTGGTAAACTGCAGTACTGCAGTCCAAAGCTTTGCTCACGACCTGAGTTCGATCCTGATGAAAGTTGGTTTTGGGTAGCCAGCTCAAGGTTGACTCAGCCTTCCATCCTTCCAAGGTCAGTCAAATGAGTACCCAGCTTGCTGGGGGTAAAGGGAAAATTACTGGGGAAGGCACTGGCAAACCACCCTGTAAACAAAGTCTGCCTAGAAAATGTCGGGATGTGACGTCACCCCATGGGTCAAAAATGACTCGGTGCTTGCACAGGGGACCTTTATCTTTTAAGGTCAGACAGTGAGTTTCATTGGCAAGTGGTGATTTAAAGCCAGGTTTTCCCCGATCCTACTCCGAGGTCCACACTGGCTCTGATAATACTACTCAGTTTTCCATCCACTCACTGATATAGTAAGAAGGCATAATCTGAGCTCCTTGGAATTGCATCAGCAATGCTAATTATGAGACTGAATGACTAGCGACAGCATGTAGCATCAGGACGGAGAGGGGCTCGCTTCAGATTTCCACTTGGAGCATATGGGAGAACGGAAAGAATACTCTGCAGAAATGTGGCTTCCTTGAAAACAAAGTAGCACCTGTGGGAAAACTCTTTTTTTTGTTACTTGTTTGCAGCTATTTTATTATTTGTGTGTGTGTGTGTGTGTGAGAGAGAGAGAGAGAGAGAGAGAGAATAATATCAGTGCTGAAATGGAAGGTACTGATGATTGATCCCAGTGTGCACCAGTTGGTGGTCTAGCCTGCATGGAATGGAACCTTTGGCATGTAGGCACAGTTTTGAATGATGGGGGAGGTAGAGATAGCTGGTTTCCAGGTCTAACTTGGAAGAGAATTTAACTCATGTGGCTAAGAAATAAGGATGCTCTTAATGACAAGGAGTTAAGAATGAAACAGGAATTCAGGGGCACCTTGAAGACTTGATTTATTTTGCAAATGTTGCAAATGTTTAGACAAATGTGTTTTCAAATATCTATCTACGAAAAGTTAATTGCCTGTACCAATCAGTACTACCAGAATAACACTAAAGGACATTCTCTGAGGTACTTTTTGTGCTGTGTAACTGAATAGCAACAGTGCAACAGGTAGATTGCCCACACAAATTCCTCACCTGCTTAGCATCACTAGTGTGTGTGTTTGTGTTAAGCCAGCTATACGAACACAGCCTAGTTTCAAGACAGTCTTTTTATGAAAATCAGGACAATTTTAGGTGGCTGTCCGAGATTTAGCATGGAAGTGATAGCTGCCAAGGAAAACATTTATGGACAGCCTTTCTGAACACTTCCTCAATATTGCTCCTGCATGGATGTAATGGGAAAGAGGGAAAGTGGTATGGCATAGCCTGATCTTGTCATATCTTGGAAGCTAAGGAGGGAGTAGATACTTGGGAGACCTCCACGGAAGACTCTGCAGAGGAAGGCAGTGGCAAACCACCTCTGCTTCTCACTTGCCTTGAAAGCCCCTTCTTGAGGTTGCCATAAGTCAAGTGCGATTTGATGGCACTTTACATGTACACGTGAATGTTATCATATAGAAAAAGATGAACAGTGTCGTATGAGATCATACAAATATATATGTTGCCACCAGAACTAAACACAGCCTTGCAGCTGAATAGACAGCTGTGAGATCTTCATGCATAATAGAGTACACTTCTCTCTTATGTTCCTTCTACACATTACAAAGTCCTCATGTTTGTTGGGGAACATGAGGACTCTGTTTCACATGTGTGAAGAGAGTTTTGTGCCTCCCAGACACCCACTGGCACTTTTCTGTTTACATTCATAGCATGCAGGGAGAAGTGGCTTAATCTTTTCCCCCTCTTTCTATTTTCTCATGCCTCATGGATCTGCTGTTCATTGCTCTTTTCCATTTGGTGGGAAATCATGATTGACTGACATGGAGTAGTGGATAGACCCGGGTTCAGACATTCACTCTGCCGTGAAGCTCGCTAGATGGCCTTGGAACCATCAATCTTTTAGCCTAACCAATTTCATAAGATGGTTGAGTGGGGGAAGAGGACGTTATGTGCTATGCTGATATATGCTAGGAAGGGTAGGAAAAACCTTTATAAACACAATTCACACAGTGTATGCATGTGGCAAAAAAGTCGCATGTAATTAAGTAGACAGGGTTAGATCCAACCATCTTTTCTACTGGTGAAAATAGGTGGAGGGGTCTCCTTTGACCACCTCAAAGTCTATGGCTGGTAAATATGGGACCTGCATGGACAGAAACCAAATGGGATGGAGGCTGTAGTAAAGAAGAGAATTAAGTGACAGTGAGCAACAAAAACTGGTTGGATCCAACCCACTATGATCAAACATTATGACCACATTTCTACTTGGGTGAATCCATGCTAGTCAGCCAGTTTGTTAAGGAGATTTTCAGGGGAAATGAGTTAGCGTTCGTGTTATCTGAAATGTATTTTGCTTTCTTCACTCTTGTTGACAGGTGTATTACCAAAACAGACTAAAGCTAGCTTTAATAGGTCAGAGTCTTTTTGGACAAGAGGTTTACAGACATTTGCAAAAAGAAGGCCACAAAGTTGTGGGAGTGTTCACTGTCCCAGACAAAAATGGAAAGGCCGACCCTTTGGGTAAGTACTTGCCTTGAAAAATGAGCATGACATTTATAGTAGGGTCTTGTCTAAGCCATGTCAGGATGCTTCATGTTGACCTTTCTTTGCATGGGGCTAATGGAACACAGAATGCACTGCATTTGTATCTGTTGGGAAGTGGCCGTCTGTTGTGTCCCGGGCACCAAGATCTCTTTATCAGCCATGAGCTGAATTAATTGTAATCAGTCCATTCACAGGCTTCTTCACCTGACACTGGATTACAATGGGGAAAAACCACAGAGAATATAAGAGCACTTTAACTGGTTTTTAATAGCATCGTTTTTCATGGAGCCACTTTGTTAGATTCGAATTGCAACATTAAACTCTCCCACATCACAACATAAGAGCTAAAGCCTAGGAGCTCTTCCCTGTACCAAGGTTGCCATATTCGCCAGGATGAGTGATATTAGTGTGTGAAGATGTCACATCATGGGCTTCTCCCACATGTCGTAAATGTTCTGATGATACTTGAGAGCAGTGGGGGAGAAACACATGTTGCAGCGGCTCCCACTGTAAAGGTAACATTGGAAGGACCCTTTTATTTGTGTATTTATTTATGTCATTAATTTATACCCTGCCTCCTTCCCAATGGGGATCCAAAGTGACTTACCCAACTCCTCTCCTCCATTTTATCCTCACAACAAACGTGTGAGGTAGGTTTGGCTGAGTGTGTGATTGGCCCAGAGTCACCTACTAAGCTTTCATGTCAGAATGGGGATTCAAAACTGGGTCTCTCGGATCCTAGTACTCAAAACACTATACAGCACTAGCTGTTACACTCTTGCACATTTTACATGTATGAGTTTTGAACTTAATTAACCAGAATATTTACAAGCAATCTGTTTTCCTTTCTTCCCCCTCAAAGCATCAGCTGCAGAAAAAGATGGAACCCCTGTATTTAAGTTCCCAAAGTGGAGAGTTAAAGGCAAGCCTATCCAGGAAGTTCTTGAAGCCTATAAGTCAGTTGGAGCAGAGCTGAATGTACTTCCCTTCTGCACACAGTTTATTCCCATGGATGTTATTGACAGTCCAAAGCATGGCTCTATTATTTACCATCCATCAATCCTTCCCCGTCACAGAGGAGCATCTGCAATCAACTGGTGAGTAAACAAGGCCTAGCTAAACAGCTATTCATATGATGGATGGGGAGAGGGGGGAGCCAGAAGGATGCCGAGAGAGGCATGAGACAACAACGTGCTTGGAGGAGCAGAAGCATATAGTACTGCACAGTGGCAACTTTGTAAAGCTAAGAGGAAGCAATGCGTTCACTGCAATTAACACATAAACCAGAGTTATACCACCTACTCTGGCTTTCTGTTTGTTTCTTGGCCCAATTCAAAGGGCTGACCTTGTAAGGATCTAAATGTACATGAAAGACTGCCTCCATCCATATTAATCTATCCAGGCCCAGAGACCATCCAGAAAATTCCTTTATTTTATTCTCTTCTTCTCCATTTGCATAATTTATTTATTTTATGACGTTTATGTGGTGGGGATTCATGAGAGGTTCTTTTCAGCGGCTGGCCCCTAGTTTGCAGAATTCTCTCTCCAAGAAGGTTATGAACAGCTTCATCATTAGGTAAAGGTAAAGGTCCCCTGTGCAAGCACCGGGTCATTCCTGACCCATGGGGTGATGTCACATCCCGACGTTTACTAGGCAGACTTTGTTTATGGGGTGGTTTGACAGTGCCTTCCCCAGTAATTTTCCCTTTACCCCCAGCAAGCTGGGTACTCATTCGACCGACCTCGGAAGGATGGAAGGATGAATCAATCTTGAGCCGGCTACCTGAAACCAACTTCCGTTGGGATCGAACTCAGGTCGTGAGCTTTTGACTGCAGTGCTGCAGCTTACCACTCTGCGCCACGGGGCTTCATCATTGGTGGTCCACAATTTTTTTTTTGAGCTAGGAAGTCAACCATTGTTTTCTACTGACCTGCCATAAAATCCAGTGCCAACACAATAAGATGGTTCCTAGACAAATTGGACCTTATACTGACTATGTAAATCCACATTAAACATTAAGCTCATTATTTAATTTATTTTTTAATGTCTATCTCGCCCTCCATCCCTGGATGAAGCCGGGATCAGGGCAGCTAACAACATGAAATAGCTAAAGTATAACAATATAATAAAACCATAAGATATAACAACTTAAAGCCATTCAGTGCCATTATATGCTAACATCGCCTGCCAGTCTAACCTACTTCACAGGGTTGTTGTGAGGATAAAATGGAAAAGAGGAGAACTCTGGACACTGACTTGAGTCCTCTGGGGGGAGGTGGGATTTAAAAAAAATTAATAATAAATGAAAACTTCTCCCACATGAAGGAAATTTTAGCATTTCAAACTAGTAGCATTTGTTTCTCTCCTGGAATGAATACGAGCAGTTCACTCTAGTTAAAATCAGAACGGAAAAACCAGTGAAACTCCTTGGCCACAGGATTTTAGAAAGCTTTTTTAAAGTAGGAAATTAGTGGCAATTCTGATAAGTTCTGAAAAAGAACTAGACAACACAAAACCAGCAGCCAAATGTGGTGCTGTTTATGCAGGATGAGAAGCACTGTGATCATTGGGAGCTGTCTGGAACCCTAAGAAATAGATCACAAAAAGTTGAGAGAGGGTGACGAACTTCCCTTACTTTTCTGAGTGGTGTGTGGGCAAGTCTTATTCCCATATTTGTTCTCCTCCCTGCTTCTCTCTCTGCCCATCTTCTGCCTCTAGAGTAGCAAATGGAGGGGGGGGGAAGTGACCTGTAGATTTGGCTTTACCCATTTTGACTTCTTTCTTGCATAGTTATGTATATATAGCACATGCAACCTAACGCTATGCATGATTATTTGGAAACATACCCCGTAGACCTCAGTGTGTCTTGGTCTAAAGCACATGTTTGCCGCCCTAAAGCCCCCAGTCCTATAAATCATGGGGCAGAAGTTACAGAAAACGATTAATAAATTATTTCTATATCACTTTCTTCTAGCATAAGGCCATCTGTGTATCTGTTTCAGAGCCTAGAATGAAAAATGTTGATATTTATTATTTCTAACTATTTTGGTTTGATCTCATTCATGTCCCCCTTACTTGTTATCAGGACTTTAATTCAGGGAGACAGAAAAGCAGGATTTACAATCTTCTGGGCAGATGATGGTCTGGACACTGGCCCAATTCTCCTGCAGCGAGAATGTGATGTTGGTCCAAACGATACCGTGGATGACCTGTACAATCGGTTTCTTTTCCCGGAAGGAATAAAGGCTATGGTAAGGAGGTTCCAAACTGGAAGGAACACTGGCCGACACTTCAAACAACAGACTGCAGAATTCAAACAACAGACAGCAACAGACCATAGAATAGATTGGCATCACAGTTCTTGTTAACTCTGTCACATTTTTTATTGCTCAAAGTGTGCTGTATACATAATTTTTTTTGCAGGAATTGTTTGAAGCAATCACCAAAGTAGGCCAGTTGCCCCATTTCCTAACCAGCCAGGGCTGTCAGTCAGTCAAGGGAGCAAAGGGCTGAAGACTGGTAGCCAAGAATAGATCAGTGCAGGAGCTGTCCACATGATTCAGTAACTGGAGAGGAAGGCAAGGGCCTGAAGCATGCAGTAGTCTTGGAAAACGCTGGACCAGCACAGATCAGATTTCAGCAGTCTTAGAGGGCTTGATGACTCCACCCTACTCTTCCTGGTCAGCTCTGATTCTGCCAAGACTGAGAGTTCAGCTCCTTGTTCCCAAGTAAGACTCGGCAGCTGGATATCCTGAGCTGCAGACGTGCACTCCTCCTCCTAGTTCCTTCTTTGTTGTTGGGAAGCACTATAGGACTTTTGAGACAGATGGGTCTAACCTAGAGCTCTTGCTTTTCCATCTCCACTGGCTGCCTAGATAGATTATCCTTTTGAGTAGTGAGATTGGCGTTTCCCTCTGGGGATCCTGTTGTTCCTGAGCCTCAGGTATTGCATGGAAAGTAGAAGGAATCCTTCTCCAAGGAAACTACCTCCTTTCTCTAACACTGAGCCAGGCAGGTCCCGACAGCCATTATTATCATCATTCTAGTAAAAATGGTGGACTATGGCTGAAAGGCAGTGGTTTGCTTAACTGATGCCTATGCAGTGAATTCACAGCTGAACCGATGCACTGCATGATCGTAGCTCGTGGGCACTGTACCAGTGCATGACATCAGCTGCTGCTATAGAGAAATGTTGATTTGTTGGTTTCAGGGATTGCTATCAAAGCACTTTGCCTGACTTGAATGTCTTGCAGTGTAGTCCTCTGCTGACTTACACTCTTTTAAGCTAATTGATTTTAATTGCCTTCATCTGAAGTAACTGCAAGGATTACACAGTTGGGCTTTTCTGACGATCTGTTTGAAAAACGCTGTCCAGAAAAAAGTTTAGTCTGCTGGAACGATCAATATTATTTTTGTTGTTGCTTCTTTAGGTAGAAGCCGTGCAATTAATTGCTGATGGTAAAGCTCCTCATAACCCCCAGTCTGAAGAAGGGGCTACTTATGAAGGCATCCAGAGGAAAGAAAATGCAGAGGTAATGTTGGCAACAGTGTGCTATTGTGAAAGGTGTGGCTGTGGCTTCTGATGCATAGTGCCAAAAGAGGAAGATGTCAATAATCTTTATCCCACTCTTCCTCCAAGGAGCTCAAGGCATAACACATGGTTCTCCCTTTCCCCATTTTATCCTTGCAACAATCCTGTAAAGTAGGTCAGGCTGAGAGTGTGTGACTGGCCTAAGGTCATCCAGCACACGCTTCGATGGGACAGTGAGGATTCGAATCTGGGTCTCCCAGATTCTAGTTTGATGCTCTAGCCTAGGAGACTCATTTAAAGCTTGCAGACAGTAAACCTAACTTTATTTTAAGCTTATTAAATGCCATGGTATTGTAATTTAAACAAAAACACACCCAAATTCCATCAAAGGACTTCACTGATCTTTGAATTCAGTGCCAATTGCTTTTCATCAATTAACAGGGAAGTATGCTCTTTCATAATATTGTGGTTGTGCTGCATTTGTGTTCCATGTGTGTGTTATCTGGCTGTATCGTAATAGGTTGAAGTAATTACTGTCATATGATATCTGACCTTTTCACCCGTATGCTTGAATGCATTCCAAGGAAGTACAGAATGGCTTAGTAACAGCCCTTTATAATTAGAAACTAGTGTGTAACAGGTGTTCTTTCCTTTGGCAGCTAATGAAAATGAGTCCATCCTCTGTCAGAGCATCCCTAAGTTGGTCTACTCAGAAGCAAGTCCCATTTTATTCAATAGGACATACTCCCAGGAGAGTGTTCTCAAGAGTACAGTCATAATGGATTTTTTAAAATTATGAGTTTTCCCTCTATCATTTATAGTAAAAAGAATAATATGCACCCACTGCAAGAATATGATCAGTCATATATGAAGTATTCAAGACCATCCCTCACAATGTGCCTTAGAATATTCTGTGTGCTTTGAAATGTTTTGTAAACCTTACATTTTGATGTTCTTATGTAGCAAAAGAAAGAGAATTAAGCATAGCTTGTACAGACACAGACTGCTTCATTCCTTATAATGATTACAGTATTATTCTGGGCAGTACATAAGCTATATACTGTGATATATACTATTTTCTGTTTACCTTTTTAAAAATAACCATTGTTTCCTGTTTCATAAGTGTTACAAGTTGAAAAAATCCATAATAGACATTTTGATAATATTGCCTTAAGCTGTTCCTTTTCTTTCCCATATTTCCCATCTATCTTTTCCTTCAGTTACCATTGGAAGAACAACGTGGAAGTTACCAGGTTGTTCTTCCTGTCACAGGGAATATTACAATGTTATTTCTCCAGTGGCATGCTCCAAATGGAAACCTCTTCCTTTTCTAATTTTAAACCAACCCATAATCTGTTCCATGTAACCAGCAATTACTTCTTGTTTGATAGTATTCATATATTCTGCATAATAGTTACTATACCTGAAAGGACTTGATAATATGACCGTCTTGGCTTCTTAGATTTCTTGGGATCAACCAGCAGTAGCTTTGCACAACTGGATCAGAGGACATGATAAAGTACCTGGTGCTTGGGCACTGATTGATGGTCAGGTGAGCTCTGTGAATGACAGGTGTGTTGATAAAAATATGAATATGGGTCAGGAAAAAATGGGTTGGAGTATTGTTTTGTAATTTTATGCTGGCCTTTGCCCGTAACAAATAAACAAACATGGACATCACACAGCTAGAATGCTCTAAGGCTGATGACTGATTTGGTAACACTGTGTACTTCCTGGCATTAAAGAAGTGGATGAAGGAGAAATGTTAATACTTTGGCTTTCTCTCCTGAATCAAACATTGCACAAAATACATTATTTGAGGTGAATTTGTTGGCTTTCACACATTTTCTTACATAAAGAACAAATAGTTCTTTGAAAGGGTCCACTCACTGAAAGGTAAAAGCAGGGTTGTTGTTATTTTTTTGTTTTGTCTTGTCTCTCCCCACATTTGCCAAACCCATAAAGAGTCAGAAATTAACATTTTATTTTAGTATTCATGTGATTTGAGAATCCCATGCAGAGGGGCCATAGCTCAATGGTAGAGCATCTGCTTTGCATGCAGAAGGTACCAGGTTCAATCTCAGGCATCTCTACTTAAAAGGATCGGGTAACCAGTGATGTGAAAGACCTCTACTTGAGACTCTGGAGAGCTGCTGCCAGTCTCAGTAGATAGTATTGACTTTGATCAACCAATGATCTGCTTCAGTATAAGGCAGCTTTATGATGCCACAGCCCTCTTTGTTGTTTTTCATTATGTCATTTTGACATCAGAATAATAAAATACCTGGAAATTTGAAGCCATGTTCTATTGAGACTGGCCATTGGTCCATCTAGCTTAGTATTGTCTACTCTGACTTGCTGGCAGCAACACTTCAGGGCCTCAGCTACAATCTCTCTATTTGACTTTTGAAATATAAGAGCTTTCAAAAGGGCCTTTGCCATAAATACCTTTATTCCTGGATGAACAGGTCACCATTTCAGCCAACATTTATCAGCTATTCATGGTTCATTCTGTTTTGTTTTTGTAGAGGGTTACTTTCTATGGGTCAACATTACTTGATAGTTCAGCACCCCCTGGTGAAGAATTGGCAATAGAAGGAGCCCCCCAACCTGGACTTGTAACCAAGAATGGGCTTGTTGTTTTTGGCAATGATAGAAAGATGGTAAGCATTTGAAAACTATGATACTAAATGAAAGATATAACAGTCGATTCTGGAAAATATCAGGAGAAAAATGTATGGGAACTTTTTATACAAATCCAGTACTAGGTTTATGACAGCACTGCAAATAGATGTTCTGGTACAACTGTTTAGAAACAAATTTCCGTTTCTCATATTTTCCTCCCCGCCTCCTAGCTGTCTTTCAGTGCAGTCCTAAGAAGAGTTACACCCTTCTAAACCCATTGATTCTATTCACCATTGCACTGTTTATACGTAATCCTTTTTTCTCTAGTTGCTGGTAAGAAATCTACAGTTTGAAGATGGAAGAATGATCCCAGCATCTAAATATTTTTCTAGTGATGAGGTGTCTGCTATAGATCTCACTGAAGAGGAGAAAAAGATGGCAGAACATATCAAGGTAGTTCTGTGAATAATTTCTGTGTTTTAGAGGAAAGCCACAAAGATAATAATTTTTAATATGATAGCTGCTATCAAGACAAAGCAAAGGGTTGCTAAATTATCCAATATCACAATTACAAATGCAAGATCATGTAAGTGCATGCATCCTTTGAAGATAATCTGCAATAAATCCCTGGGAATACACAAACTGATTGCTTAAATATGCACGTAAATGATTTTGGATTTAGTTTGTGGATTACTTCGTGTGTTGTTTTAAATTGTTGTAAAGTTTCCTGTGGAAACACACACACACAGTGCCTGATTCAAAGGTATAAGGTTTTAGCAGCTGTAGTTTTGGGGACAACATGCATTTCTGGAGTTCAAAACAATTTAATGACATGTTCGAAAGATGTCAAAGTGCAATAAAAGCACAGGTGAAAACTGCAGTCGGAACAAATTTAAACAGCCAGTAGACTCATTTGCCAAATGTCTGGGTGATTAAGGAAAAAAAATCTTCAAGCCCTTCTTTTGTTTAGGGAGGGAATTCCACAAAACTGGAGCTCCCACAGAAAAGGTGGTCTCTTCACCTAGTGGGTCAGTGAAACCAGGAACGGCCCAGCTGTTCTGGACACCTTGATAGATGGCTTTGCTTGTGTTATCATATCAGATATTTTCCTTCTCTTGCAGTCCATTTGGAAAGGAATTTTGAGCAACGTGGCTGCGATTGAGGACTCCACCGACTTCTTTAAATCTGGAGCGTCCTCTATGGATGTTGTTAGGTAAGTCATCCTCCTCTAGTAGTCACGATCTAGTCCCTTCTACACACTTCCTTACTACCAGCCACCAATCAGGTCAATACTGAGTCACTGTACCTATTGCTGGACCTTGCATCAGCTTTGGGTTAAACTGGTTCAGGCTGGTTTCCTGAATGACATCAGTCAGGGACTTTCCAGATACTTTCCATCTAGATGCCCACAATCTAGATCCTGTCATTTCAGATACTGTCAGATACTGATATGTCAGCCTTGCTATTTCTGACAAGGACATACTACATAGCCTATTGAGCTCTATCATGGGAAAACTGAAAAAGATACCAAAAAGTTGCACAAAAATCCCCTATGTGGTTGTTTGGACCTATGTTTCCCCTTTCCCCCCTAATCTTATATCTTAAGAATGATTGAAGAGATTAAGCAAAATTGTGGTGGCCTCGAGCTACAGAATGAAGATGTCTACATGGCACCTAAATTTGGAGACTTTATCCAAATGGTTGTCCGGAAACATCGAGGAGACGACAAGGAGGAAGAACTAGTCATAGATTATGTAAGTTGATTTTTCATTTGACTCTGATTTCACATTCTCTCATACAATATAAAAAGGAAAATGATGCTATTATGAGATGCATGAAGAAGGTGAGGATGGAGGGATTTTGGCAAAATATATTATGTAACATTTATATGAACACCAAAACTCTGTTCAGACATCAAGAGCAAACTGGAGTTTGACTATGATTACCACAAATCTGGTTTATTTTGGGATTGCACATTCCCTCATCCTCCCAGGATTTTATTGATTATAAACCTACTTATTGAGAGAGAGAAAACCCACCAGATTTGCATGTGGCCAGCCCCTCACAACAAACTGAAGACCTTCTAAATCAGAAAGTCTTCAGTTGCTGATCTGCATGCAGCAGGGAAGGGAAGGGAGCAGTATATGAGAAATGAAATAAATCATGCTTGTGCCTTCCACAAAAAACTCCAAAGCTGTAATGTCTGAATGCAACCAGACACCTTTATCCTGTGTATTTCTTTAGTGGTGTGGCAAGTCTTGCTATTATGCCACTAGATATTTGGACAATCTTGTTGAAGATGGATAGGATTTTTATTCAATTTTCTTCTCATTGGCGTGATCTGATAATCACATGAATACTTGGGCATTTTCTATACCTTCTGTTTTCCACCAAAACACAATGTTTACATGTGTGTTGCATATAGGGGAAATTGAAACTTGTGTTTTGTTATGCTGTAAGGTTTCAAAAGATGTCAACAATATCACTGTAAAGATGCCACATCAATGTTTTATCAACGGACAGTTTATAGATGCTGAAGATGGAAAAACATATGACTCTATAAATCCAACTGATGGATCAGTGAGTAAACTATGCGATGTAAACCATGTGATGTACCTTCCCACAGAGGTGTGCCTGGCACCACCTGCATTCCTTTTGGTGCCAGATAAAAGACAAACCCTTTAGACCTCCTATAGTTGGTTTTAGCTATCCCTGTCTTGCTACTAGTGGTTTGTGAAAGCTCTTTTTGTTAATGGTGTTTCAACGGTTATCACCTTATTCTGTTTTAATAGTTGGTTGTGTTTTGTCTTTGATATTTGTCCTGGCTTTTTATTATATTGTCATTTTATTGTTTATACCGTAAGCCAACATAGTCATAGAGGTGGGATATAAGGTCATTTATGCATGGGAGTTTTACCTGAGGTTCGTTGCTGGCTGGCACCACACTTTCCTGTTGGGAATTTATGTGCCAGCAGTCTCTAAACTCAAATCAGCTCCTGCCCCTTTAAATGCTGCTTTGTAATTGGCTTACTTGTAGTGCTTACTGTAAGAGGAAATCCCCCCCCCCCAAACCCAATTGCCGCATAAAAAAGCATTTTAAGAACAACAACAAAAGCCCACCGGAGCAATCTGAAAGGGGGGAGAGAAATCCAAGCCTCGGTTTTAAAAAGCTTTTCTTCTGCTCAAAAAGAGCTCCAAGGAAGCAGGAAGTATTTGAATCCCTGCCTCTGGACATGCTGCTTTGTAATTGGCTGTGAGCAAAACCAAGCTTGCATGTCCCACACTTTGCCTTCTGCATGGGGATTTCACCTGGGCTTTACTCAGAGAAGATGGACGTCTCGGGTTAACAGAGGAATGGGAAGACCTGGACATTGTGAGGGCTGGCAGCAAGGTCATCTCTAATGGACAGAAAACTCACGCATAACTCCAAGGAGAAACCAAGACAGACCAGGGGCAAACTTGAAAGTACCAATACATAAACGACCTAAGTCTTTTGAATAAATACATAAAATATTGCTAATCCTTCCAACCTAGTTTATGCACAGGGTTAAAACCAGAGTGGTTGATAGACAGGGAACCCTGTCTGTTGTTCCGGCACAATCTGTTTTGGTGGATTAGACTGAAACTGAGGGTCCTTTCAGATTACCATTGTTGGCCCGATTCCAAGTGAAGCGATACAGGGACGGGTGTATCACATAGCTGATTTCACTCCATTAATGAGCTGTCTCTAAAGCTCTCTGAAGTGTTCTGGCCATTTCAAACAGCCCCGCGCTTTTTTCTCTTTTTCGCTGTGTGTTCTTTTTTGGCTTTTTAAAAGCATTCTAAGATTAGTGCTATAGCACTATAGCACTAATCTTAGATTTTTTTTTTAAAGCTGAAAAAGAACACGCTAACACGCTGAGCCCCAGGATGCCAAAGAGACACAAGCGGCTTTTCTGACAAGGTAAAAAAAAAAATCTTTTGGCAGCCAGGAGCCAAAACGGTTGTGTCTGAAATGACAGAAAAAATCCATTAGCAACCTGCGGCTCAAATGGATTAAAAGGGCAGTTTGAAAGGGACCCAAGTAATGCATAACAATGAATGATGGATTCACTTTTTTGTCCCCTCTACCCATGCAAAAAAACTAGTTTGCATCAATACGTAAGAGGAGCAAGCCTTAAAACCAAAGTACAATCTGAGCTAGTATCTCTCTATCTTCATGACAGGTGATTGCCCAGGTGTCCCTGGCTACCATCAGTGATGTTGACAAAGCAGTTGCAGCTGCAAAGGAGGCCTTTGAGCAAGGTGAATGGGGAAGAATGAATGCTAGAGAACGAGGGAGATTAATGTACAGGTATGGCAAGATTAATCAGTCACATTTCAGTATGTTTGTTTCTTTTTAAAGCTGTTTTGTCTGCTCCACCTCAGTGTCAGTCATTTAATTTTTTCCTCCACAAATGAATGAAATATATATTACAAGCTCAGATCCATCATTTGCTGTGCAAAAAAATTAATAAAAATTGAGCCAAGAAAAATTTAATTCTGCACTATGTGCAGCTTATGCAGTCCAATCAAATTTACATATATTTGCATTATGATTCACATAATGTGTGCTGCTTCTGCTGGTCAAGGAGCTCAGCCCTGTGAGCACCTGCAAGGAGGGTCTGAACCTTATGCCAAATGCTAATGCGATTGTTAGCAGTGCAACACCAGCACCCCCACCCCTTTCCCTTGCATGGCATACAGATGCTCCACAGATGAAAACTAATTAAAGGGCTTATTTGGACTGGGAGTGGATCTACTGAGGAATTTGGCCCAAGGGGGAACAGGGAGGGATGTCTCTGTGACATTCACCATTTGAGGAAAGGCTATTTCGTGCCTTTAGTGCAAAGTAATGTTTGCATTGCAGCAGCTAGTCCACTCCAGTTGCCTCAGGAGAGTTCTTATTGCATCTCTTCTATTCATGTGAAAGAATGACCATAGTGTAACGCACAAGTACAAGTTCCAGAGGTGAAAATAAACCAGTAAGGGCCAGTATGGATGGCCAGTAAGGGTCTGAACTGGTACTTCCTTTCTTCTGTTTCGAATCCCTCAAGAGAGACAGTATTGGTAAGAAATTTCAATTATTTTCACCCCTGGGCAGCCCTATATAACTTCTACCCACATGGGCTCTCTCTGAACATTGAACTATAGGGATTAGATTACATTAGATACATTCATCACATCCTCCTGTTTAGGGATAACTGGATGTCACTCTCTAATTTTTGTATTGTTTTGTGGGTACTTTAAATTGCAACAGGGAAGGTCAATGATCTGCAATAAATTAGCAAACAACTGCAAAAGCATTTCAAATATTTTCATCAAAGGGAAGTTTTCAAACAGTGAACTAACTGCATAACACCGATGCATGAAGACACAGTACAAATGCAAGCATCAGGAGATGGAGCTTTCTGTCTGTTTAGCTGCTGAGCTGTTTCCGCTGTTGAAAATGCTCAAAACACAATGGGGATTATTCATTAAATTGCTACTAGCAAATAATTGGCTTCACGTACATTTCTATTCCTGCTGTTACTGTGCCCCCTTTCCCTCTACCATGACAGCTGCTTTGTGGCTGCTTTTTGATCAAAGAACGTAACTTTAAAAATAATGAGTGAAAGTCAACAACAAATACTTTTGTAAACAATAAGGAACATAGCTGCAAGCTGACAAGTTTAGCAGGCTTATGAGTGAAAATCATCCCACCCTCATAAAAAAGGTGCGGACAATATGAAGATTAAAGGCTGGTTCTTATTGGATGTTTTTACAACAGATTTATTGCTAGCTTGTATTCATGATTTTCCAGGATATGTTCGTCGTTGTATTTCTGTTTATTTATCCAGATAAACTCTTTGTTGTTCACCACTATATTGTTAATTGCACATAATTGTTTTAAATTTTTCTATGGTTACATTTTGCTGTTTTCCTTAAAGTAGTTATATTATATTTGTGCTGGTAGATGAGTGTCTCTAGCAGTTATCCCATGTTGCTTTCCCCCTCTTTTATTGTTGTTATTGGATCCTTCTCCTTTGTTATATTGGCTTGCCTTCCCCAATTCATTTGTTTGTGTATTTAATCATTACATTTCTTGTTCGTAAGCAATGGTAACCTGGGAAGAAAAGCATAGCCTGTTTGCACACAAACACATGCATGTCACTCTTTAAACAAGAGCAGATACTTTGGAACAACAGAATTCAAGCAGAAATCCGAATGAGGGGTGAATTCCATAAGCATCCTCGATTGTAATGTTTTTGGGTATTTTTAGATAGCAATGGACTGGATCCAATGAACCATGAATGGAATGAGGTCATGGAACAGATCTATCCCCATGTAGCCACGTCCAAGCCCCCACCCCAGCCCACCCCAAAGTGGCTCATGAGGGTTGGTAGATGCTCCAGAATATAGTGAGATGTAGTGGGGGACCTGCAGCAAGAAGCAGAAATCTCCCACTGTCCCCAGTGCTACCTCCTGTTCCAGTCAAGGAAGAGCTAATGTATTCCATTCCTGGTTCTGACTGGAGAACATTGAAGGGCATGTAAAATATGAGATTGATTTTGCATATCTGTTTCCAAGATTAGCAAGATATTAGGAGAACTTTTATGTGGAGATTTCTTCAGTCTTCGACCTGTTTATTCATCACATGAAAGAATCATACAGCACCTGGGCAGACCCAAAAACATGACTTTCTACCCTTTTGTACAGATGATGCTGGGAATCCTGGACTGTATGCTGGGAGGTGCAATGTTGGCATAATAAAACCCTTGGCATATTGCAACTTCTATTTTCTTGTGATTTCTTAACCTGTGGCTACACATTAAAGCATCCATTAGAATTGGAGGACACCTGTAGTGCACTTGCACCTTAGGTCAATCTTTTGTCTGATGTTTAAAAGGGATGAAAAGGACCCTTCTTGCATCAGACAATGCCCCATATGAGTGCACAGAAATATGAAATGTTTTTTTACAACCCTACCTTCTGTGTTTTTGAAGTATGAAAACCACAATACTCAAATAAAAGAATGCAATCATCTCACTAAAGTCAGTGGTTCCACTCTCATCAATAACTAATTCAGGGCATTTGTTATTTCAGCAATGGGTTCTAGATCAAATCAAACCTGAATTGTCCATTAAAGCTAAAATGTTTAAACTGAGGCTATCGTACAAGAATCACTGGAAAAGACAATAACGCTAGGAAAAGTTGTAGGAAAAGAGGAAGGTCCAACAAGACCCAAGCAAGGCTTTAATGATAGGACTTTTTGGAGGTCATTAATTTATACGGTTGCTGTAAGTCGGAAGCGATTCGATGGCTCACATCTGCATGCAAACATGTCGTTTTAAGTTTTGTGTTCTGTTTCTGTTTTAAAGACTTGCAGATCTGATGGAGGAGCACCAAGAGGAACTGGCAACCATTGAAGCCATCGACTCAGGAGCTGTTTACACTCTAGCTTTGAAGACCCACGTAGGAATGTCTGTGCAAACACTCCGATACTTTGCTGGATGGTGTGACAAAATACAGGCAAGCAAATTTTGGATATTTAGGGAACAAAATGGTACTATACTGTTGTACATTTCAGTACTTTAGACTGGATGATCAATCTAAAGCACCTTAAATGTCAGTCATGTATAGCATAGAACAAAGAAATCTCTTCACAAGGTAATGTTTCAGATCCAAGAATATCACATTTTCAGATCTGGCTCCTGACGAGTTCGCCAAAAGAGAGGGTGATGCACAGACACTGAGGAACAGCAAGTGTAAACTTTGCTAGCAACCCTGAACTGGGAGCTGATGTACGGGACAGGGAATAGCACCTAGCTTGGACTGGTGTGACAGGTCCTTCTTTTGTACAGAGTGGGATAGTGGAGCAGAGGCTGACTCTTCAGCTGGCATCCCTCAGGTTACCACTTCCACTGTGGGTCTCCCTCCCTGCCACACATTTCTCCAGAATTCAAATTGCAAATTTGCGTGGGGTGTGTGATTCTTTCTCCAGTTACTCCATCCCCCAACATTGCTGTTGTTAAGTATCTGTGTGCCCATTGCCTAGATGTTCTGAGCACCTGGAATGCAAAAACTCTGTTTGGGGCAAGGAACAGCCCCCCTTCATTTTCATGTGCAAGGATATAGACTTGCATCCCCAGGGAAGTGACTCCCACGCCAGGGCAAGAAGCAGGTACCTGTGCATCCTCTTCCCCGCATCTGCGTGATGCTACTTCCTGTAATATTGTATGTTATTATTCTGTGATCTGCTCTGACTTGGCGTTTGCTGGGGAGGACGGCCTAGAAGTCCAATAAAATAAATAAATACTGAGCGTAAACTTGAGCAGCCACAAGATAACTGGAAGAACAGAGATAGGAATGAGCAGCTGGTGTTCCTTTTGTGTCCCCACCACAAACCCCAAGTCGTTTGCCATGGTGACCACCCATTAAGACCCAGAATATCCTCTTTTGAAGCTGGACCTCTTTTTAGCAAGGGAAGTGAGAGGTGCTTGTTCCATTTCAAACTGAGCTCCCATTTCTGCATTTCATTTTGTAGAGAGAGCTTGAGCTATTATACCATGATTTCAGTGGGGTTTTTAAAGCGATAAATGTAACATTTCACAGCCAGCTTCTGAACTTTAAGAAATAAGCCAACCGAGACATCTTTGTCCAAGCCCAGTAACGTTTGGGTGGGTAAATGAGTAACTGATGGATTTTCAGGCAAATCACAGCCTCCCTGCTTGCCAGCATTTTCTCTTTCACTTCAACAGAGAAAGCATCTGTGCTGCAAAGTGAGGGACAGACAATGAACAGCAAAGTCTGTGTGAGCAGGAGGTCCACGCATACATTGGCAAATGCATAGAGGTCCAGACTGGGAAGGAGCCACATGCACATAAAATCTGTGCCACTTTTGCAGATTATAGGAACTAAACTGATTTCCAAGAATGTAATCCAAAAGGCCTTATACACACTTACATAATAGAGTAGTTATACATAATAGCTCTTAGTTCAGTTAGGAAAATATTTAAGCTAGATTAAGTATTTAAGGTGTGTGCAGGTGTATGTGAAGGAAACACCACAATGAAGAGAGATTAATGGTGGTGAAGGGGAAACTCAATGTATAGCACTACTTCTGTACATTTAACAGCATTTGCCTGTTGGGGTATTTTTAGGAAGCGTTCTATAATAACAGAGGTTATTCAAACATGTTTATAATGTTGATGCATGTTTAATTGCCACTGTAGTTTTTGTTTTTTTAAAAGAATTGTTTCTTGTTTAGGGGTCTACCATCCCAATTAACCATGCACGTCCAAATCATAATTTAACTTTCACCAAGAAAGAACCTTTAGGGTAAGATTACTTCTTTTTGCTAATGAAAGTGGACTACATTAAACTTTTACTAATCGCAAATCTCCTCGGTCTATGTTTTGAAACCTAATTTTTGTTCCTGTATTATTTTGTATTTGTCTTCCCAACTACAGTGTCTGTGCAATTGTCATTCCTTGGAATTACCCACTGATGATGCTTGCGTGGAAAAGTGCAGCGTGTTTGGCTGCTGGCAACACCTTAGTTCTGAAACCAGCACAGGTAACATTCAGAAGGGCCAATAATGACTTTAAATGAGACGTTGCTCTAAAACAGAGGCCAGCAATCTTTTCTGATTCAAGACTCAAACTACATCAAAATTCAGAGCAAGAGATCAACCATGATTAAGCCGTTTTGCATAACTGAAAATGTACAACTTAATATTGCTTGATAATTGAGGTGCTGGTTAATAACCCATAAGGTTTCTTAAGTCCTAACACTGCTTGTTGTGAGTCCTGTATTAGGAAGTGGCAACATGATGTCTCACAATACACAGAAGCACCCTGCACAATTATTTTCACGTGTGTGTGTTAAGTGCTGTCAAATTGCCTCTGACTCATGGTGACCCTATGAATCAATGTCCTCCAAAACGTCCTATCCTTAACAGCCTTGCTCAGATTTTGTAAATTGAGGGCTGTGGCTTCCTTTATTCAATCAATCTCTTGTTGGGTCTTCCTCTTTTCCTGCTGCCCTGCTGCATGATTGTCTTTTCCAGTGACTCTTGTCTCCTCATAATGTGACCAAAATACGATAGCCTCAGTTTAGTCATTTTAGCTTCTAGGGTCAGTTCAGGCTTGATTTGATCTAGAACCCACTGTTTGTTTTTTGGCAGCCCACAGTATCAGTAACACTCTCCTCCAACACCAGATTTCAAAGGAATCTACTTTCTTCCTATTCGTTTTCTTCAATGTCCATAAATCTGGGCACAGTTTGCGCTTGATTTACTGGTAGCTGTTCATGTCACTCATTTACCTTTCTGTAAAGGATGTCAAAGAAGCCCTTTTGTCTCAAAAAAAAAAAATGCTTGCCTGCCATTCCCTTTGTATAACAGTTATTCTAGCATCTCACCTGCCCCTTCAATATAACTCAAGCGAAAAGTTTGATTTTCTTTCTTTATAGAGCCATATTTGGTTCCATACTGAGGCACATTTGGATCTAGAGTCACAGACCCTTACACTTAAAGTTCTACTGACCCTGTCCACTTAAAAGTGAATTCACTGGTAAATCAGTTGTGTATTATTGGTCAAGAGAATTACTATGCAACACCACTGGTAGTCACATGCAACACTCTGAGTAGATCAGTGTTCACTCATAAATTAGATCTCCACGTTGAGGGGGAATTGATATATAACAGATGCATATCCTGGACACTTTCACTGCAATATGGAATAAATTTACTGAAATATTTTGACAAGGCAATGATCATTCCAACAGTTTGGCAGGCCAGACTCCCCCGCCTTTATCCCATTTCCTCTCCATCTTTTTCTAGTTTTATTAGCTCTCTCCCTTCCTCCCCACTTTTCTACCTTTAAAAAATAATCTTCCCTTTTAAATTAATGTATCTCTAGAGATGTTTAACTATCTCATGTCACAGGGGTACATTATTCATAGCCAGGATGAGTGGATTGGGTCTAGGAAAGCTCCTACTCTTTCATAAAGGAACTGGGCTTTTTTTCAATGTTTGTTTTAAATAGCAAAAATAATTAAGTGTTTAAACTTTAAAAACAAAAGAAACATAATGATATATTCAGTAGTAAGGGATAAACAGAAACAAGGACAGGGAAAGATATTAAAGAATCATAGGGAAGTCTGCTCAAAAGATAGAAAGAATATTTCAAAGCACTACATAACTTGTGATATCAGTAGCGGCATTAGTATCAGTATCAATAGAACATTGTCCTATGTTAGCGATAAAAATGTTGATATTATTACAGTGCACTGGATGGTAAGTACTTCATCCCAGGAAGTGAATGCATAATGGATCTTCCTCTTCCCATTGCAGTCTGCTGTTCTCTCTGAGTCTTGCTTGTGAGGCCAGTGGACTCCCAGGAACAATATGGGGTACATGCTGGGGGTCTATAGGTGCAGGGGGAATTTGCAGAAATCAAATACAAATAGAAAAACCAGCAGACCTAATGGAAGGAACCTTCGGATATCTGTTAAAGGTAAAGGTCCCCTGTGCAAGCACCGGGTCATTCCTGACCCATGGGGTGACGTCACATCCCGACATTTCCTAGGCAGACTTTGTTTGAGAGTGGTTTGCTGGTGCCTTCCCCAGTCATCTTCCCTTTACCCCCAGCAAGCTGGGTACTCATTTTACTGACCTCAGAAGGATGGAAGGCTGAGTCAACCTTGAGCCGGCTACCTGAAAACCAATTTCCGTTGGGATTGAACTCAGGTCGTGAGCAGAGCTTGGACTGCAGTACTACAGTTTACCACTCAACTACATTAAAATGTAATTTATTCAATACTTCGATGCATATACATCTGAACTGGACCATCAACCTGGTTATCACGTGCGTTTTTACTTAGGTCACTCCTCTGACTGCCTTGAAGTTTGCAGAGCTCTCTGTCAAAGCAGGATTTCCCAAGGGTGTTATAAATATTCTACCTGGCTCAGGTAAAAACATTGATGCAAATGGGAGATACATATTTCCTGTTGAAAGCATAGCTTGGGTGGAGTGGAGTGTGGCACAGTTAAATAACCAAAGCAGTCCCTAACTATATGAAAATTCATAGTGTTTCACTTTGCATATTTCATCCAGGTGGTTTAGCAGGACAACGCTTGTCTGAACACCCAGATATTCGTAAACTTGGATTTACTGGTTCAACGCCAATTGGGAAACAGATCATGAAGAGGTTAAGTATTTCCTGGATTCTTATTGTTTTTACATTTTCATATTTTGGGGGCATATCCTTGACCCAGAGAGCCTTCCATGTTGCAAACTGCATGGCACTTGCTGTGCATGAGAATCTTCCCCCAGCCACCAGTTGGGGGATTCTACTCTAAGTGCTCTCAGAACTGATGGTAATACCTGTAGTGCACACGCACATTATTTGAACACTCTCAGGAGCTTGATACGAGGGCTTTGCCTACCACTGCAATGTAAGCAAGTAAAGCACAATGAGCATGGAACAGCCTATTTCAGTTAATGGGTTTTACCCCCTTATTGCAGACGTGAGAAGGAATATATGAATTCGAGGGGAAGGGTGTTTGTGTATATCCCCATCTAGGCTTTGAGGAGGACTGGGCGGCACATATAGTTCTCCCCTCCCCTTTTTTTATCCTTACAACAACACTGTGAAGGAAGTTAGACACTCAGAGTGACTGGCCCAAGGTCATCTTGTCAGCTTTCATCTCACTTATGGGGAATTGAACCAAGTTCCTACTCCAGCGCTCGAACCTCTCTACTCCACATGTGGGCTGCAGAGACTGAGGCAATGCTATTGAAATTGTGAGCCCAGGCAAGCTTAACATGCCCATTAAAATATGTATAGCAAATAGTATTACTAATTTGACCTGTTCTGGGGGAGATAAATGATAAATATACTCAGGTTTGGAAGAGTATAGTTTCCCCGACTGAGTGTTGGGGGAAATGATGCTAAATGTCTGCATGCTTACCATGATGTTGATACTCCTTTTAGTTGTGCAGTCAGTAACCTGAAGAAGGTTTCCTTGGAACTGGGTGGAAAATCTCCACTGATTATATTTAATGACTGTGAACTTGACAAAGCTGTGAGGATGGTAAGTCTGCTTTTAGTTACAGTACATGATACTAATTATGCATTACACACGTGCTTTAGACCATTGTGACTTTAGGTCAAAGTGCTCTTTTGTGCCTCCAAAGCTACTGAGGGCCGCAGATACCCCTTGGGAGGTGTCACCCATTATCTACATGCACTTCTTACAGCATGCAAGGCTTTGCTGTCCTGTACTTCATAGGTGTTTAACACCCACAGTACTCCATGCAAGATTAATACAGAACCATGAACATCTGTACACATGAACACGACTTATACTGAATCCATCATTATGGATTGGTCCAGCAATATCAGTATTGTCAACTCAAACTGGTAGCTGCTCTCCAGGGTCTCAGGTAGTAGTCTAACATCACCTACAAGCCACCACAGTACAGCCATAGCCCTCTCTAAGAAGGATGCTGTAGATCCAACATTACAGATGTCTTGTGATACTTTTTGGACTGAGATCTGGCTCACTCTTGCAGTCTCTTCACACATTACAGAATACACAGGTTGAGTGTACTCTGCATAACAGCAATATGTGAGTTGCAGGTTCCCCTTAATTGCCATGTGTGTGTGGTGCCTGATTCAGATTGTGACTGTGGTGCACATGGAGAAGTCGTTTCAGTCTTCCCAGTGCCACTGTCCTGACTTGAAACAGTCGTGGGTGGGGGCTGCTGTTTGGTCCATTGAGGAAACCTGCAACTCCACAGTCATGCAGACCAGATCTTGAATGGAGTGAAGGAGTGATAGGTACAGTTCTTCCCTCAGTTTAGGTTCTCTGGTTCCTAATGTTTCAGATCATTCATGATACAGAACATGTGCCAATTCATCATTTCCATGTCAAGCAAACAAGGAAGAATATTGCACTTGGAACTAGGGATATGCAGTGCTGCTCAAAAATTATATGTATTTTTTAGATCTGGATCTCAGGGAGCTGAAAAATATAGGTGTTTCTGGGTTTCAAATACTGGTTTGGTATTCAGATCCAGGGTTTTTTTTTGGGGGGGGGGGGTCTTCCAGTATTTTTTGACCCCATTATTCCCTGTGGTGGCCAGAGGGGCTGTTTTTAAAATTACTGGCACCAAAATTGCGGTGGAGTTGCTGGTGCCTGTCCTTTTAATAACCTCCAAATTTCAAGTTAATTTAACTTCTTGGGTCCCTGAAGAAGGTGCCTCTATCCATCCTCCACTGATTCCTATGGGGAAAGTAAAATGTTAGCATCCACACCAATGTACACCCCAAGAATCACCCAAGCCAAACTTAAAATCAGAGAATTCAGCCAATGTACAACCTGAGAGTCTACAACATCAAACATGAGAATCCACCACAAAAATCAACCACGACACAAAACAACTTGAGCAAAGAATGCAACTTTGCAAAGTCAACAATTTAAAAGGGAATAATCTAAGACAAATCAACCTGGCAAGGCGATACCAAGCCTGGGAAGACACAGACCCCTTCCCCCAAGAACAACCAGTCCTAGGAGGCTTCAAACACTAGCTCTTGATACTCTTGGTTAATCCCTAACATTTCCAGGATTTTTCAAGACCCATTTACCTATCCCAAAAAATCCTGGATACCATCTGGAGACCTGAATGTATATTAAAAAAAATACCTTATTGGTATTTTTCAGATATATATTTGGTTTGGATAGTAAGTAAAATTTTATTACAGCATTGCCATTCTGAAAATACTTAGTTTGGTTTGGATATATCCAAATGCATATCCCTACATGGAACCTTACTTTCCTTCCATTTCCCCCATTGTTTTAGGGAAAGTAGCTTGTGTGGTTTCTTGTTGGGTGCCTGGTCTAGACAGGGAATGGGGCCCCGACCTAGTGGAAGAGGAGTCTGCCGGCTCCTAATCACATCGAAAGCAACCAAGGCAGAAAGCAGTGGCAAGCCAGATATAACATGCTAGAGGCTGCCAGCTACCAATCACTAACACCTCGTATCATTTACCTTCTGTTCCATCTAGAATCTCATCATAAAATTTGTTCCAGAGGTACAGATTTTCCTTTGGCAAAAGGTTTGTTAATAACTGCAGGAGAAGTTGTATGTTAATGTATTAATATATAAGAAGATAAGAGTGTGGCAAATGCAATAAATAAATAAAGCCCTCCCATGGGATTTTTTTTTTCCTTCTGATGCAGGGCATGGGGGCAGTTTTCTTCAACAAAGGAGAGAACTGCATTGCGGCTGGTAGACTGTTTGTGGAAGAATCCATTCATGATGAATTTGTTAGGAGAGTGGTAAGGGATTTATGCAGTTAGGGTTTAATATAATTCTGTTTTATTCTGGGAACTTAAAAGTGTTTGCATTGGTGTTTCTGGCTTTGTGATAACTTAGGCTAAGGTACATTTTCATAAAGTTCAGTGTGTCATAAACCCGCCCTGGGTCTATGTGTGCTTACATGCACATAGTGTGTTTGTAAAGCATGCTCCTCTTCTTGCCACCACCACCCCAAGTTAAGATCCAGCCTTCCATGTTACCAGTGATCTGAGGAACTCTAGTAAAGTACAAAGGGCAGAGTTTCCCAGTTTCTTCCGTCCTTCTCCTGTGCGTGTTTGAGCATGAGTGAGTGCTTAATGTGTGTTTGAACCACAGCCTGCTCTCTTAAACAGGAAAACTTTATTGTTTTTATTGTTACTAAGCTACAACAGACGACAGGGAAAATAACTATCACTCCTACTGGTTTACAGCTTTAAGGAAACTTACAAGAAATATAACACTAAGCTAAACTTAGCAATACAAAAGATTCCCCTCCGACATCCCCCCGCCGGAATGTCAGTGGAACAAATGCACATCTTGACTCCCACCTGCTCCATTCGAGGAATCCCACTCCCAGCATTTGAACAAAGACTAACAGATGTTTCCCACCTTTTAACCTTTCACATCTTTGCTGGCGGGAAGCCTCTTGCTCAGTCCAGATTTAAAGAACTCGCCCCACATGGGAAGGTGAACCCCAATCAACCCCAGGCACACATCCACACATCTCGATATCCTGATCACGTTTTACAGCAGCTATCCATCTTGCCCTTCCTGGCAGATAGATAAAGGTAGTCCCCTGTGCAAGCACCGGGTCATTACTGACCCATGGGTTTACATCACATCACAACATTTACTAGACAGACTTTGTTTACGGGGTTGTTTGCCATTGCCTTCCTCAATAATCTACACTTTACCCCCCAGCAAACTGGGTACTCATTTTACCAACCTCGGAAGGATGGAAGGCTGAGTCAACCTTGAGCTGGCTACCTGAAACTGACTTCTGTTGGGATCGAACTCAGGTTGTGAGCAGAGCTTTGACTGCAGTACTGCAGCTTACCACTCTGCAGCACAGGGCTCCTCTGCACTTCAGAAAAGCAGAGTCAATCTTCATCATCATTATCCACACAATTGTTGGCAGTCATTACAACAATCCTGAAAAGTAAGCTGGCATAATTTTCTCTGCCTTGCCAAGGGGGCAGAGGCAAGATTTGCACCTGGGACCCCTTAGATCACAGTTCATTGGCTACTATATGCTGTACCACTAAGGTGCCTAGCCTGATATGGAATGATGTTATGTCCTAATACAAGCTATCCAGACTGCCAGTGAAAAGCAAAAATAAAACTAAAAAAAAACGCAAAAAAAAAAAAAAAACCCAGCCATTTTTTTCTTGGACCTAGTTATAATGCTGTGTTTCAATCATAATGACATTACAAGACATCTGTCTAAGTATTTCCCAAGCCATTTCTGGTATGGCCTCCTGAAGCGGTGATCTACTTCTGGTGCAAGGGGACAAGTGGGTACAACAGATACAGGTGGCCCAGCTGGGCTAGCGTTATTACCCAGCCTCTATGTGACTCAGGCTGTCCACATGGGAAAATCCAATTGTCCATTACTGCTACAGTGCAGTGACGGTGCAGAATCCACTAACATGCAAGTGCAGCCTTGCGTTTCAGCTCCCTCTTATGGGAGTTCTGTGACAGAGAGGAACAGCTGCCCTTATTCACCAATTGACTTTGAATACCATAGCCTCGACTACTGCTTTAGACAGGATTATGACAATGCTTCCAGAAGATCATAGCCATTTCTTGAACCATGTGACTCCCCCCCCCCCGCAAATCTCTGGATAACCTGTAGGTGGAAGAAACCCAAAAGATGAAAATCGGCGATCCACTGGACAGATCCACAGACCACGGTCCCCAGAACCATAAGGCTCATTTAGTAAAGCTTCTGGAATACTGTGAAATTGGAGTGAAAGAAGGAGCGACATTGGTGCACGGAGGAAGACAAGTATGTAGACCAGGTAAAATGAGGCCTAAAGCAGTTAAATGGATCGATTTTGAATGATTAATAATGCGTTCCGGGGCAGCAGTTGTAGAAAGTCTTTTTTTAACACAAGTACTTTAAAAAGTTGCTGGCAGGTGCCATCATAGAAGAGGCCAGGAATTGCTCTTCCCAAACGTGCCTGTTGTGATACATAGGCATACCAATGAAACTACTCTTCTCCCTTTATCCTTATGGAAATGTTTGCAGATAATTAATTAATTCAATTGCATAAGTTTTATGAACCAAGATTTCTTCAATCCAGCAGCTAAAAAGGTACTTCACATTGTTTATATAGCTGGAATGTTTGGAGAAATTGAACAAATCCTTAGATATTTAGGAGACATGCTCTATGTTGCCACGTTTTCTTTGGGGGGGGGGGTATTCAGGGATGCTGGAAGCTAAAGAGAACCAAATCAAGTACTTAATGGACATTTTTTCCCTGTAATTATCAACCAGACTTTATTTATTCTTGTGATAAAAAGCTTGGCCTGCATACTTATTCATGCATAAATCCCTATTGTTGTAGATATAAAAGCAGACTTACATCTACCAAGGTGCTCTATATTTAATGACAGTGTATCATAGGACTTCTGTGATAGAAACCATAGTAAGTCATTCCCTTCCTCACAATCATGCTTAGAACAGCAGCAGAAGGTAAATATGATACCTGAGGACTACCATGTTGTGAAGCAGTCTACTCTGGATGAGCAAATTCCATGCTTGTGAGCTACCCAAAGCATCTGGGTTCGAATGCTTTAACATCCAAATCTTCGAGGGGATAAAAATGGTACTTAAAGATACAGGCTAAAGAAAAGGTCCTCAATCAAGTAAAAAGTACCTTTTTAAATCAAAGGTCTATTAATCTAAACCATTTAATCAACTAAGTGTAACTCTAGGTAAGTTATTTACAGGGTAACTCCTGGTATTGCAAATGACTTTATTAGTTTGGGGAAGCAATACATATCACAGGATCACCAATATAGCAAGGACGTCCCTGAGATTTCACAATTTGCATGAATCGCCATTGCCTTCTCTAGGTTTTTTCATGGAACCTACCATCCTGACAGATGTTGAAGACCATATGTATGTTGCAAAGGAAGAATCTTTTGGCCCTGTAATGGTCATTTCCAAGTTCAAAGATGGGTAAGTCCTGCTGCAGTCACCTGTTCAGTACTATTATTCTGTTGGTGCAAGGATTATGAACACAGATGAGAAAAGTAGGTAAATTTTGGTTTTCTGTTGTGTACTGTGAAGTTGGGTCAATGCTACATTCACAGGACTCTTCTGTGTAGCCAAATTAGTGACAAAAGATGGATGCCAACCAAGCCCTGACAAGTGATAAGAAAAGGCCAAAAACGGAAATGGTGAGTCAGGGTGTAAATTAGGATCTTTGACCCCTCTCCTAGCACAAGTGATTCTCTCTCACTGCAGGGATGTTGATGGAGTACTAGAACGAGCCAACAGAACAGAATACGGCCTGGCTTCAGGGGTCTTCACCAAAGACATAGGCAAAGCTCTGTATGTCAGCGACAAACTGGAAGCGGGAACGGTTTTTATTAACACCTATAACAAAACTGATGTGGCAGCCCCATTTGGTGGATTCAAACAGTCTGGCTTTGGAAAAGATTTGGGTAAGTAGTCGTTTATAAAAACACAAAACATTGCAAAGTAATGCTTATTTGTTTATTTTTAAAGCTAGGTGTTGACCACTGTCCTCAATTGAGTTTGAAGTTTAGCATTACATGGTTGATTTGTATCCTAACTCAGCAGTTTTGCAAACACAGAACAGAAGTAGCAGGAAAGACAGCTTGACCCCCCACACTCTTTTCCTCAACGGCAGAGCCCGCCACAAGAGCGTGGATGTCTTGCATTCAGTTCCCACAGCTGATAGCGTGGGCCACACCCTACATGAAATGAGCACAATTTATCCTAGAATGCTCTGTGATACAATGAGGTCCCTGCAGGTAGAAAGCTTGAAAGCCTCTGTTGTAGTGTATGCTGTTCATGCAGCAATAAGCTCAATTATAACAAAATATGAAGGGGATAGTGGAGAAATACAATCCACCTTTGGAGTAAAGTGGAGGAGGATAACATAAAAATGGTTCTCCCCTTACAAAACCAGTAACATTTTGAAGTCAACTTGTCCGTTTAATGGAAAAAGTTAAAAAACGTTAGGGTTGAGTTGTTGGTTTTTTGCATTGGGGTTGGTTTTTGTTTTGTTTTCTGCAAGCACAGGAGCTGAACTCTTGCATACTACAACTATTTAACACTCCTAATTTACTTCAGGTGAAGAAGCACTTCATGAGTATCTCAGAACAAAGGCGGTAACCGTGGAATATTAAATCAACGAACAGATTCAACTTTAACATATTTCCTCAAGCACAAGGCAGAATGGCAGAACTGCAAACAGACAAAACTGTTTGCTGGCATTGCAAAAACTAGAACCTCATCCCACTGAGCCAGGGAAGAATACTTGCATTCCTAACCAGAGTCAGACATTCTCTCTTCAGCTATAACATTTGTTGCAAAGCACTGTATTGCCTAGATCCACTAGCGGAATCTGGTATTTGGTAGGGACTTGGGTAAGTCAAAGACTTTTCTGTGAAATATCTTTAGTTGTAACCTCATTTATTGTCTTGGCTCCATTATCCAATACAGTTAACTAAAATCTCATTTGCAAGGTTACTGAACATCTAGTGGTGGATCCGAATCTATGTAACAGTGCACCAAAGTCTCCAGCTCCCTAAGTGAGAAGCAAAGTGCTAGACTGCTTGTTTACTCCAAAGTCAACACATGGCTTTCTTGACTTGAGTTTCTAAAACAGTGCATTACACCAGCATTAAGCGTCTTTAGTTCTGAAACACAAATCCAGCATATTTTAAGCAGCAAAGAAAGCCACTTGACTCTAAACATTGTAAATAAATTCAAGGAAGTGCACTTACTATGATATACAGAGCTTGACATCTGTGTTAAAACTATGCATATAAAAGCTATAGCAAATATTTTATAATCTGATTGCCAATAAGGAACATGTAATCAAGAGTTGTGAATGCAAATTACATTAAATGGAGTGTGCTTTACAATCCTGAAAGAGTATTTCTGCAGTGCATACCTCCACCCCACTTCTGCTTTTCTTTTGGAAAAAAGGTTTGTACTATTATATTGGCTCCTCCACCTTTCCAGAACCACAAGAGACAGCTGGAATACTTCTACATTGCTTCTACTGGATACATTTTCTGAAAAACAGATGGCAGGAAATGCAGCTTCTCCATTCATTTGAGGAAGATTTAGGGGAAGGAGGATTATTGCTGTTTCTGTAATATTCATCCTTGTCTTTGCTTGAAAAGTTGTCATTTTTATTCAAATCCAGACAACTTGGAAAAAGTTTCACTACAGAAATGGAACTGCCCAACAAAGACCCCCAGAGAATCATTCAGAATAATTCAGTGTCAGCATTTTAAGCACAAAATTGTATAGTTTGTTCTAATTATAGTATTTAATACTGGAAAAACAGGACATGTTGCAAAAAGCGTCACTTTCAAGAAACAATGTTACTTTATCAAACAAAATCATCCTACATTCGCTAGACACATATAATTTCAGATGCATCATATGACTGTTAGGTTAAATAATACACAAACTTTCTACTACCTGTGGACTTCAGATTAAAAAACATGAGATGTAGCCTACATAAGTTTCCCCCCTAGTCTGGCCATGGTGTAAAAAAAAAAAAAAAACAAAAAAACACCCAGATTGCAAGACTTTCAATAAGTCAACCAACATACTCACCTGGGACTTCATCCCAGGTACTATTCCTTACCCATAACAACAAAAAGCCAACGAAGCCAACATAATTTTTCCCTTCCTTATAGCATACTCTGGGCCAGCTCTTGCAACACTACATGGGAGCTTCTGGTATCGCTTCTGTACCATGGTGGGCTGTAACATGCAACAGCCGTTCACCGCCTCCTTCACCTAAATACCAGCTTTACATCCAGGACAGAGGCCAGTGCTGCCATGCAGGCCCCAAACAACTGGAACAATCCAGATAGTGAATAGTTCTCATATGAAATCATTGCCAACAGCTAAATCATTTCCAACAGCTTCTGCTGTGGAATTGAAGGAAATTGTTCATAAGAAATAGCCCTAAAGATAGTCCTTAGGTGATTTGACAGACGCAGTTCCTTTATTTTTTCCAATGCCGTACATCTTTTTGGTTTGTTTGTTTGCTCCATGCTGGCCAAGGCGAAACAGGGTGCCCTCATTAGTCTCCTGTCTTTGGACTTGCAGAGAGATCTTTCTTTTTTCTCACCAGTCTGAGGTGAAGTCAGCAATCTAGTTTCCAGAAACACTTGGAAACAAAGCAGCTTGCCCAGAGGACTCTTATCTCAGATGTAACCATGCATGGCATGCAACAGAACTGGACATCTGAAATAGTTATGAAACACCTACTCATTAGATTTACTGTCCAAAACTTCTATTTTGCCTTCTCCCTTGGGTTTAGGAAGCTTAAGGTTGTCTACAGTGACCTCTTCACAGACAGAGCTATCATCAGAGTCATCTTCTGAGGCTGAATCCTCTTCCTCTGAACTAGAACCACTCAGTTCCACCAAAGCCACATTCTGCAAAGATAACAATTGAAATCACAAAAAATGTTCATTGTAAAGCTGAGATGTAAAGATAAGACAACTTAGAACAAAACTGAGTATATCCTGCCTTCATTGAGCAACCCAATAGTGTTGGATCTGAAACAGATCTCAATTGTCAGTCTCAAACTATTCTTATGATGTTGCTATGCAATTCACTATGCTGTAAGATGAGGTAATGCCCAAGAATACATCTGGGCTTTGCGGGAAAAATCTGGACAAACCCATAGAAGAAATCAAAAGCCATGGTAGTTTAATAGAACCTCCATGTTCTGCTATATGAAGGGATCAAACGAGAGAAGATGCTGATGCCCTCATACATGAGAAAGTTTCTCAGAAGTGTTTTGGTGGCCAATGCTAGACTTCAATAGACTTAGAAGGGTTAAACTTTGCTTAGGATTTAACAGGAAGAGATTCACTTTGGTCTGATCTGGTATGACTCATCCTCTGCTCTTAATCAGATATGTTAGGCTCAGACAAGCAAGATACTTTACTGATAGTAAGTGGCATAGCTCCTCCAGATAACAAAGCTCACACAAATCTATAGTTTTCAAAATAGATATTGCTAAGGAGGAAGGGAAAGAGATAACTGCTTATTTTGCACAAGGTAAAAATGGGTCAGATGCATGAAGCTGAACCATAAACAATATTCTTACCATTTCAATAACGTTTTCAGTCGAAGCATCTACATGTTCAATATTGAAGTCTTCAACAGGAACATTTTCCATTTCTCTTCTTAGGTCATCATTTGCGTTGGCCATATGTGGTAGAAAGCTCTGTACCCTATCCAATACTAATACATGAAAAAGTCCTTATGGAGATCGGAATACCAAAAAACCCACATTCATTTAAATCTATATTTATATGCCAACCAAGAACTCAATTTAACCAGCACCACATTTGAACAGAGATGGGTCCACACCCCTGACAGACCAGAAAAAAACATAGGGAGAGGGGAAGCAGTTCACTACATAGACAGAGGGGATGATTTAAAAAAATTGCTTACAATAAATATTAGTGATCTACTAGTTAAGTTTCTTCCTTCACTACAATCTTTCAAACTGCAGATTTTCATAAAACTCTTGTGTAGGGTTTGAGAGACCCAGGTCAAATCTCCATGCTGTCAGGAAGTTTGCTGGATGACCTGGGCCATTTGCTTATTTTTCAGCCTAACCTACATCACAGGGGTGTTGGGAGGGTAAAAGGAATATGGGAGAACCACACATGCCACTCTGAGCTCCTTGGAGAAAGGGCAGAATAAAAACATACTAAATAAAAAGTCTTAGGCCTTATTTTCCGATGTCAAGAGTTTCAAAAGTCTCTGCTTCTCACTTTAGAGCCTTATCAGTTAGAGAAACAAGGAGCACTCATAAATTTACATTCAAATCCCACCTGCTTTTTCTAGATTTGCTCAGAGCATTACAAGTTCCAAAATAATATTTCTAAGAACATAACATTAAATTGCTGATCACACTAAAATAAAAAACAAAACACCCACAACTATTAAGCAAGTATCCTTATCACAAAAGCGAATGTTTATTTTGAAGTGTCCCAAGAGCTGGAAAATTAATTTGAATAGTCTACTGCTTGTATGTATCCTACTTTGCATTTAACACAGTCAAATCAATTTGGCACTTCTGGAAAGGTTGTGCAAAACTAATATTAAGGGTTTCCTCTCCAATGTGAAGTTCCCAAAACTATTCACGTGTTTTTAAAATTTAAAAGTCATGAGGAATTTTGAGGATGGAATTTCTGTTTTGTTTTTGGTTGCCTTAATATTTGATGGTTTCAGATTCTGCTGAACTCTGGAGCAGTAATTCTTGATCAGAAATGATCCTATACAATTCTTTTTCAGTTTGTGAAATACATGTACATCCTCTTTCAGGAAAAGAAATACTTACTGCTGCTCCTTGGTACCCAGACTGTGTGTGACTTCATGGCCTTCTTATTCTTTTGCTTTGAATCCAGTAGTAGCGTCTCATGAATACCTGCAAACGAAAAGCCGCACATTATTCTGATTTTTAAAATCCTATTTTTCTTTCGCAGAGGCTCTTCATTCATTACAATTAGCAGATACAGTGAACCTAACTGCCATGCACACCATGCTGTGTGAAATGCACTTATACATGTTCAACAATGCCTGCAGTGCAGGAACCTGTGGTGAAACACTAACATGCAAGAAAATACACACATCAGCCTAACCTTACAGAACAATGTGCCCAGTCTGTAAACATGTGAAGTGAACCACATCTATAGTGTAGTGCAGGATTTCTAACCCTGTTCAAACTGCAGGCACTTTTGGAATTCTGAGAACAGTTAGTTGGTGCAATAACAAAATGGTCACCCAAAGGTGGTGAGACTAATCACAGCCATGAAGGCTGGTTCAAACCACTAAACACTGGAAAGTCTCAATAAAATTTTTAAAAGGTTCTGACCCAAGCATTCTCCTGTGGTGGAGGCAGCCATTTCCATATAAAGATAATGCCTTCTGAAGTGGAGGAAAGCTAGGATTGTCTGTTTGCTTTAAGGAACAGATGTTTTGGGAAAGAAAATGTTTGGGAAAGGAGATGTTCTGAGACATTCACAGGCATCACACCAGGGCCACCAGCGTAATGCACATAGTGAGAGTACTGCTACAAAGCTAGGGCAGTTTGATTCCTATATCATACATTTGTGAAGGCTTATTTAGAAAACATGCTTTCCCACAACACCAATATCAGCCCTCACAGGAAAATGCAAGTACTGTTTCTGAACAAAAACTGCACAGCAGTTCATAAGGGAGGGGGAACAGCACAGTGCATTTATGAGCACTAACTGGACATTCATGAAGCAGCGAGCAAGCTTTGGAGTTAATCAAAGCTCTTAATCAGGCTAAATATTATGCAAAAATAATAAGGGGAGAGAGCAAAAACGATATTGCTTGAGCACGATGGGGGGAAAAAAACAGTCTTGTTTAAAGACTAACAAAAATATTTTCTGGTAGGGTATGTATGAGCTTTCGTGAGCCACAGCTCACTTCTTCAGATACAGCTAGAATGTGAATCCATCTGTCTTCACAAAGTAGGATACATACAAAGTAGGCTTCAACTTCCAGCCTAAAAAAAAAGCTCTGCTGTAACTCAAAAGTCTGCTCATTCCTGTGTGATGTCTCAGCAGGTCTTCACCCAAGTTCTTGTGCCACTGTTGCTTTTGCACTGCATCCCACCGACTCCCTTCTCCGCTAAACCCAGGACACGCGCGTGCAAACTAGTTTTAAAGCAAGCCGCCAGGCAAACGAGAGGGGGTTCCCTTTCCCCCACCCAGGCAGGGTCGGTTACCTCCGCCGCCTTCCACGGAGAGCAGCTCCCGGGACACAGCCCGGCACGCGCCGCCTGCGTTCAGCGCCATCCGCCTCTTGCCAAGCTCCTCTCCCCGCACGCGCCTTCCCCAGGGGAAACCGGAACTCAAACGAGACAGGGAGTAGTGCGAAGCGCAGAGCGGCCTCGCAAGAGCAACGGCGCCACCTACAGCGTGGAGGTCAGGATGACTGGTGCAACCCGGAGAGGACTCGTTCTTGGGCTTCCAGGCTGGATGCAGGGCCGGATTTAAGTATAAGCTAAACAAGCTATAGCTTAGGGCCCCACAATCTTGCCCCCCCCCCCAAAAAAAAAATTTAAAAGGAAAAAAAACCTGGATGTACATTTCCAAAATATAAGATAAAAAACAAATAAAATAAAATAAATAAGGCTTGGCTTCCTGTCCTGAAAACCTCCAGACTAACAAAGACTACAGTCCACAATAGCCATGCAGATTAGCCTTGGATTTCACACATTAACAGATCACTTCAGGATACAATGGTTCCATATTAACATACCACACCCTCATTAGCACATTATCTTGATACTTACAGGTCAATGATTAGCACATTACCTTGGATGCTTTTTGCAGGACAGTGATACAGCTCAAACCCAACCCCTTTCTGACTATATATTACTCTTCCTACACACTTGACACTGAGAGACGCTGTCCTTCAGTGTTCCTCCTCTGAAGATGCCGGCCACAGCTGCTGGCGAAACGTCAGGAAAGAAAATACCAAGGCCACGGTCACACAGCCCGGATAACCTACAAAAACCAATGAACTCTGACCGTGAAAGCCTTCAACAAAATAAAATAAAACCTACCTACAGCAACAGTTTGCATTATTAAGTTTGTTATGAATAAAAAATCATTTTAAGTTAGAGCTTAATAATTATTTCACTATTAATATACTTCTTCCTAATTGTATTTCAGTTCAGCAATTACTTTGATAAAATACATATTTTGTTATGTGCAAGTGGCTTTAGATACCTATTAGGTCCATAAATTACCATATAGCATACATTCAACACAAAAAAAACAGTGACAATTTGTTGTTGACAAAGGACAGCTGGACATATAAAGGGCCCCATTACCTTCAATAGCTTAGGGCCCTCATCAAACCTAAATCCGGCCCTGGCTAGATGTTCAATATAGAAATCCTTCCTCGGGATATGAGTGTTATCGACCACATCGGCAACACACACCGTTTGAGACAGGATCAGAAGCAGTGGCCTGGCTTTGCCATAGAGGGGTCAGCCTTCCCCCCGCAGTGCCTTTTAGGTCTGCGCGCTATGCAAAATTCCTATAGACATCCCAGATGTGTAGCAAGACGGGCCCAGGAGAGGAAGTAGCAGTGGAAATTATGTGACGCCGCAATGGCATGGGAATCTTCAATATTGGGCAGGAGGCATAGGGCGAAAACGCATGGTCGCTTTATCCTCCTTTAATCCCTGTTTCAGCCAGGATTCGGCCTGGATCGAATGCATGCATTTCACCTAATGCGCATTCGATCCTGGCTAAAACAGGGATTAAAAAAGGTTAAAGCGGCCATGCGTTTTCGCCCATAGTATCTTCCTCTCTGGCCACTGCGGCTGCTAGTAAGGGACAAAACTGGGCTCTGCGGCAGAGCGACAGCAACACAGAGGAAGAAAGGTAGCATCTGAAGAGACTGATATCTTTTTCCTGTTTATTTTGTTTTTGAGTAGCTGATGTTTTAGTTCTCTTCTCAGTGACCATTTCATGGTTTTATGTGGTTTGATGTGTTGTCTGCTGCCCCAGGTAGCTTCATTCTGGAGAGGTGGCACAGAAATGCGCTGAATCAATGAAACAGATAAATGGGACTGAGGAAAAGTTATAGGGAATAGGTATCTCCTATATTTAGACTTCAGAACATATAGTCCTGGTTGGAGGATGAATACAGACATCTAACCGTGCAATCCTAAACAGAATTACACCTTCTAAGTGCATTGAAGTCAACAGGCTTGAAAGGATATCACTCTGTTTAGGATGGCACTGTAAGTTATTATACATACATTTTATCACAGTTGCAGGAAGACCCTGAGGAGACAATTCTGAAACATCTACAGTGAAATGACATCTACAGTTGATGTGTGTGTATTGCTGATTTATTATACTTTTGACAGATTTTGTAAATTGATTTGAGGGGGTAATTTTTTTTTTGAACAAATACAACCTCCATGAGACTGTAATCCTTAAGTAGGGTAATAATAGCCTTTTCCCTGGAAAACTGGAAGATATGCCATATGTGGGATTTACCTTTGCCTATAAACCCTGACCTGGATGGGCCAGGCTAGCCTGATCTCGTCAGATCTCAGCTGTTAAGCAGGGTCAGCCCTGGTTAGCATTTGGATGGGAGACCACCAGGGAATACCAGGGTTGCTGTGCAGAGGAAGGCACTGGCAAACCAGTCTCTTGCCATGAAAACCCCAAAAGGGGTCGCCATAAGTTGGTTGCGACTTGAAGGCACTTTACACACATGCATAACCTTTGGCAGTCACAGCAGATTGTTCTAATATGGGGTCAGCTTGACCTTCTTCCGCATTTGGCATGTAAACGGTGTTGTACATAACACGAGAGTCAGTTGACTTCCCCTTCTTCCGTGCTTCAGGCACATCAGATATAATGTGCCAGCTATACATTTGTTAGCCATTCATTAATGTTAGGAAAAGTACTATCCGTTTTCAGAGTTGCTAAGCCGGTCAGGAGGTGGGGTGGTGGTGGCGAGAGTGGTCTTATGATGCAGGTGCCAGCCAGTCAGCATGCTCACAGTTGGCCTCTGCTGCAAACTCACAGAACTGGTTTCCCGTCAGCCGGTTCTTAGAGAGATAAAACTGTTTGAACGGAATGTAACAAGCCTACTTCCAGGCAGCGCTGGCCTCGCTGCTCAAATAATGTTATGACTGCGTGCAGCCATAAAGTTCCTCTCCATACGAAAGGAGCTCCTATCATCTGCATGCATTTCTTAGCAGAAGATCCTTTAAAAAATAATAAAACTGAGCAGGACAAGCAGTCCTCTAAAGCCTCAAGGAAAAAGATAAAACTGACGGTGTTTACTTTAAAAGAAAATAATGAGAAAATCATCAGAGCACAGAAAACAGAAGGAACAGGCTAAAACTATAAACCGTTGTTATTTAGTGATCACAGATTTGCATGGATGGGGCAAACCAGGGAGATTCAATCCATGTGACTAGTCCAGAAAAGTCCTTTAAGATCCATTCAGAAATTACCTGCCCAAACCCAGATAACTGAGCACAACCCAGAGTGAAACCAGACAAGTGAGCACAAACCCAGAGCAGGTGTGGTGTAGTGGTAAAGTGTGTCAGACTAGTATCTGGGAGACCCAGGTTCGAATCCCCACTGGTGCCACTGAAGTGACCTTGGGCCAGACACACTCTCCCAGCCTAACCTACCTCACAGGGTTGCGGTGAGGATAAAACAGAGGAGAGGAGAATGACAGAAGCCACTTAGGGTCCACAGTGGAGTGAAAGGTGGAGTATAAACAAACAAACAAATAAATAAAATCCTAAGAAAGCATTTCTTTGAATCCATCATGGCATATATATATTAGTGTTTAAGTGGAAAAAAGGTTCTCCCTTAGTTCTTTTGTATGTCAGCCAAGGGTAAGCGACAAAGGCTTGCAGTCCTAAAAACACTGTCCTCGGAGTAAGCCCCACTGAATAAAAGGGGGCTTAGTTCTGAGTAGGATTGTCCCCAATACAACATAATTCTTCTTTCTCATGAGACAATACCATTCATAAGTGTTTTTGTTCAATATTTACCACTTTGCACTGGTGGAGCAGCCTGGGATGACACACGTCCTTGCACGACACAAAAGAGAAGGCCATATTGTAGGTCAGGATTTTCCACCATGGTGCCGACGGACGTCTTTCCTGGCACCCGCCAAGTGTTTCTAGAAAGTGGGTGGGGCCAGGTAGGGCTTTCACCCAGCAAGGCTTCTGATTCCTAAGAAGTTGGTTTGGCAGCAGCTGCCACCACACCACAAGGATCTTCACTTTATGACTGAATATAAGTTGTGTCTATGCAAGAAAATATTTTAATCTGTTCATTTTTAAGGGCATTATATTAAACACAGCTTGTGCCTGAAATGTTGAAAAGGTACTATTAGAGTTACGCAAAATCTTACTCCTGTAACTAAGAAAAAATGCACAAATATTTCACTGCCAAAATTGTATTTCCTGTATTAAGAATTATGACACATAATACTTTAACAAAAACAGAATAGGAAAGTGATCCACATTCATGAAGACTCCTGTGTGAATAGAACTGCGGAGAGGAAGGCACAGATAGCATTTCTTGGTGTGATTCTCTGTTATGGAGAATGCCTTGCGTGAGCGGCAGTGCTAAATTAAATTACAGGAATATGTAATGTGCTTGAATGCTTGGCCGCCAGATGATTAGCTACTATCTTTGAAACCTTCCCTGTGCTAATTGTCAGAGTTTGGCAAGTGCCTCTGAGATTTAAAAAAAAAAAACTCCTTAAGGCACTTAAATTATGTTTTGATACAATTACTCATGCACTTGTAGCGGACACTGACTGACTAAGTGGAATTTGCGCTGCCACCTGTATTGCCGTATGTGCTTATTACAATTTAGACCTTGAACCGAGGGAACCCCCTTGGGTAATTTCAAGAGATAGTGATACGTCTGTGCTACAATTAACTTTTATAATACAAGGTCCACTCCAGGTGAGTTGTAATAAAACACATTGATATGTCATCTGATGGTTCATATGATGTATGAATAATATTCATGCAACTCATCTAGCACAGAAGCTCTGATTATGAGGATAAAATTATTAGAATGGGCAGGCCCTACAAGAGAGTGAGCTCAGAGGCCCCATCAATCTTTTCTTCCTCAAACCCTGCGATACTTTAATTGCCCTGTGTAGGCCTTTGCCGGATGAGATCTGAATAGCTTCTGTCAAGATGTTAAAAATGGTTTAAACAGAAAGCTTCTTCCAAAAATACGATAGCAACGGCATTTAAAGAGGATGTTTTATCTCAACTGTGCGCCTTGGTGGCGCTCACTGGGCAGAAAGGAGGCATACAGGATTCGCAAATAAATAATACCCAGTGGGATTATAATAAAAACACAGGCAGTCAGATTCCATACTGTGCGTAGTATGGTACTGTGGGCAGAGGTTTCCGTACACAGATTTCTCTTCTGGATTCATATTCATAAAAATTTATTGCGGTCTTTGACCAGTATAACAAAAGTTATCACAAGATTTAACAAAAGTGCCAGATTTAAAACAATGATTCAATACAACAGAAGAATAATAGTCTACAGCTTTACAACAGCTTTACTATCATTCCCCGAGTCTTACATATCCCAAGGCAAAATTTAGCAGCTTGTCTGGATGCCCAGGGATTTTTATCAGACAGTAAGTTTTCCAATTTAATTTCATCAGATTTGCCCAGAAAGCCATCAAGCACAGGCTGGATTTTAAACTGGGCATACCAAAGGCTATTAAAGGATGGGGGATACAGGTATTGTGTGCATATGGGTGTGTATAGAGTGATCCTTTGCTATACCTTTATACCTGTCAATCAGACAATCGACATTGACAGATCATTTGTTATTGATTCTAGGTACATCCTTTCTCCCTACTACATGATCAGCACTGCCAAACTGATAATGCTTACCATCCTGTAATGTGCAACAACTGGAACACAGAATACTAATGTGCAAAAGCATCTCTGGATTACAGCAACAAGCATTTCTGTTAAAGCAGTAACAAGGACTGTGCCAATATTATTTTCAACCACGTCAACTGATGTTTTCAGGGAAAGGTATTTTACAGAAAACACCAAGATAAATAAAAATGTCAATTCTTATCTTTTGTTGCCAGTAAAGCTTTTACAACTGAAAGTGAATAGAAGGAGAAGAGTTGGTTTTTATACCCCGATTTTCTCTACCTTTAAGGAGTCTCAAACCAGCTTACAATCTCTTCCTCTCCCCACAACAGAACCTTGTGAGGTAGGTGGGGCTGAGAGAGTCCACTGCTCCTAACCACTACACCATGCTGGAAGCTGCATTTGTCCACTGTAAAATACATATTTATCTGCCAAAATCTTGTATTTGGTGTTTGATATGTTTATTAACTTTGTTTGCATACTGAAAATCCATAGCAAACTACTCAAAACAGAACAGTGTAGCCACTTTCCACCTCTTTGCACATTTTAATTAATGAAAAGTAAGGAGTTGGAAATGGGTACTGGAAGTTACAGAAACAGAAAGAAGGTAACCAGTGGAAAAATCTAACTAGTGCACATTTCCCCCTTCTTCTGTAATGACCTTTCAAAGTCAACATCTTAAACGCTTTCCTCATTCTTTGTAGCATGTCCTTTTCCTCATAGACAAATACTCATTAAAACTGTTTGTGACCGTCTTCTGGAAAGAAGAAATTATAAAACAGATAACATTTCACCATGTTCTTCCTGAGATCCAGGTAATTTTAAACAGGGATTTTCTGGTTGGTCAGCTTGCTTATAATTAACTCTTTTTGTTCCTCTATGTGGAAATAGCCTGTGCAGCTATCATTCTCCTTTAGAATCTTTTTCAGGGCCCAGGGAAGGAAATATAATCATAGCCTCATTCTTATTTAAACCATTCCTACATATTTGAAGCACATTTCCTATTCTTTGGACCTCTAATTTTATTTCCCTTCTGTTTAGAGTTGAGGATATGTAAATTATATTTGCCTCTCAGCACTATTTTTCTGTAACAATTTGTCACACATGAATAACATTTCCTGCCTCCTACGTTTAAATTCCCTCTCTGGGAATATTTAAGGATCATCATCTCCAAATGTTGAAAGAATTCCAGTGAGTCTGGATTGCAAAATGAAAATAATGAAGTCAGGTTGCAAAAGGTATAAAATATGGGTTCTCAGTCTTTGAGGAAATGTTTCATTCCCTAGTAGTTTCCTATACCAGCAAGGGAAAAGAGCCAACGGGGTGTATGGAACTGGACCTAGAGGGACCTGGGTTCAGATCTCTACTTGCCCTACTTGCTATGAAACATGTTGGGATAAAATGGAGGAGGGTGAAAACCAGGAGGGCAGGATAAAAATGTACTAAAAATGAAAGGTTTTCAGGATCTTGCAAGAAATCTGCACATTTTTAGGTTGAGGGCAAGTCTCATGATACAATGTAAAACAGCTAAAAACATGTTAACTCTGCTTTAGTGTAACTAAGAACCAATTATGAGTGTTGGCTACCCTTGAAAAGTTGGAAGCTGCATTTGTCCATTGTAAAATCCAAAAGCCCTTTTATTCCAACCTGCCAATGCAACGTGACACATTACGCAAGCTTTTAAGCTCCCCAGAACTTATCAGACAGGATGTTTAAAAAAGAAAGGGAAGAGGGAGAAAAATACATCTTCTTGCCCTGCTGTTGGTGCTTCTCCACAGCATGCAGGGCTGTGACATGACAAGGTGGAGACAGGTATCGGCAACTTGGCCTGAAGATGTTTTTCTCCCCCTTCCCCCACTTTTTAAAACATCCTGTCTGATGAACTGTTCTGAAGCACTTGAAAGCTTGTACAACATGCTACTTTTGTTGCTTTTAATAGAAGGTGCTAGCAGCTATGCGGTTTTTACTTCCTGCTGTGAAGTTATTTCTTTGTTTTATCTAATTATATCCTCTCTCCTCTATTTCTTTTTGGGATGACAGGTAACGTTTCCCTGCAGTCCTTTCCCCCAAATGATTCTGTCTATTGCTTCCACCTGCCTTTTTGCTTTGGGAGGCCAGTACATTCAGGGCTTTGGCTGAAAGACCTGCAGAGTGGATCCCTCATGTTTTGCATGGGGAAGACACTTGCCGCGCTCAGTTCTGCAATCCTTGAGCCAGCCTGTCCCAAGTGAGAAGTAAAGAAAGGGATTGCACTGCTCTGGAGACTGGTCCTGTCATCCCTGCCAGGAAGCACAGGCCCTGGATGGCTGCTGGACTATGCCAGGTAGCACTCCTTGTTCCTCCTCTTCAGTCTTATCTGTGCAACTCAGCTGTGAAACAGATCCTGTCTAATCACCTGTCTCTATATTCTCTGCAACTCCAGCTCCTCTTGCATTTGCTGGTGGAGCCTGCCATCCTTTCCACTGGACCTGGATGCCTGGTTTTATAAGAATGCAGGTTGTCAACATTTTGCTGGTTGTGTGAGGCTGTTGTATTAAGTTTGCTGAGTAGGAAATCCTTCCCCTATTTCTTTTGGTTTCTTAGATAACTAATTTTAAAAATCCCCTCGAGGGCGATTTTTTAATTAATGGGGTGGGGAATAGGAAAAGTACTGAGACCCCACTTTACGGTTGTTGGCTTTCCCTGCTGCACAGCGGGCTAGGCTTCCCAGGCAGGCATCCACTCGTGCTGGGAAGTCCACCCGTTACGAGTTGAATGCGTGTGCATCCGTCTAACTAGATATCATTATGTATATCAGCATATCCCCCCTCCCAATCAGTGTGTGGGCGTTGCGGATGCGTGAAGGAGGAGGAGAGATTCAAAACTGATAAAAGGAAATATTTCTTTACACAACACATAGTTAAATTGTGGAACTCCCTGCCCCAGGATGTGGTGATGGCTGCCAACTTGGAAGGCTTTAAGAGGGGAGTGGACATGTTCATGGAGGAGAGGGGTATTCACCGCTACTAGTAAAAATGGATACTAGTCATGATGCATACCTATTTTTTCCAGGATCAGAGGAGCATGACAAATATATTCGGTGCTGTGAAACACAGGCAGGATGGTGCTGCTGCAGTTGTCTTGTTTGTGGGCTTCCTAGAGCAGTGGTTCTCAACCTTTTTTTGCTCCATTCCCCCTTTTCACCATTGTTCAGAATATAATTCCCCCTTCCCAAGATAGTCTAACAGTTATTAAAAAACAAACTACAATTTTACAGATTGTACATAATCTACAGGACATCACACTTTGCTGAATAGTGGTCCCAATTCCCCCCAACCATAAAATCCCCCCCCTTGTTGAGAACCCATGTCCTAGAAGGACTAGGTTGGCCACTGTGTGAAGAGTGCTGGACTTGATGGACCTTGGTCTGATCCAGCAGGGCTTTTCTTATTAGGGTTTCCAGGTCCCTCTTCACAACCGGTGGGAGGTTTTTGGGGTGGAGCCTGAGGAGGGCGGGGATTGGGGAGAGACGTCAATGCCATAGATTCCAATTGCCAAAGCAGCCATTTTCTCCAGGTGAACTGATCTCTGTCTGCTGGAGATGAGTCGTAATAGCAGGAGATCTTCTGCTATTACCTGGAGGTTGGCAACCCGAGGAGGGGGAGGGACTTCAATGCCATAGAGTCCAATTGGCAAAATGGCCATTTTCTCCAGGCGATCTGATCTCTATCGGCTGGAGATGAGTTGTAATAGCAAGAGATCTTCTGCTATTACCTGGAGGTTGGCAAACGTAGGAGGGAGAGGGACTTCGATGCCATAGAGTCCAATTGGCAAAATGGCCATTTTCTCCAGGCGATCTGATCTCTATCGGCTGGAGATGAGTTGTAATATGCATTTGTTTACAACTTGACTTACCTTTGGGATGTCGGAATTGTGAATTGTTTACATTTATTGCTCTTTGTTCTGTTGTATATAGCACGCATTCACTTCTTGTATATATAGGTCGTTCCTTTGAATAGACCGTTTTGCATTTCTGCTAGAGTGTTATCGCTTTCATTGCTAGCTTTGCAAGTGCATAATTTTGATTCATTACCTGGAGGTTGGCAAACGTAGGAGGGGGAGGGACTTCGATGCCATAGAGTCCAATTGGCAAAATGGCCATTTTCTCCAGGCGACCTGATCTCTATCGGCTGGAGATGAGTTGCAATAGCAAGAGATCTTCTGCTATTGCCTGGAGGTGGTGTGAAAAAAAACAGTATCCAGCTCACACTATTTATGCCAAAGGGCAATATTATTATATACAAGTGCAAGAAGCCAACAATCATAGAGATACACGCCACAAAGCATATACAAGGGACTTCAACGCCATAAGAGTCCAATTGCCGAAATGGCCATTTTCCTCCAGGCGAACTGCTCTCTATCGGCTGGAGATGAGTTGTAATAGCAAGAGATCTTCTGAATTACCTGGAGGTTGGCAAACGTAGGAGGGGAAGGGACTTCGATGCCATAGAGTCCAATTGGCAAAATGGCCATTTTCTCCAGGCGATCTGATCTCTATCGGCTGGAGATGAGTTGTAATAGCAAGAGATTTTCTGCTATTACCTGGAGGTTGTGTGAAAAAAACCAGTATCCAGCTCACACTATTTATGCCAAAGGGCAATATTATTATATACAAGTGCAAGAAGCCAACGATCATAGAGATACACGCCACAAAGCATATACAAGGGACTTCAACGCCATAAGAGTCCAATGGCCGAAATGGCCATTTCCCTCCAGGCGAACTGCTCTCTATCGGCTGGAGATGAGTTGCAACAGCAGGCGATCTCCCGCCACTACCTGGAGGTTGGCAACCCTATTTCTTATGTTGATGTTGAGACCATCCAGAGCCCCCCCACCACCACCACCACCACCGCTTTTCCACACAAAGGGGGCGTCCTGTGGCCCCTGGGCAGCAGCAGCAGCAGCAGCCAGGGCGGGAGCGGGGGCGAGGGGGGGGGGGCGCGCGCGCGTGTCCCCCCGGGGAGTTCCCCCGTCACAGGCGGCTGGGCTGCTTGCATGGTGACGCGGGGCCACATCACCAGCGCCGGCGGGGGCTCCCCGGCCCGGCGAGCCCGCCCCCTTCCCCCGTGTCCCTCCGCCGCGCCTGCTCAGTGGGGGCGGAGGCGGCCGCGCTCTCCCCCCAGCAGCTGTCACCGCCTCTCCGCCCGCCCGGCAGGTGATTTCCTGGCTGCGGAGGGCAGGGGTGGCCGCCGCTGCCCCCCCCCACCCCCGGCGACGATGGAACGGGCGGGGGCCACGCCTTTGCAGCCATTGCCCAGGTAGGGGTGGGGTGGGGGCGTCCAGCGCCGGCCTGAGGCCGGGGTGGGGGGCGAGGAAGCTGCGGGGGAGGAGGGTTGCTGCTCTGGAGAAGGATGGAGGGATGGGAGAGGACGTTGCCAGGCCTCCTGGGGATCTGAGCCCTCCCCCCCCCCCACCGCCCCACTGCTGCTGGTAGCCATCAGCTCCCCTCCTCTGGCCCTCCTGATCGACCCGATCCAAAAAGAGGAGTCCAGGGCCGGTGTCGAGGCCGACCGTTGACTCCAGCGGGACCTTTCCCCTGAGTCAGAGGATTGCAGCTCGGCTCTGACTCATGAAAGTTTAGGCTGGAAAAGGGATGCATTTTGGTAGTCTGCAAAAAGCTGTCGTGTTTTGGCCATGTCATGAGACGACAAGAGTCGCTGGCAAAGACAGCCATGCTAGGAAAAGTGGAGGGCAGCGGGAAAAGAGGGAGACCCAACAAGAGATGGATGGACTCAATCAAGGAAGCCACGGCCTTCAGTTTGCAAGATCTGAGCAAGGCTGTCAAAGATAGGGCATTTTGGAGGACTTTCATTCCTAGGGTCGCCATGAGTCGGAAGCAACTTGACGGCACTTAACACACAACACACACAAAAAGCTCAAGGGCTCCTGTTTTATTTTGCTGATACAGACGGACACAGCTATTCGTCTTTTTGTTCCTCGTACATTTTATTGGACATCTGTTTATACCAGTGGTTCCCAAACTTTTCGGGGCCACCGCCCCCTTGGTTCCACAAACTCAACCCCGGCGCCCCCTACCCTATTTGACAACACACCTAACTCTAGTGCCCCCTGCTGCCCCCTTGCCTCTTAGTGCCCCCCTAGGTAATCCCCCCCCACGGGGGTGGTGGTACTTCCCACTTTGCGAACCACTGCTTTATACCCTGTCTTTCTCTCCATTGGGGACCGGGAGCAGCTTACAGCCTCCCCCTCCATTTTATCCACACAACAACCCTGTGAGGTAGGTTAGGATGAGAGTGTGCATGACCCAAGGTCACCTAGCAAGTCTCCCTGGCAGAGTGGGGATCTGAACCCGGGATCTCCCAGATCCTAGTCTGATACTCTGACCGCTGCAAGCACACTGGCTCTCAGGATCTGGATTTATAAACACAATACGGCAAGTAATCCTTGTCTTCAGCCCAGACATCCCCCTCACCCCTTTGCCATTCTGTTCACAATTGTTCTTAATAAATCTGCCCCCCTTCATCAAATATTGTTTTTTTAGTTCTCTTTCTATCCTGCCCCATCCGCGAGGTGGATTACAGGTTGTTATCAAGACTTGCGTTGCCTTTTAACTAGCCTTCAGGCCCCTACAAAGTTAGTTCTCTGGTTTAAGCAGTTGATGCTTTCATTTTACCAGGCATAACACTCTCTTTCTAATGTTAGAATTACATAGTTATGATTTAGAATAAGTTCTACAATTCATTGTGCTGTTTTAGTTACCTTAGTTGTAAATTCAAATGCATGATAGTCATTATCACTTTTGACCTTCCCTTGTAATTTTTGTCCAGAAGGTGTTCTAGGAAATAGAATTTGTTGGTGTACAGTTAACGTAAACCTCTAGTCAATACAAAAAGTATAACTGGGAGGGGGGGTCATCTATATTAGCTGCAATCCCTGTATGTGCATTTCACTAAAATGTAAGAGAATATCATGCATAAGATTATATAGACTTGAAGCCTATATTTTAAACAGTTTTTAAAAATTGTCTCAATAGAAATATGTCCAGCCCTGGCTTGGATGGCCCAGGCTAGCCCAGTGCCTGCCTCTGTGTAGCAACCCTAGACTTCCTTGAGTAGGAGACCAAGAAGGAAGTCTAGGGTTGCTACACAGAGGCAGGCAATGGCAAACCACCTCTGTATATCTCTTGCCTTGATAATTCTAAGGGATCACTGGAAGTCGACTGTGACTTGATGGCACTTTCCACCATCAGAAATATATAGTAGTGCAACTACTCATACTTCCGAGGTGCTTTCATGAAAGAGAAACAAGAAATGTGTTATTTGCCGCTTGTAAGAAACAGCAGGTGTTTAACCACTTTTTTTTTATAGAAGTGAAAGAAATAGTCCCATATAGAGGAAACGTTTCAAGTAGCAGAAAGAAACAGTATGCTCATATCCCATAAACATTTTTGGATATTACACAAAAATGTTGGGCATATTCATAATATACCATGTGTGTGTAGACACATTGCATTGCATATTTAAGTATCACTGAACCGTGGGTAACAAATTTTAATGGGCCGGTGGACTGTTGCCCTCTCGGGCTCAGTGGCAATCATTCTTTTTCAATGAATCTGTTTCACTTGATGCCCAGCCACATATTCCAGATTAGACACAAGAGTTTGAAAAATTAAAAAATTCCTCAGCAACCCTATCATGTTCTTGGTGCTAGTTATTAGGCGATGAGAGGGAAATTTACAAACTAGTTGCATTTCAGGAGAAAACCCTGCTGAAATTAAATCCTGCTGCCAAGATTGCATCGGACGAGTTTGCAAAAGCCAGTTTGCAAAAGACACTTTGTGGCTTGTTCGTTGCTTGTTTGTTTGTACAGGTTCTTGTACTGGGCTGGCAGATAATAATTTATTATGTGACGAACAACGATTCTAGCAGCACAATATTAAGAACATTAATATGACCCCTGTCATAAAGCATCTCAGAATGTTGGGCATATGCCTCGGGTGCTGCTACACTAGTAGCAGAATCACACAAAGTTATTATGACGCACAGAATTTCACTACACTGACAATATATTCAGGGCTCAAGTCTAATACATAAGGGTTTTCTCTATGTCAAATCACATTCTGTGGTTCCCCCAAATACCTCTGCCCTATGCCAAATACTTGTTTTCATATGTAATGGTAGGCACGCAAAGGCAGTCTGGAGATATATGGTATACTGTATAGGAAAACAGCATCTGCCCCAACCTTGATTGAAGCAGCCCTGTAAATAGCCTTGATGCAGACTGCTGATATTATGAATTCTATGCAACAGTTTACTTAGCTGCCACTATTTTATGAGCATAAGAAGTCCACTTATTTATTAATTAAAATACAATAGGGCTTTTTTGTGGTGGTACTCACTGGTACTAAGTACCAGCACCCTTTGTAGGGGGAGGGGCTTTCCCATGTCCTGAGGAGGGAAAGTGGTGGAAATCAGTGCAACCTTATATGTGATTCTGGTCTTTCTTTCCTTTTCTTTCCCTTTTTCTTTTTCTTTTTCTTTTTCTTTTTCTTTTTCTTTTTCTTTTTCTTTTCCTTTCCTTCCTTCCTTCCTTCCTTCCTTCCTTCCTTCCTTCCTTCCTTCCTTCCTTCCTTCCTTCCTTCCTTCCTTCCTTCCTTCCTTCCTTCCTTCCTTCCTTCCTTCCTTCCTTCCTTCCTTTTTTTCTATAAAAAGCACTGCTTATATCCCACATTTTCTCATGGCTGAAGGCGGCTTACGAATCAAGATTAAAAACTTCATAATTTAAAACCTTCAAAATAAAATTCCAAATAATACCACTCCTTCCAAAAAGATACTGCAGTTTATACCCAATTAAAAGTCCTGGCAAATAAAAGGGGTTGGCAGCAATTCTTAAAAGTTTCTAAAGATGGTGCCAGCCTTACCTTACAGGATGGTGCTGCTGCACTCATCTTGTTAGTGGCTTCCTAGAGGCACCTGGTTGGCCACTGAACAGACTGCTGGACTTGATGGGCCTTGCTCTGATCCCGCAGGGCCTTACCTTATGTTCTTACCTGCTCAGGGAATCTGTGCCACTAAATGGGAACTACAGTGAAGAAAGCATGGGTTCTGGTTGATGCCAGGTAGGCTACCTGAAGTTGAAGATTGGCCAGCACTGAGGACCAGAGTTGACATATGAGGATATATGGTAGGAGACAGTCCTTTTAGACATGTGAATCCTAGGTCATGTAGGGCTTGAAAGGTCATAACCAGCTCCTTGAATTGGACTTGGAAACAAACTGACAGTCCGTATAGCTGTTTTACTTTACTTCAGGGAGAGAAACTGCCAAGTTGATTAAACCACAGCAAGATACAATTAAATTGGCTATTGGCTTTGTAAATAACCCAGCCTTGTAGCTGTGTTTGTACAACTCTTTATGCCTGTCATTTAATAGCAATTTTTATAGTGAGATTGTCCTGGACAAGCAACACAGAAGCTCATATTTGTTAAAAACAGGATGTAAGAGAAGGATGTAATATTAGAGGACATAATTATTCACCACTGCAGCAATATGCATCTTTAAATCTTGTAATATTCCACTTGGCTTATCTGGCTATGATGATTCATTTACTTCCTCATTTTTTTTAAACGGTCAGGTTAAAATATATTGATATGTTTGGTCACTGCTTTGCTGCAAAATCACTAGTGGGCTAAAACTGATTTGTTTATATCAAGATTGTTGTTGGAAAGCCTTCAGCCCATCCACGCAGTGTCAAGAAGATAATGAAACAGTTAAGGCCAGTGAATGTGACTATCATGCTTATGGCAGCAACTTTTCTTGTGGTGGCTCCTGGTTGTGGCAAACAGGATATCTGAGACTCTTCTGCTCCTAGCAAAACCTGCAGTGTTGAACGTCACTGCCCAACCTATGCTTAAAGTGTTTGTGGAGGCATGTAAAATTGTAGCTTTGTCAAATGTTTTATGATAACATGTTTGCCATCACTACGAGCAGGACAGAACTATGGCATTAGGCGTTCTTGTCCAACGTTTGTTTCCCTCTTCCTTTTCATGGGTTATTTTGTGTGTTAAGTTTCTTCTTAACTTAATCTTCAACGCATGCAAACAGGAGAGTGTGCCTGAGCCTTACTGCAAACCTAGTAACTGTAGATTTTGAGGTAACGTGAGACCATTTCTTTTATGTTAACATGTGTAGTCTGTATTTGTGTATGTTGTCACGTCTTTGTGAATAAATCCAGCTTCCAAACTGGACTCTGGGTTCATATGAAAGGCTGAGCATAGGAGCTGCATACACATAAAACTAGTTGGTTGCAAGCACAAAGATGGAGGGGAATAGACATGTTGACCAAGGGACATGGAAACATTGGTGCTGATTTTTTTTCTGTTCAGAAATTCACACACAATTAAGTTTTACATACTTCCTTTTTGCTCCAATAAAAATGTTGTATGTGCAGGGGGTGGTGTGGTATTTTTATAGTAAATTTCTGCTCTATTACAGATGGAGAACGCTGGGGCCTTGATCCTCTACAGAGTCAGCTCTGTGCAGAAGATTCCTTTGAGAAACAGGCTAGTTTAGGGGTGTTGAACTCAATTGTTACGAGGGCTGGATATAACTAGGGTTGCCAGCCTCCAGGTACTAGCTGGAGATCTCCTGCTATTACAACTGATCTCCAGCCGATAGAGAACAGTCTCCTTGGAGAATATGGCTGCTTTGGCAATTGGACTCTATGGCATTGAAGTCCCTCCCCTCCCCAAACCACGCCCTCCTCAGGCTCCACCCCTAAAACCTCCCGCCGGTTGCCAAGAGGGACCTGGCAACCCTAGATATAACATAAATGTCACTTAGTCAGGCCGGGCCATGACTCGCCATCCCAGATCGAGGGTGTGTATGGGAGGTGGCTGCCTTGGCTGGCTCGTAGGCTGGACAGGAGCCCTCAGTGGGCCAGATCCAACCTGCGGGCCTTGTGTTTGACACCCCTGGTCTAGTCCAATAAAGATTAGCTTCTGCCTCTGTATAATATTGCAGCCGTTGCCTCAATTCAGACCGCTTGAGAAACTTCATGTGATACAAAGCATGTTCATGGCTATGTATGAACAAAGTCATTGTCTTCAGTGGGAGATGAATTTACTCATGGTACAGAAACTATTAAGCAGGCCTATTTAACTGTTGCTGTAATCCGATTTAACTGCCATGTTACTTATAACTGTGCAGTAATAACATGAATCATTTTAGAGAGGTTTGCCTATATTTTTGATATAACTCATTCAAACTATATTTGGGTTATATATAAAGACTTAACAGGCTTTGAGAACAACTAGGCTTTTCACCTTCAGTTTGTTTTCATATGCTTTTAGGGCTGTATGTGCTATAGGTGATTTTATATGTATGGTCTAAGTTGACATGGTAAATTACTGTACCATTACCGCTTTGATATATTTAGTGTTTCTTGTATTCTAGCCTGCATTAATAATGTAAATATACAGCCTGCTTTGATATATTCAGTGTTTCTTGTATTCTAGCCTGCATTAATAATAACAACTATAAGTAGCACAAAAAACGTAAGAGATCCTAAAATGTGTTTTATATGTATAACAGCGTTTAAGGCAGCTCGGTCCCAGGTTAAAGTTAGTAAATGGAAGTGCAACCCATACATGCAGTGAAAAGATCTGGAAGCAGGTAAGGTAGGAAGCTTTGTCATTATTCACATTCAGCCCCTCTGAAGAAGGCAAAAACTTCTGTTAAAGTAGCAAAGACATAAAATGGACCGTGCAAGACGGATCTGTGAACCACAGTTTCTCAAGGAAGAAATTAATCATCTAAATCACGCACTGCTAGCAAACGGCTATTCCAGAAATGAAATCAGAAGGGCCATTAAACCAAACAAAAATCAGAAAACTCAGGAAAAACAGTCTCCCATAGGAAAGGTATTCTTGCCATTTATTAAAGGAGTCACTGATAGGATGGAGAAACTTTTGAAAAAACATAACCTACAAACAGTGTTTAAACCCACCAAGAAAATACAACAGATGCGATGATCAGAAAAAGACAAAAGAGACCCCCTCACCTCTGCAGGAGTATATCGTATACCTTGCAGTTGTGGACAAGTTTACATCGGGACCACACAATGCAGCATACAAACAAGGATAAAAGAACATGAAAGATACTGCAGACTTGGCCAGCCTGAGAAATCAGCAGTGGCTGAACATGGACTGACCCAAACAGGACACAGGGTCTTATTCCAAGACACTGAAAGACTGGACAAACTATTTTGTCAGATTGCACAGCGAAGCCATTGAAATTCATAAACATCAGCACAACTTTAACAGAAAAGAAGAGAGTTTAAGAATGAATAAGGCTTGGCTTCCTGTCCTGAAAACCTCCAGACTAACAAAGACTACAGTCCACAATAGCCATGCGGATTAGCTTTGGATTTCACATGTTAACAGATCACTTCAGGATACAGTGGTTCCATATTAACATACCACACCCTCATTAGCACATTATCTTGATACTTACAGGACAATGATTAGCACATTACCTTTTATACTTTTTGCAGGACAATGATTCAGCTCAAACCCAACCCCTTTCTGACGATATATTACTCTTCCTACACACTTGGCAATGAGAGACACTGTCCTTCAGTGTCTAAAGATGCCGGCCACAGCTGCTGGTGAAACGCCAGGAAAGAAAATACCAAGACCACGGTCACACAGCCTGGATAACCTACAAGAACCAACATAAAATGTCCTTACTGCAAGGATGTATGCAGATATAAATAATCTCATATGACTGCCCCCAATGCTTGTTGTAAGCAAATGAGCCCGGCTGGCTTTGTTCTCTTCTTTTCCTTTTCTCCTACTATCTCTGTTCATATTTCTAGAAGAAAACATGTTGTACACACTCAGGTCAGTATATCTCCGTCCTCATTCACAGAGGGCTTTTTCTTGCTTTTCGTTGTTTCTTGTACTGTTGCAGAATATTGAAAGTCTGAATTTTTCTGAGATATAAAGCTAACAGAAAAGATTAGGTGACAGGGTTGCCAACAGCCTGGAGAAAAATCTTTTTTACCCTTTTAATAGAGGTTTAATAGGCTTTTATTTGCCTCCGTGCCCAAAAATGCTTCAGTCTCCCATTTCCACACATTAAAGGACAGGACATTTTTCTCCCAGACTTCTGGCAACCCTATCAGAAAGGCAGCAAACAGGCAACATAAAAACAGAAGACGTGCTCTGCTGGATCCGTCCAGTGGTCCATCTAGTCTGGCATCATGTCTCACACAGTGGCCAGCCAGTTACTCTGGAAGGCCAACACTGGAGCATAGAGGCCCTGATGTTGCCTCCTGATTCTGGTATTCAGAGGTTTATTGCCTCTGAAGGTGGAGGTTCCCTTCACTCACCATGGCTAGTACCGGTAGCTGCTGAAAAACTTATCCTTCACTAATCTGTCTAATCCTCTTTTAAAGCTGTCTGTGCCTGTGGCCATAACGACATCCTCTGGCAGCAAATTCCACGTTTTAATTACTCTTTGTGTAAAGAAGTATTTTCTTTTGCCTGACCTGCATCTACTGCCCATAAACTTCATTGGATGCTGTCAAGTTCTAGTGTTTTGGGAGAGGGAGAAAAAGCTCTCTCTGCCCACTCTCTCTTCTGCTTGCATAATTTTATAAACCTTTATCATGTCCCCCCTTAGTTGTTTCTTTTCTAAACCGAAAGGTCCCAGAATCTTCAGCCTTCCTTTATAGGAAAGGTGCTGCAACCGCTTAATCACCCTGGTTGCCTCCCTTGTGTACTTTTTTCCAGCTCTGCAATGTCCTTTTTGAGATACTGCGACCAGAACTGCACACAGTGTATCAGTTGATGCAACACAGGAGCATTATAAGATTCACTGTTTTATTTTCAGTTCCTTTCCTAATAACCCCCAGCATAGAGTTTGCCTTTTTCACTGCTGTGGCACACTGGGAAGATAGTTGCATCGAGCTATCCACAACGACCCCAGGGTCTCTTTCCCTCTCGGTTTCAGCAAGTGAAAACTCTTATCAGTATATTCTTAAAGTTGGGATTTTTTTTTTGTTCCAGTATGCATCACCTTACACTTAGCTACACTGAACTTCGTTTCTCACACTGTTGCCCAAGCGCTCACTTTGTGGAGATCCTCCTGGAGCACAGTCTGCCTTGGTTTCACCACCCTTAATGATTTTGTGTCATCTGCAGACTTGGCCACTACACTGCTCACCCCTCCCCCAATTCCAGATACTTTATGAACAAATTAAATAGCAGAGGTTCCAATACCAGTCCTTGTGGGACTCCCCTGCTTACTTCCATTGCAAGAACTGTCTTCCGTTGCAAGAACTGTCTATTTATTCCTGCTCTCTGCTTCTTGTTGTTTAACCAATTTTTAATCCATAAGAGAACCTGTCCTCTTATCCTGTGACTGCTAAGCTTACTCAGTCGTCTTTTGTGAGGTACCTTGTCAAAAGTCTTTTGAAAGTCCAAGTATATCAAAGGTTTTTAACAAATATGAGCTTCTGTGTTGCTTGTCCATGACAATCTCACTATAAAAATTGCTATTAAATGACAGGCATAAAGGTTGATGGGGCTGATTTTCCCATGCTTTGTTCCTCTATGTGTCTAATCTATCTTTGAGTACAGTTTCTACTAATTTGCCTGCGACAGACGTTAGGCTAACACATTGTAATTTCCCGGTTCTCTTTTGGACCTATTTTTAAAAATCAGTGTAACATTTGCTACTCTCAAGTCTTCTGGCACGGTGGCTGATTTTTGTGACAAATTACATATACTGGTTACTAGATGAACAATCTCACATTTGAGTTCCCTAAGAAGCCTCGGGTGTATGCCATCAGGACCTGGAGACATATTGATTTTTCATTTCCCTTAATAGGTATAGAACTTCATTTCTCATCACCTCAATTTGACTGAGTCCATCATGCTCCCTTGTTGAAAATATTGGCTGTGGGCTGGGTACATGTCCCACACTTTCCACAGTGTATACAGATGCAAAGAATTCATTGAGCTTCTCTGCCATCTCCCCATCTTCCTTTAGCAATCCTTTTATTCCTTGGTCATCCAAAGTCCCAACTGCTTCTCTGGCTGGTTTTCTGCTATGGATATGTTTAAAAAAAATACTTATTGTTTGTCTTGATGCTTTTAGCAATTTGCTCCTCAAATTCTCTTTTTGCATGCCTAATTATTAACGTACACTTCATTTGCCAGAGCCTGTGATTGGGTTGTTAACCATGTAGGCATCCTTTTAGACATGGCAGTTCCTTTCCTAACCTGGGGAATACATTCTATCTGGGCTTTAATTAGTGTGGTTGTAAATAGCTTCTAAGCATCCTCTAGGGATTTGACTCTCTTGTGTCTCCCTTTCAACTTAACTTCTAACCAGTCCTCTCATTTTTGTCAAGTTCCCTCTTTTGAAATCAAATTATACTGTTCTGGACTGTAATGGTATCTTTCCATTGAGATGAATGCTGAACTTTATAGCATTGTGGTCACTGCTCCCAGTTGGTGCAACAACAACTACACCTCACACCAGGTCTGGAGCTCTTCTCAGAACCAAGTCCAAGATCACTACCCTTCTGGTAAGCTCTGTGTCCAGCTGTTCCAGTGCACAGTCATTTTGATGTGTAGGAATCTCATTTCTACAGCATGACTCGAGCGCATGTTTACCCAGCAAATGTGAGGGTAGTTGAAGTCACCCAGTATCACAACATCATCTGCTGGAATGCTAAATGACAATTTAGATATAGCAGGTGTTTCAGAAACATGGTGGAATGAGAAAAATCAGTGGGCAAGGTCATCCCTATAGGTAGGACAGGGAGGGACTTTCCCCTCTTGAGATCAGCCTCAAGGGTTTTTGTCAGGCAGGTGATAATGTACCACCCCTTTTTACTAACACTTATAGCCCAGTAACTCCAAACATACCACATTTTTTGAGAGTGCATTCATCTAATGTTTTCTAAATTATTTGACTCTATGCCTTTTTTGATATAGAATGCTACACCTCACGCAACACGTCCCTCCCTGTCCTACCTATAGGGATGACCGTGCCCACTGATTTTTTCTCATTCCACCATGTTTTGAAACACCCGCTATATCTAAATTGTCATTTAGCATTCCAGCTGCCCCATCTTGACTCAGAGGCTTCTAGCAGTAGCCTATAGACACCTATAGCACATTTCCTTCTCCAGCAGTCCTTGCCTCCTAGGGCCCTTTTGAATCCTCAAAAGGCTCTCCTTTGTCATTCTGCTCTCGCTCCCAAGTTCTGTTCTGCTCCTACCAATATGGCCCTGAGTGTTTAAACTATCATCCCTTTCAACTGAGTTGTCCTGAACCTGTCAGCACAGGAGTGGGACTGTCATAGTAGGTCCCCGAAGGACTTGTCCACATCTCTTGCTCTCCCTCAGCTTTTCCAGATCAGCAACCCCAGCCTTATGGGAATTAACTTCATATTTGAGGGCCAAGAACTCCCTGCATTGAGCACATGGAACAGATTACCCCAGCATAATACAATACGAGATAGATAGATATCCTCCTCCTACCTAGTTATTTGCTGATACCACAAGTCTAAGTGCTACTAGTCTTTTACTAAGCGAAACACTTCTAATGTCTCTAAGCCAATTGGTCAGATAAAAAAAGAGTAAAGAATTGAGAGGATCCACAACAGTCCTGTGATCCAGGAGGCATGGCAGGCATGAGATTGAAATGTATTCAAAACAGATTTGTGGAGAATAGCAGTTTTTACAAAGCTACAAGTCTTTCTTATCATGTGTCTTTGGTCTACCTACTCTAGTTGCCAGACTGAAAGATCTGCCTTTAAACTGTGTATCCATAAATTCATTTAATGGGCTGGAAACATATTTTGGAAGCTGAAAGATATGATGTGGAACATTCCATTAAACAGGTTTTCAAAGCACTTCTGCAAGATACAATCATTTATATTATCACCCAAGCTTTTGGTAGAAAGTTAAAGCTGGGCAAGTTCATAAGAAAGTATTTTAATATTGGGAAGAATTTCTTTTTATATTTACCAAGGCTGTTTGTTCCCCATGAATGTTTTGTTCATTCATTCATTCATAAACCTTTAATGGCATATAATGAATGTTTTGTTTCCGCCTTCATGGCCTTACATCACTGCTGTTTTTGTTGGCGCATGTCATTCTGTTTCTGTGTGTTCTCCCATTTTGCAGGAATTTTCCCCACTGCCACAGTCCTTTTGAAAAGATCACCATCAAAGTGGCTTTGGATCCTGTGTGGACAAGAAGTCATGTATTTTTTCATGTCCTGCTAATGCTGGAATCATTTTCCTTACCTCAGTCCTCTGAGCTGCCATTTCCCACCACTACCACTGGAGGGCATTTTCCAGCTGTTATAATGTTACAACAATCTATTAGAAGAATATTGGTTTCTTATGGCAGTTACTTGATGTTTTGCTATCCTTCTAAATGTAATACTGGATAATGCCTGCATAGCTTGTAATTATCTCATGCTCTCCCAGTGCCAAAAAGCAACCCAGCTCCACGGAGCTGTGTGCATAGCAGCTCTTCTGAAGTTCATAATAATACTGTTGACGCCCACCAATCATGAAATGGCATGCTCACAATGCCCCAAGCCACACACATATATAGAGGTAGCAGACCAGTGTGCACTGGCATGCCTCTGTGATATCCTTCTGCTTCTATGCACTCAAACAACAGACTAACCGTGCGATCCTGAAAAGGTGGGCGGAGCAACATAGGAGCCCTATGCCAGCGTCCGTGCTGCTTGTGCCATGCAAAGTGAAATACGAAGAAATACCAGCAGTTCAAATACCGAGGCACAATTTGCACCTTTGTGCCAGCACTCAGGATGTTTTGCTGAACCTGTTCACTGCCTTGTAGAATTGGACTGTGAAGTTTTGATCTTAAATATAGTTACTTAGATGTAAACTACAATGAAATCATCTGCTGTAAATGTCTTGAGGTTTAGCATGCATGGTTATCAAATTTTCTGTAGGTACAGACAACTGCTACCTTGACCTGGATAGCCCAGGCTAGCCTGACTTTGTCAGATCTCTGAAGCTAAGCAGGGTTGGTCCTGATCAGTACTTGGATGGGAGATTACTAAGGAATAGCAGGGTTGCTATACAGAGGAAAGCAATGGCAAACCACCTCTGAATGTCTCTTGCCTTGAAAACCCTACTGGGTCACCCTAAGTCGGCTGTGACTTGACTGCACTTCACACACACACGCAACTGCTATTTCAGCCTCTTTCTGCAAGGACACAATTACCAAAATAATACTGATGAAAAAATTGTGAACATCACAAAAATGCTTACTAAGTTCCAGGCTGATGAATCCTTTTAAAGGGTCAGAATGTTCTTTCACATTATTATTTATGGCAAGTATGTTCAGAATATGTTGTTAAAGCACAGTATGGTCCCCCCCCCCCCCGGTACATTCATTCAGCAGGCATTTGACAGGGCTTGATACTGCTTCTGTTGTCTTAGTTTTTTTTGGGGGGTGGGGGTTAGTACTAATTTGGCTCTCACCAAAACAATTTTATATCATACATTTTTGCTTTTCTCTGCTGTTTGAAGTCTATTGGTAAGTTTCTTGGACATATCAAATTAGAACTGCATTGAACTTTTGGGAGAATATGTCTGTATGTGCTCTTTTTATAAAGAAACAATGAAGACATGGGGAGAGTTTGATTTTATTACACATTAGTTTAATGGGCAACTGAATGATGATCAGAGTCTTTCATTTTGCAGCAAGGAGGTTCTGGTAATATAGTAGTAACGGTAAAAACATTCTGTTTTTTAAAAAAATTCTAAAAAAACAAAGTAATAGCCAGAAATAATAGGAAAAAGCAGCCAGTTTAATAATTTCACAATGTTGTTTTTCAGAACAAATGCTTGTTGTAGAATTACTCAAGACCGAAAGTTAGCGAGAAGAAAACTTTCCACATAGCAGACAAACTGACAAGAGGATCCATAGTATTGGATGAACTATTTCTGTATAACCATTTGATGCATCTGTAAAATTGTTTCCTTGGGATCTGAAGTAATCATCAGAACGATAATTTTGAAACAGCATGACTAATTGCAAAGAAAGATCTGTCAGCAGCAAAACAAATGGTAAAGCTTATCACGAAGGAAGCTTGGTAGATTGGACTATAAATCTAAATACGATTCAGTCTGACAAGTTCTTGAACCTGCTTTTGAGTATGGTTCCTATTGTTTATCACAAAAGCCAGGAAGAAAGACTTAAGAAAGTAAATGGGCTCCGGCAAGATGGATTACAGTCATCAGGACACAATTTCAGTGTTAGAACTGACCAACACATGGATTACCATCACTTTTCAGAATCTACTTTTCATCTTGGTAGTAATGGACACAATTCGTCAAGCTGTAGCCCAAAGTATGATAACTTTGCAAATTACAATTATTCAGATGGAGTGGACACAACAGAAACAGATGCGATGCTGCAGGACAATAGTGTATCTGGCGATGGTGATGAAGATGCCCTTTTGGAAATGAGCAGAAAACAGCCAAAAGAATCTAGTAGCATTATGGCACTGCAGATTCTTGTACCATTTCTGCTGGCGGGGTTTGGGACAGTGTCTGCAGGGATGGTTTTGGATATTGTGCAGGTTGGTAACATGCCTTTTGGTTTATTTTTTATTTATGTTATTTATAGTTTCCCTTTCTCACTGGGACTCAAGGCAGATTACACAGAGTAATTGATTCTTTTCTATTTTTTTAAAAGAGTATTGATTCTTTTTAATGTCCACTTAATGGTGGCATCTGATATTAGTCTTTTTCTTTTATTTTTAGGAATACTTTTCTTTTTCACAATCCTTTCTATATTAAGTTATATATGTCTTTTGGGATATATTATTGTAATAATAATAATGATGATGATGATGATGAATTAAATATGAGATTTAGTGATCGTGTGCAGTAAGGAGGGCCAACCAGAGACAAGGTATCAGGTTGTAAATTAAAAAGAAGAACATATGTACTCTGCCAGTAAGCACTGAATATACTGATTGTTCTCCAAGTTTTTAAAATGGCTGCGTGCTAGGGTGTGTTTTTTAAAAAGAAAATAGACAAGGAAAGGTAAACTGCCCTGATCAAGCTACTGACAGTTCATAGGATCCTAGAGGGAGATCTTCTTCCCTAATCTCAAAATGTAAATTCCAGGATATTTATAATTTTTTAGGACTCTTGAGGAATTAATTAGGGTAGAAGGAAAATGCATTCTTTATTTTTAATTATATTCTCCCCAAGATTATTTACATTGCAGTCAAAATCTTAAGAATTCATACTATCTTGAAATACGGATAAAATCAAGGTTAGGAGTTGCATTCCTGATCCTGATTTTTGGTATGCACGATATCTCATTCCTTGTTGGCTCAACCCTGTTTCGACGCAAAACAAACCCGGCTTCTCCCATTCTTCTTCTGGCCTGAGTTAAACTCTGGCTCATTCCGGAGTCACAGAGCATTCATATTCCGTTCTTGGGTTGAGCTTCCCCGCGCCATCATGCCCCACCCTCTTCCAACCTCCTCTTCAAAGCAGCATGCAGTTAGTTAAATGGGAAAACTGAAGATTGGCTTCTCTCACAGCCAATCACAAAGCAATGTGAAAAGAGGTGGGGATTCAAGTGCTTCCTGCTAACTCAGAGATCTTTCTGAGCAAAAGAAAGGCTTTTTTAAAAACGAGTCTTGAATTTCCCCCTCTTCTTTTAGATTGCTCCTTTTTTTGTTTTTAAAATGCAGTTGGGTTTGGGGGGAAGGAAATCTTCTCTCACAGGGAGCACTGCGAAATAAGCCAATTATAGAGCAGCATTTAAAGGGGTTTGAGCTTGGGAGAGTGCTTTTCTGTATTCATGGTTCAATTAGCACACAGTTTCGTCCCTGATCATTCGAGCCAATGCATAGTTTCCCCCAACCTGGGTTACTTTAACGTGCGATGAACCCAGGTCCAAGCAGGGAGATCCGACCTATGCATAAAAGACCATCTGTGTCCCCTGGACCCAGCTGGGCCATGACACAAATAGTGAAAAGCCTTAAAAATGAGCAACAGCAAGTCAAACAGGATCCAATAAGGAAACAGAAGCCAATGATGGAAATGTTACAAAGGAGAAATGAAGGTAAATTGTAATGCAGCAGAAACTTAGTAGGCAACATTGTAAGCAATGAAGTAAGGAGGGTGCAGTTGGTGGAACATTCAGTAGTAGCACACTGAAGTGCATTTCTTTCTCCATGTCCAAAAAAAGAATTGACAATACCAAATCTTCCCCACTTCGCGTAAGGTGAAAACATCTCCCAGTGGTGTTCTATGTGAAAAGATGGACTCTGCTTAGGAGTGCACATATAGTTTCATAGTAAAGAAATGAGGCGAAGGGACAGGGACATTAAAAAAAAACAGTCCAGTCAAATTGCACTACTAAAGATAAAGGGAAATGTACATCACGGATGTCAGGATCTCTTTAAAAATTATTGACATAGGGTTTCTACATTCATATTTCAAATTCCTCAGTTCGGCTAAAAAGAAATAGAACAGAAGAATGTTGCTTAATCCACTCTGATCTTGTAAAATGTCATTTTTGTTATGATACTGTCTTTTCTTTTCTTTTTCTTTTTTTTGAGATGCAGTGAAAATTTATGCTTCTCTGCCTAGGCAGTTGCATGTTAAAAATTGTTTCCATAGCATCCATTAATAGACATGTCACTTTAGGGAGCAATAGCAAGAAGAAAACCTATGCCTCACATCATTTCTAAGCAAAAATCAGACTCAGGGAAGGCAGCAGGGATGAGGAAGGTTATAGCTTCTGTTCTCTAAGAATACTTTCCTGGGAGTAAGCCCCACTGAATAAAATGGGTAGACCTGCTTATAGGTTTGCCAACCTCCTGGTAGTAGCTGGAGATCTCCTGCTATTGCAACTGATCTCCAGCCAATAGAGATCGGTTCACCTGGAGAAAATGGCTGCTTTGGCAATTGGACTGTATGGCATTGAAGTCCCTCCCCAAACCCCACCCTCTTCAGGCTCTGCCCCCAAAATCTCCAGGTATTTCCCAACCCAGAGCTGGCAACCCTACCTGCTTAGGTTTTCTCTCTAGCCTTGTACAAGCTAATAAAGTCTTTCCTTCACAAATATACCTTGGCCCCAATAGCCTACTGTTCTGTTAGCATCTATTTGTTCTTTAAAATATATCTTACACTCACACACACTAGTGGGGGAAAAGGTTACTTTGAAAGTTTTCCTAGCAGCAGTTTTTCCTGCTAAACCTGCAATCTGCTTTTTAAACTGTGTGTGTGTGGTGGTGGTGGGGGATAGTGGAAAAATAGCTTGTGTGCTGGAGGCAGTTTCCCTTCTACCAGTTGTTGTTGTTTTGTTGTGTTTAGCAACTCTGCTGAAGTGAAAGCCATGAATGAAACCTCAGCTGCATGCACAGTTTTACCTCTGTGTGTGTGCATATCATTGCGTTCAGCCCAAGACTCCACCACCACCTACTATAAATAACAAGTGTTTCCGTCAAAAGACCTGAAACCAACCACTAAAGTGATTTGTATTCACAGGGTGTGATTTGAAAGGCTGAAGTGTGTGATCAATACTTATTTAGCGTGATAAAAGTTCCTCATTGATCTTAAGAGTTCCAAGGTAGGTTTTGTCACTTATCCCATGATGATGGAGCAACCAAGTCAGTAGCAACAAGAAAGGCCGAACTTTCTTCTTTTCTCTCTTTCTCAAAGCTGATCAGCTATTCAGCAACAGGATGACTCTAGTGAACTCTGAGCATCAATGCGTGGGGGGCATTTCTGTAACCCTGTTCTTGGCTTCCGCAGGCTCAGCTTACTGGCCTGGACAAGCATGATACTAGCTCCCCCTTCCTCTCCACCAGTTTCCTTGGTCATCTGAACAGGTCTCAAAGCAAGCCATCCACATGTTCATTAATAACCTGGCATTGCAAGTTATGTTTATGTAGTGCTAAAGACACTGATTTTAGACATTAGATATTGAATTGATCTTTAATTAGTGTAATTTTTAGGCTTAGATTATTTGTAGTAGCAGTAGTAGCTGTTGTTGTGGTTTTCTTATTGTCTGTTGTGGCTATTGTTATTTTTTCTGCTGGTAAGCGACCATATTAATAAAATCATTAGATCATCATTAGATCTTTAATTAGTGAGATGTATAAATATTAAAGTGTCTTATATCCTTGGAAGTAACATATAACGTTCGTATATTTTTTATCTTCCTTTTGTAAATCAGCATTGGGATGTGTTCAGAAATATTACCGAAGTTTTCATCTTGGTTCCTGCACTACTTGGCTTGAAGGGAAATTTAGAAATGACTTTGGCATCTCGACTGTCAACAGCTGTAAGTAGGTGTAGCATTTTGAGTCAGCCTCAAAAGTGTAAGGCATGATAGCAGTCTTTTATCATACAAGGGCAGCTGCTGTATTTATTTTAATGGATCAACATCTGTAAACTCCTTTAGTAGCCTCTCCTCTGGGGGTAATTGTTGTAGAAACCCAACTCTTAACAGTCTTGTGCTTCCTAATTTCTGAAAAAGAAAGGAGGCAGATATTCTAATCAGCCTTCAGCGGCTGATAGTTGGTAGTCAAGTGCCTTCAGTGGCCATTCCCAGGGAGCTCTCAGAGGGAAGTTTGCACTCAGTAGCTTTTTAATGCGGTATGTCATACACGATGTATTGCCCAGTATGTACAGCTGGTCTTTCTTGGTCGTACCCTCCTCATCAGTCGGTGTTCCATGTCCTGTTCTGAAGTGACACGCACACAAGAGTGATGGTGACTCCCCCCCAATGCACTTGTTAATGTCCCTTTTGTTTTCACATATATGAATGTTACTACAAATGCCACATCAATGAAAAATACTGGCAGTACTTAAAAGTTGTCCATTTTTCATTATTTAAGCTCACTGTTTAGCAAAAAAAGTAGATTTCTGCATGTGTTCTGTACAGACAGACAGACATATAGATACCACACAAGCCTCTATGGACATGAAGCCTATTTTAAGTGAGTACATTGCCAGCCAACCAGAATATTGTCAGACAACCTAATAATCAAATCAGTCACATCAGAAGTCTAATGAGCAGGAGTGCCAGCTCTGATGTGTGAGTGAGTGCCATTTTTCTCACACGATTCTTATGAACCTGGGGACTCCTGAACTACAGCTGATAGGCTTATACCCACTATATTTTTATTCTGAAATAAACAGTTTAGGATTCCAGTTTTGTTTCTCTTCCTTTTGCTGCCTGCCTGCCTGCTCCCGGTTGTTCAAGGAGTCTAGTGAGTAAAGGGAAACTCCCAAGTGTTCCAACATTTTGTAGCCGCAAAAGTCTGTTGCTCAAAGCAGACCGTACTTTATAATTGTTTCACAAATTGTTTTGCCTCATTATATAATATTACAAAGCAGAGGCTGGTCAACAGATCACCCGTGGGCCGTAGACAACCTTCAGCCCATTGCAGCTTTGGCTTGCCAGTGAGTCAAATCTGAGTATTTGCTCTGATGTTTTAGAAATATTATATAATCCTTATGGTTGCAGAGACAAGTTTGATAACATTGCAGCATAAAATGCTAATTGCCCAGATCCATTGTTCATTTCTTCTAATTTCTACTAAGGCAATGTATTAAGATATTTCAGTTATTATTAATATATTTCAATTATTAACATATTTTCTCTCTTAAAGGTAAATGTTGGGAAAATGGATTCTCCAATTGAGAAGTGGAATCTGATCATTGGCAATTTGGCTTTAAAACAGGTAAATATTCATAAGAGTCCAGAGTCATTGCAGATCAACATATCCTGATCAAATATCCATATCCACAAAGTTGTTGAGCCAGGTGATTCAGGTTTACACAAAATGAATTTGCAAGTTCACATAGTAGTTAAGATGTTTACGGTACCAACTTGGGTAAGGCCTTCCAGCTTCTTTGGCAACAAACCCTGGAAAATTTGAAAGAAAAAAACAGAATATTGCATTTAAACTATTTCTGCATGTCTTCTTCAGCTGGAAGATGCAGATAAAACAAAAAAACATTTGTAGAGTTCTTCCTCCAGTTTTCCTACTGGGGTAGAATGCTAGTTTGTCACTACCTCGTTTTGCAAGTTTCAATATAAAGGTTGAGTATCCGAAATGCTTGTTTCGGATTTTGGATTTTTTCGGATTTTGAAATATTTGCATAACATAATGAGATATCTTGGGGATGGGACCCAAATCTAAACACAAAATTTATTTCTGTTTTATATGCACTTTATACCCATAGCCTGAAGGTAATTTTATACAACATCTTTAATAATTTTGTACATGAAACAAAGTTTGCTTACATTGAACCATCAGAAAGCAAAGGTGTAGCTATCTCAGCCACCCATGTGGACAATGTGTTGTTGTTTGGCATCACCATCATTCCTGACTCTGAATTTATATGCTACTGGTAAGCAATTTCCCCTTGGGGATGCTAAATAAATTGTCTGTTGTGCACCTGCATTTTGACTGCAACCCATCTCATGAGGTCACTCAAAAAGTGTTAGATTTTGGATCCTTTCAGATTTCAGAATTCTGGATAAGGGATACTCAACCTAGAATCATAGAGTTGGAAGGGACCACCAGGTTCATCTAGTCCAACCCCCTGCACAATGCAGGAAATTCCAAACTACCTCCCCCACACATCCCCAGTGACCCCTACTCCATGCCCAGAAGATGGCCAAGATGCCCTCCCTCTCATCATCTGCCTAAGGTCATAGAATCAGCATTGCTGACAGATAGCCATCAAGTCTCTGCTTAAAAACCTCCAGGGAAGGAGCACTTACCCCTCCTGAGGAAGCCTATTCCACTGAGGAACCGCTCTAACTGTTAGAAAATTCTTCCTAATGTCTAGATGGAGCTCTTTTGATTTAATTTCAACCTGTTGGTTCTGGTCTGTATTTTGTTTTAGGTGCCATGTAAATCAGTAAAAGTAGTAATGTAGCATATGTTTCAGCTCCATTTGTGCTCTTTTTTGGAAGCAGGGAGAGAGGTCCTAGAATGCTGTTCTCTTCCGAGTATGGAGAGAAGTGGGCTGGCTGTTCCACCAATGCAGATTAATCTCCTGCTTAATCTCCTGTCCAGCTCTGTTACTTATGTATATCTGAGCGCCTGTGTTTTGGTAAAGTTAAATCAATATTTATTTTGTGTTTGTAGGTCCAAGCAACGGTGGTTGGATTTTTGGCTGCTGTGGCAGCAGTTATATTGGGCTGGATTCCTGAGGGCAAATACCGCCTTGATCACTCAGTCCTTTTGTGTTCTAGCAGTGTGGCAACAGCCTTCATAGCGTCCCTTTTACAGGGTAAGAGAAATATTGTTGAAAGTTGTGAGAGCCAGTGTGGGGTAGCAGTGTGGTGTAGCAGACTAGGATCTGGGAGAGCCAGGTTCGAATCCCCACTCTGCCATGGATGGATGGAAGCTTGCTGGGTGACTTTGGGTCAGTCACAGACTCTCAGCCTAAACCTCACAGAACTGTTCTGTGGATAAAATGGAGGAGAGGAGTCTGACGTAAGCCCCTTTGGGTTCCTATTGAGGAGAAAGGTGGGGTATAAATGAAGTAAATAAAAATGAATAAATAAGTATTTGTAAATGCCAAGACAATTCACTCCAATATAAATATTATTCACAATTCATAGTACTTAACTTGTGTCTTAGTTATATAGTGTATTTTTATCCTGCTTTCCTCTACCAGTGGGGGCCCAAAGAGGCTTACAAAAATACAATTTCAATAAATAAAACACAGTATACAAACAAAAAACAAGGGGGGGGAAAGAACAAAAGGTACACAAAACATCCTGGGCTGGTGTCATTTATAAAGTTAGACTGTGACGTGAAGTTGTTTGGAACATACAGCTGTAAGTCTAACTGTCAGCCTTAAGCTGGAGCACCATTTGTGCTGGGGGTGGGGGGTGAGGAGACAAAATGATCCCGTAAAATTGCACCCAGAATCAGGTTCCGATTTGGTTTGCAGTTCATGTTTAAACAGAAGGGGATGCAGGTGCACTCAGCATTCAGAGCCCCCTGCCAGCCCACCCTATATTTTGAATTTTATTTCTATTGCTGCTAATAATCCTTCCTGTGTCTACATGGGATCGCTGGTTAACCGGGCTGGGAAGGGATTTTACGCATGGCTGTGAACCTCTAATAGACACTGGGGTTCTTCTCCATAGTGAAGAGTATATGCTCTGTATGTTGACTGTACTGTTAGAAAGAGCATAACCAACACTGCTGGCATTTAGGCATTGGCTGGGAAACATAAGGGAGGGGGTCCCCTTAAGGGGCTCTGGGTGCTGGGTGCACAATAACTCACCGCAGGGCTGACATGCTGACCATACCCCCAGGAGGCTGGTGATGGGCAGGAACAGTGGTTTCTGCCACATCTGGGCCTAATACCCCCCCCTTTTCCTTGGTTAACCCAACAGGCAACCATTATCCCCAGCCTGTGCCGTGTCAGGACCTGAGGAACCTATAATCGATAGTTGTGTCCTGATCTCTCCAGTACAATGTGTCTATATCCTTCTCTCTCTCCCTCCCCACCATTAGGCTTCCCATCTACCTGGTTATGGTAGGAAATTGTCCGCCAATTAACTGGGCTGCCTGCTGCCCCTCAGCTGGTTGGTGGGTGGAAGCAGGCTACTGGAGGGGAGAGATCCATGCACATGGTGCGATGACATCACTTCTGGGTTTACCCCGGAAGCGCCAGCATTGTGATGGGGACATTCTAGCATTCTACCCCCTTCAAACTCTATGATTTCCATAGAGTTTTGGGGGACAGTGCTAGAGCATCCCGTGCGATGCTGGTGCTTCTGGAATAAACATGGAAGTGACGTCATTGCACCTTGCGTTCACTGTGCATACGGATTGCCCCAGCCCCACCTCCTGGAAGCTCCCGCTAGTGGCAAAGGGGGCACCTGGCAACCCTACTCCCCATGGGCTGGTCCCTACTCCAGGCACAAGACATAGAAAAGAATATTTTTCTAATATATTATTGTTTGGAAATGTGGCATGAGATTGACATGCTTTCTTCTTCTAATATATGTTTAGGAATAATAATGGTTGGTGTCATAGTTGGGTCAAAGAAGACTGGCATAAACCCTGATAATGTTGCAACCCCCATTGCTGCCAGTTTTGGAGATCTTATTACACTTGCCATACTTGCTTGGATAAGTCAGGGACTTTATGATTGCCTTGGTGAGTATTATTTCTTTGAAAAAGATGTGGTGCTAAATATTTTATTGCCTTTAAAATATCCATACTTTCCCCTTCTGCTACCAATAATATAGACTATTGGGTTTTTTGGTTGGTTGGTCGAAAACAAAGAATTCATTTAGGAACTCCTAAACTGGCTGAAGGAGAATTGTGTGGGACTAATTTGCTGTGTTGTAAAAGCAGCCTAGAAATTGGCATTATACTATGTCATTGGTGGTTCTAATATCTGCAACATTGGTTAGTGGTTTGCAACTGTATAGCTTAGACCAGGAGGTCCCCAACGTGGTGCCCATAGGCACCATGATCCCCGCCGATATCTTTCCTGTGGCCCACCAAGTGTTTTTGGAAAGGGGGCAGGGCCACATGGGGCTTCTGATTGGCCCCTGGAGTTCTGATTGGCTGTGCAGCAGCTGCCACCATCTGATTGGCTATGCAGATTAGAGTACAAACAAACACTGGTTTGATAGCAGCTGCCACCACAGCACAAGGTTCTTTACCGTGTGACTGAAGGTCAGCTGTGTGTATGTGAGAAAATACTTTAAACAATTTGTTCATTTTAAAAGGCATCCTGTAAAGCAGAGCTTCTGCCTGAAAGGTTGAACAGTTTCTGTTAGATTTATGCATAACTTGACTCCCTGATATTTTATGGCTGGCTCTGTCTCCTGTGGCAACCATTTTGTGGCTGTGGCTGCCACCCTGTGTCAGAATTCCAAACTCGCCTGCAGGCTCAAAGAAAAGTTGGGGACCTCTGGCTTTAGCCCTTACTACTTTTGGTGCTTGTGGAAGGTACATCCCACGGGGAGTGTTTTTCATTGATTCCTCATCTCTCACCGCAGACACACACCCCCTCACATTGTCCGCTCACATTATTCCCTAAGGTCCACCAATCCATCAATCCCCTTAGGTCCACCAATCCACCAATACACAGGGTTGGGACTGCAAAGTTATGGTAGGCTTCAATGGGTGGGTGAATGTTCAGAAGCCAGAACATTCCCTTCTGTAGTACAGGATCCAGGCCTTGCTTCTTGTAAAATGGTGAAGAATTGGCACTACTCCAAGGAGAGATTTGTTGACACTTCCTTTTGGCAGCTTAGCAAGCCATTCCTTGGTTGGCAGGACATAAAAGAATATATATTCAGAGTGCAGTGGAGTTCGTTGACTTGAATATATGATCAGCATTAATTGCATTAGTGAGTGCAATGACTTGTATGATAAACAGTTGATGTAAACTCAGTTCCTTCATTAAGAAAAACGAACAAAACTAAATGGTTGGTAGGTGAAAGAAGCCCATTCAGTTTTCTTTGCAAAAGGATAATGTTGATACTTTGAACTGTAACTGATAACTAATCTTTGATGTTATCACACTGGTGTTAACTTTCTACTTTCCTCTTCTGGGAATGTTGATGAGCAATAGATAATCCATTGTCTGCCTGAGCATGTGATGTTTTGTTCTTCAACTACTGAATAAAGCATATTATATTCTATTATCAATCTTATTTGGAAGATCTAGCAAAGCCATCTCCGACCATCTTGGTCCCTTCAGTATGGCCTATTGCGTGAAGATAAAGGGGTAAAGACTGTGCTCATTAAATACAGTAGGTCAGGAAGAAGGAACAGCTTGAAATCGATTGTAAGCAAAATGTCCTACCACCGCAGCCAAATGTATTTGCTATGCTATATTACACAGGTTTGGGGTACTAATTTGCAAGCAGCCCCCCACACTTCACTTGCATTATGGCACTTAAGAATTCATTAGAACTGGAGCAATAAAGATGCTTTGAAATAGTTCTTGTAGGTTATCCGGGCTGTGTGACTGTGGTCTTGGTATTTTCTTTCCTTTCTTTCCTACGTTTCGCCAGTAGCTGTGGCAGGCATCTTCAGAGGAGTAACACTGAAGGACAGCGTCAGGCATCTTCAGAGGAGTAACACTGAAGGACAGTGTCTCCCAGTGTCAAGTGTGAAGGAAGAGTAATATATAGTCAGAAGGGGGTTGGGTTTGAGCTGAGTCATTGTCCTGCAAAGTATCAAAGGTAATGTGCTAATATTTGTCCTATAAGTGCCAAGATAATGTGCTAATGAGGGTGTGGTATGTTAATGTGGAACCATTGTATCCTGAAGTGATCTGTTAACATGTGGAATCCAAAGCTAATCCGCATGGCTACTGTGGACTGTAGTCTTTGTTAGTCTGGAGGTTTTCAGGACAGGAAGCCAAGCCTTATTCATTCTTAAACTCTTTTCTTTTCTGTCAAAGTTGTTCTGATGTTTATGGATTTCTTTTTTATATATAATAATTTTAATTGTTTTTTCAATTATATAATAATAATAAAAAACATATATTAATACAATTCATCAATAATATGACTTCCCCCTCACCCTCTTCCATCATAAAGTAAATTATGTAATCTTTTGCTAACAGAACTAATCCCAGTAGTATTTTAATAAACATATTCTTATCCTATCTAAAGTTATTAAATCAGTACTAATCAAAAATTAAAAAGTAAAAATAAGGGATTAGATTAAACAGTATTCTTTAAATGGTCCCATTAAGGATTACATTTTTACAAAATAAAAACAAAAGAGCCATTAGATCAGGGGTGAGGAACCTTTTTCCTGCCAAGGGCCATTCGCACATTTATAACATCTTTCGGGGGCCATACCAGGTGTAGATCTCCCGGTGGGGGGGGGAGAGGCTAGGGTTGCCAGGTCTCCAGCCACCACCTGGAGGTTGGCAACCCCAGGGGAGGCTACCCAGAGAAGGCCTGCAGGGCGCCCCCACTCCCCCCTCCCAGGTGGGAGGGCAGCCAGTGGTGGGCCCCAGAAAACGAGGCACCAGGGGGGCGCAGCCCACAGTCAACTGGCAAGGGAGGAAGGGAGGAAGGAAAACAGGGAGAGGAAAAGGGAGGGAGGGAGAATGAGAAAGGGAGAAAGAAATGGAGAGAGGGGGAGAAAAAAAGAAAAGGACAGAGGGAAAGAAAAAAAAGGACGGAGGGAGACAAAGAAAGAGACAGAAAAAGAGGGAGGAAGAGAGGAAGGGAAAGGAGAAAGAGTGACAGAAAAAGAGGAAGAGAGAAAAGCCTCCCCACACACACACACCTGCGCATGCCAGCCTGCGCGACCGGGCCCCAGCCACCCCACCTCCCCCACCCACACACACACACCCGGCGGCGCACGGAGCACCAAGCAACCGGGCCCCAGTCTTCGTGCACTCCCCCCCCAGAGTCCATAAAAGCCCTCCCCAAGCCTTATTGGTTCTGCATGCATGCTCTGCCGCCGGGAGCCGCCAGCCTCCCCCCCCCCCGCTGCTCAACAGTCGACAGGCAGCAAGAGGGGCTTACAGTGTGCCGCAGCGTTCCTGCACGCCGCAGCTGTAGGGGGCAGCCTTGGGGGAAGAGTCCCTCCCCCTCCCCTCTCGCCGACCAACAACCAACAGTCAGTGAGAGGAGGTCCAAAGGGTGCTACAAGGGCGCTGTAAGCCGTGGCCCCAGGAACACCCTCGGGGAGGGCCACCCTGCGCCCCGCCTCTGCAGCAGGGTTGCCGGAGCTCCCGAGGGCCACAAAAAATGTCCTCGGGGGCCGCATACGGCCCCCGGGCCTGAGGTTCCCCACCCCTGCATTAGATATTTATATATACTCAAAAAAATGTTAAATAAAAAAGTTACGTTCTCCTACATCTCCCTTCTTTTCTATTAAGAATTAAATGTTTTATAAATCTTTCATATATCCCTAGCATTCATTTCAGACATGTGATAATTCTAGCAATGCAATTATCATATATAGTCTCAAAAATATTATAATTCAATTAATATATGATTCTATTTCCATTTAGGCCAGTCCTTTTAATCAATTCCTTTTAATCATATCACCAAAAAAGACCATGAAGACCACATTTATCCCTTTGCCCGGAATTTCCAGCGTTTCCTTCCCCTCCCCATCAACAGTAAGCGTCGTAAAACATCCTTGGAGGTGGTTAGTGAAGCGTCTTCAACAAATCGATGGTCTTCATTGTAAATCCACGTTGCATTCTGTTCCATCCCAAATTCAAAGAAAAAAATTCTGGCAACTCCGGTTTTTCTACTCATTGTCCTCCAAGCAGATATTGAACAGTTCATCAAACAGGTTGAAAAAATCAAACTCAAATTGAAACACATTCAATCCCATTGTTATCAGCCGGATTTGTTTTTAGAGGTTTTCCACTTCCTCTGATGAGTTCTTCTGTTCCTGGGCACTCTCGACAAGGAAAGATTCTTCTTTAAGGACATCAAGGTCTTTCTCATTCATTTTTAGAGCAGTTGACTGGATAGAAGCAATGAAGGTATTAATCATAATGGTCATTTGATCCATCTGCTTTTGACAACTGTCCATACTGTTCTGTGATTACCTCATTTTGCTTAGCGAACATGTCTTGAATTCTTTTCTCCATATCTACTTCTTGGAAGGGTTCTTAGAATTTCGATGTTACAGGTATTACAGTATACTTTGATAGTTTGTTTTTTATTTCACTAATTTTGGCAAGTCTTAAAAGTTGATTTTCCAGAATGTGGGTAGATTAATAGTTCATGTTAAGTCCAATCGCTAAAAATTTCCACGAGAAGTCTTCAAAAGAGAGCTAAAAAGTGCATTTTAAAATTTGAAGTACCATCAAGTTTGTTTTGGACACTCTAGGTTGACATGGAAACAGGAAGTAGGAAGTCAGCAGGAAACTGTGCAGCCACGGACCTTCCATCGTCCCCTTTCTGTAGTTTTTTTAATGGGAAACCTTTTAGATGATGCACCAGGGGGATTCACTTCCAGTCCTTTGGGCTTCTACACTTCCCGTCTCCCTGCTGTTGGCAGGCGTCTTACAATAGAGTAGTATTACTGCCTAGAGGTCTTCCGGCACTTCAAAATAAACCTTGGAGACGTGGCAGGAAGCCTTTCCCAGCTGGGAAAAGGTAAGGTGACCAAGGGGAGGGTGGGTTTTATTTCTCCTTTCCCCTCAAACGTCACAGACTCTGATTGGTACTTGCCACGTCTATCAAACAGTTCAGTTGTTTAGTCTACCCCCAGATCAGCTTGATAGAGTCTTTGCCACTTTATCTGATTTCTTATCTAAGCGGAAAAGTTTTTAAACGGGGTGGGAGGGGAGTATGCGGAGTTCCCAGTTAGTTCTGCCAATCAATTCAACCTTCTATTCCCGGTAAGATCAAAAGAGTTCTTGTTACTCACTTAGATTTCGGAGGGTGAGGTTTTTCTTCATTAAAATAGTTCTTAAGATGGTTATAGGTGATGGAGGTCCAAGCCTAATGCCAAAGAAAACGCTTGCGGCAATGCAATCTCCTCTCAATGCCAGCGGGGACAGACATCCACACCTCCGGGGGGCTTAAAAAAAGCTCCCTCGGAGAGTATGGGAGTCACACCGCTTTCTTCAGGCTGCAGAGGAATTCCTGCGTCCCGGTCCACTGTTTAGGACCGGGTTGGTGTGCAAAAACACACCAATTCAAAGCGTTGCTTGGATTCCCTAGGGAGCTCTCCCTAGAGACGACTGCTTGGATCAGCTCATCACCGGAAGTCCCTGATGTTTATGAATTTCAATGGCTTCTCTGTGCAATCTGACAAAATAGTTGGTAGAACTGTCCAGTATTTCAGTATCTTGGAATAAGACTTTGAAATGACTTGTCAGGTGTGGCAACTTGGAGGAAAGCAGGGCCCAGTGACCAGGTTGTAGGGAAGCAGATGGGACATCAAGCTACAAAGTGGGGAGTCAGAAAGTACCTTTGTTGGCTCTTGAGCAATACGTTGTTCAGGAGCCAGGCCAGCTTCAGAAGTTTTATGGGAACTTGTGGAAACCTACTGACCCCTGGTGTTTTCTCACCGCAGCTGAGCTGGCAGCTGTAATGGCATTTCTTGGCTGTGTGTGAAAGTGAGCAGGCCAATAGCTGTCGGCTCTGGCAAGTCATCCGGTTGGCACAGAGACTGGTTCTTGCTGCCTGAGTCCTTGGTTTGGGCACTGCCACCTTAAACTAATTGCTGCCTGACGAGTACCTGCCAAGTATCAAGCCTGGCTAACATTTGGCGACTAAGTTTGTGTTGAGAGTTTTAACAGGCCCGATGAGGTAAATCCCCCCCTGAGCAACTTCTGTTTAGTTTAACTGTATTTTTTTTGTCCCACGGAGGGGTTAGTAAAATTTTTGTGATAAGTGTTGTTGTTCTGTGCTGTAATTTTTTTTTTGGTTTGGTTTTTTCTTTTTCTTTTTTTGCTTATGGGGACTCTGTGGGGTTTTCATGGCAGGAGATGTTCAGAGGTGGTTTTGCCATTGCCTGCTTCCATGTTGTGACCCTGGCCTTCCTTGGTGGTCTCTCCTCTAAATACTAACCAGGGCCGGCCCTGCTTAGCTTCCAAGATCTGATATCAGCCTAGCCCGGGCATAACATAAAATCTATGCATAAATATAATAACTACAATTAAAAAATCTATGATAATATCCTTGTAGAACACTAGAGGGTACTAGTGAGCTATACTTCAGAAGTCTGATTATTTAAAAAAAAATTCTTCTGTAACTGTAAAGTTTCAATATTAAAATCATTAGGACTAATTCTCAAGTTAAATCAGTTTTAGTATTAATGTATGTATGTTAAAAATCGAGGGTAAGACTTGACAAGAGCTCATTCACAGTATATTTGAAACTATTAATGTTGTCTTGAGTGGAAACAGAGAGCTCTCTACTGAGTATATTTGAAATTGCCATTCAACCATTCAACGTCCTTTGCATTTGCATGTGTTTAATTTTAGGCTTGAGAACACTGATTATGAACCTTTGATGTGTCCTCCATGAGTAGCATATCAGCATTTTCTCTGGTGGTGTCGCTTAATGTTTACTGGCCATTTAGTAGAGAAGCTGAAGTCTGGTATATTTTACAGTAGTATTAGATGTATGTATATGCATTGTTTCAGCATTTAAGAGCCCAATCCTGAAAGGGGGGGTTAAATACGCAGCATCCGGGAGCGGCAGAGCCCCGCTGCCTCCTCAAAGGCTTCTCAGCCATCACAGAGCCTGAAAAAGCATTAAAAATAATAAAAACAGGGGAAATGCCCCATTGAAACCAGTGAGGCTGCACCACCCCAAAATGTGGCACAGCCCCACCTCTGCTCAAGGGAGCATTCTGGGGCGAAAGGGCTGTGGAAGTTGCCTAAAGGCAACTCCACCCCCAGGAACGCCCTAGGAATACCCCCCATGCCAGCGCTTTGGGGGCCGGCAGCACCCAGATGCCAGCATGTTTGACCCTGCGCTGGCGTAAGTGCCACCTTATTCTGTAATAAGGTGACACCTACACCAGCGCAGGGTCACACCAGCTCCTAAGGAGCTTTGCCCCCCCTTCAGGAATGGGCTGTGTGTTAGTTGGATTATCATCTAACAGATAGTTATTCTTCATGAAGAGAGAGAAGTTATTTTGCATATCTGGAGTATTTTCTAAAGTTTGGGACTGGAAGAATTTTCAGTGTCATTTGTTATCTTTTCTGTATGTTGTATGAGATTTTCTCATAGCACCTAAGGCCGAGGTTAGCGGCTTCCTATATGAGTTGGCAACGTAGAGTGATTGTTCTTCTTTTTGTTGAATGTTTCTTTATAATTCTGAATTATACTCTCTGTCCATTAAAATATGAGTCGAGTGACACCTTAGAGACTAGCAGACTTTACTCCAGCATAAGCCTTCGTGAGTCAGAGTTCTTTTTGTTGGGCTGTCTGCCCAAAGACACTGAGGCAATTGTATTCATTTTAAAATAACAAGTATTTGTCATAAAACAAAAGGTTGTTTTATACGTTGTCCTAGGCTGTGTGCCAACTATGTATATGACGAGAATGAATTTTGTAAATTGGGGATTTCAAAGCACAGGCTCCTTCTCGGCTCTCACCATATTTCCTTAGGGTCCAGTGTACCCTTACATATTTTATTTCTTCAGACTGTGAGCGTACAGTGACTTGATTGGAGTGCTAGGCTGCTGGGCCCAAAAAGTGGGATAATTGAAATAAATAAATTGGGACCTTGTACGGCTTTGGCATTCCTTCTTTTTGAGGTTATGGTAAGGCTGTAGGGTTGTAGCTCTCTGCTTTAAGCAGTTTGCTTTAGGCTACTTTTGGAACAATTGCAACCAGTGCTTTGCCAGATGCACTGGCTCCAGATTGATCACTGAATCAGGTTTAAGGTTTTGGTCTTAATCTTTAAAGGCCTAAACAGTCTGGAACCTTCGCACCTGTGGGACCACCTCTCCCAATACACGTCCCAAAGAGCACTTTATGCTGCTGGAGAGAACCTACTGGTGATCCCTGGCTCAAAAAGTATCCATCGGTCCTCAAGCAGGGCCGTAGTTCAGTGGTAGAGCATCTGCTTGGCATGCAGAAGGTCCCAGGTTCAATCTCCAGCATCTCCAGTTAAAGGAACTAGGCAAATAGGTGATGTGAAAGACCTCTGCCCGAGACCCTGGAGAGCTGCTGTCAGTCTGAGTACTGAGTTTGATGGACTAAGCTTCTGATTCAGTATAAGGCAGCTTCATGTGTTCAGGGCCTTTTCAGCCCTGGCCCCGGCCTGGTGGAATGCTATGCCTAGTGAGATCAGGGCCCTGCGGGATCTTAAACAATTCTGTAGGGCTTGTACGACCGAGCTGTTCTGCCAGGCATATGGTTGAGGACAGCAACGGTTTCCATCTTGCTGGCTCCCTTCCTTTCCCTTTCTCTGTTGTTTTTGATTAAGGGTGCTTTGTTGGCTGAGATCTCCCCTGGATGGCTGCCTGACATTGTTTTTACTGCTGATAGTCCAGCGGTGCCTGTTTAACTGATGTTTTAATTGATGTAAAATAATCTTAAATTACAATTTATGTATGATGTTTTTGTTATGAGCCGCTCAAAGCCTGACCTAGCCAGGAATGGGCAGCATACAAATCCAGTAAACAAGCAAACAAACAAACAGACAAACAAGTCCACAGAGACAACTCTCTGTTTCAACAATTTGATACAGATCTGTAGGGTCTCTGGAGGAGCTAGGTCAAGATGGACATTACCAAATTTTATTTTCTTTATGCCATGTGCCTCTATACTGTAAAAAGGTAAAAGTTGCCCCCTGTGCAAGCACCGGGTCATTCCTGACCCATGGGGTGACGTCACATCCTGACGTTTACTGGCAGACTTTGTTTACGGGGGTGGTTTGCCGGTGCCTTCCCCAGTCATCTTCCCTTTACCCCCAGCAAGCTGGTTACTCATTTTACCGACCTCGGAAGGATGGAAGGCTGAGTCAACCTTGAGCCGGCTACCTGAACCCGACTTCCGTCGGGATCGAACTCAGGTCGTGAGCGGAGCTTTTGACTGCAGTACTGCAATACTGTTACAGATACCATGTACTACGGAAAAAAACATGTCAGTGGGTTATAGATTAAATCAAGCCTGAACTGACCCTAGAAGCTAAAATGACTAAACTGAGGCTATCGTATTTTGGTCACATTATGGGAAGGCAAGAGTCACTAGAAAAGACAGTCATGCTAGGAAAAGTTGAGGGCAGCAGGAAAAGAGGAAGACCCAACAAGAGATGGATTGACTCAATAAAGGAAGCCACAGCCCTCAATATGCAAGACCTGAGCAAGGCTGTCAAGGAGAGGATGTTTTGGAGGATATTGATTCCTAGGGTCGCCATGAGTCGGAAGCGACTTGACGGCACTTAACACACTCACTCACTCACTCACTCACTCACACTCACTCACACACACACACACACACACACACACACACACTGCAGCTTACCACTGCGCCACAGGGCTCTCCTCTATACTGTAGATTACAGTTTAAGCACAGAAGTCTATTTTTGTCCTGTACCCACAATAAAATAGTACACTTGCTTGCACAAGAATCTCTCTGTGGTTAAGGCACCCTCCTTTCGTCTCAAAACCCTTTTGAGCTTGCTGGACCACTTTATTTCAGGGTCTGGTCTGTGCGCTGCGTTGCAAGGAGAGGGAAGAGATTGCCACGGGCATCACTGCAGGCAGTGCTGTCAACACGTTCATTCAGGATCCCTATAGATTAGCTGGCAGTCTTTTTCTGTTCTGATGTTACAGACCTTCCAGTTGCTTGGTTTTCTACAGGGGAACCTTACTAAATTATGGACAGATTTAGCCAGGGGAAATAACTCAATAGAATATCAGCATCGTCACACAGTAATCAACAGCTATAAAAATGTGTGCTGATCGTGGCTCATAGGGCATGTGCTGATGGTCAGGAATAAACTAGACATCATAATGTGTGGGTTCTCTTTGCATATTCATAAAGAAAAGGAACAGATGGAAAGTGGGGGAGATTTAATGGAGGACGTAACACATATTGCTTTTAAAACTTCTAAAAATTCAGAAAGAATTCTTTAGCATCTTGTGCTCATTGAAAGAATTGATATAATGGTCACTGTGACTGTGAACCGATGAGGATGGATTCCTGCAAAGCAAAAAGGCCATCTATTAAATAATCTACTCGCTTTCTACATACTGAAATATTGTGAGAAATCCTTTATTACCGGAATTAAATTATGTTTTAGTATTATTAGAATGGACTTATAGATGTAAGAAGGAATGTACTAGGAATGCTGCACACATAACCTTTCAGTTTGATAAAATTCTACATTTATTACAAAATAACTTTTGGAATCTCAGATTGGTTGTTAAAGTTAACAAGTTGAACAACAATTGAGAGCTTTGCTAATGCTTTATGTTGGCCATTCGTTTGTGTATCAAGAAAGGTCTAGAGTAGGGTTGCCAATTCTGGGTTGGAATATTCCTGGAAATTTGGGTGTGGTGTCTGGGGAGGGTAAGGTTTGGGGAGGGGAGGTACCTCAGTGTGATATCATGGAGTCCACCCTCCAAAGAAGCCATTTTTTCCAGGAAACTGATCTCTGTAGTCTGGAGATCAGCTGCCATTCTGGGAGATCTCCAGGCCTCGCCTGGAAGTTGCCAAACCTCATTTAGAAGCAAGGACTGACATTGCAGTCCTAAGTAGAATTACATACCCTTCTAAGTCCATTGACTTCAGTGGACTGAGAAGGGTACAGCCCTGCTTAGGATGGCCCTGGGAGTGTTCATTCTTCAGCTGTGAGAAAATACATTCATGCAATATTTTGAAAATATCAAGTGGTCACCATAGTTTTCAGAAAGGAAAATAATAATTCTGGGGCTGCCATTCTAAAGTTGCTTGGAGATAAGTGTAACTGAGCTATTCCAAAGGACGATGAGGAGCAAAGGAAGACATTTGAAATCTGAAAATAAGCAGTTTGAGCCTTTAGTTAGTAAATTATTTCCCCCCTATGTAATGCATAACGTTACAGTAAAATGTATTCTAATAAAAACATTTTTTTCTTATAGATAAATATTATTATATATCTCCTTTAGTTGGTGCCTTTTTCTTGGCTCTGACTCCTATGTGGATTGTAATTGCTGCTAAACATCCAGCTACAAGAACTGTCCTCCATTCAGGATGGGAGCCTGTTATAACTGCTATGATCATAAGCAGGTAAATATATCTTGCATCACAGCTGAATTTGTCATCATTGGTATCAATTAGGTATGAGACCTATTGACCTGAGCTTTTAACAGGAACTGTTTTTAACACGAACTGTTGAGAGCCAGCGTGGTGTACTGGTTAAGAGTAGTGGTTTGGAGTGGTGGAGTCTGATCTCGAGAACCGAGTTTGATTCCCCACTCCTCCACATGAGCGGCGGAGGCTAATCTGGTGAATTGGATTTGTTTCCTCACTCCTATTCATGAAGCCAGCTGAGTGACCTTGGGCAAGTCACACTCAGCCCCACCCACCTCACAGGGTGTCTGTTGTGAGAAGGGAAAGGGAAGGTGATTGTAAGCCGGTTTGATTCTTGCTTAAGTGGTAGAGAAAGTCGGCATATAAAAACCAACTCCTCCTACTCCTCCTCTTCCTCTTCTCCTTCTTCATTAATTTTGAAAAAAAGTTGTTTCAGTGGTTGTAACTTTAAACTAATGTTGTACACTGTCTTGCAGATTTCTAAAAAGTGGAGATTTATTTAATTAATTTGGAACATAGACCATGCTTTTCTGGATTTTAGACCTTGAGGGGAGTGGGAGAGCTTTACACCAAATGATAGTTATGTAAATATGCAAGTTTGAATTCTGATCTTTTCTGTGGGTTTTCTGTGGGTTTTCCAAATATCACAGCTGGATGCAGACAACTGCCTGTTTTGTTTATATTTATTCCTAAAAGGAGTAATCCCTTAATATAGCAAAAATTAACACTCCATGGGCAGAAATTAGAATCATGTAAAGTTTCCATAGTAAGTATGTGGTAAATAATTGTGTGGTTTGTAGAAATTGAGTGCTTTTTGCGTACTATTTGACTGTACCTGAAATATTGAATTCTTTTTCAGTATTGGTGGCCTTATTCTGGACACAACTGTATCTGATCCTAATTTGGTTGGAATTGTTGTTTATACTCCAGTAATCAATGGTAAGACAGACACAGGATTTCTTAAAATTGCTGTGGTTTAGCCCATGCTACTTAGATAAAAGGCCAAACAGAATCATAGTGGGTGGATTTCTACTGTTGTAAAGTCACACTATAATTTTAGAGTAAAAGTAGTTCCTGGTTGTACGTTGTGACAGTAGGGAAAAATAAATATGCATCCAGAGTATGAATGAGAGTAAAATATTTTTTTAAACTGTCGTGGTTTTATGTCTAGACCCCAGAAAGAAGTTTTAAAATATTCTCTTTAAAATGTGTATTTACATCCGTATAAAGAGCTGCAAGATTAGAACAGGTCTGCATTATCATTGTGATGTTTCCATTTGTGACAGTACAGCCTGTCAGTATACCTAAGCATGTTTTTGTTTCCCAGCACATTGAATTATTCAAGCAGGTCACGTACAGTTTCCATGCTCATTTCATGTACAGTTTATTAAATAGCAGATGATAGCATGACAGAACATAGTATATTAAAACTGCTCTGCAAATACTGTTGATGGATGAAAGAATGAAGCACTATTGTACACACACACGCATGCACACACACATCTATTTTAAAGATACATGGATTACTATTTTGAAAAATTCCCAGATATTTAAATCCAGATATTTCCTAGAATTCTGTTTAAATAATTCTATATGTCTGTAAATAGTAAATGTCTGTAAATACTGTATTGCATTCATGCCTTAAAATGTTACATTATTACATTATTAGAACTATACAAGTGGAAACCGTCAAGGACTTGCAGGAGGCAACTCATTTCTCCTTCCCCAGCTATTTCTACTTTCCCATTCCCGAAAGCCCCCATAGCCTCTCCCCTTTTTGTGCTTCCCTCTCTTTCTAGAATTGCCAACCTCCAGGCCTAGAGATCTCCTGGAATCACAACAGATTCCACAACTACAAAGATCAGTTTCCCTTAGGGTTGCTAACTCCAGGTTGGGAAATTCCTGGAGATTTGGGGGGGGGGTGAGGTTTGGGCAGGAAAGTAACCTCAGCAGGGTTTAATGCCATGGAAACTGTTATATATGTATGGGTGATGCATGAGACGGGAAATGGAGTTCCAACAACAACCGCTTTATTAACAATCTAGAACTGAACTCACTGTAGCCGAGTTGACTTTTATTAACAATCTAGAACTGAACTCACTCTAGCCGAGTTGACTACTTGGAGCTGAATTGAACTGAACTGCAAGTGCACAACACCCTGGCTTATATGTCAATCCCAATCACCCGGAGCCACGCCCCCCAGGTCCGCAATTGGCTGGTTGTAGTCAGTCCAATGGGAATACAGGCGCAAATCAAGTCCGTGATTGGGCTGCTATAGACCATTGTCCAATTGGAATCGTAGGCGAAGGAGCCTGGAGAGAATAGCAAGCTCAACATGACCCTTGCTTCCACTACATACATAACAGAATCCATCCTCCAAAGCAGCTGTTTTCTCCAGGGGAGCTGATCTCTGTCATCTGGAGATCAGTTGTAATTCCGGTTGATCTCTAGCCTCCAACTTGTGGTTGACAATCCTAGTTCCCCTGGAGGAAATGGCTGCTTTGGAGGGTGGAGTCTATGGCGTTATACTCCTCTAAGCTCCCTCCCCTCCTCAACCCCCCTCCCCAGGCTCCACCTTCGAAATCTTTAGGAATTTCCTAACCTGGAGTTGGCTACCCTATCTCCTCCTCACCCAACAGCCAACCTAACTTTATCTGCCCTTCTGTCTCAAGCTTTCTCCAGAGCAGCTTCTACCTAGGAAAACTGTAGCCCAGTTGTGTGGTACTGGCCACTGGGCCAGGCCCACATGCATGGTAGGGAACACTCAATGACTTGTGGGGTGGCACCTCACTTTCCCCTGTATCCCCCTCCCCACACTGTGTCCTCTTTCCTTCCCCATATCCTCTCCCCTTTCCCATTCTCTCCTTCTTAGCCATTCATCAACCTTCTTTTTATCTGCCTTGCATCTTCAGCTGTATTTATTATTTATTTACTTCTTTAATAACCAACCTTTCTCCACAGTAGGGACCAAAGCAGTTTACACCATTCTCCTGTCTTCCTTTTTATCTGTACAACAACCCAGTGAGGTAGGTTAGGCTGAAAGTATGTGACTGGTCTAAAATCATCCAGTGAGCTTCCACAGCAAGATGAGGATTCAATCCTGGCTCTCCCAGACCATACTCAAATCTCTAACTTCTATACCACACTGGCTTTCATAGGGTGGCTGCAGTTGAAAAGTGGCAAGCAGCCAGGCCTAGTTGAATTATGCAAGTTGGGTGGTCACCAGAGATTGCTTCCAAGCCTAGGGTTACCAAACTCCAGGTAGGACCTGCAGATCTCCCATAATTACAGCTGAACTTCAGACGACAGATACCTGTCACCCTGGAGAAAACGGCAGCTTTGGAGGGTAGACTTTGGCATTACATTCAGCTGAGGCCTCTCCCCTCCCTACACCCTGCCCTCCTCAGACTCCACACCAAAATCTCCAGGAATTTCCCAGCCTGGAGCGGGCAACCCTCATCAGGCCTGGCCCCACTGAGTCCTCCCTCAAAGTCCAAAATAGACCCGAAAATGACGCTTCCCTCTCCCCTTGCCTTTTACTCACAGAAACCCAGCTTGGAATACTGTGGTTGCCTAGCAACAGCTACTGAGGGAATTTGTTGCTTAAAGCCATAGCCACTCGTTTTATCATTTTTGGGTGTTTTTTTTAAACCCAATGTATTATTTTTAGATTTCATATTTTTTTCTGCAAACTTGGGGCCCTTTTCAAGTTTGTAGAAAGATCTGTCTTGCCCATTCGCAGCTCCACAGTCACCGGATTTAAGTATCCTAAGGCTTGGCCAACGTCGCTATTAGTATATAGATCACTATTAGAATATAGATATTTTATACCCTGATACTTGCTCTTCTTTGGCGTACAACTTTGTAAAGGATTACCATCAGTAAATTATCAATGCAATCCTAAAAAGAATTATAAGCTTCTAAGCCTATTGACACCAGTCCTGCCTTGGAGTAAGCTGTCTTGTGTATGGGTCTTGTTTAAAAAGAAAGTGTGATAGCAAAAGTTAAAATAAATAAATGCTCTGTATTATAATTTTCCCTCCTTGAATTCTTCATTGGTGCGTTGCACTGCCTCTTTCCTACAAGACTAGTCTGTGCTTTTGGCATTGCAGAGTGCTTGTTCTGTAAGCCACTTTCTTCTGGGTTCTTTTTTTACAACCTGTGTATACAACATGGGCCTTCTGCTGAAAATGGTAGCCCCATGCAAAGTCCCCCCCCCCCCAGTGTACGTTGATAAAGGGTATTGTTTGTGGCCAAAGGCCATCACAGTCTATCATACAAAACATTACAATAACATTAAAATAACTTTAAAACAGCCTGACTCCCAAGAAGCTAATAATTAAATATGTTAAACACCCTGATTAAAAACAGCTTTAGCTCGGATTTTCTTGGCTGCTAAAGCAAAGAGTGACAAAATATTGTCGAAGGCTTTCACGGTCAGAGTTCATTGGTTCTTGTAGGTTATCCGGGCTGTGTAACCGTGGTCTTGGAATTTTCTTTCCTGACGTTTCGCCAGCAACTGTGGCAGGCATCTTCAGAGTAGTAACACTGAAGGACAGTGTCTCTCAGTGTCAAGGGTGTAGGAAGAGTCAGAGAGGGGTTGGGTTTGAGCTGAGTATTGTCCTGCAAAAGTATTGTCCTGTAAGTATCAAGATAATGTGCTAATGAGGGTATGGTATGTTAATATGGAACCATTGTATCCTGAAGTGATCTGTTAATGTGTGTAATCCAAAACTAATCTGTATGGCTATTGTTGAATGTTGTCTTTGTCTGGAGGTTTTTCAGGGCAGGAAGCCAAGCCTTATTCATTCTTAAACTCTCCTCTTTTCTGTTAAAGTTGTGCTGATGTTTATGAATTTCAATGGCTTCTCTGTGCAATCTGACAAAATAGTTGGTAGAATTGTCCAGTCTTTCAGTGTCTTGGAATAAGACCCTGAACATGGACTGACACAGACAGGACACAGGGTCTTATTCCAAGACACTGAAAGACTGGACAATTCTACCAACTATTTTGTCAGATTGCACAGAGAAGCCATTGAAATTCATAAACATCAGCACAACTTTAACAGAAAAGAGGAGAGTTTAAGAATGAATAAGGCTTGGCTTCCTGCCCTGAAAAACCTCCAGACAAAGACAACATTCAACAATAGCCATACAGATTAGTTTTGGATTACACACATTAACAGATCACTTCAGGATACAATGGTTCCATATTAACATACTATACCCTCATTAGCACATTATCTTGATACTTACAGGACAATACTTTTGCAGGACAATACTCAGCTCAAACCCAACCCCTCTCTGACTCTTCCTACACCCTTGACACTGAGAGACACTGTCCTTCAGTGTTACTACTCTGAAGATGCCTGCCACAGTTGCTGGCGAAACGTCAGGAAAGAAAATTCCAAGACCACGGTTACACAGCCCGGATAACCTACAAGAACCAACAAAGAGTGACACTTTGTAGGAAACATCAGGATTGGTGTCTGATAGGAGAAAGAGCAGCTTCTCTGGATCTGGAGAAAGATTTAAGCCCTTTAGAAACGCTCTGAGAAATTTAGATCTGGGCTCCGTGTAGAGAGATGTAATGAATTAAGGTGTAATGAATTAATTAATGAATGAAAAAGGTGTAATGAATTAGGTCCTCTGGAACGGCTCCACAAATACATAGATGAGAGGCCCATGGTGTTTGGGAGTAGCGTCCACCTAACAAAGCCGTTGGCATAGTTTGAATCCGGGTGGAGGTAAAAGCTATTCTGATGTTATGGAAGGGGATACTGACCAGGTATGAAGCTCTGACATGATCCCTTTTAAACTGTTTAAACCATGGTGAGAATTTGGACTGGGAGACCCCCCACCCGGTGTATAGTACCATTTGCCTTGCACCCTCACAACGTAATACTGTACATTTCCCCACACTGCTGGACAGGGAGCTGGGGGTGGGCAGTGCTCAGCCTCGTGATGTCAACATTGGCATAAGATGGAGGGGGAGGTGCAATCTCAAAACAAGGACTTCTATTTTTGACAGCAGCCCTGTGATTTTTATGCTTCTGCCTCTGTAGCAGCTATTCAGCTTCTTTTTGTATCTCCTTTCACTGCTTCATGTCCAGCGGTTTGAAAATAATTGTATTTTTCTCAAGTTTCCCAACAGATCAGGCTTCAGTTGTTGTTTTTTTAATTTGCATTTTTTTAAATTTCCACCTGAGGACTATTTCGCACACACATTGCAGCCATTATTTTTGAAAGTTTAGGGTTTCTTTTTCTAAGCTGTCCTTTTCACTTTTCAGTCTAGCAGCTTTAATTTAAAGTTGAGTATCTTGATTATGCGCATAGCCCAGGACTTGTGGTTTTAAGAAAAATGCCAAATATCTCAAGTCTCACACTAAAATCGCACATTTGGCAACACTGATTTTTCGCACTGTAGGCTTTTTAAAAAGGCCTTAAAAGACTACCGTATTATCACTGTCACTCTCTTACTCAGAAACAAAGGGCCGAGCTGTTTGAGTGCAAACGTTACAACCCACTTTACTTAATGTCGGCAGTTTTTAACAGTGCCATAAATTCTGGAGAAAAACAAAAGCAAAATAAACAAGTGGTGTTTCCCCCCCCCTTTTTTTACTTTCTAATGGTCTGATTATATGACATAAAAGCTTCACAGAACATGGTTTCCGTAGCTCTGCTGACATGCCACAACCTGTATGGACAGTATTACCCTTAAATAGACCAATGGTCTGACCTGGTATAAGGCAACTCCCTATCTTCCTAATAGGTAGTTTTGCCAACCTCCAGATGGTTAAGTAGGAAGACAGCACGTGGCTCAATATTCAATTCAATTCAAAACAAAACCAAGGGTTAATTTATTCAAATGAAATCATACAAAAATCAACCAACAAACCAAAGTAAGAGGTAGAAGTGTTAACATCACACAATTCGCCTCGCAGGGCTTAAAACCGCAGCCTCGCAGGGCTTAAGGCAGCACCTCTGTATACTTCAAATGTATTTCAATGTAGCCAAACGGCTATAACATATAACAAGAAAAGATACAATTTCAAAGCAGCCCAAAGGCTTATGAATATATAATCACGAAGAAAGCAACCAAAATCCTGGAATGGTCCACCGCAAGAACGCGTTTCGAATTCTTCATCAGCTTGCTGACCCTAAAAGAATTGTAAAAGATCCAGGGAGTAGCTTAATTAGCACTATCACAATAACACATCGCAGATAAAAGCCATAAGTTACTACAAGAAGATATCATTAGACATAAAACCCGTCGCAGCATAAGAAGCTGGCTTACCAATTAACATGAGTTATGTACTTCAATGTCGCAAAACTCACAGTGATGAGAGTGTTCCTAAAAAGCTGAAAGCAGAAAACTTTTTGTAAGGCTAAATGAAAACAGATAAGAAACCAAATAAGCAAAGTATGCCGCCAAGATGAAATGATTCTTACCCATTCTGTTGCACAAAAAGAATATAGAAATTCAATAGGGCAAAAAGCTCAGGCTCGGTAAGCATCAGCTTCTCCGGAGTGAAAAGTGGTTGACACACTGTAGAGAAATACCCACAGCTGTGGGCTTGACAGGTAGACCAAAAGACTCATTAAAGGGACAGTGACTCTTGCTACATTGAAATACATTTGAAGTATACAGAGGTGCTGCCTTAAGCCCTGCGAGGCTGTGGTTTTAAGCCCTGCGAGACGAATTGTGTGATGTTAACACTTCTACCTCTTACTTTGGTTTGTTGGTTGATTCTTGTATGATTTCATTTGAATAAATTAACCCTTGGTTTTGTTTTGAATTGAATTGAATATTGAGCCACGTGCTGTCTTCCTACTTAGCTTTCACTATTTTCAGCATAACCTCCAGATGGTAGCTGGAGATCTCCTGGGATTACAACTGATCTCCAGGTGACAGAGATAAGTTCACCTGGAAGAAATGGCTGCTTTGGAAGGTGGATTCTATGGGGATAATACCACACGGAAGTCCCTCCCATCTCCAGACCCTGCCCTCCTCAGCCCCCCCCCCAAATCTCCAGGTATTTCCCAAGCTGGAGCTGGCAACCCTACTAATAGCCTCTAATTAAACTTCTATTAAAGAAGCAAGACAATGTTTCTCCAGGTTGTTGGCAACCCTGCTTCTGAGAGACACCATGTGGTGTGGTTAGAGGATCTGGGAGAGAAGAAGAGGAGTTGGTTTTTATATGCCGACTTTCTCTACCACTTAAGGAAGAACCAAACCCGCTTACAATCACCTTCCCCTCCCCACAACTGGCACCTTGTGAGGTAGGTGGGCTGAGAGAGCTCTAAGAGAGCTGTGACTAGCCCAAGGTCATCTAGCTGGCTTCATGGGAGGAGTGGGGAAACCAATCCAGTTCACCAGATTATCGTCCACCGCTCATGTGGAGGAGTGGGGAATCAAACCCGTTTCTCCAGATTAGAGTCCACCACTCCAAACCACCACTCTTAACCTCTACACCATGCTGGCTCTAAAATGTACTAAACATTACTGTTGCTGTTGTTGTTAGTTAGTTAGTTACCGCCTTCCTTGCAGAGGTCAAGGCTGCTTGCAACATGGATAACATGCATAAAAATCTTGAAAAAACAAAATTTAAAATCACAACTGAACACTGCTAGTAAACTTAACCAAATGCAGTCCTAAATAAAACCATCTTCAACTGCCTCCTAAGATTGAAAGTGAGGGGTCAGGTTCCATAATTGTGGGGCTGGTGCTGGAAAGGGCCCCTCTCGTGAACTCACCAAACTTCTTTGATTGATGGGACTAGTCAGGAGGGCCTCTCCCTGTGATACTAATTCCTGGGCAGGAACATATGGGAGAAGATGTTCTTTCAGATACCCCAGTCCCAAGGCATGTAGCACTTTAAAGGTCAAAAGCAACACCTTGAGTTGGGCTTCGGAGCAGATCAGTAGCCAGTGTAATTGCTGTAGTATTGGGGTCACATACTCCCAGTAGCCGGCCCTGACCAGCAGTCTAGCTGCAGCGTTTTGCAGTAGCTGCAGCTTCTGAACACTCTTGAAGGGTAGTCCCAAGTAGAGGGCATTTCAGTAGTCCAGTCTAGATGTAACTAAGGCATGGATCACTGAGGCTAGATCTGACTGAACCAGGAAGAGACACAGCTGATTCATCAGCGGACGCTAGCACCACAGCCACTTGGTTTTCTAAGGGGACTGCTGTGTCAAGTAGCACTCCCAAGCTGCAAACCTGGCTTTTCAAGGAGAGTATATGCCCATCCAAGACAGGAGGGATCTGAAGGGCAAATACAATGAAGGCTTTGTTTACTGGTCAGCACAGTATTCTGAGCCTTGTATTTATTTTATGTCATTTCTTCCCTGCCTTTCTCCCCAATCAGGACGCAGAGTGGCTTACATAATTTCCCTCTTTTCCCTTTTATCCTCACAAACAATCCTGTGAGATAGGTTGGGCTAAGAGTGTGTGACCAGTCCAAGGTCACCCACCAAACTTCTGTGGCACAGTGAGAATTTGAATCTGGGTCCCCAGATCCTAATACGTGACTTTAACCACTATACCACACTGGTATTGTTCATTTTTGCTGATCATCATTATTTTGCTGACATTAACCAGATATGAACTGTGAGGGACTCTGGGCAATTAAAATGCTCTTAACTGAAATAGCAACATATGTTACTTCCCAGATGACTGCAAAAAAGCTAGCACCATTTTACAGTATCCTGAGGGGTATACGACAATAAATATAAATCAATTCATTAAGCATGTATTTGCGAGTTAAGGATCATATTTTTTTAAAGTTTTGAGGGATTTGAAGACCTCTCAGGCCTTCATACTGATAACTTTTTTTCATGTGGCTAGCCTAAGCTTTGCTACAGCTGAAGCTTTTTCAAGGAGGTCATTCAGTCGCTAAAGATTTGAACAAACAATTTGGTATATTGACAACCTGTTGTGTTCACATGCTAATCTCCACCGCATGTATCTCTTTAATAGCTTTCTGCAACTCTTAGTGAGGTGATTAGTCTGTTGAACAGCGCAGGTAATTCAACAAACATGTTAGTGGAAAAGCTATTACAGGAAACAAATTGTCTATTAGGCAAGGGAAAAACATCTCTCTGCCCAATGAAGGCATCTGCCTCAAGATCAAAATGACTGAAAATAATTTTAATCCTGTAACTCACCCGTTTTAAGATAGAAAACATCATTTGTGAGACTCGGAAAGATGCTGGACACTAGGATCTAATTCTGCTTTTTTATTTTACTGGCAATAGCCAGATCAAATGTGACTTAGAAATTTAGTGTCCTTGATTTCCCCCCCCGCTGCAACCAGAGAGGTTTTAATTTGTTTTCAGAGCAGCAGTGCAGAAGGAGGGGTAATTTACCCTTCTTTCTGAGGTTATGTTCCCAGTTTAGAGGTCTGCTGGGAATTTGTGAATGGTTCTATCCTACACGCTTGGCCTCTGATCACTGAGGCACAGTCCATCATGCATGACAAAGAGGTGTGTGTGCACTAAAGATAGGCATGTTTTCTCCTGTGCAAATAATAACAACTTGGGAAGGGGGAATTTGTTTGGGGGAATGGCCTGAGTCGGCTTCTTCTTCTTGCACTGTGGCTCCAGTAAAAGAGCCTCCTGAACTGGAGTGAAATATAAAAAAGTACTGTGGAGAGTAACTCTGCATCATTTCTAGTTCGAATTACACAGAATTTATGTGGATTGACTTCCAGCTCTCCCCCCCATCCCGCCAGTTTCCCAGTATTTCTCCCCTTATGTTTCCTTAAGTTTCTTGCTATTCACGAAAATGCTGTTCTGCATGTCATCATACGTCTCTATAAATTTGCAGGGCTTTACATTTTTACTAGAAGGCTGCAGCTAAAAAAACAAAACAAAACCCAAACACAATTCAAATCAAATGTACAAAGTTCACTTCCCACTCGGGTTGCCAGCTCCGGGTTGGGAAATACCTGGAGATTTTGGGGGTGGAGCTTGAGGAGGGCGGGATTTGGGAAGGGACTTCAATGCCATAGAGTCCAATTGACAAAGCGGCCATTTTCTCCAGGTGAACTGATCTCTATTGGCTGGAGATCAGTTGAAATAGCAGGAGATCTCCAGCTAGTACCTGGAGGTTTATTAAAAGCAAACAGATTTATTAACAGCAAACAGCACAACGCAGCAAACAGCACAACATATTACTAAGAAAACGAATTAAAAAGAAGAGAAATATAAAAAGACAAGAGAGAAGACAACATTTATTTTGAGGACTCTCATACTTTGAGGATTTTCATACTCATCAACTGAGGAAATTTATTTTGAAACAGGGCATATACCGGAATCCTGTCTTGTGTTTGTAATTATCCTCTTTTGTAAGCATAATTACATTTTTACGTGCTCTTTGAACTTATATAAGCCTATGTACAGGCTGGTTTTGGCTTAGAAACTTTGTATAGGCTGTTTTTGGTTTGAATTTTGTATAGAATGTCTTTGGTTTTTGTGGAGATAACAAAAACATAGATAAGATCTTTTAAAATTACTGGTTTATATTATAATTATTAGCCATAGTGGCTGCATTTGTTTGATTAGTACCTGGAGGTTGGCAAGTTGGCAACCCTACTTCCCCCCATCACAATAACAGGGACTTCATGGCCCTCATTGCTTTGTCAGTAATGGCTCCTAAAAGACAAGCGAGCCATTTCAGTTTGCAAGAGAAAATCAACAGAGGAAAATGCGTTGCCTCCTTGTTACAAAATCACAAATCACAAAATTACACAAAGTTGGAAGAGACCACAAGGGCCATCCAGTCCAACCCCCTGCCATGCAGGATCCCACAAACCTCTCCCGACAGATGGCCATTCCGCCTCTGCTTAAAGACCTCCAAAGATGGGGACTCCGAGTCCACACACACACACACACACACACACACACACACACACACACACCTGAGGCAGGGCATTGCACCATCGAACCGCTCTCACGATCAGAAAGTTCTTCCTAATGTTTAGGTGGAATTGCTGTTCTCTTAGTTTAAATCCATGACTCCTTGTCCTAGTCTCTGAAGCAACAGAGAACAAGCTAGTTCCCTCATTAACATGGCATCCCTTCAAATATTTAAACATGGCTATCATGTCACCCCTTAACCTTCTCTTCTCCAGACTAAACAAACCCAGCTCCTGAAGTCTCTCCTCATAGGGCATAGATTCCAGACCTTTGACCATTCTGGTCGCTCACCTCTGGACACGCTCCCAACTTGCCAACATCCTTCTTAAAAATACTGTGCCCAAAACTGGACACAGTATTCCAAGTGAGGTCTGACCAATGCACAATACAGTGGTAGTATTACTTCCCTTGATCTAGACACAATACTTTTTTTGATGCAGCCCAGAATTGCATTGGCCTTCTTAGCCGCCATATCACACTGTTGACTCATATCCAGTTTGTGGTCCACTAAGACTCCCAGATCTCTTTCACATGTACTGTTGTCAAGCCAACTCTCTCCCATCCTGTACCAGTGCCTTGTGCTGTTTCTGCCTAGGTGAAGTACCTTACACTTCTCCCTATTGAAATCCATTTTATTGTTTATGGCCCAGCTCTCCAGTCTATCAAGGTCATTCTGAACTCTGACCCTGTCCTCTGGGATATTAACTAATATAGAAATAGTGAAGATTTTGGATAATATGTCCCCCCCTCCAGCATGCAGTCATTAGTTGCATTTATGGCTGCTAAGGATTTCTCTATTTTTTATTACATTTGCATCCAATGATTTCTCTAAAGAGCTGAGAGCATGGTTTCTGCTGAAAAATATACTGTGAAGAAGGGTCAATTATCCAAGACCACCCAGCTCCACAGTTGAGTACAGGTTTGAAGCTGGGGTGCCGTATCCAAACCCAGCACTGTACCATATGGGTACTTGATGTCTTGCTTCTGACATCTGGCAATTTGATGTAAATTGTAATGTGTTTCTGTTTGGTAAGGCGTCTCTGTTCCTGCATAACGCCTCACCTGCTGCTGGCACCAAATAAATATGAGGATGAATAGTCATAGGCTGGCAACATCTTAAAGTGAGAGGGTGCAGTGTGTATGTAGGGGGGGGTGCCTTATGCTTTCTAGCAAATATCAAACAGTAGGCAAGCTTGTTTTGAGAGATATGTAGTTTTGTTATCTGGTTTTGTATCGTTTTTTATAAATAGTGAAATTTCTTTTTGTTTCGTATTGTGCAGGTATTGGTGGTAATCTAGTGGCAATTCAAGCAAGCAGAATTTCTACATATTTACATTTGCACAGTGTTCCTGGAGAGTTACCCGAAGAAGCCAAGGGTTGCTATTATCCCTGCAGGACATATTATGGCACTGGTACGTGTCTGCCTGTTTTGTCATGTTTAACTTTCTGTTTTCATCTGATGTATTTGGCAAACATCTACTTTATTATTAAAGCAAACAATATTACTTTAATGATAAAGGCCATTCCCCCAATCATTCCCTTCCTTAAATCTCCACACATAGATGTGGAGTTTTATTTCAGCTGAGTAGGGATTCCTAAGTGATATAGAAATAATACCTTTATTCGGACAAACCAGAATCATAAGTGGGACTACGGATACAGTCCATAAATTCAGTCAGGAAATCCACCATGCCTCATGCTTGAAAACCTGCCTCCTAATCTCTCATTGTATTGGAAATGCCAAAATATCACTAGTTGTTAAATCTCTGGTAACTTTTAAGCATTTCTGGAATCTTTTCAGACCTTAAAATTCATCAGGAGCCAGCATGGTGTAGTGGTTAAGAGCGGTAGACTATTTTCATCTGAACCAGGTTTGATTCCCTGCTCCTCCAGATGAGCGGCGGACTCTAATCTGGAGAACCGGGTTTGATTCCCCACTCCTCCACATGAGGCCTGCTGGATGATCTTGGGCTAGTGTCAGTTCTCTCTGAACTCTCTCAGCCCCACCTACCTCACAAGTTGCCTGTTTGGGGGGGGGGGAGGGAAGGTGATTGTAAGCCGCTTTGAGACTCCTTATGGTAGAGAAAAGAGGGGTATAAAAACCAGCTCTTCTTCTTCAGGGATAAAATATGACATCATTATATTTAACAAACTTCCTGTTTCTTTATTATCCAACTTCAATGAACTGATGTGCCCTCTTAACAATAATATTGTGTATATATACAAAGACATTGGTGCCCATTCTTAACACTGGATTTCTGTGGCTTTGGAATCTCACAAAGAGCCTGATCAGAATTTTTTGATGCTTTGTAAAAAGCTGGTGGAGGTATAAGAACTTAAGCATTTTATTTCTTTTCTCAAACTGATTGCTGAAAATAAATTTGGCTATTTTATTTACCTTTTAAAAATTACATTTCCACAATGTATGGGAATGAGAAGGTTTAAAATCAAAATGAAGTAATTCTTTTTACCAAAAGAATACACCAATTACTTTCCTGTTTGCAATTTACATCGTGTTTGCACATTATTATTAATTGAAAACATCTTTTATTATGTAAGACTTTAACTGTTGATCAGTGTTACTGTTTATTCTTAATTCCAGAAGTGAATAATAAATCAGCCCAAGTTCTTCTACTCTTGGTGATTCCTGGGCATCTAATCTTCCTGTATACGATTCATTTAATGAAGAGCGGTCACACATCCTTGACACCCATCTTTATTGTGGTATATTTGTTCACAGCACTCTTACAGGTAAGGATCAAATAGTCTGGAACTATTATTGCTGATTTCCAAAGAACGTTATATTTGATGCTTTTTTCTAGACACCCAAGATAGAACAATCCAATGTTCTTTCTCAAGGTCTGTTGTTTTGCATCTTTTGCTTTTTGCTTATTATTTTTGTCCCTCACTTATGGTCACAGAAGACAATTTACCATTCCATTTAGTTTGTAGCTGAATTTCATATTTCTTGCTTACATTTAGTTCTGCAAAAGATTATATTGAATAAAAATAGTCCATCAAGGGATTTTCACATTTCACCTTTGTTGTCTAGCTAATAGGTTTTTCACATAGATGGTTCTTTTGTCCTTTTTAATTGCTATCCAGTCTCCATGCCACTCTTCCAAGCTATGTAGCTCTTATAATCCTTCTTGCCAATTAGGCACTGCAAAACTGTATAAACAGCCCATGACACTAAGGACTTTTTGTTCTTAGAATTATATGTGCTGTTCTGTAACCCTAGTGTCATCCTAATACTGACAGACCTTGGTAGCCCTTGATTTCTTGAAGCTGGCATAATTCAACATTAATGTACCCCAATCTGATTTTTTTCTTGCCTGCATGTCTGCCTGAATAACTAAAGTAGTATCTCTGCAGTGACACATTTTGTGACTTTGCAGTAACATAACCATTGACACTCATTCATCTCTGGTGTCCAGTTATGCAAGGCTTCAGTCTAATGATTCATCATGATATGATCAAACTGAGGGGTTTCATTACGTTCAAACTTCCAAACTGTAGTTTATGGAATGAAGCCAAACATAGTTTCAAATTAGGAGTTGTAGTTGGTTTGACAACCACTTTTTGTACAAATATGGATTGGATCCTATGAAAAAGGTCTTTCCTGCCTTCCCATTTCTACATTAGTGCTTTATGACACTCCCTCCTCCTCCCCGAAGGCAGTAGTGGATCTTTGTAGATAAAAAGTAATTGGGCATGATGGGCTCCAGTGAGGAAAAAGGATAGTCAAATCACCTTCAGCTTCCATTTTCTACCAGGAAAACCTCTTGTACCAGCTTCTTGCACTATTGAAAGAGGGGGGAGGGGGCATTTCCATTAATTCCCATTTCACACTGCCCAGCCACTTCATGCCATGTGGATTTTTCCCCTCAGGAGTCACCTGGGCCCCATCGGTGTCTTATCAGATATCACAGAGGGCTGTTGTAAGAAAAGGAAAGTGGGGAAGATCCACTCTCATTACTGCAAAACCCTTTCCATTTGCAGAATCTGACTCCATCTTATGTCTCATGCAGATATGAAGGTTGAAGATGTACATACATATAGAATAGCCTCCTAAATATTTCGAACTCTTTTCCTCTGCTTTCTAAAAGCTGGAAGGACTCTAAAATTCCATAGCAGCAGCCCTTCCATAGAGAGCCAGCGTGGTGTAGTGGTTAAGAGTGGTGGGTTGGAGCGGTGGACTCTGATCTGGAGAACCAGGTTTGATTTCCCACTCCTCCACACGAGCGGCAGAAGCTAATCTGGTGAACTGGATTTGTTTCCCCACTCCTACACATGAAGCCAGCTGGGTGACCTTGGGGTAGTCACACTCTCTCAGTCCCACCTACCTCACAGGGTATCTGTTGTGGGGAAGGGAAGATGATTGTAAGCCAGTTTGATTCTTCCTTAAGTAGTAGAGAAAGTCGGCATATAAAAACCAACTCTTCTTCCTCTTCCTCTTCCTCCTCCTCCATTGTGAGTAGTAAAAATATACCATGAAGTCCCTTAAACACAATTGCAGGTAAAATTACATTCAGTAAAAACTAGTTCTGGAGATTACACTACTTTAACAAAATGTTTAAATAGCCAGACCTTCTGTACTTTATGATGCAATTATCCTGCCTAATTATTGCTGTTTTCATTATCAATCAAATAAGTTGCATGGCAACCTCTTCAGCAGTACAGAGTTGTCAGCATAGCTCTGCTGGTACTGAATTATGTGTTTGTGTTTTCAACTTTATATTGAAGCCCCCCTTTTATCCCACAATATCTGCATTTTAACAAATAAACTGAAAATATTCAATTTGAGAAAAAAATAATATCCTTAGAACACCAGAATGAATGAATACTTCAAAGCAATAATTAGTTATGAGCTGTCCCAAATGTGAGCTGCTTTGACAAAATATTGCTATGTCCTATCTAATTTATTATTCACTGGATTGATTTTTAGGGCAGAAATCTGCAATTATATATTTGCGTTTTCCTTCCGTTTTGATGAGTATGCTGCATACCTAACTTGTTCTCTTTGATAGGTTAAAATTGCTTCATTAAGGTAAATGTGAGAGTTTCTAGTCCTGTAGAAAGATATTAATGCATTCATTTGAAAAATCTGATGAATTTATAAAGTAGAAATCCCTGTTGTGGTGTCTGTTGCTTGATCCAATATAAAAATAATTTAATCAAGATCATTTCTTATCTGTTTATGGATGGCTTTGAAGTATTTCAAATATTCATAATTTAATTCTGAACTTGGCTACAGAGTGAGGATCAAAAAGTCTATTCAATGGGGTCATGCACTGATTGGGGAGATAGTTCTACAATCCTCAGATTGGAAGAAAAATCTTTATTTATATTTTTTATAAAGGAGGGGACAAAATAAAACAAAAAAAGTTTTAAAACGCAGGGATCTCATAAAAGCTTATGAGTCCCTCACTTGTAAATTATGAACAGTCATATGAACAGGTCTGAGACAATCATTTAACAAGTTGAATGGTCTCAGTCATCTAAGAGGTATCCTTGTGGCGGGCATTGTACAGCCACCTTTTGTACCTTTCCCTGGCCAAAGTGGGAGGACAGTAAGCCAAGCAACAATTGCAAATTGTGATCATATGTGCAGAAACACACTTGGAAGCAGAAAACTAGATCCGCTGTTTTTGTTCTTTAGAGAGCCTGATTCGTATTGCATTTACATCCTCCTGAAACATGAAGCAGTAATCTGAGAACTCACAGTAATATAAAGTACTTAAATTTAGCCTATGCCATACAACAGTCTCACTATCTTTGCGTATATTCAGTAGTTTCAGTAATGCACAGAATTTGAAATTCAAACTTCAACAGTCCAACAGTCAATTTTAATTCAGTGCCTGCTGAAATAGCCAGATGTTATCTTTCAAAAGCAAACTAATTCAAAATGAGTCCGGGCCACTTCCAGAAGGCTGTTCCAAAATAATGAATTAAAAAAGCCTGATTCCTGTGGAAAGCGAGTTGAACTACCTGAGGCGGTGAACAAAGACTGATAGTCTGATCTAAGTCTAAGTCATAACCTGGGCTCTGCATATCTGAAGAACATTAAAGGCACCTTGAATTAAACCTGGAAATAAATTGATAGCCGGTACGCTATAGACATAATGGGATCACACCACCCCATAAGCAAATGATGGTGGTGGAAAGTGCCACCAAGTCGCAGCCGACTTATGGTGACCCTTTAAGGGTTTCAAGGCAAGAGACGGACAGAGGTGCTTTGCCATTGCCTGTCTCTGTGTAGCAACCTGGGACTTCCTTAGTGGTCTCCCATCCAAGTACTAACCAGGGTCGACCCTGCTTAGCTTTTGAGAGCTGACAAGATTGGGCTAGCCTGGGCCATCGAGGTCCAGGCACCATAAGCAAATAGGTGGCTATGTTTCACATCAGCTGAAATGTCCAGGTTGTCTTCAAGGACATCCCTATATAGAGCATGTAACAGTCATCCAGCCTAGAGGTTATAGTGGCATGGATCAACCTAAGCCTTTTTGTGTGCTCAGATAATGGTAATTTCAAACCATCTGAAGCAGAAAATCCCCTCTGGAATGTTAGCTCCAATGACCATCATCACTTCCATGTCTTCTGCATTCTGGTTCAGCCTATTACCTCTTCATCTACTTGATCCCTACTACCAGACCCTTGTTCAGAACAGAAACAGCCACACCTGGAGACTTAGCTAACAAAATATAGAAATGGGTGTACCTCAGCATACTAATGACATCCTATTCAAAGGCTCCAGACATTTAATGATATAAAAGGTGGACAAGACCTGCAATAGCATGAAGCACTGATGCACACCAGTCTTAAGGGATCAACTAATTCTGCATCTATAATGGAGAATGTCCTGTCAGACAAAAAAGCTGAAACCATCAAAGCCTGTAACCCTGATCTTCTTCTCCATTTGATGTAACCAAATGGAGTGATCTGTAGTGTCAAATGCTGATAGATAACAGAGTGGATCGCTCTCATCCATGTGTCATGGGAGATCATCCACAAGTGCAGTCTGAGCTGTTTCTGCCCTATAAAGATAAAGGTAGTCCCCTGTGCAAGCACTGGGTCAATACTGACCCATGGGGTGACATCACATCATGACGTTTACTAGGCAGACTATGTTCACGGGGTGGTTTGCCATTGCCTTCCCCAGTCGTCTACACTTCACCCCCGGCTAACTGGTACTCATTGTACCAACCACGGAAGGATGGAAGGCTGAGTCAACCTTGAGCCATCTACCTGAAACCGACTTCCATTGGGGTCGAATTCAGGATGCGAGCAGAGCTTTTGACTGCAGTACTGCAGCTTACCACTCTGCACCACGGGGCTCTTATTCTGTCCTGTGTGTGTGTGTGTGTGTAAAGTGCCGTCAAGTCGCAGCCAACATATGGCGACCCCTTATGGGGTTTTCAAGGCAAGAGACTAACAGAGGTGGTTTGCCAGTGCCTTCCCCTGCACAGCAACCCTGGTATTCCTTGGTGGTCTCCCATCCAAATACTAACCAGGGCTGACCCTGCTTAGCTTCTGAGATCTGACGAGAGCAGGCTAGCCTGGGCCATCCAGGTCAGGGCATTCTGTCCTATATCTAGGCCTAAAACCAGAATGAAATGGGTGAAGGATTAAAAATGTCATTCAGGAGTATCTGAAGTTGCTCTGCCACATCTGCTCAATTACTACTGGTTCAGTGGTTCAAGTTGAAGCTAATTGCAAAATAAATAGCAAATTTAAGTTAGGAACTGTATTATTTGAAGCTTCTCTAGGGACTTCAGGTGCTTGGCTGTTTGGGGTTTATATTCCCATCCACTCCATATAAGAGTTCTAAAAGATAAAATACACAACTAGATTGTGGACCCCAATCCAGAGAATGGAACTTAAAAGTTAGTCACTGCTTGTTCCATGAAAATAGTATTTAAGTGCAGCAAACCCTGACCTGGATGGCCCAGGCTAGCCTGATCTCGTCAGATCTCAGAAGCTAAGCAGGGTCAGCCCTGGTTAGTATTTGGATGGGAGACAACCAAGGAATACCAGGGTTGCTGTGCAGGGGAAGGCACTGGCAAACCACCTCTGTTAGTCTCTTGCCTTGAAAACCCCATAAGGGGTCGCCATAAGTCGGCTGCGACTTGACGGCACTTTACACACACACACAAACTTTTTCTGGACCAGGCCCTGAGTATTTTAGCAGAAAAGTACATACATCTAAACACTGCTGCAGAATTTTATGAACTGTATGCAGCGCCCACAGGCATTATGTACATTCTCAATTTGTAGAGTGCAGTCATACTTTGGATAGTGCTATATACATATTACTTTCCCTATCAAATTCTTAATCCCCTATTAAGATATATGCAGCATTCATTCTTTTTGCAGTTAAACGATAATAGCTTTAATTAAGGCAGGTTTTCTGTACGCCTGTAGAGCTAGTATAGAAATCAGAAAACCATCCAAGCTATTGATGTATTCTTTATAAAATGACAATCTTGCTCTGAGACAGTGAAATCTATATGATTGAATGATACTGTTTTCAAAAAAATAACAAAGTACGGCATGGTTGAACTACATTCAGCTGGGTATAAAGAAAAAGACTTCATTTTCAGACTTGTCAGCCATCATCAGACTGAAGGCCAGACTGGAGTAACCAAGCCGTCAGCTCTGTGATTCAGTGTTTGTGACTTTCAAAAGGCTGCCTGTGTGCTTCAGGTTCCTGCTGAGCCAGTAAAGAGCCCTCTGGAATTTTCACACCTCGGAGGCAGATCTCAGAACACAGTTGTGTTAAGGGCTCTGGGAATAAACAAGTAATGGGAAACTCTAGAAGTTATTGCCCAATAAATTTGCCGAGTGAAAATAAAATTGATTGTATCCAATAAGAATCAGAATTGTTGCACCACAAAACCACATTTTTTAAAAAATATACTTGCTGTAGTAAGCCAGAGAGTTAGTTATATTAATTGCTGACCCACCTCTTAGAAAAACAAAAGTCTGTATAGTTCCCTTGCAGTTCCAAATCACTTGGTTATATGTTTGCCTTAAGAGGATGAAATGTACGTAAAACGGTAGCAGAAATTAAAGGATTTGAGAACAGAAATTAATAAGAACAGCATAAGTGCATATTTGTGAGGGCCTTTGTTAGTTCTGACATATAAAGACAGTAAATTCCTGGGTTGATTGTCCTGATGAGACTTTTCCATAGTCCTGACAGTGACTCACCATGTCCTGAATGTTTTTTCGATAAGTGGTATAAACTAGGTCAACCACAGTTATAACCCGGACAATAATTTTATTGGTGAAACTGCTTTAATGTGTGGAAATGGAAAATTCAACTTCTGGTAGTATCCAACGTTAATAAACTTATGGTGTGAATCATTCTTGATGCTGAGCTGCATTTTAAAAGAAGGTGCAATTCCTTCCTTCCTTTTATCCCTTAGAAGCTCCTTGATCCATTGATCTTGAGCAGCATATATCTAGTGTTTGAGGGATATAAGGACTGAAACAAATCTTGCCACTGACAATGTAGCCTTGGGATCCCTATCGCTTAGTAGAAAAGGCATTATGTCAGACACAGAGGCATTAGATTTGTATGTTAAAAGGGGGGAGATATAATGTGATCGAAATTCCTCGCAAAAGCGGCATTCCAAAAGGGCATGAGCTAGTGAATCGATAGAGCCAGAAGAGCAAGGACAGGTCCTGTCTGGATATGGTATATTCAAAATTCTGCCCTGCATAACCATAGAGGGGTTAGCATTCAATCTAGCTAAACAAAAGGCTCTAGAAAGACGAGCTGTCAAATAATATGTATAAGCAGGCAAACCTCGTGGTGGTGGTATTCCGAAGAACTGGGATGAACAGACGCGGTGAGCACGAAAAGTAGTGCTGTTATAACCAAGCTCTTTAATGCACTTTTTAATTTTGGTGAAAGTTTCAGGAAGGTGCAATTCCAGTAAAAGATTTGGATAGTGTATTAATAACAAAAGCTAAAATGATAGAAGAACCACAGATTGATCTATGGTCCAGAGTTGCACACATGGTGAAGGAAGCCAGCATGGCGTAGTGGTTAAGAGTAGTGGGCTCTAATCTGGAGAACTGGGTTTGTTTCCCCACTCCTACACATGCAGCCTGCTGGGTGACCTTGGGCTACTCATAGTTCTCGCAGAACTTTCTCAGCCCCATCTACTTCACAAGGTGTCTTAAGGAGAGGGGAAGGGAAGGAGATTGTAAGCCGCTTTGAGTCTCCTGTAAGGAAGAGAAAAGCGGGGTATAAAAACCAACTCTCCTCCTCCTCCTCCTCCTCCTCCTCCTTCTTCTAACCTGCATCTGCAGCAGATGTTCTAGAGATGGCTGTGATGTTAAATGTCATAGGCTGATATTTGATAGGTCAGGAAGGCAAAGAATATCAGAATGATCAGCAGTGGGCAGGTTTGCAGTCAGTGACTCCCGGTAAACTTAACAGCTCCCTTTATCCGTTAAATGGCACAAAAGTGTGCTTGACTGTAGATGAAACAAATTTCCTCATGCATTTTTGTTGCAAATTGGAGCTTGACAAGACAAAGGAGTGAGCTGCACTCACAGTCTCAATTCACTGTGTTTCAAGTTTGGAAACTACAGTGGAGGGTTATATCGGCTGCACATGGCCGCCTGCTTACATTACAGGGCTTTAAGGCAACAGCAAAACAGAAAGATACACACAACATGAATAAATTTGTTTCTGCACCATATTTCCATTTCAAAAGCTACAGCAGGATCACGGAATAGGCAATTCACATTTTCTTGCCAGCCAGTGCATACAGTTTACCATTCACTTGCTTGCCCACAGACAGTTGCTAACCAACTTCCACAGGTGAATGGCAGATTGGTTGCCTGTCATGTAATGAACCCAATTCCATACTTGCAGGAGTGCAAGCTGTTGAGCATTTGATGTTTTTTATATGGGCACAATTATAAGTTATCATCCTTGCGTGTTAGTATTTTTACAGGGGCTTCTGTTCTTTTTTCATGTCACGCACTGAGCATGGGGAGATGCAATATGTCTGTCTGGAAGAGAAGTTAGGGAAATTAGTGCTTCTCTCAGGCTTCACAACATCTGTCTGATAATTTCATGTGCTAGAAGGTGTGCCGTCACAATCCAGTGTTTGTTGTGACAGGCTTGTGCAATTGTAGGAATGCACTGGGGCTCATAGATTTATTTATATACAGTGTATCTTCCAGTTTTCTTGGGATGGAAGAAGAGAAAAAATCAGCTTCTATAGGTGCTAGAAAGCTGCTGCAGTATTGGGCAAGATGGAGTATTGGTTTTACTTGATGTGAAAATATGAGGGGTGGTGGAGTGAGAGATGGCTGGCTACTCCTGCAACCAAGCAGCCGTGAAAGGTTTCCAGCCAGACACTTTCAAACTCCTGAATTACTGGACAAGATACTTTGTGCATGCAAATGTACTGAGCAAAAACAAGATGTGCCGGGCTGTGGAAATGTCGCTGCTTGAAGGAGGGGAGGTCTGGGGGGCTTATTCTCTGGAGTCAAATAGTGGTAAGGAAAGAGGAAGACCCAATATGAGATGGATTGACTCTATAAAAGAAGCCACGGCCCGCAGTTTGCAAGACATTCTGGAGGACATTGATTCATAGGGTTGCCATGAGTCAGAAGCAACGTATTGGCACTTAACACACACACAAGGGAGATGTGCAAAATGGGGGAAATTACTGGGGTGTAATGAGATCAGCCCTGACCTGGATGGTCCAGGCTTCCCAGAAGCTGAGCAGGGTCGTCCCCGGTAAGTAATTGGATGGGAGACCACCAAGCAAGCCCAGGGTTGCTATGCAGAGGAAGGCAATGGCAAACCACCTCTGTTAGTCTCTTGCCTTGAAAACCCTATGGGGTTGCCATAAGTCAGCTGTTACATAATGGCACTTTACACACATAATGAGATCATCATGGCTCTTGGAATGGTACTTCTTTATAGGCTCTGCTAGGACACTAGTCTTCTTGTATATAAGCTGGGATAGCAAGCATTGCTTCCTTCAAATAGAATAATATGTTATGGCCATGTCCAAATGTCAGTTATATTACTTTCAGGCACCTTGCCATCAATAGCTCTGTTTTCTTACCTTCTAAACGGCATGTCATTTTTCATACCCCATACATTCAGGTGTATCTATGAACACCAACCTTGAGTATCTGAAGTCTTTAAAAAAATCTACAAGGCTGTCTGTGTTACTAAGCTGATGCCCCCCCTTTTTACAATATTTCTAAGAATTCAGTTTTTTTCTCAAGTAATATAAACCTGTGCCCTAAAGTTATTGCATATTCATAGTTTCTAGATCTGATTAGAGCTTTTTGAGCACCTGGAATGTTCTTCGTGCCCACCCTGCAAGGCCACTGAGCTTTGCAAGGTGGCAAAAAGCACAACTTCAACCCTGGCCAGCTTAATGTAAAAAAAGAGGATGGGATGATGAAACAGCCTTCCAAGGACACTGGGTGGGGGAGAGATGTAAGGCTTCTTGTTAATGCTGTGGGCTTGGTCAATTGAAATGGTAGAACTAAACAATGGTAAATAATAATTACTCATGCCACTGTGGCTTGCCTTTTTTTTTTTTTTTAAGTCACAGATCTTGGCAGATTCTACATGGGGATTTTAATGGCCAACACCGCTGGGCAGAGTTTCGGTGTGGTTGGAAAAAAGGAGCTGTCTCAAATGATCTTACAGAGTCTTCCAAAGAAAACACGTGCTTTCCAAGCATATTTGTTTGAACTGCAGAGTAGCACACCTAGCACATGCATAATTAGCTTAGACTACAAAGATGCTTTTTCAGAAGGCATGGTGACCTAAATAACTTATGCATATTTCATAATGGAATAAGAAAGAAATTTGATAGCTCTAAAACATATGGTTGTGTCCTAAACATCCTTTTGTAGTACAAATCAAAAGATTTTTTTTACAAGTTTTAAATTACTTCAGTATACTGAAAATAGTAACATCTGCCTAATTTCCCTTTTAATTATTTAAGTCATCTGTCAGGAAATGTAAACTTCCAAAATGTTCTGAGTCCGTATACTCTGAAATATAATAGAGGTGCATTATTTTTATAATTTTATTTTTACTTTATTGCAGGAACAGTTTGGGTTACAGATCTTTTCCTGAAGGCAATGTTTAAATTTTCAAGAACCATCCTCAATGTTTAAATTTTCAAGAACCAGTAATTCAATCATTAGTAGTCGTTATGGTGTGTTTGGTTTGTTGGGGATATGGCTGATGTTATTACCCAGACTCTTTTGTTGTCCTTCCAACAGGTGTTTACCCTGTTATGGATTGCCGACTGGATGGTTCACCACTTCTGGAAAAAGGGGAAAGATCCAGACAGTTTTTCTATCCCTTACCTTACTGCACTGGGAGATCTCCTTGGAACTGCCTTACTTGCTATGAGTTTTCACTTTCTTTGGCTCATTGGTGACAGGGATGGTGATGTTGGGGACTAAGAATTCCAGACGCACATGCTAGTTGATCCCATTAGATGAAGAAGACAGATAACCACTTGGCTTACCATTTCATCTGAAGGATGAAGGCTACAAGACGGTAGTTCAGCTTGATTGTGGTAACTTCATATTGGGACTGATATTAAATGGCCTTAACTTTTTTTTTAAAAAAGGAGATGGAACTGGAAGGGTGAGCTTTGAATATTTTTACACTGAAAGTGAGCATGGCTGTTGCTAGTTGACATCGTCTAATCACAGAAAGGGAAAGATGGGGCCTGAATCGTGCCAAGAAGAGCAACATCAAGAAATGTGATAGGCAGTAGGTAACAGTGTACCCCTGGCCTTCTTCACACTCTTGCCTATATTTCAGTTGACTACCTGGGCTGTGCATTCCAAATTGTATAACAGGTTCACAAAATTACATACTTGTTTTGTATTTACATCCTCTGGAATCCGACACTTTAGGTAAACAATAGGATAGAAAATTGAGCGTGTGACTGAGAAAAATCTTCAAGCAAGACATTTCACAGGGTATTTAGCCAGTCCTATGAGCAAGTGAAATAGAATAGCTTCGGTTAGAAATGGGAAAGAAGGTTCTAATAGAGATAAATACTTCCAGTACTGTCAGGCAGAGATGTTAATGGTGTTGCTTTAAAAGTTACAATGGCACAGTTTAAAATGTTCAGTTTTATCCTTTGCATCTTATTGTAAAGGATAGGAAATTAGGTTCATAAGAAGAAAATTTTTTTTTTTAATATGGAAAAACTGAGGTATGTATCTTCCAAAACAGACAATGTTCCATGTTCTTTGGTGCATTCTACCAAGTGGTGCTGTCAAACACAACCACTATAATCTTAGTACTGTTTGATAGTTGGACTTCTAAGAGCCTTTTTCCACATGATAACTTTGTTGTGCAATAAGTGTGCATTTGTTACTGTGAGGTTGCAGAGGAGCCAAGCATCTTTCTTCGGTTGTGAGGAACTTGCATGCTTCTAGTGCAAACCCAAATACTTCATTGCTGCGAAAATGTGATTCCTCGGGCCAAGCCCAGTTTGTGCATCAGTTGCTTAGTGTAGTATGTGATTATGCCATGGGCATCTGTTGGCTAGTGCCAATGGCACATTGGTAGTTATCAACACAGGTCTTGTATCTGCATCGTTTCATGTTTTTTTTTTTTACATGACCTGTTTTAAAAAGATCCCCAAGACCAATCAAGTGCTGGAACCCACACGTAGCATCATAGAATCATAGAGTTGGAAGGGACCACCAGGGCCATCAAGTCCAACCCCCTGCACAATGCAGGAAATTCACAACTACGTGTGCTAAGATTTCAGCCCACAATGCTTCGCACTCTTCATTTCAGTAGAATTTGCTCTTCGTCACTGCAACATCATGTTATGAACTTTAAAGCTTTTATCTCCTTTCATGCAACTGGAATTGGGGAACTGAAGGCAGGGTTTGGGAAAAAAGAGATGCTTGCAGCCCATTAATACAGAAGGTTGGCATAGCTATTGTTATTTGTAGGGCTTCCCTGTGTGTTGTGTATTCCCTTGAGTGCCTCTCAGGCAAAAAGGTATTTAAAATATAAATAAGGCAAATCATTTTTCAAATCGACCCTTACCAAAAATTTCCCATGAGACTGTGTGTTTCATTATAACAGTCATTGTGCACTTTCCGTTAATTTCAGTGGAATTTGCATAAGCTTATTTTGATTATGTGCATTCTATTTACATGAATGGTCTAGTTAATACTTGTGATTAGGCATCTAAATCCATGCATGAGGCCCCATTTTTTTTGTGTGCTGACTTTTATTAAGGTAGCCAAAACAACCAAAAGAAATATTAACAGGCATAGCTTGCTGAGTAGTTTCATTTCCATAGCAGTCTAAAATGCTAGCAGCTGTTTATCTTCCTAGTTGAAACCTTAAATGAATAACTTTCCCCACATGTCAAAATATTTAGGAACTTCTTCATTATTGTGATTGACTGCCTTTGTTGTGGGAATGGTCAGGATTGCACATACACGAAGAATTCAGAAATGTGAAGGAAAAATGGGCATCCCACTAGCCCTCCCCCCTTGTCTAGGTTTGTATTATTCAGAAAGATACCTTGTCTGTAGTAATGTGGATAACATTCCTATTTATTTTTTAAAAAGTGGTTGTGTAATAAATCATAATTATTTAATTTGGGGATATAGCTTTAGAAGCAATTAAGATTAATCCTAGTTAAACTACCTTCATGTGGAATTATGGTCTGATAGACAACAATGTAATGTTTGAAGAAGCAATGGAATTTTACAGCTCTTGGGAACTCCTTAAAAATAAAACAAATTTTCTTCTGTTTTTAATGCAAAGCCCTTTCATTTGATGTACATGTATTATTTTAATTAATTTATGGTACGAGTCTTGCTTATGCCTGTGCCCAAGATGTTTTCCATACATTCTAGATTGCAATAATACTCATTCACAAACTCACCCTAAATTATAATAAGGAGTAAGCAGTAACCAGGAGAAAATAAACTCTTTTTATAAACCATGTGTCCGTAATAAGTTGCAGGTAACATGTGAGGAGGATCATTAAGCAAAATGTGAAAAATATAATCTAAAATCCAACAGAAAATTTGGATTTGCCGGATGTTCTTTATTTTACAAATTGTCCCTTATTTTAGACTCCTGGAAGCTCTATAAGAACTCTCTTCACATACAGTTCCTTAGTGTCCTGTAGAGTTGACTCAGTACATCATGTGTGGAGGGGGATAGATGCAAATGCTTCAGACAGCACTTGCACCCTCCAGATTGCTTTGGTTGGGGTGATGACCATAAATTCAATCCTGTTCCCAGTTATGAACACAGAAAAGCCTGAGCAGAACAAGCCTGAGTGGAGGGGCAGGATGGAATTCCTGAACTTCCGGAGGAGGAGGAGGAGGAGGACGAGGAGAGTTGGTTTGTATATGCCATTTTTCTCTACCTTTAAAGGAGAATCAAACCGGCTTACCGTCTCCTTCCCTTCCTCTCTCCACAACAGACATCTTGTGAGGTAGGTGAGGCTGAGAGAGTTCTGAGAGAACTGTGACTAGCCCAAGGTCATCCAACTGCCTTCATGTGTAGGAGTGGGGAAACCAACCCAGTTCACCAGACTAGAGTCTGCCGCTCATGCAGAGGAGTGGGGAATCAAACCTGGTTCTCCAGATTACAGTCTACCACTCTTAACCACTACACCACGCTGGCTCTCAGGAACTTGTAGGAACAGAGAACTTTAGCTGCTGTTATCTGACAAGCTGGTCTTTCATAAGGTTCAAGGACAGAGGTGTATGCCACGCAGAACATGTTAGAATCAAAAAATTACCCAGGGGTTCCATTGGTGTATTGACTATCCAATACTCCATCCAGTAATCTCTCTGCCTTGGGTTCCTAGTTCTAGAAGATGTTTTTGGAGGGTCCACATGATACCATCATCTAATCATCCCTTTTCCATACTTTCCCTGTCCTCGGTACATTCTTTCTCAATCCTGGTTTGGTATGCTCTTTCCAGAAAGAATGCAGGCCAAGTGCATTAGCAAGCAATCTGGATTGCCCCACATTATTGCCATTTTCCTTCTGTCAGCCTCTCAAGGCTACCATGTTCTCTGCACAACTACCAGAGGGCTTTTTAAAAATTAGGTAGCTGTTATTGCATTGCAGCACAATAATGTCGGAACAGTCGATGACTATGATCATTTCATTCCTCTGAATTCCCATGTTTTTTTTAAAAAATAAGCCTTTAGCCCTTTTCATTGCCAAGATATAAGGAAAGGCAATTAGGGACTTTTCCTTTTTATCTCCACAATGAAAAATCCAGAGACTTAATTTTTTAAAAAAATGAAAGACAGGAATTCAGAGGAAAGAGATTATGGCAACAGACTGTTTTTGCTCTGTAGTGTAATAGCAATTGTGTTTGTGTGTGTGTTAAGTGCCGTCAAGTCGCTTCCGACTCATGGCGACCCTATTGAATGAAAGTCCTCCAAAATGTCCTATCTTTGACAGCCTTGCTCAGATGCATCGAACAACTTCGGACTTTCCTTTTGCATCTATTCATGTCAACCACTGAATGTCCTTTCTGCTTTAGTCCAATCGCATCATTAAGAACAGCTCTACTCGTACTTGTCCTCTGCTCTACCCCAGTAGCAGATCGAGTGCCATCCGACCTGGGGGACCCATCTTCCAGCACTATAGTAATAGCAATTACTAAGTTTTAAAAAGTGTTCCAATGGTGTGTGTGTGTGGGGGGGGGAATGCAGAGGAAATTGCAGCTGATGGAGAAAAGTGCGCTCAAAGCTCCTGTTAGATTGGATGCTCCACTGCCAGTATGAAAACCTCTGCATTTGTAATGGTGTTAACGGGGAAATAGAGAATCCTTGCCATTTGGATGCAGCCTAAGTGGTGGAGATTGATGTTTAGGCTGTCCATCCTTTTGGTGTTAGGCAGGCTCATACTAGGGTTCCTTCAGTATGGGGCCAGGATTCCATGGTCTCCCTGATTGTGATGGACCCAACACACATAACTGTGATCACCGCTAAGATTTATTTGACTCGGGGGGGGGGGAAAGGTAAAGGTCCCCAGTGCAAGCACCGGGTCATTCCTGACCCATGGGGTGACGTCACAGCCTGACGTTTCCTAGGCAGACTATGTTTACAGGGTGGTTTGTCAGTGACTTCCCCAGTCATCTTCCCTTTACCCCCAGCAAGCTGGGTACTCATTGACTCTGGAAACAGGTACTTTTTAAGCTGAGACTTTAGACAAGTTGTGGGTATACCATTTCTCTATGGCAATGGTAATTCATATAATGGTCCCACATGCCTTCTCCCTGTGCTATATACCCTACAAATTTATTTGGCTTTTCAATGTTTTGAAGTGCAGGAGCAAACAAAGAGTCAATCATCACAGCGACCGGCACCACAGCTATTCTCCAGCAAGGTGGAAAAAAACATGTTGAACGTGCCGCAGAACATAGATCAGGTTTAGTTGTTTGGTATTCAAATATTACTTTAAATATTTACACGTCTTAATAAATATTTAAAAGCCTGTTCAACAAAGAGATTATTACATTACATTAATGTTTAATGGACTATGACTCTACAGTTGGAACATGCCTTGTCACACTTAATCTGCACCTTTGGGAAATGTTCAGTCTCTTGAAATCGAAATACAGATGCGATGCAGATTTGAGCCTTTCTGGCAGCCTTACAAGAAGTAACACAATACCCCAATATTATGTAGAGACGTGTCTGACAGTACATATTCATTCCTTGCAAAGTATACTGTCGAAGAGTTAGCTAATTTTACTGCTAGATGGATCATACGGCTAGACGGCCATCTGAGTAGGGTTTTCAATGGCTTTAATGATTATGGTTTTAAGGATGTTTTAGATGTAGTCTGGATGTAATCTGTTTTTAATTAGTTATCCGCCCTGAGCCTGGCTCACTGGGGATGAGGGCGGGTTATAAATTTGAATAAAATAAATAAATAAATAAATCATTGAAACACTTGGTCTGAACATCATTCTAACTAATAGACCACATGTAAAAGTGTGTCTGTTGGAATAATCAATTCCCTAATTCCTCCAGGTGGTCCATTAATTGGAACACCTGTGGATGTCTTACTTTTAGTCATGAAGTGTCGCTTGAAGGCTTTTGCCTTGGTCAGGCAGGGCAAAGCACCTCTCCTTGGGGGGGAAAAATCAAAGCCAATTTCCCCCAAAATATGCTACCCTCCAAGTGTATAAAATATACATTTCTGCTGTAGCATTCAAAAGCATGGTAGAACAAAGGGAAATTCAGAAATATCTTCTTTCCACCACATACTTCTAGACACATCTCATTTTCTTCATAGCTTATCAAGACCTTCAAATCTCACGTGGTTGCTTTTCCCACCTGCCCGTCCCACTCAAAAATGAGAAGGAGACTGCAACAGTGGAAGCCACATCAGAATTGTAGACGAAGAGCAAAAGGTGTTGGGTTGAAGGGCAAGGAGATGCACACGAGGGCAGGTGTTGAAAAAAGGAGGCCAGCCTGAAAAGAGTTAGGAGCCACTTGTTTAGAAAAAAGCAGAGCAACGACAACCTTGTTAGCCGCTGTCAAATACCTAAAGTGCTACCATACAGTCAGAAAATTTCTGAGCTCTCGAATGAAGGCCCAAAACAATAAACAGGATTTGCCGCGAAGCACATGGGTGGTTAGGAGGAATGTCTTGTTGTGCTCTGAGGGACCCGGCTGGTCTGGCCTCTCTACAACTACCAGTCATAGTGCAAAGCTCTTCTCTAAGTTGGAGCACTGATACAGGATGGAGGAGGTGGATGGCAAGAGGACCCAACCTGTGGAACAGGACGCATTAAGCAGAAGGGAGCGATACAATGGGGTACTAGATGGGCGGCTGATTGTGAAACCGCAAAGGTAATGGAATACATCAAGAAAAAAACTTAAGAGACTAAATGGATCCTTTTGCTGTGTGGATCATTTTGTGATGTGACTCCTAAATTATATTTTTAAATGCACAAGTTCATTCAAAGAAGACACATCTGTTTTGTTCCTAATGAATGCCGGGGGAGGGGTTGTGAAGACGGAATAGAATACTTTTTCTTATACGAGAATATAGACTTGCCTGTACCAAAAAATAATAATAAGCATAAGAACATAAGAAAAGCCATGTTGGATCAGACCAAGGACCATCAAGTCCAGAAGTCTGTTCATACAGTGGCCAACCAGGTGCCTCTAGGAAGCCCACAAACAAGACAACTGCAGCAGCATTGCCCTGCCTGTGTTTCACAGCACCTAATATATTTGGCATGCTCCTCTGATCCTGAAGAGAATAGGAATGCACCATGACAAGTTTTCACTTTGACTGGTAGCCATGGATAGCCCTATCCTCCATGAACGTGTCCACTCCCCTCTTAAAGCCTTCCAAGTTGGCAGCCATCACCACATCCAAGGGCAGGGAGTTCCACAATTCCACAAGATCACAAACAGAAATAATTGATGTGCCAGGTAACACTTAATTTCCTTTCCAATGTTATGATTCTATCATTAAGCTTCAGCATAAGTTCATAGGTCAGGAAATTTAACAATTGAAAATCCAAAGTATGCTATTTCTGTAAATCTCCCTATTGCTACCCTGTTTTAATTTCACTAGTCTGAATTTCATTTCTTTCTGATAGCCTGTTTGGCTTTTATTTTGGGAGAAGTAAGGGTAATCAGCTAAGTTCTTGCAATTTCAGTTTTTCCATGATGCAAAGCTAAATATTCTTTCTAAAATCACCTTCTGTGATACAAATTGCACATAAAGGTTTATTGCATTTGCTGTAATAACGTTTTTATACCAGAGTAATAATGTACATTTAATACAAGATGGCTAAGCGGTTTTGCAGCTCCATTTGATTGAAGACAAATGTAGGAGTAACTCAGGCATGGCAGGAACATTTATAAATTACCATTTTCAGTCAAGAAAATAAATATGAACAGAGCTCTCCTATCCCTCAGACGATCTTTACTCTTTCCAGTCTACAATCAGATTTGAAATATGTAAGGGGAAAGAAAACAGTATTGTACTTACCTGTAACTTGTTCATTGAGTGGTTCTTTGTGCAGGCACACATGGAAACTGCACATGCACATGTACTATGTGTGTTACTAGGGCAACGGGAATGAAAGGCAATTTTAAAAAGACTACTAGCTCCTCAAGCCAAATGAACATGCGAAGCTCCCTTACACAGAGTCAGATCATAGCATAGTGATGTCTACTCTCTCTGACTTACTCTCTCAGTTTCCAACCAACGCCAGGTTCCTGAAATCTTTTATCTGTAGATGAGAAAGGTAGAATTTTGGACATTCGACATGCAAACAGTGTAATTCTCACTACTACTGCACCTTCCTAAGTCCATTGAACGGGTGTAGAAGGGTATAACTCTCCTTAGGATGGCACTATAAAGCTTTACCCATTGGGCCATGGTCCCTCAGAGTATCTCAAGCCTTGTTTTATAAAGAATCAAATGTGATATTTTTATAAGAAGTATTTTGGGGTCATAGCAATATAAGATACCTGTGTGCAATCCATTCATATTAATTTTGCATTGGAAAAAAAGATGTTCAAAAGATGTAATATTTGGACCCTCTCCCTGGTCCTGAATAATGAGGGTACATAACAACATTTGGAAATCACTAACAATACTTAGCTATCCATTTCCTTCTTTCTTTTTAAAAAGAAAATGTCTTTGAGCTATACGTGAATGACTTCTTTTGGTGAATACATACAGATTGACAAAAATATTGTTCTACATTACATTGAAAGGAAGAAAAATGAAAGAGCTGAATTTTTAATAAGTAAATTGGAAAAGAGTTTGGAATACAGATGGGGTCGCTGTCTAAATGGATACGTTTATTCATTACGAAAGGGAAAGGAAAATCCACATGGGGAGGTGGGAGAATTTGTTGAATATTTTGGAAGAAGATGAAGTTGAAGCAGTCATTTTAAATTAGATGGATAACGCTCCTCAAGAGGGAAATGTATGAGGCTATCCATTATTGATTAGGGCCATGCATTCCTTAATATTAACGAATCAAAACCGGAATGGGGAAAAAAACTGTTAATAAAGTTGCTATATAATTGAGTTAGTCATAATAATAAGTCTATTAACAGCATTTAATAGGAATGAAATGGAATTTCATAGAAGAAAAATAAATGATAGTAACTGACATTTTCATAGCTGTCAAGTGACTCCAGCTCCTGTCTGTCTTTGCTTAGATTTCACAGAGGGCAGAGGAGTAAGTGGCCGTGCAGACAGGTGTCTGTCAGGGATGTTTGCCAGCTCTGGCTGAAAATGTCCATGTGGGCCATCACCTGGGTTAAGTTTGGACTGAGGGCTTGTTTATTGTTTTTTAACTTGGTATGTCTGTTTGCCTTGGTAAGTCTCCTTGAGTCCCCAGTGTGGGAGAAAAACAAGATTAAAATATATTTAAATAAATAAATGAAAATGCAAAGTTACACGCAGATAATTGTAACTGAGGAGGAGGAGGAGGAGATTTTTTATATGCTGACTTTCTCTACCACTTAAGGAAGAATCAAACCAGCTTACAATTGCCTTCCCTTCCCCTCCCTACAACAGACACCCTATGAGGTAGGTGAGGCTGAGAGAGCTCCAAGAGAGCTTTGACTAGCCCAAGGTCACCCAGCTGGCTTCACGTGGAGGAGTGGGGAATAAAAACCCAGTTCTCCAGATTAGAATTGTGCTGATAGTGTGAAGTGGGGGGGGGAGCAATGGTATCCCCCCCCCAACACTAGATAAACGGAAACGGCACGCGTGCCATAGGTTCGCCAACACGGAACTAGACGTTACAAGGGAAATACAACATGAAATAATTAAACAGCAATCCTTGTAGCTAGAAATGTTAATGAGGAAAGACCTTCTACATTAACTCAAAGGCATTTTTAATGACTTAGAATAATAGAATTATAGAGTTGGAAGGGGCCATACAGGCCATCTAGTCCAACTCCCTGCTTAATGCAGGATCAGCCTAGAGCATCCCTGACAAGTGTTTGTCCAGCCTCTGCTTAAAGACTGCAAGTGAGGGGGAGCTTACCACCTCCCTAGGTAGCTGATTTCACTGTCGAACAACTCTTACTGTAAATTCCCCCCCTTAATATCCAGACTTAGTAACAGTTACTATTATTATTTGGCGCTTTCTCAACTCAAGAGGGCAACCTTCCTTTGCCCAGTTCCATGAGCTGGGGAGAATAAATATACCATATTTGCATTATACTGTAAGAAATGGTATGTAAGAACTCTTTCATGGGAGAAAGCACCATGTAATAGAATGGGATTTACTTCTGGGCTGACCTGCTTATGGTTGCTCCGTTAAGCACTGATTGTGAGGGTAGTGGTTTGCATTAAGCCAGGGGTCTCTTCAACTCTCTGTAAATGCACCATTAGTGAATCTCTGAAGTAGTCAATGCATAGGAAATGTGATGATTTCTCTTATTATTTATTCATTCAGCACCATCGTTACATACTTTCCATTGTAGCATATGAAACGGATAGAGCCGTGCCCCAAGGGGCTTACAGTCTGACAGTGCGGGAGAGAGATGGCGTGGACAGATGAATACGAGCAGATAAATGTATTTGTATGTACATAGATTTCCTTGCCACCTTGGGACGACGTCAAGGGCACTGGGAAAATTGAGGCAAATATCAATTTTCAGTTTGCCTGTGAAGGCCTAGTCCTGCTGAAGAGAGAATACATGTGAAGAGGTTTCTGCACTATAACTTGCTAGGTGAAAGACATATGCATAAATATGATACCATCCAAATGTGTATCAGTGTGGGAATGTTGACTATTGCTGCATTGTTTACAGTGGGATATATTTTTAAATGCACTTCTGCATTTACATTCTAGCACAACTAGTTGCACGTAAATAGTAGAACTGGGCTGGGTAGAAACTTTGGACACCAGGGAACTGTAGCTGATTTGGGCTGCCCGACAAATCTACCCACATGATGCATGTCTTTACAAGCTTGTCGCATTCACGCTTCACAGTTTAGGCGAACAATTACATTTTTAAGGCCAGTGCCTATGATATTTTACTATATGATGCAGCCCCAAAACAGGGATCAAGCAAACACCGTTGTGACTATCGCTGAATCCAGAGAGAGAAGAGGAATCGTGCAGATGCCCACTGCCGACAGGTATTCTTCCAGCCTGCCTCGACAAAGCCTTCCATTTCGCAAATACCTTTTTGAAAATTACGTTATAATTGATCGTTGTCAGTTGTTGTAAAGTGCTTGAGGAGACAATCTGGACTGAAGAGCAGGGGGAATTGACAGTGAGTTGGATCCTTTGAGCCTCTTGTGGAGAGGAAGGTGTCACCATAAGCGGACCAGATCAGAAGAATCCAACCTGCTAAACAAATTCAGACACCCTTGCCCCAATCCTTCACTGTAGTCCTTTCACGCGTGAAAGCGGAATGTGTGGAAATCTCACCACTACCCCCAATAAAAACGCAAACGCATTTTGTTTACTTCCTTCAATTTAATTGAAGTTACTTAGAAAAATAATCAGGTTTGAGTGTGTGTGTGTAAAGGACCAAGCCATGAGCAATTAACAGTTATGCTGGCTGTGTATTACGTGGGTTCTTTTTATTAACAGCACAGCACATTCACATATGAAGAGATACTTTGCCTACCACCAGCCCTCTAATGCATACAAAGAGATAAAAAAAATTCAACCCTCCCCCGCAAACTGATGTTAAATTATATATACACATTTTGTATTCTTCGTGCATGTAAGAAAATATACCACTCTCTGTAACAAGAGTAATATTAAGGACATTCCTTTCTTTGTACCTGAAAATAGTGCGTGTTCATACAACCTTAAGAGAGCACAGAAGATCTCAGGCTGGCTGTCCATTGCCTTCCGTAGCTGCTGTGGAAGAAAGTCCTGTAAAGGTTAACCATAAAGGTGAACACATCTGTCCCAGCCCAATTTATCGCAGCACATTCAATAGTCTTTAAGGGGCCACAGGGCTCTTCTTTCCTTTTGCTGCACGAGACTAACGCGGCTACCAGCCTGGAATTCACGTCTGTTGCGAAGGATAAAATTTGGTTACATTAATTGAAAATCTTTTGACGGAATCCTAATGGTTAGGTCCATGCTGAAAATTAACAGGATTGAAAGGGAAATATCCTTTTCGGAGGGGAGGTGGTATTTTATGGCTCAATGTGCAGCTGTTCAGCTGGGGTAGGCAAAACAATACCAGAACACATTGAATGGGTGAGGTGTGCCAAGGAAAGGGGCTGGGGTCTTCACAATCATGTCACTTCCTTATACGCTAGCCCAATGTTCTGTTTCCAGAGATCCATGGCACTGCAGTGGAGGGACTCATAAAAGATGATGTCTTTGTGGGAAAGACAACTTGGAAGGCTTTAAGGGATAAGTGGACATGGAGGAGAGGGCTATTCATGGCTACTAGTAAAAATGGATACTAGTCATGATGCATACCTATTCTCTCCAGGATCAGAGGAGCATGCCTATTGTACAGGCAGGATGCTGCTGCGGTTGTCTTGTTTGTGGGCATCCTAGAGGCACCTGGTGGCCACTGTGTGAACAGACTGCTGTACTTGATGGACCTTAGTCTGATCCAGCATGGCCTTTCTTAATTTTCTTATGCAATATGATTGGGAATCACTGGTTCTGACTTGAATGGCAGCACCACAAGATCATAGTTGCAGCTCTTACCAAATTGCAACTGTAGGTAGGAAGGCAGCCCTCTGCTTCTCACGAGTCTCGAACCACCTGCTTACATTGGTTTCTAGCCTGTACCCTTGCAACAGAATATTAACACTGTTTTGGTGGCACTAAACACCAGACAGTAACTGCTAAAAGAGATTTGTTCACAAGAATTTCTGAAGGCAAGATAAATGACTACCACACCTCAGCATCAATCCTACGCACAATGACTTGGGAATAAGCCCTGCTTACCGTAGACTTTCTTAGCCTACTATTTCATGCATACGCTTGGACAGCATGTCTGACTCACCATGGTTTGCTCTCCAAGATTACAACTACCAGACCCGGAGCATCAAGCAAAAGGTCGGTCTGACATCTTCATTGGGACACAGCAGAGACACTGAAGAAACCACAACTACTGCTAGTCTATAATATAGATGATGTCAGGGTTGCTTTATATTACCGTCAAGAATATAAATTCAGGCCTTGCCCAGGGACTGTGTGTCACTCATCATTAGTGATGTTAGAGGCAAGAGCTGTCCATGACATTTGCACAGTCACAGTCCACATAGCATTTACAATCCCACTTAGACGGGGAAGCAGAGTTCAGTTTCCCAGCTTGAAAAAATATTCCTTCTTGGCTATTGGGAAACAGAAAGTCTACCTTGGGAAATGGTGACTAAGCTCGCTCCTACAAATGAGCCATTGTGCCTTTATTGGTGGTGGAAAGGTGCCATCAAGTCGCAGCAGACGTTTAGTGACCCCATAGGATTTTCAAGGCAAGAGATGAACAGAGACAGTTTTCTATTGCCTGCAGTGACCATGGACTTGATTGGTGGTCTCCCATCCAAGTACTAACCCTGCTTTGAGATCTAATGAGATCGGGATAGCCTGGGCATTTAGGTCAGGGTGTGCCCAGGCTAGCCTGATCTCGTCAGATCTCAGAAGCTAAGCAGTGTCAGCCCTGGTTAGTATTTGGATGGGAGACCGCCAAGGAATACCAGGGTTGCTGTGCAGAGGAAGGCACTGGCAAACCACCTCTATTAGTCTCTTGCCATGAAAACCCCAAAAGGGGTCGCCATAAGTCGGCTGCGACTTGAAGGCACTTTACACACACACACACACACACACAAATCAAGTCACCTGAAAATATCACCTAATACGGTCATCCCCAGCCAATGTGTTTACCCATTACTTACACACAGCTCCCAAGGGATTGGCGTTGAACCTCCTGTTGGGTGATTGGGCAGGGGAGGTTTAAGCTGGCTCCCCCCTCCTCACATTTATTTTTTAGTGCATCATACACAAATAAGTATGCACGGACAGATGGGTTGGTAATATTTTGTGGTGGACTAGTCACTTTTGTAGCCTTTCTTACAAGACTTGAAAAGGTCTGTGAATTCCATCATAAGCAAAGAACTGTAATAATCTCTTCCTTATAATTCTTCCGCTAGTCACACCCACTGTAAGCTTTTCAGGAGACAGGAAATGAGCACTCTCTGGGTAAGGAAAAACAGGTGAGTTAAACTGAAAAATTACTAGTAACTTGTGACAATGTAAAATGACTTGAATTCTCCATTTCTGGAAGTGAGATTGGTTGAAGTGAAGACCCATAGACACATGCAAGTTTTGAATACTGTGCACTTATTCTCAATACTGATGAGCACCATAATGTCTCTCTCTGCCCACCCCATAAGCAGGGCTTGCACTTGCTGGGTGGGTACAGCTAGTATAGCATTTGCAAATGTTCCTCACCCTGTCCGCATCACTGCCTGCATGTCAGGGGATGCAAGCGTTTGCCTCAGCAGGCACAGCACCAAAGAACAACATAACAAGAATCAAAGACTTCCAGCGAGTAGTGTTGCCAACTCTGTGTTGGGAAACTCCTGGAGATTTGGGGGTGCAGCCTAGGGAGGGCAGGGTTTGGACGGGGGAGGGACATCAGTGGAGTATAATGCCACAGAGTCTACCCTTCAAAGCAAAATATACAAAATGGATATTTTCTCTAAGGAACTGTTCTCTGTAGTCTGGTGATCAGTTGAAATTCTGGGAGATCTCTAGCCCTTCTCCCCGCCGGAGGGTGGCAACCCTAGCGATTGGTGTAAACTAAACACTTTGGAAAGATACACTGACAAGGACTGTGTAACTCTGCTGATTGGAAAACATCCCCTTCAGTTTACATTATCTCCTGAGTTACTCTCCTCACCATTTCTTCAGGCCCACATAAATTGTAGATCAAATAACCAGGCATGATCAGAAGATTTCCAAACATTACTGTCATTACAGTTTCAATTCATATTCATTGCAACAACTGTGTTTTCATTCATGTTCTGAATACGATTAATGAATACCTAAATGCACGTTGCTACCGTTCTCTCAACCTCCTCATCCCCATCCCTGCACGTGCCTCACACCTAACAAGGAGGGGGCCTGGGCCACAGTTTGAGAACGTGCAGCCAAAATGAAAATCAAAGTTTCTTTAGGAAATGCAAAACTGAAGCTACAGAAAACTGGGTAAACAACAAAAATACTGTGTACACCCATGTGCACACCCATACCTTATACACTTAAAGAAATACACAAGGGAAACAAATCCATAATTGTTGGTTTTTGAAGAGGCAACTACTAGTTGAATTATGGGGAAAAGGGGAAAAGGGCCCAATCTGTGAGAGGTACTGGTTGCAGATCAGAAAATGAAATGTCTGTCAAGTAAACAAGTGTGGGCAACTGGGTTCAATTAGTAATTGTTAAATTCATCAGACAAGGGCTACCCATCCTGTCTATTCCCCTCCTGTAGCCCTCTGAACAAGTGACTAATTTGCAGATTGTGGATAAACTAGAGTTCCCTTAATTGGACTGATCTTAAAAAGCACAGCTGGGAGACACAAAATAACAGGAAATTCACTCTCCACTCTTGAAACAGATCAGATGATGTAGAATGACTGGTTTACTGCGCTTTTGGGGACGCTTTACCCCCATCACCAAACTTCTCACGCCTGAGCCAATCCCGGGTTTTGCACATAACGAAGTTGTCTACAGAACAATTTAATGGAGCTTGCATATGATTGCCAACCTCCAGGTACTAGCTGGAGATCTGCTATTACAACTGATCTCCAGTGAATAGAGATCAGTTCACCTGGAGAAAATGGCCGCTTTGGCAATTGCACTCTATGGCATTGACGTCCCTCCCCTCCCCAAACCCCACCCTCCTCAGGCTCTGCCCTAAAAACCTCCTGCTGGTGGCAAAGAGGAACCTGGCAACCCTAACGATTGCTTCAATCACGTCTGTTCCCCAGGACAGTGGACTGTCACTGTGGGCAAGTAGTTCCCCCTTCTCCTCCTCTCTGCAAACACACTTGTGAAACAGGTCAAGATCCAGCAACTTGCAGGGTCAAATGCAACCTAGTTACTCTACCCTTTAGAACCTGGATGAGTTGATTCCAGTGAGATGCAGTTCTAAACAAGTCGTTTAAAAAAACGGGGGGCATCTATTGAATCCCAAAATAATAAGAGCTTTGTTTAGAGAGCAAAAGCTGACTTTTGTTTGTACCATCTATTCCTCCCGCCCGCCCCAGTGACAATCTAGCATGCTCTGCTTGATCAACACCCTCTAGCTCTGCAATGGAATTCTATTCTGCTTTCCACTCAGTCAATAAGACAGATGAGAACTGTAAAGAAAAGAATTCAATTTATTCTTCCCATGCTGCACTCTCCTTCACCCCCGCCCCCCGGGATACCATTGTAGATAAAAATGGTGGTACTTGTAAATAGTCCTCCCGTTGCCTTCTCAGTTGTGCATCTCATTGGTAAGTCAAAATAAAACAGAAACAAAAAGCTACCTTTGAAAGTGGAAGTCGGTTCATTAAGCTTGCAAAGAGTGCCATGTCCGAAGGCATTTATTGGTAATGAAGAATGTATTCGTGTCTTAAAACAATTTCTAGGCAATCATCTATGCATTCAGTCAAAATGTCCTTGCCTTGAACAAGCAATGTATACAGGCCAAGTGCAACCAGCGTACTTGCCTTCCCCTTGAAGGGTCCTGTTCTCATATTATACTTAAGCACAACGTTAACGTGATTTCAAAACAAAACAAAACACGCACAGTTAAACATTTTAACAGGCTGTCTAGTAGACAGATGGCAAAATTTCCATGGAGAAATGGAACAATACAATATGGAAATACTTCTACGGTCAGCATAAGCAGCTGTCTTCATGAGTGCCAAAAGAGACCAGAAGTCAGAAGTGTGGAAGAGAGACTTTTTTCAGACAATGTTGAAATCAACACCTGGAAGTAAAATAGGCTCTGCTTTCAGGCTGCATTCTCAATTGATGCCCGGTACCCTCTGTATTGCTACTTTTTGTTCATGTCGTACGTACACAAACCATCATCTTGATTTTTTAATTCCAATGATTGTACCTAGAAATCTGGCTATATAATAAATGACCCAGTGGAACTACAATGTTGTCTTTAAGTGAACAAATTTCAGGATTGGCTCAAAAGTTTTTGCTGCCCCAAATGTGCATCAGGATGCTTTTCCAGGTCACACTGGATACTGAGACATAATTGGATTTCTGATTCCTGTGTTATAAGTAGCTGAAGCACATGAGACCCAAGCCAAGAATGCCCACAGTATCCCAAAGGATTATCGTGAAACTCTCTCCAGTCACAAGCTTTATTGGTTACTTTTCTTGGTAACTTTTCACCTTTGGATAATTGTTATCAGGCCTTTCAGTAGGCCATCCTTAAAAAATACTGCCTTAAGCAATCATGTGGAATTCTGGAATACTGGCCTTTTACAGTGCTGTTGTAAAGCTTAATGGGTGTGAAACACTACAAAACATTTGAAAGATGTTCTATAAATTGTATCATGGGGCGGTTGAATCAGCCCTAACAGGAATGGTCAGAAAAATGCACATCTGGGACCATGTTGTCCCACACAGCCAATTTCTCCAGCCTGGGCAGCCAGTTCCTCCTTGTCTAACCTGATTCAGGGCTGGACTCTCCTTTTGGGCCTAAATATTACCAAGGTCACCTTACATTTTGCTAACCCAGAAAGTGACAGGACACCCGAGAAACCTCTGTGATAATGCAGAGATTTCTGGGACATTCTCTGCTTTGACCAGGGGATGAACACCATCCAGGTGTGAAGGCTGGCCTGAGTGGTGGTACTGATTGAACAAGTAACTTCAGAGGCTTCTAACTGGTGTTGTGGTGTTAGGGGGATGTTAGAGAACCATGGTGATGACTGATTGGGTGCACAGTTGACTGTTCTTGCCATACAGAAACCCAGTTTTCTAAGATGGCAAAAATCTATTTATGCCATGTGAACGGACCAAGATGAACACCCATGATTGCCTTATATTGTCAGACCATTGGCCTATCAAGGTCAATATTGACTACTGTAATAGGCAGTGGCTCTCCAGCTCTCAGGCAAAGGTCTTTCACATCACCTACTCCCTGATCTTGATCCTCACTGGGAAGAAAGGTGGGGTGTAAATTAAGTAAATAATAAAATTATTTTTTTAAAAAAAATCTGCTACTCAAGAGTCTGATTAAGCTAACATGATAAATTAATCCCTAAATAAACTAACACTGCTGCCATAAATAATGGGTGGCATACAATGACTCTCTTCTGCTAAGTGAGGAGTCTTCCACTAAGTGAGTAGAAGGAGCATTTCTCAGTTGACCCCTCACATAGTGGAAGGGAGTCTCATGCACTACTACCACCACCATTTATCATGCCAACACATACATCACCACCACCACTCTTTCTTCTTGAATGTCAAACAAAGGGATGCCAAAGAAGGGAATGGAGACAACAATGCTATTAACAATATGTCCAGAAAGCAGAGACTGGAAGATGGTTCTCTTTGACAGATACATTCACAATTCTTTCAGTCACAGACTTTCAATAGGATGTAGGTATATTTTAAAAATTAGCTATCTCTCTCTTCCAATACTGAAAAGGAAACCAGTTTCCCATTTCATATGAAGTTCAATATCTCTTTCAAAGTGATTGCTGCCAGTATTTGTAATACACATGGTGCTACAATGTTTTTTTGTTTTTGTTTGAGTAGGCATTCTAGAGTACATGGGCCCATCTTCACCAGTTAGGTAATGAATCATAGAATCATAGAGTTGGAAGGGACTACCAGGGCCATCTAGTCCAGCCCCCTGCAGAATGCAGGGAATTCCAAACTGCCTCCCACACACACCCCCAGTGACCCCTATTCCATGCCGAGAAGATGGCCAAGATGCCCTCCTTCTCATGAACTGCCTAAGGCCATAGAATCAGCATTGCTGACAGATGAGTAAAAAGTCATATTACCAGCTGCAGAATGAACATCTACTTTGTTCTGGGGCAAACTGCAGGGGTAGCGTGAGGCATGAAGGGTGTGAAAATCCAATCTCTCACCATCAGTCTTTGAAGGGTTGGCTGTTACTATCAGGTGACTGTCAAGAGACACTTAGGGCAGCACTTTCTTTGTAGCAACAGATCACAAGACCTGCATGTCCCCTTGGTACAATGTGATTTTGATGTTCAGACACATCAGAGAGGAAATGGGGCCAGATGATCCAAGAAACAAACAAACAAAAATCTCTAGATGAAGCAGAAGTGTCAAGGCCAACCAGAGAAGGAACACCAAGTCTGAGATTTTTGTGGTCAGCAGAGGGCTATTTTGCTATTGTATCAAGAGCCAAAGTTGGTCCTTCAAGCCACTATGGGTACACTACTTATTTAGTTGTGGTTATGGAGGTCATGGATTGCTGTCATGCTTTGAAGTTTCTGGCTTGGCCCCTTTGAGGGGGAAACTGGAATTTGCTTGGAATTCCAGGTGTACATGTGTACGACATTTTAATGCACTCATTAGGGGAAAGGGATAAGGGTCAAACTAGACAAGAAGTTGGAAGTCACTTTCCTGATCTCAAAGAGAACCTCAGAGTTGCTACTGACTCCATTGGGGAAACATAATGGGCACTGCAGAGAAACCCATATATTCCCCTCAATGTGTGTGTGAGCTATGTGAAGTCAGAAGAAAGGTGCAGGAAGGAGAAGACTTAACACCGTTCCCCATGATGCAGTTCTAATCTGAACTGGGGTCTGTCATAGCTGTGATTTTCCAAGAGAAAACATAGTGGATCTTCACTACCTCATCTGGTTTGACCGTAAGTGACCTTACCTCCCAGTGTGCAACTGTTGGCAGACAAGTGTGTCTTATCTCACAAATCTGAGAATCCTGAGGCTTCAAAATACAGCGTGGCTTGGGAATCAACCTTCCTGGGTCCCTTGAGATCAGCTCTGCCCTAATATTTCTAATTATTCTCATGAATTCATCACTGGTGAAATATTCAGCCATGAAGGGATATTAAGAACAGAAGCAAGCTCCAGCAAGAATAGCACATTTTCTTTGTCCACACCATGTTGTATTTCAGCGCCTAATGTGGAATCAATTGTGTACTTAAATAAGCATAAATAACATAAAGGCTAGGATTTATGAAGAACGCCAAAAGAAAAAAGGAATTCATCAGGACACAAAGAACATTTCCCTCCCCCAAACAGTCTAGCAGGAACTAGCCACAGCTAGGGCTACAGGCTGCGTGATTTCCTTACTCCAGAAACAGAACTGTTCTTTTCTTTTTGACAATTTAAATAATAAATTTTGACTATGCTGCTCGCAGCATCATTCAAAAAAAAAAATATTAACTTACAAAATAACCCATTCTTCATATGTAATTATGACAAATAAAAATCTTAAATAAAACCGCTATTTTCCTTTTCCTTTTCTCTCTTTCTGGCTCATTCCAATTTCAGGTAGCTTGGCATTGAGTAATTGAACATTAAAAAATCAAGTTTGTAGACTTCGTACAGCTGCGTTTGGTGTTCTGAGCTGATGTTCTGGAAGAACTCTGCAGTCATTTCATCAGTAGTTCTTGTAGACTTTGCATAGGTGGGGAACTTGAGATAGTTGCCTACTCCTGCAAGCTGAAGGACATAGTTGGAATCCTCTTCGAGTGTCTCGTATTTCCCTATGAGGTCATAATGGATATGGCATGGATGGCAGAGGGAGTAGACAGTTTGCCAGTGTTCATTGAACGGCTCTTCTTTTTGGGTGTGAGGGTCTATGAGATAAGCCACAAATTCCTCAAATTTCACATCATCACCTTTATGCAGAGCCTCTTGGGTAGCATTTTTCCTTTGGCGTTTCACAATTTTAGTACCATACCTCTTGTGAAAGGAGGTGTTGTACTTCTGGGTGAACTTGTTTCTGTAGGCCGACACCAGTCTTTCAAAAGGCTCACGGACAAACAGGAACTTCATGTAATTTTTCAAGCGGTGATTGATTTCTGGGATGCTGTACTGGTTGAGTGTCTTCAGGTTGGATGAGACATGAGCTTCATTGGCTGGGATCTCCATGGGATCGCTATATTTGCCCCTCCCTGTCAAAACCATCATGACTCTCTTCCAGTTGGTGCAGGCTACTTTGGGTACATAGCAATATATCAACTCATGGTCTTCATCCACCACCAGATGTTTAAGGTCGTTGGGTGTCAGCACACGGCGCTTCCTGCTGGACAGGCTGTTGGCTCGGCATGTGTCTGTGACTTGGTCCCTCTGGATCTGATGAAGGATCGCTGTGCTGGACAATTCCAACTGCAAAGAAAGCACAAATGTGGAAAACTCAGAACAGCTCACAAAGTCTGGCTGCTGTCTTATGCAGAAGTTCAACTGCTACTTCTTATGCTCCTCTATGCTCGCATACTTCTAATCACCACATCAGCATTCTCATCACACGTCTGGGTGTAAAAATAGTTTAGAAATCATACATCATTTTAGCTTGAGGCATGTTAGGCTGAAAGCGAAATAGCGCTTAAGACCACCTACTTAAAGCAGAGGTCCTTCACAGCCAAGCAAAATACTCTTATCAGCAGGAAAACACTGATTCCTATTGCAATTATTCCTTTCGCTTCGGGCAGTAATTCCAAAACTACAATGCTAATTTTACATTAGGAAGACAATTTTTTTAGTTTGGTAGATTTTAAGGGAATGCCTGATGGCTGCAGCTTCCTGATTTCAAAGGAGTAGCCGTGCTAGTCTGTTGTACCAAAATAAACCAAAAGTCCAATGGGACTTTAGAGAGTAACAACATTTGGTCCCAATCAGGGAGAAAAGTGGGATATAAATAACAAAATGTAAATGCATTCATTTCCATATGAGCTTTCATGAGTTGTGACTCACCAAAGCTCATATGGAAATAAATGCTGCTACTTTTTGAGAAGCTGCTGGACTTCTGGTTAATTTGCCACTTTCTATGCTCCTAGTTGGGCAGTTAGGGACACAGCAAGTGGCCTAAACAAATTGCTTTGCGGTCTGCAGTGATTCTCATCAGTGAAGAAGACTGGCAAGGGACCAGCCTGTGCTGAAACACTCCATGCATAAGAGAATAATAGGTGTGAGGGAGCACCGATACATGTTCGTTGAGGGCAGGGCGCAAAGTAGACTGGCTCGTTGCAATAATTTATATAGACTCATGCAATTTCAGAAAATAATAGATATTTTTCTCATAAAATGATGGGACAAAATTGGAGGGGCAATATTACAAGTTTGTCCAAGGTTCAGGGAAATGAAGATTGGATCGAAACTGAATTTTCCATCAGCAGAACGAACATTTCCTGCCTCACTCCTCCTACTGCAGCCAAAATGCTGCACCTAGGAATTACATGGGGGTGGGGTCTGCAACGGGAAGGGAGAATTGGTAGAAATTGCCAACTTAGTATGGGTCCAACCTGAAAGCAACACAGAATGACGACAGTCAATTGCTGTAATTTTCATCCATGACTCGGGTTGCCAACCTCTAGGTGGGGCCTGGAGATCTCCTGGAATTACAACGGATCTCCCAACTCCAGAGTTCAATTTCCCTCGAGAAAATGACTGCTTTGGAGGGTGCACTCTATGGGATTATAGCATACTGCGCTCCCTCCACTCCCTAAACCAGAGGTGGGGAACCTTTTCCCCGCCAAAGGCCATTTGGATATTTATAGCATCATTCGTGGGCCATACACAATTATGAACTTAAAAATTAGCCAACCAAGCCACAAGCAGGCAGCTTCCCCAGATGACCAACCCCAGATTCCCCAAACTCACATCCGCCTTGAATAGAGGCTATTCCTGTCCGCGGAAGGGGGCGGATCACCAGTCTTAGATCCTTCTGAGATAGAGATCTGCCAGGACCCACGAAGGGCCAGACCAAATGATTTCGCGGGCCTTAAATGGCCCCCAGGCCTGACGTTCCCCACCCCTGCCCTAAACCCTAGCCTCCACCCCCAAATCTCCAGGAATTTCCCAACCCAGAACTGGCAACCCTATCCATAATCTAGTAATCAGAGATACATGCTGCCTCTGTACATAGAAGTCCCTTTTCCAGCTTTCGTTATCAGGCTAATCTAATATAGCTGATATTTGCCAGGGAACTAGGAGATCAATATCAAAAATTTTGTCTGCAGTGATATCTTTAAAGTGCTCTCATGCTCAGAATTAAGAAACAATGCTTGCTTTTACTATTACGTTTCGTGTTCATGTTTTATATGTTTTTAGTATGGTTTATTAACACAGTGTAGCTAATTTTAATGCTATTGTGAGGCTCAAGATCTCAGGTCGAAGGAGCTTTGTTAATAAAAGTAAAGAAGTCCCTTTTTCCAGCTTTCATTATCAGGGCTAATCCAACATGCACAGACAGATTGGCAGAAACCATGGCCCAGATTGCTGGGTTTGAACCATTCCAATTTCACTGGCTTTACTTTCTCTAAAACATTTAAGAACTGTACAATAATACAGCCCAATGCTAAATTTATTTTCAGTGTACCTTGTCTGAAACATCTTAACTCTCTGAGTTTTATATACCGGTATAGATGAGGAACTCTTCCTGCTCCTACAATCAAACACATTTATAAAGGAAGCGCAGAACTCCAACAGACCTTTGCTGCCGAGGCACAGCAGGAGGCCACGAATTTCAAAACACCAACAAAAATGAGCCCACGATGTCCTCTTGCTGCTGATGTCTGTCTCATTCTAGGATTAATCTCCTTGGCTGATGCTCACTGGCTTTGACCTTGGCAAGCCAAAGACAACCTGTTCCCAGGAGGGCAGCCGCTCAAAAGCCATTCCTTGCAGGGACTTTAGCTATCATCCCTGACCTCTAGGCCAGCCAATTCCATAAGAGGCTAGGGGCTTGCTCCCATTTAACAGTGGGAAGCCATTTCAACTTTACCTATAGCCTCCTTGGCAATTTGAAAGATACTATTACTAAGTGAACTCTTATTCCTTGGATTATATTATCCTATGCAACAGAAGCATGACTTTTTGGCATTGTATATTGTGTGATGTAACTATTTGAATTGTTGTTGTTTATCTTAATTTATGTAGTCACTTGGGTGGTAAGCACTTTGTCAATTTGTGTCTATTATCTTAACTTTTATGTTAATAGAATTTGTTGCAATTGTTTAACGAGCCTTGTGCTATTTTTTTGCCAGAACCCATTTAACTTATGACATTTGTCTCATCACCAACAAAATGCCTGCTCGCTGCTCAGACATGTCTTGTCTATGTGGCTTTACAAAGCAGTTGCAAGTTGTAGCAGTTACCTACAAGGATTAGTAGTATCAGAGAAGCAGTGGGATCGAGATTTACCAGGCTTGAAAGGAGCCCTGGAAGTCACGCACCAGATCTTTAGACCATTTATACATGGGAGGTTTTGCCTTGGATTTGCTGCTCTCTAGAAGCACATTTTCCCCATCCAAATTCTCAAAACTCTGCAAGGGAGCTTATTTTTGAGTTTTGAGAATTTAGTTGGGAAAAATGTGAATCTAGAGAGCAGCAAATCCAAGGCAAAACCTCTCATGCATAAATGGCCTTACTCACTGTGCCACCAAGAGGTGGTCAGAGAAGAGGATTTGATGTCCTCTAAGTTTTTTTTTTACTCACTTGAGTATTCCTTGTTGCTGAGCCTGGCATGCCTTGCCAAGACCACTGCAGCAAACATGTAGCAGGAAGAGAATACAATGTTTTTTGTGACCTTATGACAGATGGGATCCTTTACACTGTTCACAAGCCCTGTGCAAATGACCCATCCACGCATTGACTCACCACGAAGCAGACACAAAGGTGCTGGCCCCGACTCCCATTTCCATGTGATCACTGAGTCGTTTGCAGAATGCCTAGAAGAAATGCTCATGTGTATGCCCTCTCCCCATGATCACTGACACTGTTTACCAAATGCTGCTGATCACGGGGAGTAGGCACGTGTAGGGTTGCCAGGTCCCTCTTTGCCACCGGCGGGAGGTTTTTGGGGCGGAGTCTGAGGAGGGTGGGGTTTGGGGAGGGGAGGGACTTCAATGCCAATTCAGTTGCCAAAGCAGCCATTTTCTCCAGGTGAAATGATCTCTATCGGCTGGAGATCAGTTGTAATAGCAGGCGATCTCCAGCTAGTATAGAGTTGCCAGGTCCTTCTTTTTCTCTGGCGGCAGGCCGTTTGGTTGAAAGAGGGAATGCGCGCGTGCCGACGAGGGGCTTATAGCTCTAAGTTTGAGTGGTAAAGCGGCCCTTTACCACTCAAACAAAGAGGTATAAGGCCCCTCACGAGGTGGAACTTCCTGTTCTAAACCGGAAGTGGCGCGTGCGATATGCACGCACGCGTGCACATTTGCCTGCAGACCCTCAGGTGGTCGGTGGGCAGAGAGGTTGGCAACCCTACATACGTCCGGACACTTCCTCAGTGTGTCTGCACTGTGCAGATGACTCAAAAATTGTGTGGAGGTGAGAAGGGTGGGGTCAGCATGCTTGTATCTGCTCTTCCTCCCCATACAATGAGTCCATGCATGGATGGTTGTCTGCATAGGGCTACAAGTTACAGTGAACAATCTGTGTTCTGTGTACTCTTGATTTTTCTTGATATGTGCGCTGAGTAATTCTCATGTTACATCCAATGCGTGTACAGCTGAACTTGTCATTTAAACCCCACAGTCATCTAGGTTTTGGTTGCTGGTTTCATTTGTACAGTGAATGTGCTTCGGCTGTTTCTTACAAACAAATGTATGCACGTACATGCAGGATGTTCTAAGAGCACAGCCCTAAGAGTGTGCCGCTGTCCTCGACAAGAGCCAGGGCTTTTTTGGCCCTGGCTGCAGCCTGGTGGAATGCTCTTCCTAGCAACATCAGTGCCCTGTGGGACTTGAAAGAATTCTGCAGGGCCTGTAAGACAAAGCTATTCCACCAGGCCGACAACTGAGGACAGCCACGAATGTCATCAGCGTTGGTCTCCCAGGGATACCACGGTTGCTATGCAGAGGCAGGCAATGGCAAACCACCTCTGAACGTCTTTTGCCTTGAAAACCCTACGGGATTGCCTAAGTCAGCTGCGACTTGAAGGCAAAATATAATTTTTTTAAATCTCCCAATGGAACTGGGGTAGTCTAGACTAATTGTCCAGAAGGGATCTCAGAGCCTGCTTCTATGTAGTGGAGTGCAGCCCCGGAACATACCATGCAACATGGGTTATTATCATTTCATCTTCCCTTGGGAATGTGGGCGGGGCTTATGTGTTCCTTTTCTCTGCAGCAAATGTGTGTGTGTGTGTGTATATATATATATAAAATTAAAATTTCATTATATATATATATATATATATATATATATATATATATATATATATATATATATATATATATATATATATATATATATATGATTTGTGAACAAGAAGTAAGATGTAAAACAAAACAACAAAGGAAACGCTGGGGGTTACCACACTAGGTATTCCCAGCAATGTATCAAGAGTTTGGAAATGTTATAAAAAACATCGCTTTAAAAGGGTTTTTGGATACCACGGCTTATAAAAGGTTGGAAGACGTCTTCACAGCTAAAGGGGCCAAACAAAGTGCAAACAGTATTTTTTATAACGTTTTCAAACTCTTAATACATTGGTGGGACTACATAGAAAGTGCGAACAGTATTTTTTATCACATTTTCAACCTCTTAATACATTGCTGGGAATACAAGTGCGGTAACCCCTATTGTTGGGAGAAGTGGAACCTTTGCTGACTCGAATTCACTTTTGTAAAAAGCATGGATCTTACTTATGGGGACAGACATTGTGAGGAGGGGGTTAATGAGGAATATAATTCTATTTTAAGTGCTTCAATCCTGTTTACTATGGATTGAGATAAAGGAATGACTGCGAAGCGTGGAAGCGGGATGGTTTAGATAACAGGAGATAAAAAGCTTCTTCAAGCCCACAATGAGGGCTGCTAAAGGGTCACCTGGTGAACATCCCTGTTTCTTCCAATCCCCTGAAGCAGCAAGATAACAAAGCAGCTACAGCTTGTTCTCCTTGTTCCTGCTCCTATCCTGTCATCCTCACACGCATATATGCCCTCACCTGCCAGGAGCACTGCACAAAATGAATTAAATATAACAAGCACCATCCAAAGCCATAAGATTAACTACGGCTGCCAGTGAGCCAGTCGGTCAGCGTGTTTTTTGGGGTGGGAGGGGGGCAGCTTGGCCGTAAGTCAGCACAGCGGCTAAAAGGTCAAAACATGGGATAAATGATGACACCATGTTTCTGAAACATACTTAAGCTTCGGAAAGTCCCCAGGGGGAAAGGAAATCTGCAGTAGTGGAGCAGGCCCACATTTGGAATTAGAGGAGATTTGTCTTCATATGTTCTAGACATCTCAATGAAGCATAGGAGATGCTGCGGTCTGCGGTACCAGGCAATAATTTAGCTGCTATTCCAAAAGCTGGGAAAAGGCATTATCATGGCATTACCTCAAGACTGGGGACATACTGTGATTTCAGACAACTGGTAACATTTGGAATGACTGAGGCTCAAATCATGGGTAAGCTCTCTTATTGACATTGACAGTTGAATAATGCCACTCAAATGGAAAATATGCCCTGTTATCTCTACAGTCTGTGGCAGAGCGAGAACTAACAACATTTCCGGCATCTAAGTCAATACGCAAGTATTTGCAAAGCTATTATTCCTGCCTTGAACTTGAGGTAAGTGAACGTTCTGGAAAAGGTGGGAAAAGTAAATGAATTTAATGCAGCTATTTTTTTTAAAGATGCTGACTGCATGCAGAATACAAATCAGATGCCGTTCTAAGAAAAGCAGAAGAAACATTCTTTGCTGATAACTGAGCAGAGTTATTGGAATGAAACATTTTCTGGCAGTCAGTATAAAAGAGGAAAATCTGGCATTTTCTTCTTCTTTTTTGCTATTCTAAACACAGAAAGAAATGGGGAGGGGAGTAAAATCCAGATTAATCTATTCAAGAATCAACAGCAAACGAGGAAATAAATACCCACTGCAAAAGGTTGAACCCTCATCAGGCAGGGGGCATTCAACTGGCCAGTTTTTATAACCCAGTGTCAATACAGGTATTCCAAAACATGTCTTAAAATAGGTATGGATCTCAAACTCACCAAGCCCTGGTTACATGTACTTTTGGGATATTTTTAATACCTGGCAAATTGCAATCTGGATGCATATCAAAGGATCTATATGACAGGTTTAATGTGGCAGCCTGTCTCTCAGAAAAATAATCTGCATGTATTTAAATATAATTTTTGATTTTAAAAATGTAAAATTACTTTTCTAGCATCTGAAGTATCTAAGGTGCCACATAAAGCATAAAAGCACACAATAGTTTCCCCCCCACAAAATCAAACAAAATCACAGAGAACTCCATTATAAGTCAGCAACACACTTAAAAAGTAAGTCTCTGAAAGGCATAGTAGAATATAGGTAGGGTTTCATCATTTTGCCTAAAGCTCAGTAAAACTGAACAAGCCAGGTCTCACTACAGAAGGCAATGCAAAGTTCTGGTACCAAAACAGAGAAGGCATCACCATGGGCTCTCACTGGACAGAACTTCCAAGAAGGAGAACATGGGACAACTTGGGTTGGGAAATACTTGGAGATTTTGGGGGTGGAGCCTGAGGAGGGTGGGGTTTGGGGAGGTGAGGGACTTCAGTGGGGTATAATGTCATAGACTCTACCTTCCAAAGCAGCCATTTTCTCTAGGTGAACTGATCTCTGTCACCTGGAGATCACTTGCAATCCTAAGAGATCTCCAGCTACCACCTGGAGTTTGGCAACCCTAAGGGCAACACTTCCTCAGAATATCTCCATTGTCAAAGGGACTCATATATGGGTTGCATGGCCCTGTATGGAATGCTCAAAGTTCATATACTTCTCCAAGTACAATCTATTTAATAGTACGGGTCTACTAAATGCAAAAATGTGCAAGAACCTTTCGGTGCAAAGGTCTGGCATTGGTTTCTGTTGTAACAATGATGCAGAGGAAAGGGTTAAACCCCCACAGCCATGGCCTTGATCCAGATCTTGAAAAGAAAAGGCTGCTTCTCAAGATTAAAAGCTACAACAGGAGATCCAATCACAGATCATTCACTTAATGTGTCATTTGGCCCAAACAGAGACAGTTCAAGCATTACATGCCCTGCAGGTAAGACAGATGAAATGATCTTTCTGTTCATGAAGCCAAATGACAAGGTTGGAAAAGAGCCTAAGCATCACAAATCAAGCCATGTGAGTTTTGTATGTGGGGGTCACACACCACTCATAAAAGATGTACCCCCACACACACTCCTCCCACATTTTACTAGCCTTATTTTTTAGGATTCAACATTCTTCAAGTATGTTGACCTAAAAAAAGCCCCCACATATGTTTCAAATTTCACCAAACTTTCACCATCTAGTTCTTTCCTGCCAGACCCTTAAATCCATGTTAGGTTTTATTCCATTATCATTTTATGGGAGTTTTTTTTTTTTTTAAACTGGAGGCTGCATTTGCACAGAGGTGAATGGCATGGGAAGACAGGGGCATTTCCTTCCCTGCCTTTCCCCTACTTGGGCCATGCACAAACTGTTTCTATCCCCATGAATTTCCCCGGGGGGGTCTTTTTTCCAGTGGGAAAAAGGCAAGGAAAGAGAAGGATCAAGAGCCCCTCTCTAGTCTTGAAAAGGCAGTCCCAGCAGCTGTTTTTTGAGGAGGAAAAAACCATTACAAATGAAACAAGAATGGAACAAGCACAGCGACAGAGCTCAGTGGAAACCCAAAGTTTGCATATCTTCACCAATAGTTTGGTTAGTCCAATGGGAAATGTGCTTATTTTTTTTCTTTTTCAAAGAGAACCCCACCTGGCATCAATTTCTCCTATGAGTCAAAATGATGGCATGCCTGATTAATCACCCAATTCTGCCTCATTTGTTAAGTAGATTAATAGCAAGTCATATTTTCAAAAATTCTAAATTATCTTGACATTTAAAAATGCCTCTTAAGTTTTAGCAAGAACATCCAGCTATATCCTCAACAGTACTGGAGGACATCACAGACATTTGATGCCTTATAGCAGTGTTCCTCTAAGTTTAGTCTGGAGACCCCGGGGATCTGCAAGTCCTTGGTAGGACAGAGGGCAAGCCTTTATTTCGCCCATCTGGCTAACATGAAAATGGAGCCCTCTCAATTTTCTTGGAATGGGGGCAGAGACTGTATGTCTCAAGGGAAGAGGACAAAATTGGCTTCCTCCTCTTTTGAAGGGTGAGAGCTCAAAGAGTTGCACAAGCTTCCAGGTCACCTCAAAGCAATAGCTGGAAAAAGCACTGATTGGTTGCTGCAAACGACCGGTAGCCCAGCCCTAGGAATTCTGATTGGTTGAATGGCCCAAGGAGGTTCAGCCCCAATGCAGTCATCATATATTATTTCTGGGATAAATTTGAATGGGTCCTTTCCTTCCCTGCCTTTTTCTGTCTCTTTTTCCAATGCAAAGGATTTCAGCATAGAGACAGAAATACCTCTCTGCTTCCATAGGCAATAACAGCCAGTCATGTTTTTTAACTAAATGCCAGAAGTTCAAGTTTGGTATGACACTTTTCTTTCTTATTTCCATGAGCAGCTCTGAAGGTTTTTTCTGGGATCTTTCACATCTCTTTTCAGCTGGCCTCTATCTAGCTGCCTTGAGCCACACGGAAAGGTGGGATATAAGCATTTTAATGAATAAACAAAAATATCACTTGAAATTTCTTTTACAGTTGTGGTTGATATGGTTCTCACTGAGAATGGCAATGTACGGTGGCCTCTAGGCGAGATGTACAGGTGGCAAAAGCCAGCAAAGGAAAAGAGGGCAGAAAAAAAATGGGGTCATTGGGTTGCCAAGGTTTGAGAACTGCTGCCTTGTCAGACAATAGCTATATACTACCTTTCAGTTACTCTGCCTTAAGTCAGATGTGGTCCAAAGGCTGTTCCTCCTGTCTTTGTGGTGCCCCCCCCCCATTTATCTGTTTAAGATGCAGCTGTGTTGGTGGTCAGAGCTGCTGTACGATGAAAACAAGAAAGAAATCTGCTACTGCATATGCATTTCTTTCTGATGTGCATCCAGAAGTCGGGGGAACCGTTGTTTCTGCATGGCAAACCCTCCCAAGCGCAGTTGTTAACATCTGGCAATGGATCCTTCCAGTTGCAAAAGCCCTGACAGCTCCAGCACTGATGTTCACAGAGTTATGCAGAAGTAGGACTGCAACGGTAACGTTAGAGAACAGGAGCTGGATGCCGGTTCTCCTCTGTTAGCCTAACCATGTTTAAGGAGCATGTTGGTAACGACGTTAACCAGGTTACTCGGCCTACCCAGGGCTTTAAAACCAATACTGGAAGTTTAAAAATCCTGATTAAGAGGGAAAACACATCCTGTAAACCTTGGTGAAGGCAAGATGTAGAAGTCTGAAGTCTGCCTGAGAGACTAGCATCTCTGCATTGGCTTCATCAATCAGGAGAATGCATGTCCAAGCCATGCAGGACTATTTGGCCAGAATGTGGACCAACACAATAGGAGTCTCTTGTGCCAAATGCATGATGTATGCACCAGTGTATCATTTCTTTGGATGGTCATCTGGGAATCCATCACCCTGGAGTCTAAAAATAAGTGGAAAAAATATTTGAGAATGGCTTTGTATAATACTTTATGATTATTTGACACCCAATTCCTTTTAAAATGCCTTTTCCCTACCATCAAACATCATCCAATCAAGAGCATCCGGCTAGGGCTGAAGAATCCGTCAAGATACAATGACAAGATTTGAAACGAACATTTTTTAAATTATCAGGTTTCTAATCCAGGCTGGATGTACCATGATGTCACCTATCACTGCAGGTTGACATAGCCTAGCAGCCCAGTCCTGAAGGGGGGGGGGCAGATCCCAGAGTCTTCCCGCTGCCAAAAAGGGATTTTTAGGTATTTTTAAAACAAACCAGAGAAACATCCCCCCCAAAGGTGGCACAGCACCACTGCGGCGCAAGGTGGTGTTCCCAGGGCAACAGGAGTGAGAAAGCGGAGTGAGAAAGCGGCCTAATAGCAGCTCCTCCCCCAGGAACGCCCCCCCTCATACCGGTGTGGGCTCCTGCGGATATGTGGCATGGCTGTGCTGGAGGCAGAGCCTGAAAGCTCCTGGACACCAGCACGTTTGCCCCCGCGCTGGCGTAGGTGCCATGATAAGGTGGCACCTAGGCCAGTGCAGGGTTAATTGGCTTCGCCCCCCTTTCAAGAATGGGCTCTAGTTGTCTAAGAACATTTCTGTGGCAGGGAGGGGGACAGTCCTTACCACAGCACCTTGTTGAGCATCCTAAATCCAGAAGGCAAATTAAATATTCTAAAGAGAAGGTGATATACATTTTTGGCAAAATCCGCATCCTTTCCCCAGCAGATGGAACATCTGAAATCTGGTTTCGGTTACTTTCTGGTCCTGTTCTGAGAACTTCTGTTTTGCTCTTGTTGTTTCACTTCACCTTGATACTGCAAGGGCAAGACTTTTCTTTTCTCATTTGTAACTGCCACTCACAAATGGGCCCAGGGGATAATTGACCTCAAATGCTCTTTACTCCCAGGCTTAATGGCAGCAAATTGAGAGCCAAACGGGCTTCTTGAACCTTCCACTGATGTACCCAGACAGCCTCAACACCCCCCCCCCCAAGGTATCCTATTAAACATTAGTAACCCATTGGAAAAAAAAAACTTAATTACTAGCCAGCAAATCTTTCGAGACTAAAATGGCTCTGTAATCATACTAATGCACAAGGCTATAAATGAGCGCGCTGCATCACACTGCTCAGTAAACATTTTTTGTAAGCATCAGAGACCAATCTTCGGAGAAACTTGGAGCATCTGCAAAAACTATGGCTCTTTGCCAGTGCTCAGCACATTTCCACAAGCCTCAGTGTGATACCAATGAAGAATACCAGGCTGATGAGATGAATGCACAGAGGCTTATTTTCTTTGCTTCGTAAAAATGAGCTTTTCAAAGTCGTCGAAGGCGGCTCTTCTGAACTGACCTGCAAGGTCCTAAATCAACCCAGCGCACAAGTAGGAAAGCCAGTTCAGGGCTGAGTCTAGGGTTGCCAGGTCCCTCTTTGCCACCGGCAGGAGCTTTTTGTGGCTGAACCTGAGGAGGGCAGGGTTTGGGGTGGGGAGGGACTTCAATGCCATAGAGTCCAATTGCCAAAGTGGCCATTTTTTCCAGGTGAACTGATCTCTATTGGCTGGAGATCAGTTGTAATAGCAGGAGAGCTCCTGCTAGTACCTGGAGGTTGGCAACCCTAGCTGAGACTTAGCTCAGGCCAACTTGCAAGCAAGGCCGCTTTGGTGGAAATGGTTATGGAACAAGGGCATGGCAAGGTGACCTTTTAAAAAGTAGAGTGACCTGTGCTTCTTATGCATCCTCAGCAGGGACTGAGGTGGTAACTCCCCACCCCGCCGCACTGTTGGGCTGACCCTCCATTTGCAAACTTTCCAGACCATGACTAGTAGCAATCTCAACATACTGGCAGCGTGCACAAGTACCCCCACCAACATTATCCTATAGTATAAAAGTCAACTCATATTAGTATCAACCACGTGAAACCACAGTCATGTGAATTTCTTTTTGTCAGTATTTTTTTGTAAAAAAAATCTGAGAGAAACCAGGAGCACAAATGATTTGGAGGAAAATAATAAGGAAGTCTTGATTTTGTTGTTGTTGCACAATTTAGCATGAAAGTGGATTAATGATATGGAGGGTGTGCAAAACGTATGAAGGAAGTCGCTCAGTGGTTGGCTCCATCTTAAAGCTTTCATTGGCCAACGTTACTGACATTGAAAACTCTGTGTGTGTGCTTCAGCATATATAATTATTATACATGAACCTTCCATATTGCCCTGCTCTGGGTTCTCTCACTTCCTGAGATGGATAAACAACTACCAAAGGCAGGTAGTAAACAACTACCTTTTTTCTTTGGTGATGCCTCAAAGCTGCGCAGCTTCCTTACTTTGTCCAGCTTGAGGTTTTTAGTAGCATGTGATATTTTACTACTGTTGCTGTTACTGGCTTTTCCAATGTATTGTTTAAATGTAATTTTATAGTTAATTTTTTAGTGATATTTTGTCATCATTGTAAGTCACCTTGAGCATTTAGGTCAAAACATGGGCTGTAAATATCTTAGCACCAGCAACTCCTGTAAAGTAAGAAATTACATTTTTTTAAAAAGTTGTAAGTTATGATTTATGTAATCAAAGCCACCCAGAAGTTTCCAGAAGCCTGGAACAAAACTGAAACAGAGTCTTCTTGGCCCATACACTGAATTGCCTGAAGGGTTTAGACACTGGGACCAGATGCTGGGACCAGATGCTGGGACCAATGGAGATTTCATTTTTGCCCCAGGGTTGTTTGTCTGGGCAAACCATGCAAGTGACCGCTTAGGATGGCACAATGAGAAAAGGGCTGATTTTACTATGCCAGCTCTCAGCTATGGGCCTCCTGGACCCATGCCACAGATACCCAGGTCCAAGCCAATCCCCTTCAGTTATTGCTGCATGGATTTAGGCTTAGATCTGGCCAGTCACAGTACAGGAGGAGGCAATTAGTGTAGCTTGCTTGGGCTGACAAAATACCTTGAACCAGATCTGTTCCTGGCTTCATCCCAAGGTAAGCTTCTGAAGGCCACGACATAACCACAAGAGTAAACCATTAACCTTTTCCCCAATGCCTGAATAAGCCCAATTGTCCGGAAAATTTGCTTTCACTTACCACTGCCCCTTGTCTCCATTGCCTCCTCAGACACTATTAGGTAAAAGGCTACCAGCATAATTAGGGTTGCCAATCTCCAGGTGGGGCCTGGAAATCCCTTGGAATGACATCTCCAGACTACAAAGATCAGTTCCCCTGGAAAAAATGGCTGCTTTGGAGGGTAGACTCAGTGACTTTTTATGCATGGCTGTTTCCCTCACGGTCACCCCTCCAATGACTTTGGGTCTTTGTTTTGATTATGCATACCGTTTCCAACTCTCAGAGGTCACCCTGCTCCCCCCCTGCATTTCCCTGTGTTTTGCCCTCGTTTTCAAATTTGAGATAAAAGAGGTCCCTGAAAATGAGGGCAAAACATGGGGAAAAGCAGCCATGCGTAAAAGACCTATGCCATTACAACCCATTGAAGTCCTTCCTCTCCCCGAACCCTGCCCTCCTCAGGCTCCACCCCAAAATCTCTGGGGATTTTCTCTACTATGAGTTGGCAACCCTATGCATAACCTTTATGCACTACGATCTCAAAAAGAGGAGAACAGAAGTTAACATGGGGTGTTTCCACTGTTTACGTTTGTCACTCCAAGCATCCAAATACAATGATCATCAGTCCCCATGCATTGGCCTCACTGTCCATGACACAAAAGGATACTGCATTAATGCCCTCCAAGGGTGAAAGTTTCCAAATTATTCAAAGTCCTTCTGGTTTGAATGAACTGAAATGAGAACGTGCCTGAAAAGTCTTCATATTGTCATGGAAAGAGGGGCAGCTACAGACAAGCGAGCACTGCTATGGCGCTAGCAAGAGATGATTAACATACCTCCTGATCCTGTTCTTCTGATGTCTCACAGGGTAGAAACTTTCAAAAGAAGAATCAAAATGAGATGCTAATCCCTGCTTCTCAGAGAGTTCTTTGGTTTGCTTAATCTGAGATCCATTTTGAAGAGGGGAAAAAACCTCTGTCTACGTTTGCTGCATGGCATGGTGGGACCTCACCTGTTTGAATGGCAGAAAAGTCCATTTTTGCCTTCAAGGAGCTCCTACCACCTCCTTAACATGTTTATTTTCTCCAGAAAGCTTCTTGATGGTCCCTCCTTTCTATTGCCTCATTATTCTATTTTGAGTCGCAGACAGTCTCTGTCTGCCTTGCATTACAAACCCTTTCACCAATTCTGAACTCTGGCCAGCTCTTAATTGTTTCACTCTGCAATCCTCTAGAAAACGCCAACTCCGCTTGGGTTGCTTCTGCATAACTGTCAGGCTCCTGTCCCACCTGGAAGACTCCATGATGGAGCAGAAAGTAAGAAAGCACCAAGGCTTCTCTCCCAGCAAAGCCTCAGCCCCTTCTTCTTTCAGGCGAACAAGTCCTGAACCACCATGACTGTGTTACTTGAGTACATTGTGGGACACACCAGACAAATCTATGACTTGCACCTGCTGTTGCAAGAACCCACTTACCCACCACGGCTTTCAGCACCACAATCTCCGCTATGACGAGTACACGCGGAGCATCGTAAGAAAAATGCAACAAGGCAGGCATGCTGGTAACTGTGGGCAGCAGAAAAACAGGTGAGATGAGAAAGGAAGAAGCTCAGAAGGCCAGTCGGGAAGGTTTTGAGGGCAAGATGCAGCCCATGGGCTATCTCCTGGGCGGCGGGGGGGAAGAATGCTGCACTCTGTATTAGTAATAGTAGCAGAAATATTGTTTTTATAAACTATCTAATAATCAGATGCCCATACAATAGCATGCTTTTAAAAACTAGGTGGACTCCCTTTCATGTTGTGTGGGTATGTATGAGAGCTAGGTTTTCATTAGTGGAACCACAATGCCAGGCATGTTGCAAGCCTGCAGAATGAGCTATGCATCCCCTTTTTTATATGACTTCCTCAACCTACGCTACTCAAACGCTTCTCATTTCATAGCATTTATCACACAGTATTGTGACGATTTAAATTTTGAGGCTGCAGCGACAAGTACTACAATCTTAACGAACACGGGGGCAGATGAAGTTCTCTGGCTTCTACTATCCCCACAGGGATTGAAGGCAGGGGCAGGACCTATGCTGGTTGTGACTGTGCCGCCAGGCAATGACAATGCCAGCTTCTTTTCCAGATGGATAGCCTGCATGATTCTGGTCACCTCCTCACAATTCCCTCATGGGTGGAGTCGCCTTCTGCAGTCTGCAACTGCCCTTTCTGCACAGGTGGTCAAAAGCTCCTGTGCTGCTTTTCAATCAAGATGACCTGTGAAAGGTACTACTTAGGGGATCCTTTGGCTTGCCTATAATTATACACGTCTGGAACATGTTTTCCTTCTGCATTTTTAATAACTTGTTTGACATGGTTTTGTTTTTCTCCGGGGAAGGTGCTCATTTGCCCCATTCATCTAGCAATGCTGATAATATGAAAACTGAATTGTTAAATGGAAGCCATGTGTGTGTAATAGGCAGTGTAAAAGCCTTCAAATATGAGTAAGCCATATTTCAACTGACATGAAAGGCTATGTGGACAGCCAAGATGCCTTTTTGTTAAGAGTCAGTTGTCCATTTTTACCCACAGCATTTTTCAGCTTGAGCACAAAGATAACCATTTCATCTCTGCTAAGCATTCAAATGCCCATTTCAGACACTTGGGTGGGTTATAATGACATCTGTCATAATGGAATTTTAAATCTTCAAATTATCAGTCTGGAAGAGAAACAAGGGTGCTGGGGCAGAAGCCTGTGTAGCTGGCAGAAGCCATTGTAGCTGGCAGAAGCCATTGTAGCTGATGGCAGAAGCCTGTGGTGGGAGGGAGACTGCTCCTAAGGTTTTGTTCAAGGTTGATGAGGCAGGATTTCGGGCACCCAGCACATGAAAACTGACGACTGGAGCATTGCCCTTTGGGGCCATACCATCAGGGGGGCAGAATACCTCACAGCCCTTTTGGAAGGGAGGAATTTCGAATGCATGAGCACCACGCAAGGGAACGGCTATTTAAACCCTGCCATTTCCTGCCAGCGTGGTGTAGTGGTTGAGTGGTGGACACTAATCTGGAGAACCAGGTTCGATTCCCCACTCCTCCACATAAAGCCTGCAGGGTGACCTTGGGCCAGTCACAGTTCTCTCAGAACTCTTTCAGCCCATGTGGAGGCAGGTAATGGTCCAAAGGTCTCTTGCCTTGAAAACCCTACGTGGTCGCCATAAGTCAGCTGCGATTTGATGGTGCACACATGCACCCACACATTTATTGCCTCACATCACCTATACCAGTGGATTTCTTCTCTGCAGGGTTTTAAATGTGTGTTTGCCCACGCTACGTTGAGAATGTGGGCTGGGCAGACCCTTGCAGAATTTTGGACACGTTTAAACCACTGCGTGGATTGCTTCACCATGTGCTAAACTCATAATTCAAATTCACATTTACCGCAACATAATTCATTTTGGCCAACCGGTGATGGGTTGGCTTTGGGTAACAAATTGGCTGCCTGATTGGCTCACAACCGCTACACAACAGTCTTTGACACTGTAAATTATTTTACTGTGTCACGGTCCATGAGATCGTTGCATGTCTGTTGCGTGTCCAGAACTCTGTAAGAAATCTCTCTATGATAGCAAACTAATGTCAGTCTACACAATTGGCTATTTTGGTTTTATGTTAATTCCTGCTCAAACCTCTTTCCGCAGAAGCCTGGGCCGAGTAACATTGGATTTCCATCTTTCAAGCCAATGAATATAAAAGGAAAACAAACATTTGTATACAGTAGTACAGCTGAAATGTTAAACACAAATAATAGGAACTTGCCCCACTGTGCACATCCTAGATGGAGGATTAAGATAACGTAGCTACTGCAGCCCTACTCTAAATCTGATGCGAAACATCTGTGCTTCCCTAGGTTTAAACATGTGTGTTCTGTTGCCTGGATCTGCAGTGAGGGGGTTGATGGGGGAGGGCTGAGCGGAGATAAACAGCAGGCTGGATTGTCCCATTGCTAGAAGCAGAGAACCCCCTGCCATGCTCAGCTGAAAAGTCAGGAAGATAGCCAGGAGTCTGCAGGCTCAGGGAAGGGAAAAGGGGACACTCTTTTCTCATTCTGTATTAACTCTTCCTTAGGCTGCTGTGGTATTCAACCACTTGGAATTCATCCCCAGACTTCTGATGTAGAGTCTCTTTCTGGCCCTTTGACTTCTCACTGTGCTCAGGGAGAAAGGAAAGTAAAGGAAAGAGAAAGAACAATGATAGTAGCTATAGGAATTAAGCTACTAATAAAGTTTTTGAACTTCAGATCTTGCCTATTCTGTCCTTTTTATCCACAAAGCTACACTCTGACCTGAACATGTGGGATCTCTATAATTAGGCCTCTTGTTACTCTTATGTTTAAAAACCAAATTGAGGTCCCATTTAGGACAGGAGCCCACTTATCCACCCGATCAGAGAACAGTATTAATTGTGAAAAACATTGTTTCAGTGGCTAACGGAGGAATGAGCAGGTACTAACCATCCAAATTAGCATGTACTTTTGGCCATTGCAAATATCAGCTCCTCAGTAGGAATCTGAGAATATAAGAATTGCTGTACAGGATCTAACCAACCATCCATCCAGCAAAAGCCATGAAATATGCTGAAGCCACCGGACCGCAGATTTTGGAGCACCATTTAAGGGCAGCGAAACATCTGGTTCTCTCTGCCAAAAGCACCGCCAGTACTGCACACTATAGAAGGACAAGACCAGAGAGCTTTGCCACTCATCAGTGCTCAGCTTCAGATGGTTAGGATTTTTGTCTCCGGAGTTATCTTCCTCTGAGCCAATATGCAGACAGATTTCCAGAGAACTACTTACCGAAAAAAATTTCTCCGGCCAAACTAATTTATTGTACAAGTTTTTGAACCCTTTCCCCCGCTATTTCCAACATTAACCCGAAGAGTTAGGCTCCTAGACCACATCCTAGAGTCACCTCCCATTGTATCCCGTTTGATCAGGGCCTTTGATCAGAGCCAGTGTGGTGTAGTGGTTAAGAGCGGTGGCTTGGAGTGGTGGACTCTGATCTGGAGAACCGGGTTTGATTCCCCACTCCTCCACATGAGTGGCGGAGACTAATCTGGTGAACTGGGTTGGTTTCCCTACTCCTACACATGAAGCCAGCTGGGTGACCTTGGGCTAGTCACACTCTCTCAGCCCCACCTACCTCACAGGGTGTCTGTTGTGGAGAGGGGAAGGGAAGGTGATTGTAAGCCGGTTTGAGTCTCCCTTAAGTGGCAGAGAAAGTCAGCATATAAAAACCAACTCTTCTTCTTCCTCTTCTTAAAACGCAGTGCCAACAGGACACATTAATCTGGCAAGCAGAAAAGCACTATTACCTCCCATTTATTACCCACACCACGTCTGTTAATGCAGGATTTGGCAACATGTCCAGACTGTTGCACCACAAATTCATCATGAAATAGCAGGCTGCAATTCATTTGAATATTCTGTGTACTTGTAAATAATGTAATTTGCATCTCATTTTCATGAAGGTAGCAGATACTCAACCAGAGTTCGACACGTTGCACTTGTTCAGCAATCTACTTCTTCTGAGAGTCACTCAACAGCGGGAAAACCTGACTCACTCCTTAATAAACATGATGTATGCAATGAACATAGATCTGCCAACCTCCAGGTGGAGGCTGGAGTTCTCCAGGAATTACAACTACACTCCAGACTACAGAGATTAATTCCCCTGGAGAAAGGGGCAGCTTCGGAGAATGAACTCTATGGCATCACCATCCCTGTTGAGCTCCCTCCCCTCCCCAACTCTGCCCTTCCCTGCCCTTCCCACCCTCAAATCTCCTGGAATTTCCCAAACCGGACTTGGCAACCCTAACTGAACCATTGGAAAAGTTGGAAAATGTAACAAAGTTGGGCTCAAATTTTTATGCCGTTGGTTTCAAATAGGGCGATCTTCACCGCTGGTGGGAGGTTTTTGGGGTGGAGCATGAGCAGGGGGGGTTGGGGAGGGGAGGTACTTCAATGCCATAGAGTCCAATTGCCAAAGCAGCCATTTTCTCCAGGTGAACTGATCTCCATCGGCTGGAGATCAGTTGTAATAGCGGGAGATCTCCAGCTAGTACCTGGAGGCTGGCAACCCTAGCAATCCAACAAGCACTTTCCTGGGAGTAATCCCCATTTAATAGTTTTAGTAGGATTCTGAATAGATGGTGGAAAGTGTTGTGATGTTGCAGCCAACTTCTGGTGACCCTGCAGAGTTTTCAACACAAGAGACGTTCAGAGGTAGTTTGCCATCGCCTGCCTCTGTGCAGTAACCCTGGACTTCCTTGGTGGTCCCCCATCAAAAAACTAAGTAGGGCCAACCATGCTTACCAGATGCGATCTGATGAGATCGGGCTAGCCTGGTCCATCCAGGTCAGAGCATTTAGACCTGCTTAGAATTGCTCTCTAAATTTATCTTTGTTTCACAAGGGCCTGAAACTTGCTTTTTGAAAGAAAAGGTTCTCATGATTCTGAACCATTTGCATGCACACATATGTGCGTGCACACACACACACACACACACACACACACACACAAACCCTCAATGGAACTAGTCCTAATCCTTCTCAGAAATCCCATGCTATTCAATGAGGTTTACTCCCAGGGAAGTTTTTAGGATTACACTTGCAGTCAAAATCCAGTTGTTGGCCACCCCCGAATTAATAAAGTTTCAAACAGCATTAGGCTGCTTTCTTTTGGTCACAGCTCTGTATGTTCATTTTGACTTTCTGTAGCACCCAGGTTTTTTTCAAAGGCACCATGTTCCTAGCCAGTAACTCTACAACTGGGAATACCTGATGTACTCTGCACATTAAAAATAGCCGGACAAGCAGTTATAATACCTCATTTACAGTTAATCAGTAAAAAAGAAGAAGTTGAATTTAATGGCATCTTACAAAATGTCCTGCAATGCACTCCAATATTTGAACATGTGTTCAAATTTAAAGACATGGCTTTGCTAATAAAGAAGGCCCAAGAATAATCTGCACGGTGGCAGATAACCAATGACTCTAAGAGAAGCCTGGTGCATGATAAAATAAAAAGAATGAATTGATAAGAAGCCAATAAATTATATTTATTTACACACATGCATGCACAGACTCGAACGTTTCAAACTGAACAGAATTCTTTTGAGAATGTATCAGTTTCCAACAGCAGTGAGTGACATCTGGTACGACAAGGGGAGCAAGGGAATCTGAAAAGCCTATAAGAAACAAGAATTACTGAGTGACAGGAGAGAATATTTGGGGAAATTAATATTGATGACATGCAAAAAAAAATCCTGGTAAAGTAAGAGATGACTTGACAAATATAAGAAAGTAGACCTAGTTTGAGTGAAAGCAGACATACAAACCTGCCATTCAACATTGTTCTAGCAGGGAACTAATTTTCCTCTGAAAAGTCTCTCTTCTGAACAACGATGTCAAAATGTAGCATGCTGAAGATTTTTTTAAAAAATACCACCCTTTTTTGTAGGCCTGTTGAAATCAATAGCTGATTCCCACAGAACTCAGGGCCATACTAGAGGAGATGGATGTCTCTGATTTTGCCCTGGGGATACACTACCATTTTAGAGAGTGAGTCTCCACTTTCAGACTTGTTTAAACTGCATTGTGGGGGAGTGATTCTGGTTGGGATCACTGTGGTGTGAGGGGATACTACCTCCCCCATGCTGTTTTTTAACCCAAAATGAAGGATGCATAAAGGTAAATAACTCTCCCCCCCAGCTCCATTTCAAGTTGGAAAAATGGCAATGGGGGGGGGGGAGGAGGATCCCGTCTTCACACTGTGTTGGAAAGAAAATAATTCTGCGCAGTTGGACAACAAAATTGATAGGCACACAAAGAGGGGTTGCAGCTATTTTTAAACTCTACCTCAGAAATCAACTGAAGAACTTCCATGAACAACTGAAAGCAGAGTTGGTACCTAATGATAAGTTTGTAATTAGTTTTCTAGAAAATTGTGCTGAGCTCCTGAAGAGTTTTATTTCCCCTTAAAGTTGGATTATAAATTATTCCACACCTCAGCCAGCTGAAAGGAGTACTTGGGAAGCTATGTTTTAGAGTGGTTCCAGTTCACGGCATAGCACTATGCCTATTAATTGGATCTGGCTATACATTAAAATACTCCTCTTGTGTTTACAGTTGTGGAAAACCAGCTCTACAGACAACACAGGAAGCAATTTCAGTTGTGCTTTGCTGGATTTAGCTGCACTATATAGCCTAGAAGCAGACTGGCCAACTTGGTACTTGTTTTGTCTCTGGAGATAGGATTGGTGTATTAGAGGTTTGTCGGGAAACTGTCTGTGCAATCACCTTTTTTAGGTGTTTCCTATTAAGGATGAAAGGCTTTTGGGTGAAAGCAGATACCTTTTTGTCTTCTGGGTTTATGAGCAGACAGTGGAGTGTAGTCTTTCTCCTTCATAATGGAGATCTGGCAGGGTAGGGGTTGCTACAAGATTTGCTTATCCTGACTGGCAGAGGTTGTCAAAGTTCTCAGGCAGACTCCTTTTCCCAAACAAGATATTTAAACTGGAGGATGATCATGAGGCCTTATGCATTCATATTCCATGCTCTACCACTGAGCTATCATCAGGATAGCAAGGCTTCTAAGAGAACATAATTACGTGACTAAACCATGCTTCTCCTCTAATTAGATACTGCCTGGTAGGTAGCAATCAAACACTTGAAAGGTGGGCTGGTGGCAGGGCTGCCTAGCCAAAACATTCAGCTGAGAATAGGGCTGCCAACCTCCAGGTACTAGCTGGAGATCTCCTGCTATTACAACTGATCTCTAGCCAACAGAGATCAGTTCACCTGGAGAAAATGGCTGCTTTGGCAATTGGACTCTAGGGCATTGAAGTCCCTCCCCTCCCCAAACCTCGCACTCTTCAGGCCCTGCCCCAAAAACCTCCCGCCGGTGGCGAAGAGGGGCCTGGCAACCCTAGCTGAGAAGCAAGGCTACCAAGTGAGACTGCCTACTGATCCTCTGCTCTTTGAAGTGGCATTTGACACATGACAACACCTGGAGAGCAGGGCCCATGACCAACGTGTACACTTACAGCACTTTCCTAGCACTGCCCGTGGCAATGACAACAGAAGAAAAAACAAAGAGATACGATAGGACCTATGCCCCAACTCCTAGCAAGGTTTTCACTCTGACCAATTGGTTCTATTGCTACTGAACTAACCAGGGCTCATTAAACAAAACAAAAAAGAGAGGAAGAACTAGGCAATGAAAACATAGGCTCAGTGATTTCTGTGACACCATAACAACAAAAAACTACATAGAGCAATTTACAGTTTTCATTCAGTAGCGTTCCAGCTGTTCCATCGTACACTTGGTCTTTTGTGACACACAGTTTCCATATGCTTCTTTTTTTTAAAAAAGTCGCAATGGGAGCTCTTATCATTTTGTCTCCAAGTTCAAATACTGTTACAGTCAAGCTACAGTTATTAAGCTAAATTAATATTTGGTGAGTAAACGTGCTGAAGACTTTCTTGTTTCACTTGGCATTATCTCAGTGATCCCTCCTTCCTCCCCAACGATTTAAATGTTGTTTTTATTTTTAGTATTTATTTTGAGCTCTGGTTTTAACTTGTTTAATTTTTAACTGCCCCATGGCACAGAGTGGTAAGCTGCAGTCCTGCAGTCCAAGCTCTGCTCACGACCTGAGTTCGATCCCGACGGAAGTTGGTTTCAGGTAGCCGGCTCAAGGTTGACTCAGCCTTCCATCCTTCCGAGGTCGGTGAAATGAGTACCCAGCTTGCTGGGGGTAAAGGGAATATGACTAGGGAAGGCACTGGCAAACCACCCCGTAAACATAGTCTGCCTAGTAAAAGTGGTGATGTGACATCACTCCATGGGTCAGTAATAACCCAGTGCTTGCACAATGGTCTACCTTTACCTTGTTTTAATAATGTATTTGTGTGTTGGTTTTAATGGCTTTTAAAATGAAATATTGGCTTGTATGTTTTAGTTCGTTAGCCAAATTGGTGGCCCTATGGGGGCAGAAAGGCAGCGTAAAAATCTTCTTCTTCTTCTTCTTCTTCTTCTTCTTCTTCTTCATCATCATCATCATCATCATCATCATCATCATCATCATCATCATCATCCTAAAATTTGACAGTGGGGATCCCTTGGGCGAATCTTTAAAATGTCATCCTAATTTGGTAGAAAACAAATCATTACATCAAGAATTGTGATCCCCACTTAAATCAATGGGAACAAATTAAGAGTGGAATAAAGAATCAGACACAGGTAATAACTACAAAAAAGGAAAGAAAAGAAAAGCCTTTTATGCATGGCTGTTTCCCATCGCCATCACCCCTCCAATGACTTTGGGTCTTAATTTTGATTATGCATGCCGTTTCAGACCGTCAGAGGTCACCTCACTCTTCCCGAGTTTCTCCGCATTTTGCCTGCGTTTCCAGAGATTTGTTTAAACTCAAATTTGAATATGTGGGGAAACGCAGGGGGAGAGTGAGGTGACCTCTGAAGGTCAGAAACAGCATGCATAATCAAAGCAAAGACCCGAAGTCATTGGTGGGGTGATCGCTAAGGAAACAGCCATGCATAAAAGGCCAAAGAAAATAATTACCAAACTGAGTACTAATGCAAATGAAAATTACCCTTCTCACTCCTAATAACTAGAAAGATTTTGTCATCCATTTCCCAGGCCTGTCCTGTCAAAGCACCCAGTGATCTTCAAAAACGAATTCTGGCAATGAACATGAGTGGCATAATCCCTGTGCCATGCTGATCACGTGCAAGAGGAGAGAGCTGCTGAGCTGACTGCCTCTCTGCTGTGCTTCTGTACCACCCATGACCATCAGGTGGTATTGCAGCTACCAGCTCATCTGGGGGTCGGGGGACATCAGGAGTCAATCAGCTTCCATCTGCTCTGGCCTGGCTTCTGACTCTTCACTCAGGAACAGGCTCTACCTGCTCCACAGTACTATCTTGTGCAGGTGTGGCAAGCCTTTTTCCCTACTGAGGGGATGCACTCAGCCTCCTAAGATTTTTTTGGGATCTAGGGTTGTTTTAACCTAGAAACCTTCCCTTCAGTTACCAGGTGCTCTAAAGGTAGCAGGTGTATAGGCTTTGAGTCCGCTGCCATGAGGTAAATAGTGTAGTGCACAAGGAATTTATGGAGATCTCCAAGGCAGGATTTGAATATAAGCAACAAAGAGGATTTATTTACAGGTAAGTCTCAAGGAATAGATCAGCAGCACAGGTCTCCATGCAGACAAAGGAGAAACCTGGCGGAGGCACTTAATTTGAAATCAGTTATGGCTTTAGAGAGTACTCAGAATTTTCTTTAATGCTTTCAGACACAGACAGGCTACTACTGATTAGACACTAGGTTGGATCTTCTCAAACATACTCAGGATTCCACCCACACCGCGCTTTCCCAAGAGTCAGACTAAAGGGTACAAGGCCTGCTCATCCCCAGAGACAGGCCTAATAAATGGGGTACTCTATTCTGTCCCAGAGGTAGAGCGAAACCACTCTGCCACACTACCAGGCAGAGCTACCCCTCACACCGTCTGCTCTTTTTCTTGAGCCAGACCTGAGCTGTCACTACTACCTTCTCTGTCTCAGGCAGAACTCTTCTCTCCTCCCCTCCCCTCCACCATCCCATCTCCCTCCTGAAAGGTGATGTGATGCTGGAACGGAATGAGTCCTATGGACTCATCTGAGTGACTCTTTTCCCCCTCAGGGGCAGGACAGCCCCCTGGTCCATCACAGCAGGCCTACTCAGAATCCTACTCAGGTCTATTTAATAGGATTTACTCCCAGGAAAGTGTCCTTCGGATTGCCCTGAGAGTTACCTTCTCGACTACGTATCTTGTGAACAGATGCTTGAATACGGGCCTCGCAAACGGCCAAAAAGCCTGAGTAAGAGGCACATATTGATTATACACCTGCGACTTGTAGGCATCATGAAAAAAACAGGGACAGTCAGAATGCTGAGTTTGGCAGCCTTGCAAGGGAAGAGAATCTGGGTCAAGTTAACCATTGTGCTAATTAATGTGCAGCCTAATTAACTGAGAACTCCTGGGTGTGCAGAAGGAGAATGCATCTGCCCTTTCTCATGAGCTCTTTAAAATTCTCCACACCCTGGCAGTATCTGGAAAGGCAGCATATAGATTCCCATAAACAGTCCCAGCCCCGCTATACAAGATCCTACCTAAGCATTGTGGTGTTGGAGGAGAGTGTTACAGATTCCGTTACAGATTCCGTGGACTGCCAAAAAAACAAATCAGCGGGTTATAGATCAAATCAAGCCTGAACTGACCCTAGAAACTAAAATGACTAAACTGAGGCTGTCGTATTTTGGTCACGTCATGAGACGACAAGAGTCACTGGAAAAGACCGTCATGATAGGAAAAGTTGAGGGCAGCAGGAAAAGAGGAAGACCCAACAAGAGATGGATGGACTCAATAAAGGAAGCCACAGCCTTCAATTTGCAAGATCTGAGCAAGGCTGTCAAAGATAGGACATTTTGGAGGACTTTCATTCATAGGGTCGCCAAGAGTCGGAAGCGACTTGACGGCACTTAACACACACACACCTAAGCATGTGTATGGTTAGAAGTAAGCTCATTGGGTTCAATGAGACTTACTCCCTATTAAGTTTGTTTAGGATTGCAGCCTGAAGTTGGGATTCCATGAACAATCCATGAGCAGACTCCTTACGGCAGGGGTCTTAACTCTGTTGAACCTGTGGGCACTTCTGAAGCTCTGAGAATAGGTAGTGGGTGCCACCGAAAATGGCTGCTATGGGAGATGAGGTCAATCACAGAATGTTGGGAGGTTCCTTCTACACTGGAGGCAGCTGTTTCCAAATTGGCATTCCCTGAAGACATGCCTCCTGCTCCAGTGAGGTGGAAGAAAGCCAGAATTGGCATTCTGTGTGGGGGAAGAGGCAAGGGGGCACCAGGAAACACATCCATGAGTGCCATGGCACCTAAGGTCACTATATGGGGGATCACTGCTCTCCGGTAATTCTTCCATACTCTAGCACAGTGATACTCATTCAGTGGCTTGGGAGCCACATGTGGCTCTTTTACATGCCAGCGGTGTCTCTTCTGAACACTGTTCCCCAATATGGCCCCTGGAACATGGGGCAGGTGTGACCAAAGTCCTTGCCTTGAGGAGCTTATAGCTGATAGGTGGTTTCTACCTTGAAGTAGTCATTACCAGTAGAACAGGTAAGCTGTAAGCCTCCCTGAAGTCTCATGCTAGGGTTGGAAGTAAATGTGGCTCCTTTGGTTGTTGGTAGCTGAGAATGTGGCTCTCCATAAGCTGTGCAGAACCACTTCTCTAGCAAGTGTCCCTTCTCTTCTCTCTGACACACACTTTAGTTTAACTATCATTGATTGGACTGTGTTTTACAGTCTATTTTTATGCATTGCAGCCGACTTATGATGACACCCTTAGGATTTTCAAGGCAAGAGTCATTCAAAGGTGGTTTGCCATTGTCTGCCTCTGGGTCATGGTGGTCTCCCATTTAAATACTAACCAGAGCTGACCCTGCTTAGCTTCTGAGATCTGATGAGATCAGGCTAGCCTGGGCCATCCTAATCAGGGCATTCAGGTCAGGGCATCTTTACTCATAGATAAGTCTCACTGAGTACAATGGATCCAGGTAGTTGTACAAAGGAATGCTAGCTTTGACTCCTCCATAATCTAAGTTTGTAGTCAGGAACAGTTGGAAGTTGTGTTATAAATGGAATGCAGCAGATTTCCCCCTCCCTTTTGAACAGAGACCTTTACTCCTTTTTTAAAATTAAACTTTTTGTGTGAATGGGATGTGTTAATGAACTCATCTGACAATTCCTGTACATTAGATCTGTACCTTTTTGCCAAATGCATGAATTTTCTCACTAGGTATTTAGAGAAAAATTGTATCTGTTTGTGCTGCTGGCATGACTTGTATCAAATCAGTTGTCATGCAGGCGAATGGGGGAGGACACAAGTCAATCACCACCATTTGAGCACTCTAAGTGAAGGATGACACGTGCCAACATTCTGGTTTCACCATGAATTGATTGAACAAAACAACGCCTAGAATAATTTTACTAAACTTTATGTAGACAAAGAGCTTGGACGATCATAAGAATATTTTCCTTGGAGTAAATCCTATTGAGTAGATCTGAGTAGAATTCTGAGTAGACCTGCTTAGGATAGCGCTGGTAAGTTGTTTGTCATATTTAAAGTGATGCGTGACTCCTCATATTTAAAAGGCTTATTGAGTAGGGAATTAAAATAGGCATTTTAAAAATGCAACCGTAAGCAGAGCAACATCCTTCTAAGCCCACTGACATCCAAGGGCCTGAAACAGAGTTGCCATCTCTGGGTTGGGAAATTCCTTGAGATTTGGGGGTAAATCCAGAGGAGGGTGGAGCTTGAGGAGGAGAGGGTCCTCAGCAAGGTATAAAGCCATAGTACCCACTCTCCAAAGCAGCCATGATCTCCAGGGAAACTGATCTGGAGATCAGTCGTAATTCTGGGAGATCTCCAAGCCCTACCTGGAGGTTGGCACCCCTAACTTAGAAGGGTGGAATGCTGTTTAGGATTGCGCTGTTATACGCCCGACTCCATACTTCCCCCAAATTTCAGGTTATGTTCCAGAAAATTCCATTTTAAAAATTTTAATATATATTTACAGGTGTGGGAGGGATAGAATCATTTAAAAATTTAATTATAAAAAACAGCTGGAAACCACTGCATGAATCATACACTAAAGGGGAAAATAATTTCATTTAATATATACAGGTTAAATATCCTTTATCCTGAATGCTTGGGTCCAGAAGTGTTCCATATTTCGGATCTTTCCATATTTTGGAATATTTTGGCATATTTGCATATACAGAAGAACATAAGAAAAGCCATGCTGGATCAGACCAAAGCCCATCAAGTCCAGCAGTCTGTTCGCACAGTGGCCAATCAGGGGCCTCTAGGAAGCCCACTAACAAGACAAATGCAGCAACATTATCCTGCCTGTGTTCCACAGTACCTAACATACTAGACTACATAACGAGATACCTTGGGGATGGGACCCAAGTCTAAAGACGAAATTCATTTATGTTTTTTACATGTTTTATATACACCTTATACACATAGCCTGAATGTAATTTTAAACAAATTTTTAAATAATTTTGTGTACATCAAACCATTAGAAAGCAAAGGTGAGAGAGAGCTGGCACGTTGCTGAGGGTCTGTGAATAATGCATGCAAATTGTCTCAAAACATCTGGTTTTCGGGTCATTCCAGTTTTTGGATTTCCGGTTAAGGGATACTCAACCTGTATATATATATATATATATATTTAAATCTAAACAGTTTAAAGTAGGACACTCCTAGGCCACCCTAGATAAAGCCAAAGATGCAACTGTATTCAGTCTGATGAAATGGACAATTTGGTAAATGCATCTAATATTTTCATAATAGCCTGGTAAGAATGGCTAGTAGAGAATATTGGTTGGAATCTAAGCCCAGCCATAATCTGTAGACTGCTGGATATCATACAAACTAAGCATTGAACTACGGTCTCCTCTCAAATTCTGTTTTATTATCCAAAGTCAATTAATCAGAACTTTTGCACTTAAGGTGAATCCTTAAAAAGAGTAAAACTGTTATTGCTTGTGGGTGGTTATTGTATTTCCCCCCCTTTGGTTTCCCTTTATAACATCCCTTTGTTAATGTCATCTACAAGATTTTCATGAGTGCATATGCGCATGAGCCCCTTTCAGAATTCCTATCTCTCAAAGAGTAATGAATGAATCACTCTTGTTCACCACCAGCAGAAATTCCTTTCAGGTCTTTACCGCACCAGTAGACGGCTTTGCAAACCAGGCTGTGAGTCAGTCTAGAGAGAATTCTCATGCCGTTTCTATTAGCTCTCTCGCACATTTGCTGAGATGTGACAGAGACTGCAATCGTGCTGGTCAGCTGGACAAGCTGCTTCTTGCTTGGTTAAAAAGCAGGAGTTGTGATGGCCACCTAACTGCACCGCCTAAGGCGCCACATGATACAATGATCTGCACCTCTCCGTGTATGTTCGCAGTCCTGGTTTTAATTTAAAAGCCATCACAGTGCTTTCTAGTCAAACTTTACCCATCCATGACAGTGACATAACACTTGCTGACAGAACATGCTCCATTAAAAAATGTCCCTCTGCTTCACTTTGTCACAATCTGAATGACTCAGTTCATCCCTCCTCCCAACATGTAAGAAGAGTTTGCCACCACGTCTAGGTTGTCCCTGAATAGAAGCACTATTTGTGTATAGCTACACAGACATGGGGGTCACATTACAGACAGTTATATATTTAAATGCCTGAAATAACTTGAATAATAAGATGTTTCAGACAACTGAGGGTTAGACAGTGGAGTTCTATCATGACTGCAAGAGCAGATTAGGAAGAGAAAACGGCCCTGGAGCAAGTCAAACTGAACGGTCCCTGCTGTGCTACAAGCCACTGGTAGGGGCCACTCAGCTTAGTGGGCATTAGCACTGGGCATTACCTCACCTCCCACATCATCCCTCAAATGGGAAGCACTGCAGGAGGACACAGTCTGGTCAGCTGACACCAATGGCCATTAGTGATGAGAGGCCTGGGCCAAGTGGCTCATGAGGTTCAGGTGCTGGGGTTTGGTTCTGCTTGCTCCTGGCCCCCAGTGGCCCCCAGGGCAGAGGCCCTTCAATAAATTTCCCTGTAAGTTAAATGGCAGTCCGCTCCTCCATGATGGGGCATCAAAAGCAAAGAGTTATGTCACCACGGCAAAGGGGGCGGCCCCCCATTGTCCTCTCTTTCTTTTTAATGGGGGAGTAACACGATGGGTTGCCTCTTGGGGAGGGGCCATGGCTCAGTGGTAGAGCATCTGCTTGGCATGCAAAAGGTCCCAAGTTCAATCCCTGGCATCTCTAGTTAAAGGGACTAGGCAAGTAGGTGATGGGAAAGACCTCTGCCTGAGACCTTGGAGAGTCGCTGCCAGTCTGAGTAGACAAGAGTCTGATTCAGTATAGGGCAGCTTCATGTGGTCATGTGTTGAACTAAATGACAAACTACAGTATTAAGGCAGCACTGAACACATGAAGCTCCTTTATACTGATCAAACCATTGCTCTATAATGGTCAATATTGTCTACTCTGACTGACAGTTGCCGTCCAAGATCTCAAGCAAAGGTTTTTGATATCGCCTACTACCTGATTCTTTTAGCTAGAGATGCTGAACCTGGGACTTTCTGCATGCTCTGCCACTAAGCCATACTGCCATCCTTGAGGTGTCACTGTTTGCAACACTGAAGATGACACGTATGACAAGAGGCTGACTTATTACTAGGCTTGCAGGGGTATCTTGCCCTTCCCTCCATCCCCAATCTTTTATGTTGTGGAGAATCCCAGTTAGAAACTAACTCTGGTTACCTGCAACATGTGAATATAGGCATGCTGGTTAGCTGGAAGGAGTGCTACGAAGTGTGGTGATGGCAACTATCTCAAAACATTCATGGAGCATAATCTATCTATGGGCTATTAGCCATGACAGAAAATGGAACTTCAACGGCCACAGGCAGTTTACCCCTGAGTACCAGATAAAGGGGTCAAGAACAGAGAATAGTCATTACCTTTAGATCCTGTTTGTCATCATCCCCAGGCATCTGGATAGCCATCACTGGAGACAGAATGCTGGAGTAGATGAGCCTCTAGATAGTTTGGCGGGGGACGGGGGAGAGGACCAAGAAGTTTTCCCCCATAGTAGTAATTTTAGTGCATAAACCCTATAAATTCTGCTAGCACAAAAGAGAGGACCAATTTGCATGGGAGCCGTGGACCAAATTCACACATGCCACTTAAAGCACTTCTCATTTCTTCTCCCACTGTTGGTATGTACGTGTTTTAAAACTCAAAAAGGTCCCTTCAATTGTGCTGTTATCACATTTCTAAATTGATTGGTTGCAGGAAAGTAGATTTACAATCGTATTTCTGTTCTTGATAATGCACATGTGACTTGGGCCTTGCTCATACTCTATATAGATACGTAAAATAAAATGTTAAAAAAAAACCAATTACATCAAAGGAAATACATTACATATCTCTGAAAAGAAGGGAAATGTGTATCCTGGACTTTCCTTTGATTATTCTACTTGCAAGGAAGCATAAGGATCCTTTCATTTCAAGAGTTAAGCGTACCTCCTACGGAAAAAGAAATAGCTGCAGCTTTAAAACACAGTTTGCTTGTGGGCAGCATCCTCCCAAGTTCTAGCTGTAACCAAGGAAGCATCGCAGGATGAGATGTTGCCACTTTAAGGAAAATTACAGTGATGGTTTTGGAAAACAGTTGCTTCCTACACAGTCTTTCTGTGGCATGGTATGTAGCTTAGAAGCTGCTTGACCAACCATAAAGAAGCCTTCTACCGTACGCTTCAGCATATATAAAAATGTCCTGAGCAAATATATGGAACTGCTCCGGCATACAAAGATGCTCTTTTTCTGCAGGAACTGTATGGCAGACAAGAGTGGCTCCAAAAATATCATTTAAAATTTTTTTGACCACTGTTACTATTTTTGGTCCACCCTGCTCCATATAAGTACTGTGGATGAAGTTCACCGAAAAGGCCAGGCCTTTAAATTTTACTGGAACGTCAACACCAACAAGCACTCTTGTGTATCCCTCACCCAAACAAAGCTCTGCTCAAACTGATGCTCAATGAAATTTAACGTGGAAGGAGGGCCTGCAAACATTTAATGGATCACTTAGAGTTTAAGTGGGACCAAAATGGCATATATCTTCAATGGCTGAACTGCTGAACTGTTGTAAAAAGATTTTTTTAAAAAAAATTGGAGAAGCATACAAAGGATTTAATTTGCAGAATTTCACAGTTAGCCACCAACAAAGTGATGAGATTTCGTAACCTGCTTGTTCGTAGACTTAAATTGATCTGTGCAGGGCCTGGGCTTTAAAGCCCAGCTGGACACTCGCTTCAGAGTTCCACCCATGGGGATAGAAGAGGTACAATGAACCAAGTTCAAAGTGGAAGCATAATCACAGTGTGATATTCCCCAGTATTAGTAATGAACCTAGAATTGCTTCCAAGTAGCCTGCTGGCATCCCTGAAACCACTATAGCCGGGCTTTCAGCATTACTCTGCAATTGTTATCAGCAGCAATCAGGCAGCAGCAGCAGCATCTTCTGCTGCCTTCACAAGTGTTGGCATTTCTAACTGGAGTTCGTCCATGTTAATGACATTGCGGGAGACACTTGACATGAGGGCTCTGTGCTCTCCTTGTCCCATAGATTTCAGAGGGTGGAAGTGCACCAAACCTACAAAAGTGTCACCGATATTCAGACAATTCCCCTTCCCAGGGAGGCAGTGGAAGCTCTCAACCAGAGTTTAGAGGCAGTGAGGGATAGATGTGGGGTGAATAACTTGGAACTTTAATGCAGAAAAAACAAGCTGTGCTGTGGGTTGGAAATAAGACTGTGATTCAGGAAGAGGTAATGGACTACTCTCGTCAAAGTTACACTCTCACCAAAGATGCAGGTAGGCAGCTTAAGTGTTCTGGAAGAGACAGGTGGCAGAAGTTGCAGGAGCACTCTTTTCCACCTTCAGCTGGGTTGATAACTGTGTCAGTTCCTGTGGAAAGCAGTTCTAGCCAGCCACACATGACTTCATAATATCCAACTTTGAATACTGGAACACATTCTATCTACTTTGCCCCAGATACCATTTGGAGAGCCACCTACGCAATTCTCTTTGGGTAACTACTTCCTGCATGCTGCTTTCAACTGCCAAGGACTGTCTCTGGCAGCAGAGGGCAGCTTGTATCAGCAACTCATTGATCATGGCAGTTTGGAAGGGAGGTGGATGGTTAACACCCCTGCCCAGGGTTATTGGGGCAGACACCCTCTCCCCACCTGCATAATCCAGCCTACACACACCACAGGGTATATACACTTGTATTGTATTGTATTGTATTGTATTGTATAAAACTAAATGTTTAGTTTTACTTCCCACTTATCACAGAGTGTTCACTAGTGGACACTATGGAACAAAGATGAGATTTCCTGTAAAACTGGGCACCATTTAGCAGAATAGGAGAAATGGTCAAGAGTGGTAGTTCACTGTGATGCTTGATGTGATAAAAATGCTCTTATTTAGGTCAAAACTAGGGGTGTGTATTCGGATATGCCGATCTGAAAAAAGAGGCACCATTTAAATGGAGCCAAAAAGGCAAAACCAAAAAAAAGTCTATTTTTTTTCAGATTTGTTCCAGATTTTTTGAGTCCATTTTACCCTAGGGGAATCTTTGTGGGGCTCTGGGGAGGCTGTGTTTTGAAGTAGAGGCACAAAATGCTCATTGTAGCTTCAGGTGACTCTCCTTAGAAGAACCCCAAGTTTGGTAAAGATTGGGTCAGGGAGTTCAATTTTATGGGCCCCCAAATGGAGAAAAATGGGCCCCCATAGAATTGCACCCCCTGATCCACTCGTCACCAAACTTGGTGCCTCTACCTCAAAAAACCACCCCCCAGAGCCCCACAAAGATTTCCCAATAGTTTCCTACACTGGGAAAAAATTTTCTCCATGATTCCCAGCTCTGACATAGCTCAATGTTATGTCAATGGGGATCTTTGTGGGACTCTAGGGGGTTGTTTTTCAAGATAGAGGCACCAAATATGAAGCACAGCTGCAACATATTATATAAAACTAAATGTTTAGTTTTACTTCCCATTGATCACAGAGTGTTCACTAGTGGACACTATGGAACAAAGATGATATTTCCTGTAAAACTGGTGAACATAAGAACATAAGAAGAAAGGCCATGCTGGATCAGACCAAGGCCCATCAAGTCCAGCATTTGGCCACAGTGGCCAACCAGGTGCCTCTAGGAAGCCAACGAACAAGTCAAATGCAGCAGCACCATCCTGCCTGTATTCCACAGCACCTAATATATTTGGCATGAAGATTGGGTCAGGGGGTCCAATTTTATGGGCCTGCATTTTTTCTCCATTTGGGGGAGATTTTCTAGAGTCTTAACCTAGCAGAAGGTACTAAGGCAATAGGAAGAGTTACAAGTACCAGAATCCATAGAAAGAGGGAGCAGTGCTAGACATATTAGCTTGATGGAAGCTTTAACCAGCGGCCGCTTCCACTGCATGGCTCTGAATCTTGGTGCAGACACAACTTAAACATTTTAATTTTTTTCTCACTGTAATATTAAGTTAGAAATGTCTAGCACTACCCAGCCAAAGATAAGTACTTTCCGTTGATTTTAAAGGGAGACTGGTAAGCCCATGAGTAACTTGTAGTGAAACTGATGGAACTCAGACTAACTCAGCAGTGCTCATATAAGGATGTGAACTTTCCCTAGGTGTTTCCCTTCTACTGCAGAAAATGACCAACATTGTAACACATTCTGACGAAACAGAATTTTTAGAGCGATTGACCATGTACTCAGTTCCCATCGGAGAAGATAAAAGTGCTTAACCCCTGGTGGAACTTGCTCATGTAGACTTCTCTCATTTATTTTATGTATTAATGTATCCCGTTAGGCCCCAACTCTGACCTCATGTATATGGCATTCAAATTGGAAGACTGATCCCAGTCATCCCTACAGAAACTCAGAAAGGGGCTCACAATTGGCAGCCTATGTCTCATCCATCCTTGCTTGAAAAGCCTCCACATATAGTCAGCTGCTGTCTTGAGATGTTTGCAAGTCAGAGCCCATCTGTCCTTGAGCACTACAGCCAGGTGATTTGCGCTCAAACACATGATCTTCTGAGAAGAGGGAGATACACATAGAAGCTGACTTGTTACACTTGAAATGGCTTCTGCCCAAAACCAACATGGAGAGAGTGAAAGACAAGGACTCTATATCCAGCTATAAACTGACCTGAAGTTTAAGGATATGTATTTTTTTTCAGCCTTCGATTGACAGGCCTTGGGCTTTTTGGACCAGAAAAAAATTACTTTGTGAAATATGTAATTACTAAAACTGTGCTGGCTCAATAAGGGTATCCCATGCTGGGCACATGCAGGGGTATACGAATTATTATGTTCTCATTCCAGACCCTTAAATTCAAAATGGCCACAGCTCAACTGCTAGTCAGAGCATCATTCTCACAATAAAGAATGGGCTCTGAAACCCCTCGTCCATATTATTAACCTTTTGTAGCATTTTAGGGAGTATAAAAGCATAGTTTTTATGCTGTCACCTTGCAATATTCTGCCATAATTTTTGTTTCCTAATGCTACAATTTTTATTCTCCTAAAATCACTTTTAAACAAACCCCCCAAATCACCTGCTCTTTAAAACCATTTCATTCCCTCTTCCCTTCCTTCCTTTATACCCTGCCTTTCTTCCCAGCTGGGGACTCACAGCAACTTACATCATTCTCCTCTCCTTCAGTTTATCCTCATAACAATCTTGTGTGGTAGGATAAGCTGAGAGTGCGTGACTGGCCCAAGGTAACCCAGCTAAGTTTACATGGCAAAGTGGGGAGTCAAACCTGGATCTACGAGCTTCTAGTCTGACACTCCATCCACTACACCAGCGATACCCAACCTTTTTGTTATGGTGACCCACAAGTCCAAATTTACTTGGTATGGTGACCCATCCTGGGCTGGTCCAAAATTTTTGGGTGCTGGGCAAACTATGGCCTTGGCACCCGTCTAGCATTCCATTATCTACAGCGGCTAACCAGATGTTTTTGAGAAACCAACAAAAACTGCACAAAAGCCGCAGCTGCCCCCTCTATGAACCTGAAGCAAGTGGCATTCCAACATACATATCCTTTGCATATGGAGGTTACATTCCAACCACTGACCACCCTCTCCTTCTCTATTACTCCCTCTAATCTCCCCTAAGAGTCTAAGAAACTCACTATGGTAATTTATGCATGGGTACTTTCACTCACGTTCACCCCCGGTCTGCCTCGGTTGTTCCTTGGAGTTATGCATGAGTTTTCCATCCATTAGAGATGACCTCGCTGCCAGCCCTCACAAATCCTGGGACTTCCCATTCCTCTATTAACCCAATTCTTCCCTCTCCCCTGAACTCAGCCTGGGTGAAATCCCCATGCATAAGGCAAAGCACGGGACACACAAGCTTGGTTTCTCTCACAGAAAGAACTACGGCCAGTTACAAAGTCGTGTGTAAAGAGGTGGGGATTCAAATGCTTCCTGCTTCCTGGTAGCTCTTTCTGAGCAGAAGTAAGGCTTTTTAAAAATGAGGCTTGGATTTCTCCCCCCCTTTTCAGATTGCTCCGTTTTTTGTTTTTTTGTTCTTAAAATGCTCTTTTATGCGGCAATTGGATGTTGGGGGGATTTTCTCTCACAGTAAGCACTACAAAGTAAGCCAATTACACAGCACCATTTAAAGGGGCGGGGACTTGATTTGAGCTTGGAGACTGATGGAACATAGATTCCCAACAGGAAAGTGAGGGTCCAGCAAGCAACGAACCTCAGGTAAAACTCCCATGCACAAACGACCTCTAGTAACTACCAGGACATGTTTTACCTAATCAACATGTATATGCAGTGAAGAAACTGAACTATGTAAGAGACTGTTCCCAGGGTCACTTATCAGTTTCCAAAATACAAAAGAGAGCAATGGAAAGGGTGGGGGGGCATTAGGGAGGGAAGGCCCAGGTCCCACTTTCAGAGGCTTCGTGATCCACTTTTGGGTTCCATCCCACAGGTAGGGAAACACTGCACTATTCCATGCTAGCTCTCCATATGCCTAGAAACTCCCTCCCTACACAATGCTATCTCCCTCAAAGCCTCTCTCTTCCAAAAAGTGTTTGGAAGTATTCCTAAGTATTCCTAATCCCTGAAGGAAACAAAGTCCAAGACTCAGTCTACACATTATGTTTTCTTTCAGTGATCATTTCCAAAGACTCCCTCCCCTGCCCCTTTTCCAAAGACAGTCAACGGGTCTACCTTCTTGAGGGACAGATCAGTGTGGACAAGAGATGTATTTTAACTCTTTCTCCCCTACTTTTTTTGCTAGTAAAAAAGAAGCTACCTCTGAGCTGCTTTTACACTCACGAACACATGAAGCTACCTTATACTGAATCGGACCCTTGGTCCATCAAAGTCAGTATTGTCTACTCAGACTGGCAGCGGCTCTCCAGGGTCTCAGGCAGGGAGCTTTCGCATCACCTACTCGCCTAGTCTCTTTAACGGGAGATGCTGGGGATTGAACCTGGGACCTTCTGCATGCCAAGCAGATGCTCTGCCACTGAGCCACTCACAGGATAAAATTTACCACTGAGATAAAATCTGCCACTGAGCCACTCACTGGATAAAATTTACAGGGGTACCTATATTTTTTCCCCTGTGGAAGGGAAATGAAATCCTGATAAGTAAATAGAAATAATTCCTCTCCTGCTTGTGTGTGCAAAACGTGTGCTTTAAATGTGCTGCACTCATGCATGCTGGCACACAGGAGAATATGCCAAGGACTGAGGAAAGAAAGTCCTTTATACCATGATCAATGGCCACATCCGCAGAAGAGAACAGGCAGTTCCAGTGGTGATGGGGGCAGAGAAATCCTTGAAGGGTACCTGCTGGACAGCAGCAGTAGTGGAAGGTGACACTGGCGGAGGATCTTTCATAGACAACTGCAGTGCCACTATGGCTAACCCTGGTTAGTACTGCGCAGAAGAAGTCACTGGTAAACCACTTCTGACCAACCCTTACCTTGAAAACCCTATGATGAGACAATCCAAAATGAAAAAAAAAAAGATATAGTGCTGGAAGATGGGAGCCCCAGGTTGGATGGCACTCAATCAGCTACTGGGGAAGAACAGAGTACAAGTATGAGTAGCGCTGTTCCTAATGATGTGATTGGGCTAAAGCTGAAAGGACATTCAGTGGTTGACATGAATGGATGCAAAAGGAAAGTTCAAAGCTGCTCGATGCATATAATATGACATGAGCAAAGCTGTTAAAGATATGACATTTTGGAGGACATTGACTCACAGAGTTGCCATGAGTTGGAAGCAACTTGATGGCACTTCACACACACACACACACACACACACACACACACACACACAACAATTAACTTATAGAATTCAGATGTGCTGATTGTCACTAGAGTACATAGCATTTCTTAAAGAGACTAACGTTCACAGAGAACAACAGTGCAATCCTATGCAGAGTTACTTCAGCCTACACTCATTTAAATAAATAGGCTCAGATTGCATAGAGGACCCTGAATTGCACTAACTAGTCCAATTTCATCAGAACTTGGAAGCTAAGCAGGGTCAGCCATGCTTAGTACTTAGCTGGGACACCCCCAAATTACCACACAGTCCTAGGATTGCCACGAGTAGGTTGCAGCTTGATGGCACACAATCAGTATAATTATTAGACTGCATAGGACTGCACTGATAATCTATCAACATAGTATCTAAGTCGAATCCCAAATGGTCAGCACTTTCACGTCTGTATGGACTATCTAGGGTATTTGACCAGTCAGTGGGCTGTGGTGACCAACTGTCTCTAAATGGTTATGTTCTTTGCAACAACTACGTGAGGCTGGTGTGAGATCACATCCTCCCGTGACATTGAGTAGCATCTGGGTGCTGCTGCTACATGTGTTGGGCATCCACACACTGGTGCCAGAAGTCTTGGGAATGATGCAAGGTCCTCTCTCTCAAGTTAAATAAACAGCATCCATCTAGCAACTGGTCTATGGCCAAAAGCATTAAAGGCTTTGCTGCCCCATAAAAACTGAGCAATGTTCCAAAAAGCATCTGAGACAGATGACTAAAGGCCGATTCACAAGGCCATTTTGCTGCTTTTCAATCAGTATGCCTATGGGGTAGTGTGAATTGTCCCTAAGTGGCAAGAGAATTGACCAGGATCCTACACCAGCTTTCTAACATTATTAGTGATGTTGCCAAAATGTATAATTACATGGTTCAAAATATGAATTTGAATTGCTCATAATGCTTGGATGTATGACAAATGCCCTTCGGGGATCTGGCTTAGCTCTGCCTGAGCTGTCATTAGTGTCCAGGACTTGCACAAAAAATAAACTGGAAACACATCTGCACCTATGGCAGAATCACAGTTTATGAATTCATTTAGAAATTTTTTTTTAAAAAAAACTTCAAACCTTTTCCTCCCATGTCATCTCCAGTGAGGCTCACAATGGCTGATCCCACTCTGAACTCACTTAAGGGGCGTTCGCTCATAGCTAAATTTATTCTTGGAATCCCAATAGCCTGGAAATACTGTTGCCGTTTGGAGCCATTTTGCAAGCTGCTACATACATGGAGACAGCAGTGGGAATATCCATGGTGAGGAGGTCCACACAATATACGTCTCCATGTGATCCCTGTTTAAGGGACTGAGCGAAACCTTTCGCGTATCTGTCTAGCCAAAAATATCATCCTTTTCAGTGCCAGCCAAGACACTTTGGGGCAGCCCTGTGTGGTTTGCACTGGAAACGGGCTTGCCAGGAATCAGGCTTTGGCCCTAAGACTCAGGGTGTTGGGGGTTATTTCCAGTTTCTCAGGGTGGCAGGTTAATATCTCAGGTCTGGGGGTTCATTATCAGGGCAGCTGTTAATTCAGCATGCAGTTCATTTTCATGATTTTTCCCCCCAGTGTGGTAAGCTGCCCATCTCTTCAAAGACAAACGATTGGGACTACAGACATTCACAGATACTTTGTGGTATATCATGCCTAGTGGTTTGTGGAAGCACTGCCATTGATAATGCTCTTCAATGTGACATCACCAGGTCCAACCCTGTGACATCACTCGATATCACCCCATGACATCATCAGGCCTTACCTCATCAGTCTACAGGCTTGAGATACTGAGGACTTGGCAACCCTAGGAAAATGTACTGGTGTATTGGATCTCAAGCAGCTGCCACTCTTCACAGCACCTACCATTTGAAGAATCTCCCTTTTACTTTGGCTAACACTCAGTTTCCTTCTGGCTTCCCCCCACGGCAAAACTACTGAACCCCCACCCAACCCCTAAATCTCAAAAAAAGTCTGAAACGGAAACAAAACGGTCACGGCATAACTGCTAGTTTTGCCGGAAGGTTATTTGTCTGGGGAAGCATCAATACACTGCAAAAGGTCTCAAAAGGCCCACTTTGCTATTACCTGTCAGCAGTAGTCCAGTCGCGGGTTTAAGCCAGACTGAGAAAATGATTTCAAAATGTTTCTCAGATGAAAATTACCTCAGAATGACTGGCAAGAAGTGATCAATTCACTTTTATTATTTTTTTGCCCTTTGTGAAGGGGGGGGGCTTTATTTGTCCTTCCCATGACAAAAGTGATTCGGGAAACAAGAAAAAAGGGGAGGGGGTAATATGATTACACAAAACCCCAATGCCAGTGATCGATTCATCCCCATGAAAGACACTGGGACCTTTCTCCAGAGCGCCGAATCTCAACAAGCACCTGATTTTAGCATCACCGTAGCAACACCATAATAGTGCTCTCTCTTTCTAAGGCGCTATTTTTAGTTGCTTTTACTTTCCTCAGGCAATTACCTTCTGGGCTGTAATTTATGGGGCTTGTTCCTCCTTTTAGGGGTAAATTTTATAAGGCTACATTTCCCCCCTCCAGTTTGCATTTTGATAATTCCAATCTCTCTCTCTCTGTGTCAATTTCAGAGGACAGGAAGCATTGTATGCTAGTGATCTTCATGTATTTACCAGTAAAATAAATAAATAAATACACACACACACACACACACACACTTAATGTCTGTAGCACTAAGCGCAGTTATTCATGTTATCTTATGATGCTTTTAGGAAACGAAGCTTATGGTGTTTGACTGGCTAACAAAATCACTAATAAGCAAGTCTTGAAAGTGCATCACTGGCACAATATAAACCCCACTTACATCAGAATGAAGTCGTGCTTCATATTTTATCACTCTGTATCTTATATTCCACTTCCTCTTAATCTGTGATGGCTGCAGTAGAGCTACCAGAGGTTTGCGCTGCAGAAGGTACCACCATGGTCTCTGAACCAAGGCTCCTACAGAATGACATTCAGAGTGAATATTGAGGTTGTTCATGGGAGAGAAACATGGAGTGTTGAGGGAAGCAGGAGAATTTTGATAAGACTGGTCAAATTTCTTTTTTGGGGGTAGAGCACAAACCATGCCCTCCCAGGTCCTCCAACTCTATGCCTTAAAGGCTCATAGGTGTGGGAAAGAAAGGTATAGGTAGGATTCTGGCTTTACCCCTTGCACAGCAAACTACCAGCACTGAACAGGCAGGAGACAGGTAATACACTGCAGAGCAATGAGAGTTACTTCTGTACTGGCCCAGGCACTAAGACCTGGAAATGCCATATCACCATTTGTGAACTGCCTTGGACTGGCTTTGGACCTAAAGTCGCCACTGGCCAATATTTCACAGATCCAGCCAGTAAAACAACAGAAGGCAATCGTCTGACTGTACCCCTACAAACCCTCCTGTCTCGTTTCTGGTGCTCTTTGTTAAAGAAGAACATTGTAGCCAGAGACAGGTCATCTCAATGGTGGCATCTCACTTGTAGAAGAATACCCTCCTTGGAGATATTCAACTGACACCTCCAACTTTATAGTATTTAAGCACCAGGTAAAGGCAATGTTTTTCTCCCAAACTTTTAACAAATGATCTATGTTTGCTGCTGCTATTTCTGCTGTTCATACTGTGAGTGCGTATTTTGAAACAACATACACACACAACATTGCAGCTGAAAAGCCTGGAAGATAGGTGTGCCTAGAAACATTTTAAATAATTTAAAAAATGAAAGTCAGAAATACTCTCCCATTTTAGCCCCAAATCTCCATATTCTGGCCAGCCCTGCCCCAGATCTGCCAGATTTCTCCTGGTTCTACCTACCCAAAACCTACTCAGAGGTATCACACTTTTAAAAATCCGAAAGGAGAAAACCCTAATTTAGACCCAAATTCCTATGTTTATGATCTTTTGCCTGTGCTATGGCTCCCTTGATCAAGCACACATTTTTATAAAATTCATCATCCCACTTCACTACCCTCCAATCAGTCTGCAGCAGTGGCGTACCTACAATTTTTGGGACCCTGAACCTTGAACTGTTTTGGGGGGGCCTTTGCAACCAGCAACAATAGGGCAACATCCAACAAGGTCCAAAGGGTCTTGCTGCCCTTGCAAGGACCTCGAGGCCCAAATGGTGGAGAACAAGGTGGTGGGGTGGAGTCCTTGAAAATGGGCCATACAGTGAGCTCCTTCTGGGTAACCGCTGTTACTTTCTTCAATGGGATTGTTATATGGCAGATGTATTGGTTTGTTCTCTAATAGAGAGGTAGAAGATCATCAGAGGAGGCTTGTTAGGATAACAAGGTGAAAAATCGGATTTTTGATGTTAAAATACACAAACGAGACAAGTGCAGCCTGAATTGAGAATTCAGTTGTCTTTTTATGGTTCCAATTGGCTCTAGCCTAAGGGCTGAGCTGTAGGACTATTAAGCCATGCACCAACAAAGGATTTGAGGATCCAGCTACCAAAATGTAGGTTATGAATAGATTCTGGTGAGCTCAATGAGCCCTTACAGCTGCAAGCCCCTGAGAAATTTTTGAAATTTGACCAATTACAGGGACATTTTGAGGCCACAAGAAATGGGTATTAGAGCATAATCTAAGGTCAATATTAAGTACTTCAACCCATTGACTTACAATTCTATCACTAAAATAGCCTTATTTTAATAACAAACACTTTAAAAAACTCCATCATTTTGTGGAAAAATCCACTCATTAAATTTTTTTTGCTTCAGGGCCCCTCCAGGATTAGGGCCCCTGAAGCTTAAGCTTCATTAAGTCTCATAGTAGATCCGCCACTGGTCTGCAGGGAGAAAAAGAAGAGTTTCAAAGCGGCTTACAATCACCTTCCTTCCCCCCCCCCCACACACTACAGGCATCTTGTGAGGCTGGTGGGGGCTGAGAGAGTTCTGAGAGAAATGTGACTAGCCCAAGGTCACCCAGCAGGCTGCATGTGGAGGAGTGGGGAATCAAATCTGGTTCTCCAGATCAGCGTCTGTAGCTCATGTGGAAGAACGGGGAATCAAACCCAGTTCTCCAGATTAGAATCCATCGCTGTTAACCACTACTCTGGGGAAGAGACAACTAAGGCACAACTAAGGTCAGGATCCAGACTGAAGGAGAGTGTAGAGGAAAGCCATAGGTTAAACAAGCTCTTTCCACACAAGATACCAAAAGAAATCCTAGTGAATACTCTGGTAATTATTTGTCAAAGTGCACTGGTGTACTCTATTGCTGTTTAACAATCAGAAGACGACATTAGCCATGCCCCATTAATTCCAAGTAGACTTTGCTCAAAAGTATATGATGAGGGGACCACCCAGTTACCCTTCTGGAATATCTAAGCCCTGAAATCATAATATTCTTGAAGCAGAGGGCCTTGCTGTGGAACCTGAACCATGTACTAAAACGTTTTAGCATTAACTACCTGACCAAGCATTAACTACCTGATCAGCCTTCCAACCTTCCGGGGTCGGTAAAATGAGTACCCAGCTTGCTGGAGGTAAAGGGAAGATGACTAGGGAAAGCACTGGCAAACCATCCCGTAAACAAAGTCTGCCTAGTAAACGTCGGGATGTGACGTCACCCCATGGGTCAGGAATGACCCAGTGCTTGCACAGGGGACTTTGACCTTTACCTTTTTACCTGACCAAGTATCATTCATCCTGCAGTGAAGAAGAACGAATACTTCAAGAACTGCACTGATATGTATAAATGCAGGAACAATCTCCAATTAAGATAACTGCATAATTTTATTGTCCACAGCACAGTTGGGGAGGGGCCATAGCTCTGTGACACAGCATCTGTTTGGAATGCAGAAAGTCCCAGGTTCAATCCCCTGCATCTCTAGTTAAAAGGACCTGATATTAGGTGAGATGAAAGACCTCTGCCTGAAACTCTGGAGAGCCACTGCCCATTTGAGTAGACAATACTGACCTATATGGATCAATGGTCTGATTCAGTATAAGGCAGCTTCATGTGTTCATATGTCTACATTTGGGCTTGGAGTTGTGTCCCTAGTTCTGCTTAATCCACCTAATCTCTCCTATGAGTCCTTAAACTGCTTAAACTCAAGGCAAAAGAATATGGGGTTTCAGTTCATGCCAGTAGCTTTCCTTCAGGGTCTCCCGATGGATGGCCTACTGTCAGCTATACCACTGAGATGTTTATGGTACAGAGAAGGACGAGAGATAACCATGTTCCTGGCAAGGAACATACCATGGCATGAAGTACGCCTTGACCTGAACTTTTGGAGTCTGGAGGAATGCCAAAATCAGCCTGGAAGGATCCCAAGCAAATTCAGAGGAAAACAGTACTGTGGCTGTAGTGCAGAGTGTGAGGGGAATCCCACAGAGAGAGTTCAATCTTAAAACTAAGGATAACAGGACTGAATGCAAACTGAAAGAGGGAAAGGGTAAGAGAGAAAGAGATGGAGTAGATAGTGGCTAAGAAGACATCAGAGGGTAACAATACCATTTTCTCCCTTGGCTGCCCATGAGGAGACTGTGTAAGGCCTGCACAAGTTAGTAATAGTTAGCATGTTTGAATGGATGGATAATTTTTGAGGTTATCATCATACTTGTAACCATCTAATAAAGTGAATAATCCATGAGCCTGAACTATACTGCTGTATCTTCATTGGTTTGGGAACAGGGTTACCAGGTCCCCCTGACCACAAGCAGGGGATGGGGTGGGGTAGGATTGCCAGATCCAGATTGAGAAACTCCTGGACATTTGGAGATGGAGCCAGGAGAGGACAGGGACCTCAGTGGGGTACAATGCCATAGAGTCCACCTTCCTAAGAATCCATTTTCTCTAGGAGAATTTATCTCTGTAGTCTGGACATGAGGTCCATCTGGAGGCTGGTATCTCTATTTGGGAATCTAATGTGGCAATGATGTGGCACCAGTCCCCAAGAACACCCTTAATCCCACTTAAGGAAGATACGAAGCAGAAGGTACCTCCAAGGTGTGGGGAGATGGAGCAAGTCACACCTTTTATCCTGCCTGAACATCTTGACCTTCTGCCCTCCCTGAGAGTAATCCTCTACCAGAAGTTTGTCAGTTAATGCTAGGAAGCTAAACCTTGAATCAAATGGAGACTGAGGCAGCCAAGCCAATTTGCTTCATTAGCAAGTATTTCTGAAGGCCAAACTATATGTGACATTTGGGAATCTTTGACTGGATTCCCCTCCCAGCAGGTAATTTATCAGCAAAAAGCCAGGGGAGGGGGAATGAGACAGGTCAAAGCTGTCATGCTGATGAAAGTAGAATGACCTCTTCCTCCTGGGTAGCCCCCCACCCTGGAAAAAAACGCTTCCTGGACTGCTTTCAGGCCCAGTGGGGGAAAGGGGGAAATACTTGTATTGTGCCAAACACTCTACTTTTGACGTGGCATAGTGGGGGAAAGCTTACCTTCCCTTCTCCAGCACCATAGCCCTGATCCAACAAAACAGGTGTGCAGTCCATGCATGCTCAGGGTTTCATTGTATCATTCCATTCAGCCAGTGAGATTGCAGGCTGTGAAGTCTGCACAGGTTGATGAATGTCCTTTGCGCAGAGAGAGCCATCGGAATGTTATCTCAAATAACTCGGTGCATTTTTTTAAAAATAGTATGACGTTACAATAGTACTTACGGTAGTTTGTTAACTTGTGAATACAATTTTGAGAACATATTTCAACTGGGAAGAGTTAAGAATGATCTAAAAGGGGTTTTTTTTGGAGGGGGAGTAAAGTGCAAGTTGTGTGTGTGTGTAAAGTGCCGTAAAGTCGCAGCTGACTTACAGCGACCCCTTTTGGGGTTTTCATGGCAAGAGACTAACAGAGGTGGTTTGCCAGTGCCTTCCTCTGCACAGCAACCCTGGTATCCCTTGGTGGTCTCCCATCCAAATACTAACCAGGGCTTACCCTGCTTAGCTTCTGACGAGATCAGGCTAGCCTGGGCCATCCAGGTCAGGGCAAAGTGCAAGTTAGGGGCCTGCAAAGAATTACTACTGGGGACGGGGGAGATGCTGAAATCCACATGCCTTTGTCTCTACCTCCAGATTTCTCTATGCTCTCAGACGCTTGATCAGACTAGTCTTTCCAACATTACTTTTTCCTCTAACATTGCCAGCCTCCAGGTAGGGGCCAGAGTTCTCCTAGAATTGCAACTGATCTCTAGACTACACTAATCAGTTGCCCTGGAGAAAATGGCTGCTTTGGAGGGTAGACTCTATAGTATCGTATCACTATATTGCTCCTCCCCAAGCTCCAGCTTCCCCACGTTCCACCTTCAAATCTCCAGGTATTTGGCAGGCTAGCCTGCAACTGATCCATTTAACATTCCATCTATTCTGGAACATCTCCAGGGCAGTTTTCAAGCCACCCACCTTTAATTTACGGTGTTTTTTGCACACCTGGGGAGTCCCCCAAGCAGGTAGACAGGGCTACCTTCTCTGCAGGTGGCTGGCTTTGCTGCTTTCATCATCCACACAGGGGCCAGCCAGTTTATGATTAGCTATAGTGATAAGAGTTGACTAGTGTTCCGGCCAGTCATACCTTGGTCATAAATCCTGTATTTGGCCTTAGGCAAACCCTGCTGCCTAAGGAATCTGGCCTTCTCTCTTAGTCTAACCAACATCTCCCCCTCCCCCAAATGCGGAGATCCTGTCTTTCCTAATGGGGTAGTTATAAGGATTACCAAAGTAAGATATGTGAAGTACTCTGAATGCTCTAAAGCCCTACATAACAGCTAATGATTTTTAGTATCTGCGATTAATGCACAAAACAATAAGATTCACACGCTTCTACAGAGGTAAGGACTGTACAAAAATAAACTGTCTGCTTGCAGGCTTACAGTCCAAAATATACATTTGTACATGCAATATCCAGATATAGCGTGCTAACTTTTCTATATTACCCATGAGAGATAAACAAAGATATGTTATACAGTTTGTTTAGCTTCCCCTTCCACATAAACACAGAAGTACACTTGTTCTGCCTGTAGCAGTGCAAGCCTATGTAGAATTATTCCAGTCAAAGTTCAAAATGGGCATTGGCTGGAGAAACTCTGCAGAGGATTGCATTCTAATCCTCTTTTTACTCACCCGTTGCCTTTAAGTACACACCACAGCATCCAGTCGATACCTTGCAGACAATGAGACTCCATCTTTACCGCATGAATGAACGGTTTACACTATTTCCAGTTTTGAACACTGATTAAATAATTTATAGTTGCAGGCTGTATAAAACCCACCTTACAGAATTGTAAGAGATTTACGTCCAATTCCTAGTGGAAACATCACATTACCTCCAAATGTCTGTTCAAAGGCTGATCAAACACTGTTATGCCTTATGTCCTGCCACTGCTGATATGTGCAATAATATATCCTGTCTTTTTAAAATATATATATATGAACCTTTTTCAATAAACAAACTTAATCCAGGGTGTTTAAAATGAAATACTGTTTGACAGGTAAGCTTCCACCACACGACCTTGACATTGGTACCAATCACCCGGTCAACAGAATAACTCTTTGTTTCTAACACATACACACACCCTCCCTTTTCTTAAAGGCAATTCATTTTATTTTCTGGTTTGCTTTTCCCACCACTGATTTGACTCCCCTGGTTAAAGACATACCCAGTTGTTAACACAACTCCCCTTGAAAACAACACTTCATTCTTCCTTCAATGTTTCATTGCTTTATATTAACAAAATGGCATGATTAGGGTCTCCAGCAGCCACTGGCGTATACATGCTTTATTCATAAAACGAGAGTTGGGGGTTGGAAGGAGAGACTGCTGGAGCTACAGTTTGTGGCCCAGGGGAGGCTCAGCTATGGAACAGGAGAGAAGCTGCAAGGAAAAGCTTGCGAAAGGTCTGTAGAGAGCCAGAGGAAGAAACTCGCACATGACTTGCCAACACTCTGCCATGCGCTACACATTTTCCCCAATGCCTTCTTTCATAAGGACTGAAATAGTCTCCATAAACAAAAGCAGGCTAAATCCTTCCTGTTTGGACTATGAATTTGTTTATATGCAAAGTCTCTAATTAGGGATGTGAAGATTTTGTCCCTATTTCCATAGCGTTTTCCGGCTGTTCTACTCCACAGTATTTGAAATCCATGGAAACCCTGCAGAGTGACTTAGTTTCTAAACAACATCTGTGCACGCATGCATGTGTTCCTCTCCCTCTTCCTGAAGGCCTTTCCCCTGTTTAATGTGCAATGGTTTGTTACACCCCTAAATGGCTACTACTTAAAGCAGTTGTGAAACTGTTGGGATTTCTGTGGAAAAAATCCCCTAACTGTGAAAGTGAAATTGACAAGGGGTTGAAACCCCTGTGTGAAGGGGCTCTCCACAGGTTCACACACCTGCTAAACAGAGCTATAGAGATTGTGGGGGAGGGGCCATGGCTCAGTGGTACACCATCTGCTTGGCATGCAGAAGGTCCCAGGTTCAAACCCCGGTATCTCCAGTTAAAGGGACTGGGCAAGGTGGTGATGTGAAAGACCTCTGCCTGAGACCCTGGAGAGCTGCTGCTGGTCTGAGTAGACACTACTGACTTTGATGGACCAAGGGTCTGATTCAGTGTATTCATGCGTGGACAAAGGTCAGGAGGACAGATAAGTTTTCTTTTCAGAAACGCCTCTTCAATGGATAGGTGAAATCGACAAGGAGTTTCAAATCCCCTTATGGATTTCAAGTGCCCTGAAAACTATATGTTCCAGGTTCTCGTGTCCCTGAGATGCTGCTGTGGCAGCATTCTATGTACTGTTGAGAGAAGGAGGAAGGAAGGCCAACTCTTGGGAGAAAACGTGCAAGCTCACCATTAAAATTATCTTTACTGAATTTGGGGACCATTACTACTCATGTTGTCAGTTCCCCATCTCCTCAGCTCAGACTTACCCTTTCTTCAGGTTCTTAACTGTAAGAATCAAACTGTACATTCTGTGCCAGCACATATATCTGTAGGCCCTTTTTGGCTGTTTTAAAAGGCACTTTGGGAAAATGCAAATAATACTGGAGAAATGGCAGGAGAGGCACCTTCCTCATTCCAAATGTTACTTCTTCTTTTTTTAAAGAAAAACCATTTAAACCCTTGGGAGAGGGAGAAAGCCAGTGGTTTGTGGGTGATTTTGAGCAGGAAAAGTATAAGTAAGGAGAAAGTTAAGGCTTTTAAACAAGAAAGCCATCGGGTTACAGTTAACACTAATTTGTATCTAAGAACATAAGAAAGAACATAAGAAAGGCCCTGCTGGATCAGACCAAGGCCCATCAAGTCCAGCAGTCTGTTCACACAGTGGCCAACCAGGTGCATTTGACCCCAGAATATCGCCCACTGCGATCTATCTTTCAGTCACCCAGTTTCTTGATTCTTTGCCTTATGGGAACTCCAGCCACTGAATTTTACAATCCTCAATCCCTTCCTTTGCCACACAGCTCCGTCTGCTAAGTCTTCATGCACTTTTTCCCTTGATCACTGATCGTGCTCGTCACACATCACCAGCATCCCTAACAGTAATCCTCAGCAGCAGACAGAATGTCCATGACATCACAGCAGTTCAGTCAATTAGAACCAAATGACTCATGAAACCCACTGCAACTGATGGCCACAAAAAAAATTTTTTAAGCACAATTACTATCTATTCCAGCAACTCAGCCTGGAATTTTTTTTTTTTTTTACAGAAAACTGTAATCAGTTTATGAGAACAACAACTGTTTTATTAATCTTTCAGAAATACCAGAACTAGGGCCCCTCTCTCGGTATTCAACCACCAGGCTCTCCCTCTCCCAGAACTTTCTCTCAGCCTAGCACCTTCTTCTGTTGGCTGTTCTGCAGAGGCAAAAGATATATATTACTTAAACTATCAGTTACCACGATCCCTCCTTTGTAGAAGACACATATTGACATACACAATAAAATTGTAAATTTCACAGAATCAATAATGACAACAAAACAAGTGTGAAAGAACATAACATTTGTGCTAGATTTGTGGATTTACAGTTTTTACAAGTTTACCCTCTGTAGCTCTGTTTTCTGTTGGACTAAATACATCCCAATGAGATTTTCTTCCTGAGTTTCCTCCTCTGGTGAGGAATCTGTCTGACCTTTAGAAACTCCAAGCTCAGTATAGATGCTGCTTCCTGATGCATACATAACACCACACTACCCATATCGTTTGGAAGAGCCAATGCTGTGCTTCCTGGTTCTCCTCCTTAAATAATTTCCTGGTCAAATTGTCCCAAGCACTCTGGCTACCCAACTAGCTGACCTTCTGGTGATATGAAAAGATGCAACCATTTTAAATGAGCAATTACCTGTTGGGAAGGTAAACTGTTTGCCAAGTAAACTGCTTAAATTGGCATGACAATTACAGAAAGAGTGGATGTAGATCTGGTGTTTGTGAGTTATCACTCAAATTCCAGTTGTTCTCATAAACTGATGACTGTCATCTCTGAGAAATAGTCTGGCTGGCAGAGCTACTGGAGCAGGCCACAAAGCTACATTATGTTGACGGCAGTGGTGGGATCAGAGCTTTGTAACTGTCAGTAATGGACCTCCAGGCTTTCCTGGAAAACTCTCCCTCTCTGTCTCTCTCTCACACACATACACATCTCCTTCTATTGGCTAGCCTTGAAGAGGCTAGAATACCTAGCAATAGCTTGCCAGAGAATATAACACTCTGGAAGCTTCTAAATAACTTACGCTTCCAGTCACTATCTACGGTTGGGAGGAGCAAACTATTTCAGCCTTTGTACCATGAGAACCCGTGGCGCAGAGTGGTCAGCTGCAGTACTGCAGTCCAAGCTCTGCTCATGACCTGAGTTCGATCCCAACGGAAGTTGGTAAAGGGAAGATGACTGGGGATGGCACTGGCAAACCACCCCTCAAACAAAAGTCTGCCTAGTAAACGTCGGGATGTGACGTCACCCCATGGGTCAGGAATGACCCAGTGCTTGCACAGGGGACCTTTACCTTTACTATGAGAACATACTCAATGTAACAGGCATTAACATGAAATATAATGATTAGGGCTCATGTACTTTTAAGTGTTTGCCCACGAGGTTATTTCAGTCCATGCAACATGTCTATGTAACTTGCTAACATTTCCCTGTATTGCAATCTACTAAACGTAGAGGATCCCTAATCTTCATCAGGTCACCCCAGCAAACCTGAGATCAGAGGCATTTGTTTCCTAGATGAATTTTACTACTGTATAAAATAAAACGAAGGAAAACCCATAAGAATCTTTGACTGGCTAAACTCATTTGACGGACCCCATTACAGAGAGGCTTCAAGGGGAGATTATAATACAAACTTGAGTTCATTCACAAATTCAGAAACAAATTAAGAACAATGGACTCCTCAGGGATGAATATGGACACAGGATTCTTATCTCAGTACAGATGCTAATTTTCTGCCCCAAAACATTTCTCCTCTGCTCTAATCAAGCTGATTACAATATGCATTGTACTTTAGTATCTTCTGTTGCTCCCATCTTCTGAATGGGATGTAAGGACTCAGGGATCTTCATTCCGACTAGTATCTGATGAAGGAAGCTTTGACTCTCAAAAAGAGTACACCCTAAAAATCTTGTTGGTCTTTAAGGTGCTACTGGACTTGAATCTAGTTGTTCTACTACAGACCAACGTGGCTACCCTCTGAAACTTCCTCAGGGGGTTGTTGTGAGAATTGAATTGAACAGAGGAGAATGATGCAAGCTTTGGGTACTCCACAGGGGAGAAAGTAAGATAAAAAAATTAAAACTATATATTGAATGGGAAATACACCAACATACATACAGCTAGGTGTAGCTTAAACCATTTATTCTGTATAATTTTGGGACGCATTCATGAATGGTAAATCCAGGTGTAAATTCAACTGACTGGAAAGTTTCACAAAGTTTTCAGTCTTGTAATTTGAAGGGTCAGAAGCAACTGCCGTGTGAACCAGCAGGAAAGACAGAAACTCCCCCTTTTCATAGCTCTTCATTCCAGCCCTGAAGGGTTGTGAAATCTTAAACCTGTCAAGGGTCCAAGGCTAAACAAATCATGATTAAAAAGGCATTTCTCAGAAGAAAGTTTGCTGAAGCACAGCAGGGCAGAGGAGGAATACAGATCCCCAAATATGTGCTGCCAACTCTGCTAATCCATCTAATTGACCAGTAGCCAATTATGGAAAAATATGGGGACTGAAGGGAATCGCTGTGCATACAACCTGCTACTTTCTTCCAGCACACAACCTTGCCTTTGAGAAATAACTCCTTCACAAAATTGGGCCTCTGCTCCTTGGAACGTCCTTCAAAATGAGTGAGATTCACTTGTAGCCGCCAGGATTACTGGACCCTGATAATTTAGGAAACTGCACTACAGCCAACTGTCCAACATTTACCAAGTGTCTCCCCTCCCCCATTGGAACCCTAATATTCTGCAGGGAAGCAGAAGCCTGTCTGGGTCTATATGTGACAAACTGCTCCTAAACTGAGATATGCCCAAGTACAAGAACAGAAGCCCAAGCTAGTCTAGGGTTGCCAGGTTCCCCCTGGCCATAGGCAGGGGGTGGGGAGTAGGGTTCCATGCTCCAGGTAGGAAAACTCCTGGAAATTTGGGGGTGGAGCCTGGGGAGGACAGAGCCCTCCATGGGTTACAATGTCATAGAGTCCACCTTCCAAAGCATCCATTTTCTGCAGGGGAACTGATCTCTGTAGTCTGAAGAGGAGCTGTAATTCCAGGGGATTCTCAGGTCCCACCTGGAGGCTTGCTTGACCTTGTCAGATCTCAAAAGCTATGTAGGGTCGGCCCTGGCTAGCACTTGGATGGAAGTCCAAAGAAATCCAGGGAGGTCTAGGGTTGCCAAGCAGAGGCAGGCAATGGCAAACCACCTCTGTTGCCTTGAAAACTCTACAGGTTTTCCATAAATCAGCTGTGACTTGATCATACTTTCTACCACTATAATAACAGAAAATATAAGCTGATTCCTTATATAATGCCAATCCATCCATGTCAGTGTGATCTATCTGAAAACTGACATCAGGTCTCACATTCTCAGTCTCTTTCCCAGCCGAAATTCTTGAACTGGGGCTAACAGGGATCTACCTCCATTAAGCTACAGTCCATCCCCAGTAAATTCTGTCTGACTTACAGTATGTTTGCATGGCTTCAAAGATAAGCATATAAAGGTGATGAACATCCAAATTCCACCCATGCCTGCAATGTCAGCCTGTCCTAGCCCTTACCTTGCTATCTGACACTATGGGAAGAGCCCACATTGTGCAGCCTGTATAGAAGGACTCATGTTTTCAGCCCTTTGAAAAGGTAGCTGAATTTTCAAGGTTTCTGTGCCCTAAATAGCTAAGTTAGCACTCACATGTCAAACTGAGGGATCAGAATCAATGGTCAGAGCGTCAGACTAGGATAGCCAATTTTGAATCCTCAATCTGCCATGAAAGCTTTGTGGGTTAACTTGGGACTCTCTCCGCTTTGGGTCCCCCCTAGGGAGAAAATCAAGGTATCTGAACAAATAAATAAATCCACTATACACTCCTAAAATCACCAGATTTTACAACTGACTACAATTCTGCTGGGAAGCAGACATGCTTGGAACGGCCTATCAACTTGCCTATGGCTTGGATCCAGCTGTTTACCCAGCCCGTGGCAGCCCTGTCCAATTTTAATCAAGGGATGGTGAAATATACAATCACAGTTTCACTCCTAAGAAAAAGTGTCCAGGCTTCCAACTCATGGTGACCCTATGAATTAATGCCTTCCAAAATGTCCTGGCGTTAACAGCCTTGCTCAGGTCTTGCAAACTGAGGGCTGTGGTTTCCTTTATTGAATCAATCCATCTTATGTTGGGTCTTAATATTGTAACTCCATTTTAATTTTGTCTGCAACAAATTTAAGATGTTAATAAACATACCTGTTTATTTATTTTCTCTATAGTTTTTAACTTTTGATCAAATATGACATCCAAGATGAATAAGCGGAGGCAGCTTACAACAGAGTAATACAATATAGTGTTCTTCAGGGGTCTTTGACAAAGAGTCTTTGACAAAGAGAGGGGAAAGCAATCTCCTTGTGGCTTCTTGATCTCTGGCCAAGGGTAAGGGAAGGGATGGTCTTTCACTCAACAGAGTGTTTTTCATGTTAAGGAGGGTGAACAAATCTTGAGATGGAGTCAGCCCTGTTCACTAAAATTGAGCTTATTTCTAAGAAAAGTTCATAGAATCATAGAGTTGGAAGGGACCACCAGGGTCATCTAGTCCAACCCCCTGCACAATACAGGAAATAGAGGTGGTTTGACATTGCCTTCCTCTGCCTAGAGACATTGGAATTCCTTTGTGGTCTCCCATCCAAGTACTAACCAGTGCTGACCTTGCTTAGCTTCTGAGATCTGACGAGATCAGGCTAGCCTGGGACATTCAGGTCAGGGTTCAGTAGGATTGCAACCTTAACTGCCATGGAATTCAGACCGCCAGTATCCACAAAGATTACATTTAATGGTTTTTAGGGCGGGTGACATTAGGAGAAGTCTTTGGCTCCAGCAGCTTTTGTTTTGGCACTGATAACAATCTGTTTAGGATGTTATGTGCTGTAGATGGGGAGCAATGCTGATATAAGAACAGGCATTCAACCCGTTCTGGATGTGCTTGCCATCCCACTGAAAGATCAGGTCCCAAATTGGGGGGAGGGTTCTCCTCCTTGCCCTGTATAGGTAGGAGGTAGGAGACCAAGGTAGCTAGAAGTGTTTTTTTTTAAAAAATCATCTTAGGCTAGTTCAACAGCTGCAGCTGTTCCTGAAGAAAGTTGACCTGACCACTGTTACACAAGCCTTAGGAACACCCAGACTAGACTACTGTAATGTGCTATAGGTGTGGCTTCCACAAGACTGTCCTGATTATTATATTTACCCATGCACAGGATTAATTTAAAAAGGTTATTCCACGAGAACATGATGTTATCCTGGCACATCCCTAGGAAAGCTTTCCAGATGTCCATATACCAAGCCCTTCTTGTGAAGTAATTAACTTTTACATGCCTTTTTCTTTTTTTTCTTTTCTTTTTGAAACAAGGATGTAGAAAATTAATTCAAAAACAAGAAAACGATTGCAAATAATGCTGAGTATTTAAAAATTCTCCAATTAATGTACAAAACTGCACCCTCATCTTTTTCTGGGTTAAAAACAAGCTCCTGATTGTAGAGTTTTAGTACCAGCCAGCCTTAAAAAAAAGGGGGAAATGTGCCAGTCGTATAGGAGCCTTTAGAACAGCTGGCCTAATATACAAAGTGTATGATTGTGTGTGATTAACAAAATTGTGCCTCTTGAGCAGCTAATTCATATAAGGCTTTTCTCTGAGCACATACTCAGCAACTTAATAATTTTTCAGTTGCCAGAAGAGTCAAAGTTTGGAAGAGATGTTAGGGTTTTGCCTGTCATCTTCCATAACCAAATCCTTGACATGGCAGAACTTGATTTCCCCCCCAGTTGTTACATTCCTTCCTTTATCCCCAATTTCATACTGTACACTCACTCAGAGAAGAGGTAGAAAAGCACATCGTAAGATACACTTCAGCAAAACATGGCCCATCTGACACCCACTATATTTCTTCAGATGAAACCATGATAGAGCCAAACAACAAGGGAGGGGGGCTATAAAAGACTCCAGAAGCAGTACAATGCCAGAAGAAAGGTGAATCTGTAACAGGAAACTTCGCTGCCACGGATGATGAACCACACACATTTCCAAAACATACTCCTGTCCACTTGAATAATGCAACATCTAGACAAAAAATGCAACCATTTCCCATGAGAAAAACAACAGCTTTATCCAGTTCATTTTCTTTTCTAAAGGAAGCAACACATTCTCAAAAATTGCTTTAGTTGGGAGTTAGTCTCTCACAGTCATTCTGCAGTATAAGTGTATTTCTGTGACACTTTGGAGGAAATGTGCCAATATTTTCGCCATTCATCTTCAACATCCTTCATTCCATTACTATCACTGTTAATAGTTAGTAAGTTTAACAAGTAGACCCACCAACACATTTTTGCTTTTGATTTATAACCACCTAGTTCTTCCAAACCATTTCTTGGATGTCATTTCACGGTTTACCTAAGAACGTGTGCTACATAGATTCCAAACCCTCTGATATGAACTAGATGATCCATCAATTAACCATCCACCATCTCCTGATTTGTCCTGCTCAATCAGCAGGAGTCATTGCCCTGTACTGATTCTATCGATTCACTTCTATGATTTTACACGTTTTCTAGTACTCTACCCTGCTGTACCTCCCCACACAGAAAATGATTAATCTAGTAAGTTAATTGATTGAGGGGCATGCCAGAACCCACAATTCTATGTGCATTGTTGGTTTGTGTTTGTTGATTTGTTGTTTTGGGTTTGGTATCCCTCAAGTTCCCCATAGTTTCAAGATCACTCCCTCTGATCCCTCTGTGGTGAGTCTTTTTGACCTCCCCTGTAGCTTTCTTATACATAGACTGACCACACCCTCCCCTAGGCCTAGGGTTCCCAGCTTTGGGTTGCAAAATTCCTGGAGATTTGGAGGTGGAGCCTGGGGAGGGCAGAGTTTGGGGATGGGAGGGAGCCAGGCAGGGATATGATGCCTACAGCCCAGCTGGATGTTGACAGCCCTACCTAGCCCCCCCCCCCAACTCCCTTATTAAACAAGCAAAGATCCTGTGAGGAAGTGTCCATCTTGTCTGACAACAACAACGTGGGAAGGCCAGTCCTGTCAACAAGCAACCCCTGCAAATTCATGATTTCAGAGTAGCAAGGTAAATTTACAGAGGATGTTATCTTTGAGCGTTGTTTAAAAGTCTACTTGCACAGAAGCTTAAATGCAGGCATTTCATGTTTGTGGTATTCAGCTAAGCCATTTTAATGACTGTCCAGCCATTCAAACATCTGGTCATGCAAACATATCGTCTAAAGGACAAAATGTTTAATTTGGATCCAAATCCCTGCTACTCCAGTTCAAGTAAATTGTATTCTTTAACCCACCTCTCCCTTAAAACCTGACGCATATTTCAGGTCTTACATTTTTAAATTTTTTTACTAAAGTGTTCTGTTAAAGAAACGTTATTGCCCAAACCACAAAGAAAGTCATTCTACAGTTGAATGCTCTTCTACCAAAAGTGCCTGGGATAAAATAAACAATAATATTCTGTTAGCTATGCACGGAAGAATATATTCTAAGCTGCACAACTCAGCATGGGAAAATAAATGGGAAACTGACAAGAGACATAAAACATCTTGGGAGGCATTTTTTAAAATGTTCTGCTATGAACTGCTCTTCCTTTCTGATCTAAGATCCAGTCTGATACATGGAACCCAGTTTTTGATTCACTGTTCCTTGATTACTGTGTAGCTGATGCATAATTTTTTTAAAGGAGACCCTAGGGACTAGTTAATGCACAACAAACAAACAAACAAACAATTAAGCACACAATTTCAATTTCAATACCTTTATTGGCATACCATCAAGCAATCAAACAGAGTATAACCTACATCATTTTACCTCGCCTCTTAATTACATCACCAAGAAATTTAGCCACAGATTCAATAATCTCAGAACTTTGGGAGGATAACAACAGGTTAATCTTACTATCATCAGCTTGATCAGCATGATTTGAGAGAAAGGGATCTAAAAGGGCAGCACAAATTTCACAATAAAATGGACAATACAAAAGAATATGATCAATACTTTCTATCTCCCCCATAACACAGTTACAAAGCACACAAACTGTCCAGTGTCTAAGGTCATAGAGTCAGCATTGCTGACAGATGGCCATCTAGCCTCTGCTTAAAAACCTCCAGGGAAGGAGCACTTACCACCTCCCAAGGAAGCCTGTTCCACTGAGGAACCGCTCTAACTGTTAGAATATTCTTCCTAATGTCTAGACGCAAACTCTTTTGATTTAATTTCAGCCAGTTGGTTCTGGTATGTATCTCCAGAGAGAATGAGCAACAGTCTGGGAAGACACTAGTTCAAATCTCATTTCAGCCACAAATTCTCTAGTTGGCCATATTATCTCAGCCTCAGAAATCCACCTGCAAAATGGAGATAATCATATTACCCCACCTTACAGGGATGTTGTAAGGATTGCAAGATAATATATGTGAAGCTCTTTGAAAACTGAGTGCTATACAGATATGAAGCTTTATGAATCAGTGTCTCTTGGGTTTATTTTTGTCCAGAGAAACAAACATTCCTTTGGAACTGACTCGAGAGTTTTATGCATACCAGAAATATAGGTTCAGGCCTTAAATCTTTATTTTAACCTGTTCTCCAGCAAATAAAATAAAATTGTATAATAAAACAGAAAGCTGAATGATGGTTACTGAAATTGAGTCAATCCTGAGCCATTATTCAAGTCTTTTATTGTAACTTTCCCCCCTTTCCTATGGAACAGTTGGCATTTGTGGCTGCTTCGGCTGAGGCGAACAGCAGCTGTATAAAAAGCATCCCATTAAATACGTCCGTGGCTCCTGTGTAGCCATTCTGGCACCGTTTGTGTTTTGCACAATGCCTCCAGTTTCTCTGTTTAACTCAAATCATTTATCAATCATTCCCCAACACCAATAAATCACTGCACCTGGGGACCCTTAAATATAAAAATAAGAAGTTATTTAAAAAAAATTAGTGCAGCAATTAAAGAGGGAAAGAGTAATAAACCCCACTCACAGCATACATTTAGAAAACTCGCCTGAAATTAAATAAACATTGAGGAGCAAGAATGTGAAAAAAGCTTTCAGAGTTTCTAAGAGCGACAATCCTGTACAAAAATTCATTATGACCACAGTTTCTTATGTCACGCAGAGTAAAAGGATATATACAAGAACGAAGGCAGGGGGTATGGAACAGAGAAAGGCTTCAATTTATATGTATTTTTTCTGCCAGTAGATTGCCATATTTTCAGTGAATGCTTGCCATTAAGGAAGTGCCGAATCAAGACTATTTCAAACAGAATATACAACCCAAACACAACATATGGTTTTTTGCTCAGATGAATCTTTGCCCCGCTCTAAAAAGTTCATGGTCTCTGGAATGGCAGGAACTCACCATAACAAAGAGAGGTCTAAAATGGTAAAGCCATTAGCCAATTGTAAAATAAATATATATATACAAAATATTGGTTAGGACAGGGTCAAAACTATGGCTAGTGGTAACCCAAATCTGGGATGAAGATTTTCCAAACCAGGGTAACTGCAGCCCTGTTGCCGTAACTGGGGCAGCCGTTAGAAAACAGTGCTCTGTTGACCAGGAAAGTCAATTCATGCTGTCTGCTAATAGCAGGGGCCTATACTGAACTCCACCCACGGTTGCCAGCTCTAGCTTCAGAAATGCCTGGCGAGTTGGAGGCAAAGCAGAGAAGGGCAGGGTTTGGGGAGGGGAGGGTCCTCAGCGGGACTCAATGGCATAGAGGCCACCCTTCAAAGCAGCCAGTTTCTCCAGGGAAACTGATCTCTGTAGTTTGGTGCTGAGCTGTTTTCTGTTGCCCCAGAAGGTCAGACCAGAACCAATGGCATCAAGACACAAAGTTGCTGCTGAAAGAAGAAGGAGTAGGGAGTCAAGTGTTGAGGGGGAAAGGAGGCCTTTTCACCTTGGCCGGCAGAAAGCCTAAAAGTACAGCTCACATTCTGACATTACTATTAATAATCATTTTAATGAGCAGATATAGAATCTACAAAAATAATAAAGTCCCTGTCTGCAGGGACATATTCTAAAAATAGTGAAATCACATAAGGGGAAGAAGAAGGGAACTTCATTCAGAGTGCGCATTGTGCTTTCCCCTCCTGTATTTTTCTTAGTGCTTCGTGCTTCATTCAGTTCAAGGATTCCCATACAGCGAACCATGCCCTCTCCCATCCAGAGCTCAAGAACAAGTGCGGCTTGAAGCCATAATGAGAAATGGGTTCCCTTGTGCCCTATGGGGATGCCTCCATGCTAGGGTTGCCAACCTCCAGGTACTGCAAGCAGAAAACAGCAGAACACAATACTATAAACGTGAAAATATATAATGTTAGGGCCAATAAATAGGTGTGCAATTTACAACAAAGCCAAAATCAAAAATGCAATAAGACAAACAATACAACATATAGAACTATATGCACAAATAGGTGGGAAAGAGAAAGGAGGAAAAGAATTTTCCAGCCTATAATAATAAGAGATAGAAACAATGTATCAATCTTCACAGCAAATATTGACTAAAAGTCATAAAAGTCTTTTGTTGGTAGAGGCTTATGTTTTCTCTTTTATACAGAAAGAAACACACAGAAGGCTTGGAAATGAACCTCCAATCAATCCATAGCTGTTCAAAAGACGTGTCGTCTAGGTCATGTGACCTTGTTTCGCTATAGGCTTCATCAGCTACATAATCACAAAAGAATAAGTTAGAAAAACCATAATAGGTGCAGCTTTACAATGGACCAACATGGTTCTTCTTAGAGATCTCAAAAGGTAGGATGAACCTCCAGGTAATAGCTGGAGATCTCCTGCTATTACAACTGATCTCCAGCTGATACAGATCAGTTCCCCTGGAGAAAATGGCTGCTTTGGCAATTGGACTCTATGGCATTGAAGTCTCTCCCCTCCCCAAACCCTGCCCTCCTCAGGCTCTGCCCCAAAAACCTCTCACCAGTTGCAAAGAAGGACCTGGCAACCCTGCTCTATGCCCAGGCAAAGCACCCCCACAGGGAAGGGTCAAGCCCAAAATAAATACGGAGATTCAGCTAATAAGGCATTGCTACTGCACTGATTTTTTAAAATGATTATTGCACTTACGATCATGCTTAAAATTACTGTACGTATTTAGGATGTGTCACTAGATCCAATGGAAATTTCCTTATTTCAAGATTGGGAAAAGTATGACACTTTGTGCAGTGTCCTCTCTGGCCACAAAGTGTCCTTTTAGGTTTCTGTGATGCGCCTAAAATAGAAGAACCACTGCAGTGTATTTTCCTAAAAGCTGAATGCCAAAACTATGCTGCTTCAGGCATCAGGAGATGCGTTAAGACCATCCATTCAGCAAAGTGTTCACTGATGCCAAACACAGGTAGTGCCAACAGCACCAAGAAATGGGGCCAGCAAACCCAGCACACTGCGCACTGTGGAAACAAGAGTATGTGCCGCCAGGCTCCCTTTCATATCCCCATTGCGGTGTGTTATTTGCTTTGCACATCACCTCTGAAATCACAGCTCAGCTATAAACCCATGCGGAGAGCATAACAGAACAGCAGCATTCTTAGCATAGTAAACAATTAAGACCCAAAAATGGAGTCTGTGGAGCCTCCTGTAACAAGAATTTCTAGAAGCTGGTATGTGTGTGTAAAGTGCTGTCAAGTCACAGCCAACTTATGGCGGCCCAGCAAGGGGCTTTTAAGGCAAGTGAGAAGCAGAGGTGGTTTGAAATTGCCTTCCTCTGCAGCGTCTTCCTTGGTGGCCTTTCCAAGTACAGCCCCAGCTTAGCTTCCGAGATCTGATGAGATTGGGTTATGCCGTCTCACCTTCCCTCCCTTCTAGAAGCTTACCTCTACCAGATCAAGTGGACTTTTGTAGCAAATGTCAGTGGTGCCATTCTCCTAGGAGGCCTCTCCTGCCTCCAGTTCATAATCTTACACGGGGCAATCATTGGTTTCTTGCTATACGTGTTGTATAAACACACACCAAAAGTGATTTTTGGGTAGTGGAGGAGACCAGTCAGTTTCACTTCAGCCTCGTCTCTTATTCCCATGCAAAATGCAAATTACAGCTCCAGAGAAGACTAGCCCAGAGCTAGGTTGTGTTCAACTACAGTGAATCCAAATATATTTATATTTGTTAATGCAACCCTAGGTCAGGGGTCTATTGCAATCCAACACAGAAGGGCGCACTGGGATCGTTTCCCATCACCTATTTAAAATGATCTTCTGAAAATCAAGGGCTGGGAACTGTGCCATTGTTTCTTTCAGAGAGAACCGGGGACCTCAGGATTCTAACAAGCCCCTGCAAGCTATGCAAAGAGATGCGAGAGCCAAAGGTTTCATCCCTGCAGCTGGTGAAGCTTGGCATGATACGCCACTTAAAGATCCGGTCCAGAAACAGCACGAAGCCAAGAGCGGGATCCAAAGCTTGGTCTTAAATCAAGAATGTGTACATCAGCAAGGTAGGTGGAAATCCGTCAAGCAAAAGCAGTTTATCTTGGAGGTAAAACAAATACCCGTTTCAGGTAGCTGGGCTCTGGACTCCCTCATTGGTCGCAGGGCAAGATCGCAGAAAAGGAGGCAAGTGCGGCCGGCCACTCCCTCTGCTTATTTTCTTTCTATGGGCATTGAGTTGTTTATTTTTAAACAGGGCTTTAAACTCCCCACTGCAGATTACAGAGGTATTTCTGCTACTGTGGAAAACTACCCCAGAAGAGGTTGTCTAATGTCAAGGAACACTGTTGACTTTGTTCGTGCTGCTCCAGATCAGACGTTAGGAAACTCACAGAGGGAAGAATGAATGATTTTATTCTGCTCCAGTCTCACTTGGACGCAAAGTTAAAAAAAAATTCACCTTAAACCAAAAGCAGTCAGTCATAGATAGCTTATTGAACAAGGGTCCTGCCCGTGTCTCGTACGTTCCAGTGAAGAACCCTTCGAAAGAAATGAAAAAATGGTGGGGGGGAAATTCCTACAACAGCTGCCCAAATATAATAGGTTACTAAAGCTTTGCTCAATTACACAGTGTTCAGATTAACACTGTGCACTTGAAATTTTTATTTAGTCCTATCCTTTCATAAAACTCAGCAGTTTGGAGACAGTTATCCCTCATTTAACAAGCAGTGAAATTTGATATCTATAACATCTCATGTGCTAATGGTATCACACTCCATTGGGGAGCCTGTTAAATGCCAGTGGGGGTTGAAAGCACTTTCAACATTACGTCTTTTGACTCTCTACCAGTTGCACAAGTAAGGGTTACATCTCTCTAACTTAGAACAGATTTTGAAGTTCTTTCTTTTTTTAAGCCTTTCAAAACCTGAATCGTTCTGGTAGAATGCCAGTTCATGAATGAACCTCTTTGCTCCGTCCCTTTAAAAGCTCTTTATCCCTCGAATCAATCTCATCATTCACACTGTGAAAATTAGCTAAAAGCTCTTTAACAATGCATAGCTTCTAAATCACAGCACATCCTGTATTATTCGTCCTTTCCTTTCTGGAAAAAAAAGAGAGAGAAATTTACCTGTGCAAATAAATAATTAAAAATCAACCGGAAATGTAAACCAGACCAAAGAAAAGAAGCTCTCGACACAGTGGCAGATTGGCTCAGTTTTTTCCCCAGGGGAGGAAAGAGAAGGTGGATGAGAATCTGCCAAAAGTGCAGAGCTATATAAAGACCTACCTTTATTAATTCATCCCATCTGTACCCCCACTATTCAGTACAAGGACCTCAGGACAGTGTACGTCGCTGGTTTCCTTCATGTGATCCTCACAGTTAAGCTAGACTGAAAGATGGCGATTGGCCCAGAGAACTTCACTGCTGTTCAAGGATTTATATCCTTGGCTCCTCAGACCCAAGTCCAACATTTGTCCAACAGTACATCACTCCAACAATATAGCGTAATGGCTCCAAGTACATCGGTATGGCTTCTGTACAAGTGCCACGGCCCATCATTCTGAGATCTCATCTATGTACACTGGATTTTGGCAAGATAAAAGACATGAGTCCAGATTCAGTGTGATCTAGGGATTGGATCTGAGATACTCAGATTCCAATCCCTATTCCGCTGTGATATTCACAGGGCAGCCTGGGAAAAGTCACTCTCCGTCTCAAACACAGGTCCTCAAATGGCCACACAGGCGCTATTTGCCCCATTGGGGGGCTGATTATGGGGCCCATTAGCACATTGCAGTCCCCCAACAGGACAAATAATGCTTCACAGGCCATTTCAGGTTGAGAAAAGGGCCTGGGGGGAGGCTGGATTGCTCATAGGATGTACCTATTACCAATTTTAAAAGGAAACTGGGAAGAAGTGCTTTGGCATCAGGAGGTGGTGGGCATGAGGGGATGGTAAGGGGAAGGGGTGCTGGGTGTGAGCAGGAAGGCTTGGAAATCTGCACTTCCCTGTTCACATGCAGGCTGATGCTCTTTGTCTACAATATTTCTGGAAAGATGTGATCAAAGCAGGTTCTGGAAATATCGCAGCAAAGTTGGGAAAACCATGGAAGGTGATGGAAGAAGCAGGACAGTGTAGGTGCTCCAAACCTCCCCCACCCACTAAAGTCTCAGAGCCAGGGCAGAGCAAATCTGTAGAGTGGAAGCAGCAATAAAGTGGTTCTAGAAGTGCATCTGTGTGAGAATTTATGTTGGGCTGGGCAAGCCCTTTTAAATTTCAAGGCTACCATAACTGAGTTTTGAGGTGCCTTCATGCCCTATATTTTCCAGGATCCTATTCCATTAGTTGAGCCACGTTGCAAAAAAAAAAAAAAGTGTAATTTACTTTCCTACATTATGTGAGTTTGCTCTCTTTCTGACAAATCTTGTTCCAGGAAACCTGAAACATTCACCAGCAAATATTTACCACAGTCACTGGTGAGGTTAAAAATACAGTGGTGTATGAGCTATTGTTTTCAGCAAATGCATGGTGGAGAGAAAGTGATAAATTATTGACATTAGAGAGAACTACAACGCAGCAGTGCAGCTTGGCTGAGCATTTGTTGAATTTATTTTTGTTCTCTCTGAGTTTAATAGGGGCTCTTGCTAGTGCTACCAACAAGAGGCTGAATGGAAACACTCGGTGTGACATTTCACTAGAATAAAAGCACCATTATCATTAATTCAACCCACTCTTTGCAGGTGATGAAGAATAAGTCATCCCCTTTGCATAGAGAAGGTGGAAATGTTGATTTACAATATCAAGTATGTCATGTGTTCCTATTCTGCAGGCAACGCAACTAATGGAATAGCTGCCCACACAAGTTCATGCCACCGTGTGTCTCTTGTGCTTTATGGTTGCTTTTCTTGCTCCTCCTGGAACTGGACTATTTGGTTCAGTCCTAGGGCATTAAGGTCACTCAAATCCTGGTTTGCTTTTCATTGTATAACCAAAGCACATGCAAGGAGGTGACAGAGAAAAAACCAGGATTAAGAAGAAGAAGAAGAAGAGTTGGTTTTTATATGCCGACTTTCTCTACCACTTAAGGGAGACTCAAACCGGCTTACAATCACCTTCCCTTCCCCTCTCCACAACAGACACCCTGTGAGGAAGGTGGGGCTGAGAAAGCTCTAACAGAGCTGTAGCTTGCCCAAGATCACCCAGCTGGCTTTGTGTGTAGGAGTGGGGAAACAAATATAGTTCACCAGATTAGCCTCCATCGCTCATGTGGAGGAGTGGGGAATCAAACCCGGTTCTCCAGATCAGAGTCCCCTGCTCCAAACCACCTCTCTTAACCACTACACCACGCTGGCTCCTTAAGCCAGGATGCTCACATTGTTGTTAGTTAAACCTGTTAAGATTGGGAAATGCAGGTTGCCTTGATAACATCCCAAGAGGCCAACATTCTTGCCTGGGAACCAAGCAATTAAATCTGGTTTCAGACTTAAAGGAACTGGTCATCCTTTATGGAGACAGACAGGTAGAGGAGCAATAACCATTTTCTTGCCTACTCCTACAAGGAAGAGGCAAGATAGATTGTGAAAAGCCATAAACATCCAAGGATGTGTTCGTGATTATGATTGGGTAAAGGGAATGGCAGGAAGAAGGTGAGGTCAATGCCCATTAGAGGATAGGTCCAAGAAGAACCTTCCAAATTGGGAGTTAAAAGATTTAACACTTCCTGTGAACGTCAGCAACCCAAAAACCAGGGCAACCCGGGAAAAATGGCGTAACGTCTGCCTTGACCAGCCTCTATTTCCAAGTTCTACCTTTGCTTGTGTCTTCTCCTTGGAAGTTCTACCTTTGCTTGTGTCTTCTCCTTGGAAAGGAATGGCAAGGGAAAATCAGTGACTTGAAAAACCTAGTTAGTAACATGATTATGTTTCTTTTTATTCATTTTTTAACATTTCTGCTGTTTTTTGTTATTTACTTCATTTGTACCTCACCTTTCTCCCCAATGAGAACCCAAGGTGACTTACAGCCATGTTTGGAAAAAGGAGTCTGAAGTTGGGGGCAGAAGACGAAGAAGCAGTCTTGGTTTTTATACCCCGCTTTCTCTGCCTTTAAGGAGTCTCAAAGCAGCATACAATCACCTTCCCTTCCCCCTCACACCACAGGAACCTTGTGAGGTAGGTGGGGCTGAGAGAGTTCTGAGAGAACTATGACTAGACCAAGGCCACCCTGCTGGCTTCATGTGGAGGAGTGGGGAAACAAACCTGGTTCTCCAGATTAGAGTCCACCACACAAAGCTGGCTCTCAGGGAAGCCTTTGGGTGCTGTTATAGCATTAGTAGCACTAACAGAAGGAGCCCCATGGCGCAGAGTGTTAAGCTGCAGTACTGCAGTCAAAAGCTCTGCTCACGACCTGAGTTCGATCCCAACGGAAGTCGGTTTCAGGTAGCCGGCACAAGGTTGACTCAGCCTTCCATCCTTCCGAGGTTGGTGAAATGAGTACCCAGCTTGCTGGGGGTAAAGGGAAGATGACTGGGGAAGGCACTGGCAAACCACCCCGCAAACAAAGTCTGCCTTGGAAACGTCAGGATGTGACGTCACCCCATGGGTTAGGAATGACCCGGTGCTTGCACAGGGGACCTTTACCTTTACCTAGCACTAACAGAGCTGCAGCTCAATAGGCTTGAACTTAAAATGGGAGGATGTATGTGATTTTCAGTTTACTTTGAAAGCCTTTTTACTCCAGATTGTACTGGGAAGGAGAAGTTGCCCATTACTACTTAATCCCTCTATGAGGATAACTATCCAGTTTCACTTTTCATCCCAGTGATGAAAAGAGGGGGAACCTATCAAAAACAGAAAACAAAAGCTAAACCTGGGGCGAATTCAAATTAAGCCTGCAATCCCACAGATATAGCTGTTAAGTGATAAATTGCATTTAACTCAGTGGCACCTACATCTGAGTCAGTCTGGCCGTGAACAGACAGTCTAATAAAATGGTATTGTTATTCTGCTACAGCACAGCAGCCGAGTTAGACTTCTGAGAGTAGTCCGATATGGATTTGTTTGGAATCATGATCCACATACACAATCTATCATTCCTGCTATGTTTCAGTGAAGAAATAATCAATCTCCCAAGCTTACTTGGGACAGTTGGGAGTTGGGGTTTTCATTCCAGATACTGGCCCATTGAGAAGCAGACACACACACACACACACACAGCACTATTACCCTCACCTGAGGTACATTTTTCACCTGGAACCAAGCGGTGCATGGCTACACATTTGGAACCGTGTCAAATGCCATCTTGGCCTCCTTAACCATTGCATAGAATTACCAAGCTGTTCAGCCAGAATGAGAAATTCTGTGTGGTTGGATTAGAACTAAAATGAAGTCACTTGTCTAAGATGAATTCTGTGAACTGAAATAAATACGCAAATTACTTTGTGTAATGTATTCACTTCTGCAAAGTGTAGCTCCCTGTGCAAAGCACTGATGTTCTACTCCCTCACTAATAGAAGAGTCTATCATTTGATCATTTTTCAGGCATTGCCCCACATCTATCTATTTATTGGCAGCCCTATGGTCTAGAAATAAAAGTAAACTGATATTTTCAGAATATGACATCAAATGCTCAGATTTAAGGGTGCCACTGCAATACTTGGGAATACTCACCCCTGTCTACATACCATCCTATAAACATTTGATCCATCTCCGAGCTATGTACACCAGCACAAATCTACATGCCTGAAATGAAGCAATAACCTTTTAACTTAGTATTTGAATTCACAGTTGGCATGGTCCTATGGTCTTACCTCACAAAGGATGACTGTACAGTCATAATAACATAGGAACATAAACAGCCATGCTGGATCAGACCAAGGCCCATCAAGTCTAGCAGTCTGTTCACACAGTAGCCAACCAGGTGCCTCTATGAAACCCACAAACAAGATGACTGCAGCAGCATCCTGCCTGTGTTCCACAGCACCTAATATCATAAGCATGCTCCTCTGATACTGGAGAGAATAGGTGTGCATCATGACTAGTATCCATTTTGACTAGTATCCATGGATAGCCCTACCCTCCAAATGTCCACTCCACTCTGAAAGCCTTCCAAGTTGGTGGCCAACACCACATCCTGGGGCAAGGAGTGCCACAATTTAACTATTGGAGTCAAAATGGGAGCTACTACATACCCCCTCTCAGATACAGTGTAGCCAAGAGTGAAATAATAAAGAAGCACGAAAATTTATCAAGAAGTCAAAACACAGACTCTTGCAAATCCCAACTGAAAAGTATCTTTTCCTTCATGAGCTGCGAAATCAGTGAAAATGCCACCCTAATTCAATTCCTCATCACAGCAATAGACTATCTGCAAGTCTTACAAAGGAGTATCCTGCTGGAATACATCCATCTTCAGCCAGTGTGAGGAATAAGACTTTATTCTATTAGCAACAGACATTATACATGATTACATTTTATTACAGTGACATTAACTACCTTTTTATTTGCCTTCTGGTAGGAATAGCGACAGATCTTTTTCCTCTGTGGTGCCAGTAGAAATACTTGGAAGATTAAACTGTTGAAACCGGCCCAGTAACCTACTAATAAAATTATTCATGTGTGTCATCAAAAAATCTAATCACCTGGAATTTTTATTAAATGCCAAAATCCAGTCACTGAACAGAAGTATGTTTAACATTAACCTTATTTAGTGTGTAGATAGAGCTGATAACCTGTCAACAACCCGCACACATTTGACAGTGGTCTCAGCTGTGGAGAAAACCCTTCATTGACTGCTATAGCTCTAGGTTTGCAATAATATTATAGTCTCCTGAGCTACCATGTGATGAAAGTATCAGATGACATGGGTCTTTTGTGATAACTGCAAACAGCCTGGGCCACGATCCAAAATTGCCTCTGCTGTATATATCTTTTAAAACTCATTTTCAAAACCCATACTTCAACACAGTCCTCTCTCTGAAGTCTCCGGCCAAGTTTTGAACAGATCATAAACCTGAATTTTGGAATTAAGTAGGACAGTCGTTTTTTTTTGGGGGGGGGGGAGAAAGTGTGTGTGTGTGTTAATTCTGTGTTAAATTTTCACCTGTGAATTTTCACCCTGACAGAATGTTTTTTAGCCTTTAAGGTGCTACTGGACTCTTGCTCTCTTCTAATACTAATAGCTGGTGAATGAATTTGTCCTTGAAATAATAACTTGGAGTATTTACCACCTGATGCAGAGCCATTATTCCATGCATTTTCTCAGTCCTAACTTCAGGTCATTGGTTGCTACAGCTGTGGGTGAGGAAACCCACAACATGACAACACTGTATCACCAGTTAAGTAGTTTAAGGAGTAGCTGCAGAACCCACTACTTGGCTGTCATTTTCAGAGGCATCTCCATGACTTGTGTCACGTAAACTGTCTCTTAACAGAATGACAGTGGAATCCATCCATTGATGCTCCTTGTATGAAACACTTGAGAAAACCAAAATATTATTTGAAAGAATTGCATTTATGGGGCAATCGCAAGCAAAGGCTTTTTTGTTCCTTCGTTTGTTTGTTGCCATCAAGTTGCAGTTGATTTACGGTGACCCCATTACATTTTCAAGGTGAGAGATGTTCAGCGGTGATTTGCCATTGCCTGCCTCTATGTAGCGACCGTGGACTTCCTTGGTAGTCTCCCATCCAAATACTAACCAGGGTCAATGCTGCTTAGCTTCTGAGATTCGATGTGATTGGGCTAGCCTTGGCTAGTTATACCCTTGTAAATCTGCTGAAAGTTTAGAAGGGCATAACACATTTAAATTGTGTTGTTAATCCAGCATCCTGCTTTCCATAGTGCCAGTCAAAGGCTGCTGGGAAGCCCACCAGCAGACCATGAAGACAACAGCCCTCCCACTGTTTACCTCTCCCAGCAATTAGTATATTGCTTCTGAACATGGAGGTTCTATCTAGCTATCATAGCTTATTCTTTAACCATTTGTATAACATTTGAATACATCTAATGTCAGTGACTACATCCTGGTACCAGTAAATTCCATTAATTAATCCTTTCTAAATAAACTGATGAGAGCAGATTTCTATAAATTGTATCCATATTTCTAAAAAAAATTAATATCCAGCGGATATTCCCTTCTTTCCTATTTCCATTTTTCCCTTTCACAGTCTGATGCTTTATCATTAATATTTGGCACTCCTGGTTACCTGTGTTGATTGCTTTTTGTCTCCTCGTTATTGGGAATTTTAATTTCCAGCTTTATTTGTGGTTTTTAATTTAGTCCTCCATTGTCTGTTCTGTGCTTGGCAATTCATGCATATACATGAATTATGCTTCTGATTTTATCTCCTTGCCACATTCAGCTTTCTTTGGTATTTTTGGAAGAATCAGCCAGCCTGCATTGTCCATTTCCAGCAAACTTGTTTTTTTTCACATAGCCCTCAGTTGCTCCTCATTTAATTGCAATGAATATGAGTTCCAAAAGGCTGTTTTATAATCATGAATGCGCAAGCAAGCAATTATGCATATTCTTCACGAAGAGCAAATTGTAAACTCTATGGCTAGCAATCCCTCAGAAGCTCATCTGGAGTCCCACAAAGGGGGAAAAAACCTGCAATGGTGGGTCAAATCCTGCCCCCATGGCAGCTTGTTCACTCTACCAATACAAATCTTCCCTGCAATGTGAAACCACACTGGACTGGGAGGCTGCATTGAACAATAGAGTCCTTATTTAGGTGGTCCCAGCCTGATGTTAACACCTTAAGAGTTCTGAAAGTGATATAGGTTGCATTGTCATCCAAGGAGGTTCTCAGAAGGTAAAATGAAAACCACTAGTTTACACATTTCCCAGGGCAAAACTAGACAATACATTTGACGTGAGTTGGGCTGGGAAAACCCTGACCTGACGTCAAATGGGCCAGTGAGAAATTAAGCTTCCCAAGTATCCTGGGTCCTTATTCAGCTAAGGAGCATGGCACAGGGATGAAGAGGGGCTTCAGCCTTCACTCCTGCACTGGTTTCCCAAGCTAAATGGGCAACGAGGGCCCAGTTTGCCCCACTGGGGGGCTGCACGGGTACTGGCTGCAGCATGTGGAGCCACACAGTGAGGAAAACAGGCGCCTACTGACCATTTCACCTTGGGAAAATGGCTTGGGAGGGAAGGCTGAAGCCCCACCTCCCACAGTGGCATCCTGCTGAGTTGAATCAGGCCCCAGTGATTTGAGAATGTTAGTTCCCCAAAAGCACGTATGACTGTAAGCCCCAACCCGACTCGTGTCAAACATATTGTCTAGTTTGGCCCAGGTAAAAGAAATCCAGAGCAATTTTTTCCAGCAACGCGGATTCCAAAACTGAATATGTAGACACAGCAGAGATTAATTTGTTTCTTATGTTTGTATGCAAGTCCATTTTATTTTCATAAGAACATTGTGAGGCTAGTTACATTAAGTGACCGTGGCTTGCCCAAGCCATTCAGAGATGCATGTAGTTGAAGAAGGGTTAGAACCCGGATTGCTCCCATCCTAGCCCAAGGGCTCAACTACACATTATGTCTTCTCCCATAATTATTTTTTAAAAAATATTATGAACTGCTATCAGATGGAGGGAAGCACCAAAAAGTGAAAAGCATCCTGCCAGCGTGGTGTAGTGGTTAAGAGCGGTGGTTTGGAGTGGTGGAATCTGATCTGGAGAACCGGGTTTGATTCCCCACTTCTCCACATGAGTGGCGGAGGCTAATCTGGTGAACTGGATTTGTTTCCCCACTCCTACACATGAAGCTAGTTGGGTGACCTTGGGCCAGTCATACTCTCTCAGCCCCACCTACCTCACAGGGTGTCTGTTGTGGGGAGGGGAAGGGAAGCTGATTGTAAGCCGGTTTGAATCTTCCTTAAGTGGTGGGAAAAGTCGGCATATAAAAACCAACTCTTCTTCTTCTTCTCCCCCCCCCCCTTCATTTCAACTCTGCTCTAATTATAATCTTTTGTCTCTGTCTTACATACTGAAGTTTTATACTGAATCTCCCTCTGGCCTATTAAAAAGAAAAGATACACTTAAATCTCAAACTGTTTGCTATTAAGCAGTGTAAAGCAAGTTCCTGGAATGGTTCCTACTGACCAGAATTTCCTGCCGGATCACTGAGAATAAACAATGATTGAGGTAGGTGACCACACAGAAGCCTGCTTAACCTTTTGTCTTTATGGCCAGAATTTTAAGTGCAGCATCTCCTTCGTGTTCTCCAAAGTCATGCATTCTTGGCTATTTCCTGTTGGTGGGATTAGGCACAAACATCCCACAGTGGTGTCAAGATAAGTCTCATTACTCATTCTTGCCATTTCCAAAAGACTGCAGCCTGGAGAAGAGTTAGATTTTCAAGAGTCTACCACATCCCATATGCTAGGCCACATCTTACTGGCTTCTTACACAGCAATCTGTTGGTAGCATTGAAATACCTATATGTAAGGCCTGTTTGGGCTTCCAGATAGTAGCATCTCTTACCCAATCTGATACTGATGGTAATCAGAGCCAACCCATTGACTATGCAACCCTAGGCAGCTTTCATGGCAAGAATGGGGCCTCGGGGCCTTATTGGTTGGGGCACCAACAGGGAGACTCATCCATCCCCCTCAATCATTGTTTTCCACCAGCAGATGGACTGTGGCTTTCCCTTACTGACCCTCCTTCTAGTTTGTTTTTAATTGCTGGAGATATGTGTGTGTGTGTGTGTGTGTGTTATATGCTGTCAAATTGCTTCCAATTTACGGTGATCCTACAAATTAATGATCTCCAAAATGATCTCTCGTTAACAGCCTTGCTCAGGTCTTGCAAATTGAGGGCCATAACTTCCTTTATTGAGTCAATCCCTCTCATATTGGGTCTTGTTCTTTACCTACTGCCTTCCACTTTTCCTATAATTATTGTCTTTTCCATTGAGTCTTGTCTTTTCATGATATGACCAAAGCATGATAGCATCAGTTTAGTCATTTCAGCTTATAGGGACAGTTCAGGCTTGATTTATATGTTTTTAAAGTTGGTGTTTAATGTCTTTGATTGTTGCCATCTTGAGGGACCTAACTGGGCAGAAATACACGATACAAGTGTTTTGAATAAAAGAAATATGCTGAGTCAGAACACTGGTCTACCAAGGTCAGTACTGTCTACTCCGATTGGCAGCTGCTCTCCAGGGTCCTGGTAGAGGTCTTTCACATCGCTTATTACCTGATCTTATCAACTGGAAATGCCAGCGACTGACCCTGCAACCTTCTGCAAACAAAGCAGATGCTCTACTAACTGTGCCATGGCCTCATGCAGGGTGACCAAAATTCTTACACCTTTATGGTCAAGAGCTGCAAGACACATGACTTTCATAGCTACAAATTCTCCTCCATATCAAGCCACTGCTGATGCTTCTTTCATGCCTCCTTCACATTCCTTTGATTTTTTTTTTTACTGCTCCATGATCATAACTTCCTTTGTCCTAGTATCCTGGTCCTAGAGTGGTGGTATATCCCCACATGCCTCACACAGCTTATGGTTCCTTCTTTCCTTCCTCTCTCTCTGCTTCAGGAGGCTAATTCAGAGTGCGCCGTTGCAATGACTGTCATTTCCGGGGTCTCCTTGCTCTGGCATGAGAGTTTGTGGTAGAATACAGCAAGGTGGGGAAAGTGGGGGAGGCACTGATTCCTTGGGCAAGATCTTGTGCTATTTAACCAATAGTTAAATACTTTTGCATTTTATTTATTTAGTAGATGTTTGTCCCACCCTTCCTCTTAGTGTGCCTCCTCGGGGTGGCATAGTCGATTCCCTCCTGCCCCACTGTATCTTCACTATTCTGTGAGGCAGTTGAGGCTGAGGGAGAGTGACAGGCCCAGCGCCACCCACAGCAAGCGGAGGATTGAACCAGGGTCTCTCCAGCTCTATTCTGACAACCACTACACATTGGCATGCCAACAGCTCAACACAATAGCAAACTGGTTAGCTATTTGAAGACTTGTTTATCTTACGATTTATATCTGTTGCTTTTTCATGAGCTCCAGCAGTTTGCAAGAAAACAACTCAAAACCCATAATTAAATATAAAATGCTACAATCTTTGTCTGACCCAGCAACATTCTTCTCATGTACTAAACAACTGTCTGGGTCATCTCATCATAATGGTTCTTTTCTTTTCGAGGATCAGCTAAACCATTGCCCGTTTTTATACCAAAAGCACCCTGCCCACCTCCAAGTAAGTATTACTGACCCTTGCCAAATGAACCACAAAGCCCAATTCTTCCCACTTTAACGAGCTATGATAAACACACAAAGTCAGCATATGTATCATCACTTTCACAACCCCAGGTCCTGAGTACCCATCCTCATGGGGAACAAAACTGAGCTAATTCACCAAAGCAACTATAACCAAAAGCCTGAGGAGAACTAAGAACAAGAGCATGTTGGTAACCTACTCAGCACAAACTGAACCCACCCAAGATAACAAAGCAACAGGTCTGCTTCTGCAGATAAGTGTCCAGAACATCTCCTCTTCTGTGAGAAGTGGTGAAATTTTTCAGCAAGGTGAAAATTTTTGCAGATTTTACTGGGAGGTTTTCACAAACCTGTCATGTATCTCCTACTTACATGAAAGTGAACGAGATTCAGGTTTTCATCATCCTAGATTCCTTTCTATAAAGTATTGTAACATTGCAACTATGATCACAATTCCTTCCCTCAAGTTCATTTCTCTTGCCAACTTCAAAAGGGAACTTCAGTCAACCATTTAAAAACAGGAGATAGTCTAGAATCTTTATAGCATTACATAAATGCACCCATATGAATGAAAGCCCTACATGGAATATTTGTTTTTACTGAACTAAGAAGTGTTATTAACAAATAGTGCTGTTTCATTTGAAGTGGCTTTCGCGAGCGGTACATTTATACTGAAGCTAGCAGATGTAAGCAGGAAAGAATGACTGACCGTTTTTACACCACTGTTTCTTTCTGGATTTGCCTTCTGAATGTAAGGTAGCTCACAGGCACATTTAAATCGGCTATTGTGTTTATGATTGTAAATATGCCTTCATCCCAAAGACTTCCATAACTCATGACGGCTCATTGGGAGTGCCACTAGTTGTACAAAGTGGTGAAAATGTATGTAATGTATTTGGTCACTGCACATACTGGGGGACTTTGTCCCATTCTGCTCTAAATGTGGGTTAATATGGGCATTCATGGGCAAAGGAGTCTTTATGATGTGTCCCAGAGACCTGCCTGATGCCAAGATGCCTTTTATGCTCTCTCTTGAAAACTGATAATGGGTGGAAAAGCGACATCAAACTGTTTTAAATAAATAAAATCAATAAATAACACACACTGCCGTGGGGCAGGAAACTCCATACCTGACTGCAAACCACACATGAGACTCTTGAGCTCTGCACATGTGGGGCAGCCCACAATCAGGCTATTTATTTATATACTTACTTAATTTATACCCTGCCTATCTCCCCCAATGGGTTCTCCTCTTCTCAATTTATGGTTCTCTTCTCCTCAATTTTGTCTTCACAACAACCCTGAGGTTAGGCTGAGAGTATACAACTGGCCCAAGTTTCAACCAGTAAGCTTCTGTGGCATACTGGGGGACTGGAATGTGGGCCTCCCAGATCCTAGTCCAGCACTTTAACCACTAAACGACACTGTTGGTGTTGGTGACACGTTGACATGAGAAGCCCCATCATTTCCTTTTCTTTTTGCTTCCTGTATTTCTCAGAAGCTAAGTTCACAAATGTTCCCATTTCGTCACCTAGCTTCAGTTCCTGCCCTGCAATATGGAAATAATGATTCCCTCACCACTGCCCACACAAAACAAGTTTGTTTTGAGGGATGGACATAAAAAAGGAATTTTGTAGAGTTAAACAGGACTATAACAGATATTGAAAAGACAAACTGGAAAGGATCCACGATTCAACGCGAAAACCAATTAAACCACGACAGCCGGCATTTACACAGAGAGTCGAAATCTCTGTACGTGTAGTCCTCGGTCTGTAAGGTAGGGCATTATTGTTACTGGCATATTACATTAGGGGTAGATGCCAAGATACAGTGACTCATTCACTGTGATTTAAACTTTGGGGCTTCCTGATTCAGGCTCGGATCCTGAAGTGCCATTCTGTTGGTGCAGCAGGAGCTCTTCCAATGGAACGGCTTTCCCATCTGCAGAGGAAGGGAGGGAGATTCTGCCAATTTCCCCCTCCTGCTGAAGACTTCCTATTTGCCCCACCCCCTCCGCACATACTGTTCCTTCAGATCCAGTGACCCACAGGAACACAATTCTGGGTGACATGGAAGGCTGTTATGACTGACAGGGGCATGGCAAGGATGCTGTCTTCCTCTACTGTGACTCTGTTTGCGTTGCGTAGAATCCAAGCTACTGTGTAGGCTATCATTCTTCTAATGTCCAAGTAAATTATTTTATAAAAGAAAGCAGCAGGAACAGAAACCAGTGGTATAGCCCCCAAAAGAAGCTCACTGATAGGAAAATGACTGACATTTAGAGACAAAGAGAGCTGACATTTCCACACCTATTTTGTCAATCTTTTAAAGGGCTCGTATAGATCAAGTAGTTAATCCATCACTGAACACATCGTCTTGCAAATGGGCTGTGGTCAATATCACCGCACCATGTCTGGAGAAGCATGACGTGAAGGATGCAGAATTTGATTTAAGGGAGCAGCAGGTTTGTGGCAACACAGAGTTTAATCTGTTTTACCAAAAGGGCAGTACACACATGAAAAAGGTAAAGGGGGGGGGGGAACATGTTAAAGTTCTGAGTGCAACATCTGCTCTCAAAGGTCAAGTATCTGATGAGATCACCAAGCGGAAGAGAAAGAGCTGGAACAAGCTACAAGAAAGCATCCTGTGATTTAAAAAGAAAAGATTAAACACTAATTGAAGGGCGTAAAATGCGCATACCCGAGATCTATTCAGGGTAAAATGTTGGACTTGGAAACAGTCTTATTAACAAAGAAAATAACCCAATAATATCATACTACAGTAAAATATGAAGATGATGCATAGAATACTAGAGTTGGAATAGACTTGACAGTTAATTTCAGATCCTAATCAGACATTCTAACCACTACACCACACTGACTCTCACCACACTGACTCTTCCTAGGACTTTCTCTCTAGACCAGAGCTGGAGCTGGCCCCTTGAGAGCTGTTATCCAGCCCACAACCCAGCCAAGGCAGCCACCCTCCCCACTCTTGATCTGGGCCAGAGATGCATGGCCCAGCTGAACCAAGTGACATTTACGTCATATCCAGCCCTTGTAACAATTGAGTTTGACGCCCCTGCTCTAGACCGTCCTCTGAACCCAGTCCAATTTGTCTACACCTTTTAAAAAGTGCAGCACACTGAAATGAATCCATCATATTGGATGTATATCTGTCAAAGGCTAGGACCTGTGGCTCAGTGGTAGAGCATCTGCTTTGCAAGCAGAAGCTTCCAAATTCAATACCTGGCGTCTCCGATTAATGAGAAAAACCTTCACCTGAGACCATGGAGAGCTGCTGCCAATCTGAGTAGACAATGCTGACCTTAATGAACCAACGGTCTGGTTCAGTAAAAGGCAGCTCCATGTATGTATCATGTATGTGTTCATGTAGAAATATCACAAGGGTATTCTATAAGGTCTACAGTGCAATCCACTAAGAGTGTGAAAATACAGCCCCAAATAATGAAATGTAAAAGGCCTACAAAGTACATCAAATTCAACAAGTTTTTATAAATCCATGGGACAACAGAATTCACTTCAGTAAATTATATTTCATAACTGAAGTACAAAGGAATGCCATTCAATCCTAGGATCAGCCTAGGGGGTTATCAGGTAAAGCTACATGACATTTATATACATTTTCTAAAGAGCTGAGTCCTTAACCTTAACATTTAACTTTAAGTCAAACAATTCGTGCATGGTGTCCTAGCCAAATAATAATCTCTCTGCCTCAATTCCCTATCTGTAAAATGGGAATAACAGTGAATTTTATTGTTGCATCATTAATATGATAATTGTAAGTCACTTTCCCCACAATAACAGACTGACCGAACAATATGCACAGACATTCTGCCATCTGTCACTTCAATGGCAGAAGACAAACAGGAATCATAGTTTCCATTCATCCAGACTTCAGCACTGGATGTTATCTGGATAAGCACAAGATACACCCTGGATGAGCAAACAGCCACACCATATGCACACACCTCTTAAACCCTTCCGTAGATACAGAAAGTGAAAACCACTTGTATGAATCTGTTCCTTCCTTCTACTCTTTACTGGATCGATACATCCATCTCAAATTCAGGTTTCCAGGGATGGATTAAACATCGCATCCATTTCAAATCCCATCCAACCAAATGTTAGCATCGTGCTATATATAAACATGGACCAACTGAACTATGGGGATTATGAAATAGCTGGAATTGTTTCAGCTCTTCCTTTTAGCCATGGATCTCCCTGTAAAATAAGCAGGCTGGGTACAATACAAGAATTCATCTGGCAGGTGGGTGGGCAGAAGCGGCGAGGATTAAGCTTCAAGTCTGGGATAAATTTAAAAGCAATCTCTCATTTTGCAGCTTGTTGCCTTAATGTTACCTACTTGTGGCAAGCGACTGCCGAGCACTGATGGTGGGAGATTAACTACCACTCATGCTGTGCTTTTAGGATGCAGCTGAAAGCACTGACCGGTCCCCACCTCCGTCTCTTCCGAGCCTTTGGAAAGTGAAGCAAACCAATTTAGATCCAATTGGACAGGCTCAGTTTCCCATTTCAGAGTCACCTCTAATGCTCCACTTTGGGCTGGAATAAATACCAGCATACAAAAACTATGCACAGCTGTGACAGATGTGCACGAATACAAATCACTGTTTCCCCCTTTAGAATTCATGAAATGGAGAGTTGGATCCCTTTGCAAGAGACCATCCCCAGGTATTTTAAATGGGAAAGCTACAGTGGAGGGGGGAAGGGGGAGATGGAAACCAGCCATTTGCAATTGGTAACAATTTTCACACTGCATTAAAATCCTGAACTCTCTACTTGCTTAACTCTAAATCTACCAATGTCAGTACAGATACTTCTTAGTCAGATAATCATCTGAAGTGTTTTTTTAGCGTAAAGTGTACATATTATGTTGTTAAGTGTACATCAGTGAGCAGCTAACCATAACATCAGATGAACACACGTTTTGGCGACGTGTGTTACTCAGGTACCCTTACCTGAGATTCAGGACTGGCTGCAGCTCCCTGTTGTCCTCACTGTGGCAAACCTGGGCTTGTCCCCACGTAATGTACAGAAAGACCCTGCCGAAGCACTTAACCACACCCATGTTGTACTTTTCCCCCTTTCATTTTCCTGATGCAGCTTTCCTTTGCAATTAATTATATTTGGCCCCTTATTATGAATGTGGCTTCCTGCAAATGTTGGAAGATTTTGAAGACAGTGCCTGGAGAGGGTAGGGTTTGGGGAGGATGTGATGTCATTTCTAGGAATTTCCCTTAATCTCTGTGGTAAAGAAAATAGAGACATGGATCCTCCAGTGAGCTTCATGGCTGAATAGAATCCAGGTATCCCCAGTCCTAAACCAGAACTCTATCCACAACGCCTTACAGATCATTCCAGGACAGGATATTGGAGGTTCTATTGTACTTAAATTTGTACAGATTTGCCATTTATATGCTGAATAATTCCACTGCAACTATAACGGGTGTAGAATACAGATTTTTTTTTAAACGATGTGCCCTATACTCATAGAACGTAATTCTCTGAACATCGAAATTACAAAACTGCAATTTACAATAGCTCAGCAGTATATATATACCTAATAATACACTAGCACATCTCTGGGCATTCTCTAATCTGTTAATATGCACCCAGGCTCTCGAAAGAACAGTAATTGCTAGTTGTCTTACAAGCAATCATCTCATCAAAAGAGGGGGTCACATTTTATATTTTTAAAAAAATGCCCAGGAAGTTGATTGCCGAACACCACCTGCTGCAAATCTAGTTCAATCTCTATAATACAAAGGAACAAGACAGAAAATTACTACTTCGCATGATCAGAACTGTCTTGACATTTGGTGGAGAGACATAACTATAAAGCTTATTTATAACACCAGCTGCCACAATGAACACTTTTCTCTTGTGCTTTTTAAAAAAGAGAAAGCGAGTGAATTATTATATTAATCACTTTCTGCCCTTGCTCCTAATGGACAAGCCGCTCATCACTGCTAGTTTGGTTAAAAAGTGGTTTAGGAGAGGCACTTTACGACACACTCCTCAAATTTAAGGGTTTAGCGTGGCAATCATTACTTAACGGGAGCAGCCACCGAAGGAAGCAACAAAACGGCTATTATACTCCCGAGATGTGAAAGGCTGACAGTGTGACAATTTTTGAAGGGTTTAAAATGGGAAGCTGTTTTTTTTGGGGGGGGGGGAATAGCAATGGCTATCTAGCCATTTTTATAACAAGAATGAATAGAAAAGGATTTTGTATCAAACTTATTACAGATAACTCCCCCCAATTTTTTAAAAATTATTTCCTCCTACCTTCTAACTCTCTCTCTCTCTCTCTCTCTCTCTCTCTCTCTCTCTCTCTCTCTCTCTTTTTAAAAAGTATATAGACAGAGATGCTGTAGCAAAGAGGACCCCTGGTTCAAATCTCACCAAGCTATTCTCTGTAAGCCTCAGCACCTCAGTTGAAGAACTGGGATAATAATGTTCATCTACCTTATAAGGTTGTGGTAAGAATGGCTGAGATTGTGTTTCTGAAGTGATTTGGACACTATGAAGAGCTATATTTTTACTTCATAGAATCACAGAGTTGGAAGGGACCACCAGGGTCATCTAGTCCAACCCCCTGCACAATGCAGGAAATTCACAGTTACCTCCCCCACCCCGTGACACCTACTCCATGCCCAGAATATGGCACTTATTTACTTACTTCATTTATTCCCTGCCTTTCTGCCCAGTGGGGACCCAAAGAGTCTTACATCATGCTCCTTTCCAACCCTGTGAGGTAGGCTAGGCATATGTGACTGGCCCAAGATCACCCAGCAAGCTTCCATGGCAGAGTAGGGGACTCGAACCTGGGTCTTCCAGATCCTAATATGACACTCTAATCTCTATACCACACTGGCTCTCAATGTTGTTATTAAAGTAAATTAACACACTTGCTTCTACTCTTCTAAGAAGCTCAAGGTGGTACACTAGGTTTGATTTTCTCCCATTTCACCTTTATGACAGCTCTGTGTGGCTGGGCAGGCTGGTCTCTCACTGAGTTTCATGATTAAATGAAAATACTGAACGCAAAAAAATCCCATTCCAATTTGATTTAATATCTTTCCAACATTTTAAATATGTTATCTCCAGGAAGACTAGTTTCCAGAGTGCACTGAATTCCTCTCTCTAATATTTAGGGACTGCAAACCTTAGGATTTCTGGCAACATCAAGTATGATCTGCTGAGGACAATCTAGTTCCACTTGTCTTAAGTGGACAGCCGCCTGTTCTGCACTAACTCACTATATGTTTTCAGACTTGTGCTGGAGTTCTGAAGTTCCTCTCCCTCATGTCCCACTGCCCACCAGATCTTGCAGAACAGGTCTACATTTCTCACCCAGTCTTTACCTTTGGGAAATCACTGCCTTTTGAGGTTAACTTCTAACCATTTTCAGCATCAGCACACATGCGATGACTCCCCTTCTTTCACCTTCTCCATAGCTACCTAGCCAAGTAGTAAATTTTGATGCATATATTTCAAGATGAACCTGTTCTATACAGGGATGCTCTGTCCCCTGCTGGTTCAGCTCACAGTTTGCTCACCAGCTGTGATCAGCACAGTGGAAGTTTAAAAAAATGTTTGCCGCTGTTCAGTGTGAACGCGTTCAACTGTGTGAAAAGCAAACTGTTTATGCACAACCTGCAGGCCTCCGCCACCGGCCATCTCTCTGACTGCAGTTCAACACATTCTTAAAGTAAAAAAAAAAAATCTCAGTATTTCCTTAATGAATTACAGGTGTTCCGCATCTCTATGTCCCTTATGGCTAGGGTTGCCAACCTCTAGGTACTAGCTGGAGATCTCCTGCTATTACAACTGATCTCCAGCAGATAGATATCAGTTCACCTGGAGAAAAATAACCGCTTTGGCCATTGGACTCTATGGCATTGAAGTCCCTCCCCTCTCCAAATCCTGCCCTTCTCAGGCTCTGCCCCCAAAATCTCCAGTTCTAGTATTATGGATCAAGAAATCTGTTGCCCTGAGTATACGCTTACCACTTTTGTCTCGCAGGCAGGTTGCTAGCTATACATGTGACATGCTGTACAATACACTGGATAGCCTCCTCCCCCCTGCTGGCTTTCTACTTTCAGGACTAATTTTATGGCTGATTTTATATTTCAATGCGGCAAGATTTGATGTCTTTCCCTCCTCGCTACTATACGGTAGATTCCATCACACTCCCCGCTCCATGAGACTGTCCCTGCTCAAGTGTCTCCATAGAGACAGTTTCTCATGTATTTCATTGTGTTTGGCATGCCTCTGAAAGAAAGTGGTTAATTGAACCTTTTTTACAGCGATTTAACCTAACCAGAAGCCCCATACATCAATCTGAGGTTTAATTATTAAGATATTTCTTGGAGGACAAAAATGTGGAGGTCTCACGTGCAGTAGCAAAATTTTTGTTTATCGTACTTACCAAACGTAAGGCAATCACAAATAATCTAGGTCCCCCATCGACTGATAGTCACTGAGACCTTTGATGTACAAACTCTATGTATGGACTCTAACTGTCATATAGAATGATGGTTATAAATGTTCAGGATGCTTGTTGTGGATTTTATATATTCCTTTTAATCTTAAATGTCTCTGTATTTGTATATAACCTGTCTGGTCGTTGACCGTTTTAATAAACTGACTGGCTATATTTCAATGCAATTTAATCTAACGCTAAAGCATTAATTTGAGCTGTAGTTATTTTTTCCGGAGAAGGCCTATCATTCCCCAGGCAATCTCATGACTCTTGCCCTGCCTTACGTCAAAAATCCTGCTTTGATTGGCTCGGCTTTTATGTAAATGAACAGCTTGATCCCAATAAGTCTGAATGTCAGCCATGTTCTCACCATCCATCCCTAGTTCTATAATACATACAATAAGCACCAGTGGCTAGAAAAGAGCCTTCTGCAATGCGCAGGGCCTGTGTATATGTGCTATGTGTGTGTCTGCATGTGGAGCATCTCCATGGCAGACTACTGTTTGCTATCTTGCTTCTCAGAGTGAACACAAACCACAGTTTGCCGCTTTGGATGCAACAGCAAAGTATGGCTTGCCGTAAACATGGAAGTAACTAATTTGATTGAGGCACCTGGAGAATAGGTAACCCAAGGATCTCACATAGTGTCAAACTGTGATTTGGCTTTATGGCTGATCCATGCCAATGTGGGGCCTGGGGACTCCTAAAGGGCCTGATGAGAATGTAGGCATTGGCAATGTGGTCGACATACCAACTGGGTGCAGAGGCATTACTATGTATGGGTGTGAAAGTTGAATGATGACAGGAAGAAAGTTGATTCCTTTGAAATGTGGTGTTGGAGGAGAGCTTTATGGGTACTGTGGACTGCCAAAAAGACAAACCAGTGGGTTCTAGATCAAATCAAACCTGAACTCTCCCTAGAAGCAAAAATGACTAAACTGAGACTATCATACTTTGGTCACATTATGAGAAGACAAGAGTCACTGGAAAAGACAATAACGTTAAGAAAAGTTGAAGGCAGCAGGAAAAGAGGAAGACCCAACATGAGATGGATTGATTCTATAAGGGAAGCCACGGCCCTCAGTTTGCAAGACCTGAGCAAGGCTGTTAATGATAGAACGCTTTGGAGGACACTGATTCATAGGGTCGCCATGAGTCGGAAACAACTTGACAGCACTTAACATGCACAAATTAATTGGAATTAATGGGAATGGGATTCATGCCCAAGGATTTTGGGAAACTTTATTACAAGAATGAATATAGAAGGATCTCTATAATAACTTTAATATATCCTTATCCCTAGCAGCCATGGGATGGCCCCATGCAGATTTTTAAAATTCACACAAGGGAGCCAGCCATTACTACAATTTAGGGTTCTTCCAATGTGGGAAAACAGATAGCAGAAACATTTTATTTCTTAAGATATATATGTCCCCCCCAAAAAAAAATTGTTAAAAACGATGAACAGACATTGGGGATAACAACTGAGTGCAGATGGTATTTTGGGTTACACTAGCAACCCAAAATACTACCCCACATTAGGTAGTGGTACCAGCAACAAGAACCATGAGGTGAAAGAGGCGAAGGAGGTAGGAAATGGAGGCAGAGTAGAGGTGAAAACAGAGCTAATGAGAGGAGTGGACAGGGAAAAGGATTGCCAGATGCAGGCTGGGAAACTCCTGGAGATTTGGGGATGAAGCCTGGGGAGGACAGGGACCTCGAAGGGGTAAAATGGTATACAGTCCACCCTCCAAAGCATCCATTTTCTCCAGGGGGGCTGATCTCGTCTGGAGATGAGCTGTAATTCCAGGGGATCCCCAGGTCCCACCTGGAGGCTGGCATCCCTAGTGAGCTTGGGGGAGGATTTCTTCTTCCATACAAGTCCTTGTGGATCCCCACTTATCTTCTTTTTGTAAACTGCTCAGAGCTATTGGGCTCTCATCTTCCTGCTCTGCTTCATACCACAAAACCAAAGCAACAGACAGGTAGATGAACTTCTATTAGAATGCCATTCTACTATGGGTCTATTTGTATTATACTGAGACCAAACAATCTTTTCTAAGTTATTTTGGTGACTTTGTGTGAGAGCAATGCCCTGTAGGGAAAATGAGAGGATGGAGAGGTAGGAAAAGACTTTCTTTAAAGATGAAAATGAGCAACATCATTTGCTGGATGCAGCTATATAATTCATGAACTGAGCAGGAAAAATCTCATTAGGACTTTTCCCACCCAGCCTAACCCTTCCAAATCTCCTCAGGTTGAGACAGAGCCCTGCCGTGATAATGCGTTGCCAGTGGTTACAAATGCGTCACAAAACCCCTTGAAAGGGGCAAGATTCATAGAGTTAAAGAAAATACACAAGGGAGAAGGGATAAAGAGGGGGGAAACTAATGCCTATCTAGAAAACATGATTATAAAATTATAAATATTGCTTACAAGATGCAGAAATAATTGTTGTCTTGATAAATTATTTTGTTCTTGAAGGCCTGCATGTTTAGTTTCAAATCATGCCCAAGTCCCTTATTTCACAAGGTAGATTTATGAATCAGCATGAGTCGCTCACTTACAAAAATAAGATGCTGGTGAGTGTATTTTTATAAAAAGAACAAATTGTTGGTGGAGTTGGGATGTGGTTAGAGCACAGCGAGAATGAATCTTGCTTCTTTCTTACATCCACTGTCTGTCTTGACCCACACAACCCTGGATATGGCGCTATTGAAATCATTCATCTCCAGCCACTACAGACCCAGTTCTACATATGTCACCTATGAGATGCTCGGGATGAACAGAATCTGGAGTTTCATTCAGCATGGTAGGGGGACCTTGCACTTTTCATTGCTTCAAAGGAAGAAAATTAAAGCAAGTGGTATCTTGACCTGGTGCTAGAATTATGAGAGAAGCTGCATCCACTAGAATTCTAATTTTAAAAAAATAATATCCCTGTTAATTGTGCAGAAGTCTTCTGCAATACTGGATCAGATAATCTAAATACCAAGGGGGTACATGGTATTTATGAGACCTGTGGACATCTCTACAGAGCAGATATAGCTTATTTATTGCCATTGTTTATCGTGGCTAATGGGGAACTGACCCCCCACCTAGACTGTTTTTGGTTGGGGAAAAGTGTAGGTGGGATGCTTAAGGCCCCTCTTCCTGCATGCCATGATCCTGATCCAATTTGGCACCCACACACCTGGCAAAGGAGGATGGAACCCACAGTATACATCTCATAGCCAGAACCTGTGGAGGTAAATGTAAGAAGCAGTTAGGTGCTAATAGTGCAACCACATCAGTAAAAGCCTTTATAATGACCACAACCTTTGTAGAATGAGCACAGAGTCAAGATATGTAGTGTGGTGTGATGATTAGAGTGTCAGTCAAGGATCTGGGAGACCCAGGTTTGAATCCCCGTGTAGCCTTGGAATCTTACTGGGTGACCTTGGTCCAGTCACAAACTCTCAGCCTAATTTGCTAAAATGGAACAGGAGAATGATATAGGGTGCTTTTGGGTCCCCACTGGGGAGAAAGGCGAGGTATGAATGAATGAATGAATGAATGAATGAATGAATGAATGAACGAACGAACGAACGAATGGGGGATCTGAGATTGTGTCACTCCAGCATCAGAATTGTACCATTTTTTTTAAAGGTCCTCATGTATGAAGTAGCCAAGTTGACTTAAAGCAATTCTCCTTTTCAGTAAATAACTTTTGGATCTTTGAAAGACATGTCCCCCATAATTTATACACTATGTTTAGCACCAGCTTAATACAAGTCTTATATTTTCAGTACTGTTACTGCTGTTGATTTCTCCTTATTGTAAATGACAGCTTGCTGGCTCACTCCATAATTAGATGGTGAAATTGTTTCACTCAACCACCTCAAAGCAGAGGGCTGCTCTACGTTTCTCCATTGAAACAAAAACCTTTAAATAAGCCGCTCACATAGCTCTGGTATGGGATAACAGGAAGGATTTTGTTCCTGAAACGATCTGCATATCTCATGGCTAGAAGGCAGGGTTGTAGCCTCCCAATCTACCCTACTGACCCAGAAAAAGAAAGAAAAAATTCTCAAACTGTGAGGACAGACTCCTTAGACAGGTATGGAAAGTTGCCATGGGAACCAGAAAAATTTCTGTCTATTTGCTAAGGCAACTAAATATTGAGTGCCACAGCATTGTAGACAGCATGGTCAAAACATGCCCCAGCCTACTGCAGATATATTATGCCAGAATATGATAAATATACTAGTTTCTGTAGACTGCACTGTATTCAAGGTACTGAAGATAGATAATAGTTATTATTCCCATTTTACAGAAAGGAGAAACACTTCGTATTTATATAGCACTTTTTTAATGTTCACTATGTCATATACCTCCCTCGTCTCTGAATGCTTACAACTGCCCTATAAAATAGATCACTATTATCATCATTGCTGGTGAAGGGAAAGCATTTGCCGGAGGCTACCCAACAAGTTCATAGTAGTTTTGAGATCTGAACCAGGGATCTTTCCACCTTTATATTAAACCAACTTTACTAACTCCCATGCCCATTCAAGAAGTTCCTGGCAGGGCAGGGATTTGAACTCAGGTCCAGATTTAATGTACTACTACCTGCCTGATCACATCAGTCCACTGACTACCTATAGTCTCTTGAGTCTTATGTTCTCTCTGTCTAAACCTTTGGTAGCTAGTTATCACAGATAGAGAGATGTGATGGGGAATAGTCTGGAAGCACCTGATCCATTATTGTTGAAGCTAAGGGAGAGTGGAAGTGATCCCTATATCGTTGATGAGATGGGAGATCACTGGAAACCCCACATAAGAGCTAAATATAAACAAAATTAATATAGTTTTTAAGTTATGATAAATGACTAGCTGTAAAGGGAGAGCTAAGTGATTCATTAAGCTTTGCATTTCCTCCTATAATCTATGCCTCATAAGACAGATGGGTTAGTTTTCATTGATGGTGCTGTGAATCCCCTGCTATGCGCACAGCCTAACAATACATTAAAAGTTAATGTGCAAAGCAAAGGAAAAAATATATTAAGAGAATGAATTAGCAATATTTTTAATCTATCCTGTATTTTTGTTTTCCTGAGTTGCAGAATTTTGTCAGGATCTAGCATTACAGAATTATTATGAATCACATTTTACTTTTGCACATAAAATTTCCAGGGAATGAAAGTTCAAGGGATGGTCATAGTAACCAAAACTGTGATAGATCCAGGTAGTTTTCAGGTACTATAAACACATTCAGGATTTTGTTTTTTTCAGATGCTTCACCAAATTATTTAAATTGCCTGTTAATTTGGTTAATTCCTTACAGAGACTGGCAAACTACGCTGGCTAATGTTCAGCTTATGCACCCTGGAGACTATAATCAGAGAGACCATCAGATGCCTGGGTGGCATTTCAACTCATTTCCGATCCTACCTGACTTCTTGGCTGCAATGGTAGGAAACACTCAAGAAGAACAAGTCACTCTGTTTATTCCTTTCATCCGAATTGGAACAATACTGGTTAGAGACACCCCATCATTACACACATGGGTTTTATTTCTTCAAATAAAAAACCAGCCTATCAGGGAGAAGGGTACTAGTTTTCCAGTTATGGGGAATTTATTAATATAATGGACTTTTGAAAAACATAATCCTTCTGCTGTCTGCAGAGATGCAGCTCATTCTACCACCTCAGTACTCAATCATCCTCCTACCACCTCATTCTGCTGCATGCGTCGATTAGGGCAAAGACCATTCTAATCACTGCATTCCCCCCTTGGCCAGTTTTGCTTGCTTTCCCCACCAAGTCATCCGAAGGTGTTTCGATGCACAGTGTTTTGCAAGGACCAATGCACTCGCCACGAGAGCACTGATCACACTTCCATTCTGAGTACAATCCCCATAGAACACGACATAGCAGGATCAGTAGTAGAGACTCAGCTACATACATCTCGAAACAGCTGCAGGTCCTCTAAAGCTTGTGGGTTTGTTCTGGAGGTGTTTCCTAGTCTGGTGCTCGTACCACTGCTTCTGAGAGCCACATCTGGAGCATCCAGATCTGGAGCAACATCTGGAGCATCCATAGAAACACGTCCTATCGCAGGAGTTTACAGCAGTTGCACCATAGGAGCTGTGATGACTTTGCCAGTCCAAATTGGTTATGAACCTTCTGAACATATAGTCTGTGCTCCATTTTTTTAATTGCCAATTCCCCCCTCCCACTGCAGGCCATAAGCTGTTTCCAAGGATACACTGACACATACCCTAGAGCAGTGATGGCGAACCTTTTAGAGACTGAGTGCCCAAACTGCAACCCAAAACCCTCTTATATATCGCAAAGTGCCAACACGGCAATTTAACCTGAAGAATCTCCCTGAAGGAACCATGCAAAATAACAGCAGCGGGTTAGCTATGCACATGCTAATGGCTATGCAAACAGGAACAAAGGAGCAGGCGAGTGGGAGGGGTGGAGTTTCTCCTTTTGCTTCGAGACCGTGAATAGGCAGTTTTAAATTCGCATTTTAAAAAAGAGCTTTTAGCGAACATCAAAACTGACCATGCATAAATGGCCAGGGTATCTGTTGTGGGGAGGGGAAGGTGATTGAAAGCCGGTTTGATTCTTCCTTAAGTGGTAGAGAAAGTCGGCATATAAAAACCAACTCTTCTTCAAAGTGAAACTTGATATTTGTAACTGAACCATCAGGAAAAGAGGAAAATGATTGGGGGAGAGACACCTGGCAACCCTAAGGCAAATATATGAAGCAAAACCTGCTCTATATTCAGAGGGTTCCGTCTGAAAAAAAACTCTGCAGGGGGGCTTATTGTTGAGTTCTGAGGATCTGGATGGGGAAAATGTGCATCTGAGTGGCAAATCCAATGCAAAACCTCCCATTCATAAATGGCCAATAACCCCCCATGCTTGAATCAAACATTGCTTTCCCCACCCCCACCCCCGAGCCCCGACCTCCTCCTCGCCGCCCGCCTTGGCGCTGCCGGCCCTCGAGCGCGCATTCAAAACCCGGCCGCGCTGTGAGGGGAGGGGGAGGGTGGCGCTTTACCTCACACACCACCTCTCTTGTGTGTGTGTGGGGGGGAATAAACCAGAAATGGGGCGGTGAGGAGAGGCTTCGTGGTCGACTTTTGGTGGGGGTGGAGCCTCCTCTGCCGGCACGCGGGTAAGTGGCCCGGGACGGGACCGAAAGTCCAGATGGGCGAGGCAGCGACGGATGGAAGAGGTGGAGAGAGAGCCAGCCCGCTTCCCGAGGGACGGGGCGAGGAACCTGCAAGCCGACAGAAGACGGAGCGCAGAGACGCGGCGGCGCGCTGCCGCACCCCAGCTGTAGCCCCGCCGCCCGGTCGCGCCTGCGCCAGTCAGAGGACTTGGCTGGGGGCGTGGGGAGGAGGGCAGGATGTTTCAGCCCTAATAAGGTCTTGGGGGCGGGACTAGAGGGAGGGCTGAAACATCCTGCCCTCCTCCCCACGCCCCCAGCCAAGTCCTCTGACTGGTGCAGGCGCGACCGGGCGGCGGGGCTACAGCTGGGGTGCGGCAGCGCGCCGCCGCGTCTCTGCGCTCCGTCTTCTGTCGGCTTGCCGGTTCCTCGCCCCGTCCCTTGGGAAGCGGGCTGGCTCTCTCTCCACCTCTTCCATCCGTCGCTGCCTCGCCCGTCTGGACTTTCGGTCCCGTCCCGAGCCACTTACCCGCGTGCCGGCAGAGAGGGCTACGCGTGCCAGGTCGGGCACGCGTGCCATAGGTTCGCCAACACGGCCCTAGAGTATGATGGGGGGGGGGGGGTACTGCAGGCTGCAGCAGAAGGATAAGAGCACGAAGGTTCAACCCCATGAGAATGGCTCCATTTGCACTAGATAGAGTCTAAACCAGGGGTGAGGAACCTTTTTCCTGCCAAGGGCCATTTGCACATTTATGACATCATTCAGGGGCCATACCAGGTGTAGATTCCCGGTGGGGGGGAGAAGAGGCTAGGGTTGCCAGGTCTCCAGCCACCACCTGGAGGTTGGCAACCCCAGGGGAGGCCACACAGAGAAGGCCTGCAGGGTGCCCCCACTCCCCCCTCCAAGGTGGAAGGGCAGCCAGCAGTGCGCCTGAGCAAATGAGGTGCCATAGGGGCACAGCCCACAGTCGATCGGCAAGGGAGGAAGGAAAACAGAGAAAGAGGAAAAGGGAGGAAGGGAGAGAAAGGGAGAAAGAAATGGAGAGAGAGGGAGAAAGAAAGAAAAGGATGAAGAGAGACAAAGAAAAGGACGGAGGGAGACAAAGAAAGAGACAGAAAAAGAGGGAGAGAAAGGAGAAAGAGTGAAAGAAAAAGAGGAAGAAAAGAGAGAACAGCCTTCCCCCCCCACACACACACACACCCGCTGGCCTCACGCGACCGGGCCCCAGCCTCCCCTGCCCACACACTCACCCGGCGGCGCACAGAGCCCCGTGCGACTGGGCCCCAGTCTCCATGCCCTTTCCTCCCCAGAGTCCACAAAAGGGCCCCCCCGAAGCCCAATTGGCTCCTGCATGCATGCTCTGCACGCCAGCCTCTTTCCCTCTCCCTCTCGCTGCTCAACAGCCGACAGTCGGTGAGAGGAGGTCCAAAGGGCGCCGCAGCACCACTGTAAGCACCCTCTGGGAGGGCCGCCCTGCGCCCCGCCTCTGCAGCAGGGCCCCGGAGCTCCCGAGGGCCACAAACAATGTCCTTGGGGGCCGCATACGGCCCCCGGGCCTGAGGTTCCCCACCCCTGGTCTAAACCATGGTCTGGAAGCATCCTAAGATTGTGCAGTGGAAAAGATACCCTAAAGACAGAAGAGTGAAAAGAAGTCCAGGAAGAAAGTTTTCATAGAGACACAAAACCAAGGACAGGACAAACCCACTCTTTTCAATCTTAGCATTATACCCTGCTTTCAAAACAGTTGGCACAGCTGTGAAAGGCCATAAAGGGAACTGGTTCACACATTTTTTGAACGGTTACATTAAGTTCATGTTAATTAATTTTAATTATTTACAGGCCATTTTTAAAAAAATTGATGTTAAATTTTTAATATTAACAATACAGAAATTGTATAGAAAACTGTCAGTGGGTGGAGGACCTTGTAGAATGTGGCCAATTATACTAAAACCCCTACATCTGTAATACTGCAAGTAGATCCTTTACTTGTCCAAATACCTACCCCATAGATACAAGAACCAATATTTATTACTCAGAAAAGTACATTTAATTCCTGGGGGGCATATGGAGTCTAAATGTAGTAGTGACAATTGTTCTGGGAGCCTTGCATTTGGGGTGGGGCCATTGCTCAGTAGTAAAGCATTTGCTTGTAATGCAGAAGGTCCCAGGCTCAGTCCCCAGCATCTCCAGTTAAAGGGACTAGGCAAGTAGGTGATGTGAAAGACCTTTGCCTGAGACCCTGGAGAGCCGCTGCCGGTCTGAGTAGACAATACTGACCTTGATGGGCCAAGGGTCTGATTCAGTATCAGGCAGCTTCATGTGTAGAGCTCCACAGAAAAATGAACACATGAAGTTGCCTTACAATAACAACTGTGTGCCATCAAGTCAAAACCAACTCATGGGGACCATGGGGTTTTCGAGACAAAGAAGTGGGCAGAGGTGATTTGCCACTGCTGTCCCTAGTCTTCCTTGGTGGTCTCCCATTCAAGTATTAACACTGTGGTCAACCTTGTTTAACTTCCAAGCTCTGATGAGCAAGAGCTAGCCAGGACTATTCAAGTGGCTAATACTGCATTAGAACATTGGTTCACTCTAGCTCAGTATTGTCTATGCAACATTGCAACATCTCTCCCAGGTCCCAAAAAAACAAAGGCCTACAACTTGGGTTCCTTCTAATTGGAGATGCCCAGCAGTGAATCTGGCACTTCCTGAATGCTAAGCTTAGGCTCTATCACTAACCCACACTTCCCAGTCACGAGAGCCCCACCACTCAGTTCTGGCCTAAATAGAAATACTGAACACTGGTGTTTTGAAGAATGAAAATAAATTGTGTCAGTATCTCAAGGTGGCAGTGCAGTGCATGAATCCATTTGCTCCCTGCACCTAGAAGGCTTATAAGGAACCCTTGAGCTCTCTCTCAAATGAAGTCACAATCCTGCGTGGTGTAGTGGTTAAGAGCGGCGGACCCTAATCTGGAGAACCAGGTTTGTTTCCCCACTCCTCCACACAAAGCCTGCAGTGCTGGGTGACCTTGGGCCAGTCACACTTCTCTCTGAGCTCCCTCAGCCCCACCTACCTCACAAGGTGGGGAGAGGAAGGGAAGGCAATTGTAAGCCGGTTTGAGACTCCTTAAAGGTCGAGAAAATCAGGGTATAAAAACCAACTCTTCTTCATCATCATCTTCTTCCCTAACGTTATTTATTTAAAACAAGCAAACAAACAAAAAAAGCCTCTCTCTCAAAATAGCAGCAGTGATGACTGAGGTACCGGGCATTTTCTGGGGATTAATGACTTCCCTGGGTTAATGGCTTTGAGCAATTTATTCCTCTAAGGCAGTCACTAATCTCTCACAAATGTCACACACCTTCATTTGTTTGGCTTGCATACTGGCACAAATATGAAACCGTAGGACATGTCCTGCAGGGACCAACTGTACACAATACAACTGCCAGAAAGAATATTTAAACCCATGCAAAATAGATTCATAGCTTCCTACTGAACAAATTTGCAACAATCAGGTGACTTGTCCATGAGTTACTTCAAGCCTTTCCTCAGGAGTGATTAAGGGCTCCTCCTGAAAGCATTTTACAATAATAAAAATGGCCAACTCTTAAACAGAAAATGGTAGCATTTGACCAACGGCTGTTTATAAAAAAACCCAATATCCTCTGAAGAGATACCTCAGTACACAGATTTAATTACACTGATAAGGCTAGGAAGAGCAAGAATCAATTATTTATTGAAATGGACTAAAGGATCATTCTTTTGCCCCATGGTATTTTCTTACAAGATCGTTTACATTTAAGGCTGACTTAAAACAAAAAAAGGCACCATACTTTACTTTCTGGCAAAACAAGCCACAGGAAAGTTGAAGAAGCTCTTGAATATGAGAAACCCTACTGGTATTCAAACTGGAAAACCCAATGAATTGTGCACACATCTTATAATGCCAGGAAAAAAGGGAGTCATGTGCTTGTTAGTTGGAGGGAATGACTATATTTGCCCACATTTTCCTTCCTGCTCTTTGTGCATTCCCTTCCCCAAATGGAGATTATTATTTTGTATATTTTATTTATTTATTTTATTTATTTTTGTATTTCTAGCCCGCCCTCCCCCGGCGAGGCCGGGCTCAGGGCGGGTTACAACATCAAAATTTCCAATATGTTCGGCTATCCACCCTCAAATAGGTCATAAACTGAGGGTGGGGAATAGGGAGGCCAGCGCAGATTACTTAATCTCACCTGCGGCCGTCCTCAACCATAGGCCTGGCGGAATAGCTCTGTCTTACAGGCCCTGCGGAACTCCTTCAGGTCCCGCAGGGCCCTGATGTTATTTCGCAGAGCATTCCATCTGGCTGGGACCAGGACCAAAAAGGCCCTGGCCGAGGACAGCCGCACATTTCTCAGGCCGGGGACCACCAACAGATTATTGTCAGCAGAGCGTAATGCTCTTCAGGGGGTATACCAGGAGAGGCAGTCCCGAAGATATGAGGGTCCCAGACCGTGTAAGGCTTTTAAAGGTTAAAACCAGCACCTTAAATCTGATCCGATACTCCAGCTGGAGCCAGTGCAGTTGTCGGAGCACTGGCTGTATATGGTCTCGGGGCGAGAGGCCCAAGAGAGGAGCCTCGCCGCCGCATTCTGTACCAGCTGGAGCCTTCAGGTCAGTCTCAAGGGCAGCCCTACGTAGAGCGAGTTACAGTAGTCTAGCCTAGAGGTGACCGTCGCATGGATAACCGTAGCTAGATCTTGGCGGGAGAGGTAAGGCACCAGCTGCCGGGCTTGGCGGAGATGGTAAAATGCCGCCTTGACCACGGCTGTGACTTGAGCCTCCATAGTTAAGGAGGCATCAAAGATCACACCCAGGCTCCTGATGGCAGGCGCAGGTGTTAGTACTACGCCGTCAAGAGCTGGGAGCTGGCACCCCATCCCCAAGTCGCCCCGACCGAGCAACAGAACCTCCGTCTTCACTGGATTCAACTTCAGGCGGCTCTTTCTCAACCACCCAGTCACAGCATCCAAACACCTGGCCAGTGTGTCAGGAGCAGAGTCCGGATGGCCATCCATTAGCAGATAAAGCTGGGTGTCATCAGCGTACTGATGACAACCCAGCCCGAAACTCTGGACAATCTGGGCAAGGGGGCGCATATAGATGTTAAATAACATCGGAGAGAGGATTGCGCCTTGCGGCACCCCACACACCAAAGGGTACCACCATGTAACCCTCTCCCTGAGCGCCACCCTCTGTCCCCGATCTTGTAGGAAGGAGCACAGCCATTGACGGACTGTGCCCCGAATCCCCACATCGGCAAGGCGGTGGTCGAGAAGATCATGATCGACTGTGTCGAAGGCTGCTGATAAGTCTAAGAGTACCAGCAGCCCCGACCCGCCTTGATCCAGTTGTCGATGGAGATCGTCTGTAAGGGCGACCAGAGCCGTCTCAGTCCCGTGGCCAGGGCAGAAGCCAGACTGGAATGGGTCAAGTGCCGATGTCTCATCCAGGAACTCCTGTAGCTGCTCGGCAACCGCTCTCTCAACTTACCTTACCAAAATAAATTTGTATTTATTTGTACTCTGCTTTTCTCCCCAATGGGGACCCAAAGAGGTTTACAATACTGTTCCTCCCTTTTCCATTTTATCCTTACAACAGCTCTGTGAGGTAAGTTAGGCTGGGAGAATGGGACTCCAGCTCAAGGTCACCTAGCAAGGTTCACTGGCAGAGTACGGATTTGAATTTGGTTCTCTCGGATTCTAATATAACACCCTAACCACTACACCACTTGTCCAATGTAAACTCCGTGAATACAGGGACCTGTCTATTTTTGCCTCTAGCTCTGTAGGCTGCCATCTTCCCAGATGGCACTAAGCAGACAATTACACCAAAGCCCTTCTCAGTGAAAAATTATCATTTTTGATCCTTTATACATCTTGGATGCTCCCTTGAGATGTGAGTCAGTGATATCATTTTCTTAGACCCTTTGTTACACCAGCCCCCCACCTATTGATTTATTTAGAATATTTATATACCTGCCTTTCTGCTGAGCATCACAAAACCCACGGTGGGCCTTGAACAACTTTGATCAGGAAGAGCTTAATTATTAAAAATGGTATTTCGACAACAGAGGCTTTGAAAAACAAAAGCCACCGCAGCAGTTGCGGAATGAGCTAGTGCCACGACTCACCTGCACCACGGGGCCCTTCGTTCAGTTTGAATTTAGCAAAACATTAAACTTTGGAGCCGCTCCAAAGCCTTTCGCTTCCAGCGCGCCAGTTCAATGCAAACGTTCCTTTTCTCCAGCTGCTCTGCCGGTTATGAATATTTAATGCATTGAAATGAACTGAAAGCTACCACTGTGCATCTGCTTGAGCAATCTAGCCTTCCACTGACATCAAAGCTTTACTCCTCTAAATACAATACTAAATCTTATTGCTATATGAATACAAGCCTGTCGAGGGAGGTTTCGTGAAGTCAAGTGCATGCACGGCAAATGCTGAGGTCCGCTTAAGGGAAGAGGCGGGAGGCTTCTCCCCACTACGCCCGTCACCCTGTGCTTCAGCTCCTTCAGTCAATTCCCAACAGCAGCCCTCCCTTCCTCTAATTTTGCCCTCCATCTTCTAATTGTATTAATGACTATTTCGTTTTATTAATCCACAGAGAATCATCTACCATAATAGGAGGATGTCATGTTTGCAGGGATGGTGGAAAATGGCAACCAGCTTACTACCAATCTGAAGGATAATGTATGTGGAGTGCTTACAATACATAAACTCAGTGGTCACTGCATAACAGTCCTGTAAAGTATGCCAGTATCACCATAAAGCAAGATGGATGGCTAAGGAGTGAGGGACACTGGCCCTAGGCCACCTAGCATGTGTGTGGAAGAGGGCAGGCAAGCACATAAAGCCATCATATACCAAGTTGGGCGACTTGTTAATTTCACTCTGTATTAACTCCTCTGACTGGCAGCAGCTCTCCAGGTTCACAGGCCAAGATGGGCCTTTGCCATGACTAGAGATCTTTTAACTGATGATGCTAGGGATTGAACCTGGGACCTTTGGCATGCAATGCAAGTGCTGTACCGCTGAGGCATGACACTGCCTTGAAGTGAAAATTCCCAATATGGAAAGTCCTGTGTATATTTATAAAGAAATCCGTTCCACTGAACATAATGCGACTTACCTCCAAACAAAAATGCACGGGACTTGGCTGCATAATACTATGCTGTAGGAGAGCCAGCATGGTGAAGTGGTTAAGAGCGGTGTTAAGAGTGGTTAAGAAAGAGAGTGGTTAAGAGTGGTTAAGAGCGGTGGTTTGGAGCAGTGGACTCTGATTTGGAGAACTGGGTTTGATTCCCCACTCCTCCACATGGGCAGTGGACACTAATCTGGTGAACTGGATTTGTTCCCCCACTCCTACACACGAAGCCAGCTGGGTGACCTTGGGCTAGTCACACTCTCTCAGCCACACCTACCTCACAGGGTGTCTGTTGTGGGGAGGGGGAGGGAAGGTGATTGTAAGCTGGTTTGATTCTTCCTTAAGTGGTAGAGAAAGTCGGCATATAAAAACCAACTCTTCTTCTATTTACTACTACTACTGTTATTACAGAGTGCTCAACATGCACTTTGGTTTACTGAACCGGCCCCTGCATTGAGGAGCTGACATTACAAAATTTGACTCAAAATTTGACTCCAAGAAGGTTCAACAAAGGAAGGGAAAGGATGTAGGTGGAGGTAGGCATAAACAGGGAGATTTGGGGGGTGGAGATTGAGGAAGGCAGAGTTTGGGAAGGGCAGGTACTTCAGTGGAGTATAATACTACACAGCCCACCTTCCAAAGCAGCCATTTTCTTCACATGAGCCGATCTCTGTCACCTGGAGATCAGTTGTAATCCCAGGAGATCTCCAGCCACCACCTGAATGTTGGCAACTCCAGGTTGAGCCCAAGGTTCCATTGACAAAAATGTAATTTGAAGGAAGTGGGAGAGGAGGCACCATGCAGGTGTCCTGGGAGGCAGTTGAAGGAATAAGAGGCAGCAAAAGAAACGGAGGATGGGGTTGCTTAGGGACAGACTGGCCGTTTCACTTAACATGCAATCTCACACTGGGCTAGAGATTTGGGGTGGAGTCTGGGGAGGGTGGGGTTTGGGGAGGGGGACCTCAGTGTGGTATAATGCCATACAGTCCACCCTCCAAAGCAGCCATTTCATCTAGGCAAACTGTTTTTTGTCACCTGAAGAGCAGCTTTAATCCAAATCTCCAGGCCCCACCTGGAAGCTGCCACTTGGCCAACAGCCGGCCTCTTCAACCCCACTAGTGATAGCAACAGGCAAAGGTTTGCCTGTTGCTGCCTCCTCCCAGGCCTACGGGGGCTGCTGGGCTCAACTTGTTTTACCTTTCCAGTTGGGTTTCTGGGGTCATCTGAGGGAGCAGAAGAAGGCAGCGAAGGGCGGCGGAGCTGGATATTTACTTTTGGATATTTGTACAGTGCTTCAGTTCAGACCTTTCCAAATTTGCTGTCAGAGGCTAAGCAATGCCTTTCACATTAGCTTCATCTGGAAAAGCAGACCATGCCAATATGGATTTTTTTTTAAAAAAGAAAGGGGTCTTAATCTTCCGTGTGAATGTTTTGCTTCATGTTCTGCAATATGCTTCAGTACGTTGTGGTCTGAACACTGAGCAGATGTGATTTGAGAGTGGAAAATGAGGAACACCCTTCTCTGGGTTTTTCCAAGCAGAGGAATTATAACATTGGCTTAAGTATATTGTTAAAAAAAAAGCGAGCTCTTTTTGGTTGGTGCTAATCCTCAAAGCACAGAGAAGTTTTGGGGGACTAGAATTCATTTCTGCAACAGAATTATATTATCAAGACTCTTCTGATGCAGAGACGGAGACTGGCCCAAGGTCACACAGTGAATTTCTTGGCAGTGGGAGATTTCAGCCTGGCTTCCTCTCTCTACCACCAACATGAAAAGCTCAGCTCTGACTGCAACTGACTCTCTATGACTTTCTGTGGAGGGCAAACAGTTTTGTCAAAGATGGCTGGGGCAGAAGGGACAGGAAAGCAGCCCTGGGCAAAAGGTCCACCCCACACACATTCTGGCCTCGCCCCACCAAAGGAAGGAGGGAGGAAGAGGCAGCTTGTCTCCCCAGTAGTGTGGTGTACTGGTTAGGAGCAGCAGACTCTAATCTGGTGAACTGGGTTGATTTACTCACTTCTACTCATGAAGCCATCTGGGTGACCTTGGGCTATTCACAGTTCTCTCAGAACTTTCTCAGCCCTACCTGCCTCACAAGGTGTCTGTTGTGGGAAGGCAAGGCAATTGTAAGCCAGTTTGAGATTCCTTAAAGGGAGAGAAAATTGGGGTATAAAAACCAACTATTGGTCTTCGTCTTTGTCTTCTTCTTTCTATGTCTGCCAGTACTTTGGGTGGGCAGGGCACCACCTCCCCTGTGCAGCTCCTCTTGCTACTGGGATGGCTTGGCCCAGGTCAGGGGGGAGGCCATCAGCTCACCAGGAGAAGTCCCGGTGCTTATAATGGCCTATCCAGCATGGTGTAGAGGTTAAGAATGGTGGTTAGGAGCGGTGGACTCTAATCTGGAGAACTAGGTTTGATTTCCCACTCCTACACATGAAGCCAGCTGGATGACCTTGAGCTAGCCACAGCTCTCTTAGAGCTCTCTCAGCCCCACCTACCTCACAGGGTGTCTGTTGTGGGGAGGGGAAAGGAAGGTGTTTGGAAGCCTGATTCTTCCTTACGTGGTACAGAAAATCAGCATATAAAAACCAATTCTTCTCCTTCCATCTATCCACCCCGGATCTGGCAGTGTTTTTCTCTTGTGTGTATTTTCATACTGTTGATTGTTATCTTGTTTGAACTGTTAAAAACTTCTGGTTGCTTTATTAGTTGCCTTCAGTCTAAGCAGATAAGGCAGGATGGAAATGTTTTAAATAAATAAAGCCAATCTTTCCAGACTGCGCTATTCAAGACCAAGCTAGACATGCAGCCCGCCAGGCTCACAACAACTTGGTTCTTCCAGTGGCCGACCAAAATCCTTTTCTTTTCAAGAACAGTATTATCTACTTGACTCTCAAAGAGGTATACAGACAACAACTCTGCCATTATGCCTTCAACCACTTTTCCTTCTCAGAGGCACTTTGGAACGTTTCTGAAAAACACTTATTGGACTGCTGTAGACTTCCTGAAGCTCCAGCCAGACTCTCAGCTGACTCTATTACTGAAACTATTCGTGCTGTACCAACAGGCCTATCAAGTTGATCAGATTTTAAAGGTCAGATCTCAGAATTTCAAGCTGCACGTTAAAATACACACATTTTTGTGAAAAGTTGATTTGCTCGATCAGATCTTTTGAGGAGTGGATATAAAGCCATTTGGTAATACCAAAGGAGACTTCAGATAATAATTAATCATGAAACTTTCAAACAGTCTACATCTGTACAACAGTTTCTTTTAAAATGCATTGCAAACGATTAACAACCAGCAATTCATAGCTAGGCTTCTCTAAAAAGAAGGAAGGAAGGAAGGAAGGAAGGAAGGAAGGAAGGAAGGAAGGAAGGAAAGAAGGAAGGAAGGAAGGAAGGAAGGAAGGAAGGAAGGAAGGAAGGAAGGAAGGAAGGAAGGAAGGAAGGAAGGAAGGAAGGAAGGAAGGAAGGAAGGAAGGAAGACGGAGTTGGCAGCCTCTGTGCAACTGGAAAGGATGAGACTGCACAGTCTTAGCCAGCAGAGCAATGATAGTTATAGGAGCCAGCACAAAATAATTTCAAATAAATAAAGTCAGGAAGGAAGGAAGGAAGGAAGGAAGGAAGGAAGGAAGGAAGGAAGGAAGGAAGGAAGGAAGGAAGGAAGGAAGGAAGGAAGGAAGGAAGGAAGGAAGGAGCCATTTTCTTTGTACTCTTCACTGCACAAGCAATCTAAGCAAATCCTTGGGGTGCCAAAATTTGAAGAGGGTGTCTGTTCAGGAGGAGGCAATGGACAGGGATTAGGGTTGCCGATTTCCAGGGGTGGCCTGAAGCTCTCCTTAAATTACAACTGATCTCCAGACCACATAGATTAGTTCCCCTGGAGGAAATGGCTGCTGTGGATAGTGGACTCGGTGACATTATAAGCTGCTGAGGCCTATCCCATCCCCAAAACCCACTCTCCCCAGGCCCCCATCTTGGAGCTGGCATCCCTAATAGGGATGCCATTTGCGTGCTGTTAGCTGGTAAATTCCCACCAGCACTCACTGAAGAGGCAGGGGAAAACAGTAAGGAAAATTAGCGCTGTATCATGCAGCGATGTCACTTCCGGGTCGAGGCACTATGATATGCTTCAGGAATCCCTCCAATCTCTATGCTCTGTATCATAGAGACTGAGGAAATTCCTCAATTGCCATGTGATGCAGTAATGTCACTTCTGGGTCTCCACCCAAACATGACTTGGCCACATCAAGCAATGCTGATTTTGTAAGTCTCTACCACCTTACAAATTCATAGCATAGGTTTAAAGAAAGCATTTAAAGAGACAATAAGAGAGCAGATGGCAACTAATTCTGCCCTGACAACCTCCGACAACCAGTGCACAAAACCACTGATTGCAGAATTACTAGATACTTGAGCTTCTACACTTCTTTCCCTAAACACTGCCTCTTTACACTCTCCCCCTTAAAATCAAAGTCCCAGTGTCTGCATTCTGGGGTTTTTTTTAATGAGTAAAGGGGTGTTGGCATTGCATGCTAAGTGCGCAGTGAAGAACAGTCTCACTGATTAAAGTTAAAGTTGCTTTTATTGAAGGAACTACATTTAGGATAGGAAAGCTAAGAAACAGAGCCTCTAGCTTGTTAACTGGCTAAGGAAGGAGAGAGAGAGGGAGAATAACTTCCGAGAAGGAGGAAATTGCCCCTGAGAATATCAGTCTAATGGATAGACAAGAGGTGTGGAAAGAGGGGTGGAAAGGTGTCTAACCTCACAGCCCTATCTAGCTGACCACTTGCCCGCCCACTGCTGGGTCTTATTCTCAGTTCCTTTGCACCCCAGACATTGCAACTCTTCCAACAAGGGGATCATGCAACTGTATTTCCTTTTTGTTTTGTCCTAAAAATAACCTTAATGAGTAACCAAAAACAGAAACTGCTGTTATCTAGATGAGATCAACACCAACAAAGCGCCAACTATCTTTTTGTTTGGAACAATAGATTCTCGACATTTTTCAGGGCCCCTCTGTCTTCTGCCTCCAACTGCATGAAGCCTTCTGTATGAACTGTTAGGTATGTTCCATCACGGAGTTGTTTCAGGCAGGCAACTAGATTGATTCATGCACAAAATCAGCTCCCTTTCCATCTGTACCTCATTGTCTGCAGAGGCTCTTCTGCAGTAGCATCTGTCTTAACAGCAGTCACTACAAGAAAACCACTTGTCAGGACAGCTTCTTTCCCCATTTTCTCCTGGTCTTGGCCTATTCTGATCTGGGGCAGTGGAAGGAAGGAAGGAAGGAAGGAAGGAAGGAAGGAAGGAAGGAAGGAAGGAAGGAAGGAAGGAAGAAGAGTTGGTTTTTATATGCCAACTTTCTCTACCACTTAAGGGAGACTCAAACCAGCTTACAATCACCTTCCCTTCCCCTCCCCACAACAGATACCCTGTGAGGTAAGTGGGGCCGAAAGAGCTCTAACAGAGCTGTAACTTGCCCAAGGTCACCCAGCTGGCTTCATGTGTAGGAACTGGAAGTGCTGCCTCGCAAGGGGCCTTATACCTCTTAGTTTGAGTGGTAAAGTGGCCCTTTTACCACTCAAACTAAGAGTTATAAGGCCACTTGCGAGGCGGAACTTCCAGTTCTAAACAAGAAGTGGTGCACGCAGTATCTGACCACCCTCAGGTGGTCGGCGGGCAGAGGAGTCAATTGCCGGGGGTTTGCCCACCACCAACGGGCACCTGGCAACCCTAGTATTAAAGATTAAAAACAGTTCCACACCCCCCCAAGAAGTCTATAACCCAGCCATAACCTCCCCCCCCCCAAAGAAATCCAAACCCAGCCATGCACTAGAAGCAGGAAGGTACACACCTTATGGACGGAATAAAGGTTCCGCTAGAACTGTCGTCATAGGATTGCCACGACTGAAGAAGCAGATGTGAAATGGGTTTTTATACCGGAAACCCATCGTTGTTGGCATCTATGGACGTTCAGATTTTGCTATTGGCATTTATAGACATTAGAAACTGAAAACTGATCTGTAGCACATTTTGTATATTGTTATAACATTGTGAAGTGCAAATGGATTGCTTGTATTGCTTTTTTTGAGCACACTGTACATGCAAGTGGAATTTTTTGTCCTTGTAAACCACCTGTTAGTCTCTTGCCTTGAAAACCCCCAAAAGGGGTCGCCATAAGTCAGCTGTGACTTGAAGGCACTTTACACACACACACACAAGTTGATATAACTGCTTGAGGGTTATAATTATATTGCATATCTTTGTAACAGGCTCATCAGCTGTTATTTTGTGCCATAAGTGCTCATTTTTTGATTTCTTAACCTCCAGGTAGCAGCTGGAGTTCTCCTGCTATTACAACTGATCTCCAGCTAATAGAGATCAGCTCACCTGGAGAAAATGGCCACTTTGGCAATTGGACTCTATGGAATTGAAGTCCCTCCCCTCCCAAAACCCCACCCTCCTCAGGCTCCGCCTTAAAAACCTCCCGCTGGTGGCGAAGAGGGACCTGGCAACCTTACTTTCACATAATACTGCAAACATGCTAGCCGACAGTGGGGAGGGCTAAAAGTCAATCCCCTACTCCCCACCAAAGTGGGAGTAAGATGCCATTTCCCTGCTCCACTCCTGCTAGATGGGGAAAGACATCTGGATTGCCCACAACAACTGAACAACAACTGTACATTCACTGCACAATAAAAAAAAAAACTTGTCTAGGAAACCCCTTAGAGTAAAATCAATTAATTCCTCTCCTGTTGGACTCCTGCTGCTCTAACAGGCAGTAATTAGATGTACTGCTATAATTTTGCAGCTTAAGTCTGGGAGCAGGATGAAATAACTAGGGGGTGACATTGTATATTAGGCTGTTTCTATTAACTCTCTGTTCTGTCACTTTATGCTTGATGAGCTTTTATGCATGAGCAATCAATGCCTTCAAATATACTGATTAAGATTACGAGCTGACAGAGTTTACTATTTGTACAGATTTATAAGCCTCCAGAAATGGGCACAGAGGTGTGCTCCTGTCTTTTTTAAAAAAAGTTACACATTGCAGATTTATTACTTCTTATATTATAGATGCTGCAATGCATGGGAGGGCATTCTAATAATCTTAGTACGAGAATAGGACCAAGTGTACAATCTATTTGCCACTGGTGTTGCCCCACTTAAGATTTTAATTTTTGTTGAGGGAGTGTCTCTAATCAGAGCCTATTTTTCTTCACTGGTACTCTGTATCACACGGAGTTATAACCCCCCTAATTTGATCCATCAAAGACACAGAACAATTTATAAACACTATAGATGTGGCTGATCAGGTGTTTACTCCTCCACAAAGGAGTGAATTCTCTATGGAGAATTCTTAGCTGCAGGGCTAAGGAGCTCTCTGGAGAGGACACAATACCTTTTATAAAATCTGATCCCTTGGTCAAGTATGGTTGACAGGAGCCAAAAGGGAGATAGATCGAGAAACTGGATAGAAAATCAACTTGAGATACTAAGAACCGTGAGAAAGGCTGAGAAATTGTGGAATATATCAACAGGGACAAGTCCAGCATCTGCAAGGATGTTGAAGTAACATGGGATAATTTTCATATTTTTGTAAAGATAAAAAACATAGCTATTACCGTATTTTTCGCTCCATAAGATGCACTTTTTCCTCCTCAAAAGTGAGGGGAAACGTCTGTGTGTCTTATGGAGTGAATGTGTGTGTGTGTGTTACCGTAACTGGAGCCGAATCGCCGAGAGCAGCGGTCGGAAAACCGCGGCTCTGCCACAAATCCCCCCCGCTGCCCGACAAACAGCTGATGGGCGGGGGGGGGGTTCAAACTGGATGCGCCACCAGGGAGTCCCTGCCCTGCCCTCCCCCTGATCCCCCAGCCTCCACGCTGGACGTGCTGCCAGAGGTTTCCTGCCCTGCCCTCCCCCCCATGGATCCCCCGGCCTGCACGCTGTATGCGCCGCCGGGGAGCCCCTGCCCTGCCCTCCCCCTGATCCCCCAGCCTCCGTGCTGGACGTGCCGCTGGAGGTTTCCTGCCCTCCCCCCCATGGATCACCCGGCCTGCGCGCTGGACGCGCCGCCGGGGAGCCCCTTCCCTGCCCTCCCCCCGATCCCCCAGCCTCCGCGCTGGACGCGCCGCCAGAGGTTTCCTGCCCTGCCCTCCCCCCCATGGATCCCCTGGCCTGCGCGCTGGATGCGCCACCGGGGAGCCCCTGCCCTGCCCTCCCCCCATCCCCCGCATTGGACACGCCGCCGGAGAGCCCCTGGCCTTTCCTCCCCCCCTCAATTCCCCAGCCTCCGTGCTGGACGCGCCGCCAAAGGTTTCCTGCCCTCCCCCCCCCCCCATGGATCACCCGGCCTGCGCGCTGGACGTGATTATTATTACCGCCCACAGGAAAGCATTACTCAATGCGATTTTCGCATTGAGCATCGCGGAAGCGCCTCTAGTGGCTATCAGGGAGACAGCCACTAGAAGCTGGATTAACCCTGCAATGTAAACATAGCCTTAGTGTATTATGCATACCAATATAAGCAACCTCTACCTAGTCATGATGCATACCTATTCTCTCCAGGATCAGAGGAGCATGCTATTATATTAGGTGCTTTGGAACATAGGTAGGATAATGCTGCTGCACTTGTCTTGTTTGTGGGCTTCCTAGAGGCACCTGGTTGGCCACTGTGAGAACAGACTGCTTGACTTGATGGACCTTGGTCTGATCCAGCAGGGCCTTTCTTATGTTCTTATGTATCAGCAGCCCACTACAGGTGGTATAGGGGCTTACTAAATTCCTTTGTAACAATAATGGGCCTCCACAGCCCTGTCTTCACATCATTCTCCCATCCATTCATTACACAACACACTGCCAAACATGTGGACAGCTTCTATTGAAAAACAATTATGTTTTAAACTTGTGCTGGCTTTTTCCACTCGCAAACCATCACTTAATATTATTGTCAGGGAGCAACTAACATACTTGTACAAACCAGCCTCAAAGCCTGCAGTCCGCCAGAAGGTCGTACCGGGGAAACTGGGGGCTGAAATGTTATTTCTGAGAACTGAAATGGTGATTCATAAGATCACAAGCAAGCCGGACACTGAGCTCATGATCTCCTCCGGCACAAGAGGTGTGTACTGAATGGGCCCAGTACAGTCAACAAGTCACAGCAGGACAAAAAAAAAATATCCATCTCCAGTGAAAAGTTATGCAGGCTTGTCTGGAATGTTATATACTGATATTGTTCAGTCATTGGATGACAGACAACTGGGGATTTCAGCTGATGAAAAGGATTATGGGCTATGTGATTTTCAGCTGTCCAGCTGCTTTCTTGTAACCATGTAACAGGATGTGGTTAAAATGCTGTTAACACACATAAATCTCTGGACATCAATCCCAAAGCAATAAAGCATCGAATGGTCTTAAGAGTTTGACCTACAGCTACTGGATCTATTTATCAATTCTATCTGATGGCTAGATGAGCCCTTTGACAAACAGGAAGCCTTCTAGCAATTTAGCTCCTTAATGAGTGGAAAGCCTATTTTGAAAGAAGCTTGTGAGCAATTAGAAGGTGAACCATAATGAACTGGGAACGGGGGGGGGGAAAGGACAATCGAGGTGAGTAGTTGCATTGCACATCAATTTTTGTGGACTCTGCAGTCCACCTCTGCTGACACATTGAACATGGGCTAAGCACATGAAACTAACTTTTGGGCAGGCCTCCCCTAATATTGTTTTATATTGCTCACATCCTAAGGATAAACTCACAGATCTCCTCTAATGAGTTGACTAATGGTTTTCATTGAATACATTCTGAGATCTGTGTATAGTCTGCATATATCATAGGGGTTGCCAGTCCTTGTGGAGCTTTGATGGGTGGGGTAAGGCATCATGTGATGTCATGCAATACTGTGACATCGCTGCAATGCCCTATCAATTGCCCAAATCTCTACAGCTTTACCATAGAGATTTGGAGGCTTGCTAGAATGTTGCAGTTATGTGTGACATCACTACCAGTCACATGACTGGAAGTGACATCACAGCATTGCCGCTATGGTACTCCCCCACTATTTTGCTCCCACTGCTGGAAACCCTATAAAGATACCAATACAAATATGGTTGTTTTTTTCTGGAGTGCTGCTTTTATTTCTTAATTGTTTAGGGGGGAGGACATTCCATGATAACGTTGTATACTTGATTAGCTGTAGTGAATTAAAGGTTGAGAACCACTGGCAAATACGTTACCTCACACAGAAGCTGTGTACAAGGGTAAGGCTGATGTTAACTGAACTGCATAACCACATTTTGACCTGACTATCTGACTATTTTTTTAATTGTCTGTATAATCCACTACAGATCCAGATTATGATTTACATCTCACTGTCAGACAATCATTACTTGAGAGACAATGATACCCAAAGTCAATCTGGCTGTTCATAGAAGCCATAATGGATGTGGGGTGTGGGAATCTACTCATTTGAATTTGTCATTTTTGCAGTGTCAATGAGGTATTTATTTATTTTAGTTACGTTATTCATAGCCCGCCTTTCTCACTGGGACTCAAACCAGATTACACAGAGTGAGTCAATACAATCAACAAGATGGGACATTCAATAAACACTGAAATGGGCAAATTCAAAGGATTGCTGGCTGTGAGACAGAGAATTTCCACTGATTCCCTTTACCAGTGCAGACCCCCTCATTGCCCCATGCTATTCCTGAGAGTCTGCTGACACCTAGGATAGGGTTGCCAACCTCCAGGTACTAGCTGGAGATCTCCTGCTATTTCAACTGATCTCCAGCTGATAGAGATCAGTTCACCTGTAGAAAATGGCCGCTTTGGCAATTGGACTCTATGGCATTGAAGTCCCTCCCCAAACCCCGCCCTCCTCAGGCTCTGCCCCAAAAACCTCCCACCAGTAGCGAAGAGAGACCTGGCAACCCTAACCTAGGAACATTTCAGGAGGCTTAGTGGGTTCCCATTCCACAAAGTCCACAGAGGTTTGACTCTTCATGATCCATGTATTACTATCCAAAGTCCACAGAGGAAACTTCTTGCAGCCCTATACATTAGTCTGACATTGCAACAACTCAGTAGTGACAAACTGCTGACTTTGAGAAGCTGTAAACACCGAAGGGTAAGCCCTGGGTGTATGCTGAGAGATCAAAGGCCATGACCTGATCAAGCCTAGAGAGAATCACAGTAAAAAAATATCTACATACTTAAAAATGGACATCCTAAATTGCTATGCAAAGGAAGCCTCCTTAGTATTTGATTAGGATTTTGCCTGCATCAGAGAACAGGATCAAGACCCTTTGGAGAGCAGAGATGTAATTTCCTCTCCTGTTACTCTGCCAAATCTCGTCACTAATTGCTTATGATTTGGTGCCGTGTCCGACTGCAATGAAGGGATCAGTGACACTCACAGATGTGCTCCCAGCCTCAAATATGTTGTTGGCAAATTTTGAACCTTGGTTGACTTAAGCTCTGCATGCTGGTTGGTAATTAACTTATTTTTAGACCAGCGGGTCCGCACAAGGCCACACAAATTACAAGACACTGCAGTGTGTTGCTTGTCTAAGAATACACTTTGCAAATACAAGTCTGCCCATTTGAAAAAAAAGTATTTCTGAGGTCTGAAAATACAAGTAACAACAAACAAGGAGAAGCTGAGTCTCTTTCATCCAGTTATCCCTGGTTTCTCTCTACCTCTGATGGTTACCCATCCTTCTCTCTGAGAGTGGGACAATACGAAGTGTTCCACCACAATTAAAAAAAAATGTTAGGTAAGTCCAAAGCTGTTTGATGCATATAAAGAGGAAGACCCAACAAGAGATGGATTGACTCTATAAAGGAAGCCAAAAGCCCTCAATTTACAAGATCTGAGCAGAGAAGGCTGTCAAAGATAGGACATTTTGGAGGACATTGATTCATAGGGTCGCCATGAATCAGAAGCGACTTGACAGCACTTAACACACACACACACACACACACACAAGTGTTCCTTCCCGTAGTGTCTAAACAAGTAACCAAAAACTCTAAATATGTCGGTGGGGATTTATTGCATAGCAACAGATTGGCCAAGGATGCTTCCACACTGGGATTTTCCCCTGCATGGAAAGCAGGAAGGAGAACATCCATACAACATCATGCTCAATCCAAGCACAATTCATGGCATTCCTGTGGATGCTGCAGGAGGTCAGTAGTAACCTTGGCCTGTCCCACAGCAAAAGCCTTTTTCCTGTGCCCCCTCTTCCAGCTCCTCAGTAAAAGGGTAGAGGCAGACGTAGGAGAAAGGAGGGAGATCAGTTTCTTTGTCACAGATTCTTTGTTTCCAGCTCAGGTACAGAAGCAAGAGACACAATCAGGGGAACGGGGATGGAAGACATACCACGTCTGAGTGGGTCTAACTATGTAAGGAAAATCTGCCCTCTGGTCCTGGGGGCATTCCTCAGCCAAACACTGGTCATCACTGAATGACAAAATGGCAGCAAAAGGGTCTTCTTTTAATTTTTATCATCAGCCCAGCGTGGTGTAGTGGTTAAGAGCAGTGGACCCTAATCTGGAGAACCTGGTTTGATTCCCCACTTCTCCACATGAAGCCTGCTGAGTGACCTTGGGCTAGTCACAGTTCTCTCCCAACTCTCTCAGCCCACCTATCTCACAAGGTGTCTGTTGTGGGGAAGGGAAGGCGATTGTAAGCTGCTCTGAGACTCCTTAAAGGTAGAGAAAAGTGGGGTATAAAAACCAACTCTTTGTCTTCTTTTAAATGTCTGCATTAAACTATGCAAATAAATGCAACAACAGGAGCATTCAAGACGACAGCCGCCATCACCTCACTTCACCTCTCCCCTCCACCCACTGTCTCTTGCTGTTTTCACTCCTTTGAGATGAACTGTGAATGTCAACAGTACAACCTCTGCCGAGATGCTGCTATGGCATGCCCTTTGTACATATACAAATGCCGTCCAAAAAAGCAACTGAGTGTTAAGCCGAGTATCTCTCCTCCCTCCTGCCATTCCTTTAATGCGTTATGAACAGAAGATGCCAGTGTACTGATGGAAATTCTTTATGTGTGAAAAACGTCATCTGCTTAGTTCAACAGTGGCTGTGAGAGATTCTGGACTTATTCAAACATTGACTCTACTTAGCTCTCTCAAAGAGACAGACACCGAAGGAATTCTAATGCTGAATGCTCGGGCACAACTTACCTCGAAAGGATAAGAAAGAAGCTGTATTGCTTGCTACTCACAGAAGGACATGGGACCTTTCTGTAAAGGTTCTTACAAAGATTCTGGAATTAAGGCCTCTTTAAGAATTTTATATGTCTTTATCTTATTTCATGGCCTTTGGCAATGGGAACAGAAAAGTAGCAACCATGTACTGAATGGTTTTCAGCAAACCCCAGAGGCGATAAGTCAAAGAGGTTAGAGTTTTCTTTCCCTCGCCAGTCATTCCCTAAAACCGTTTCAAAGCTTTATTATTTCCCCTTTCGGCAGGCTTGGTTTCTTCCTGTTCAAAATTTTATGCACCCTTTCCAGTTAGCAATATGGAGCCCAGTTTGCGCAGGTTAAAATGTTGATATTCAGAAGTGTTGCCCTAATGTTCTTAAGTAAAATGAACACTCATTTAGCAAGTTCATATTAGTTATAGATCGCATTAGAAATACCCAACACCCAAGTTTTGACATCCCCATATAACAACCAACACGTATCTGTCAACTGTCAACTGGTCCAGTGTAAATTTCTTTTTAATCAGCAGGAGCCCATTTTGCAAGGCTAACCGTGGTTCTTTCCATAATCAAGTAGCATTTGAAACATTTAGTGCCTTGTTAAATCTAATGAGTGAGATTTATTATGAGTCACTTCCCTTAATAGCTGACAGAGTTTCACAAAACGTTATTCACCAAGGTGTAAATATATAATAGGTAGCTGTTAAACCTTAATAAATATGCTTAATAGTTGGCTAGTATTTTCTCCCTGAATGGCAGTACTTCCTCTCCATGGCTGACAGGAAATGTTGCTCCTGAGGTATGCCAAGTAAGGATAAACTGTGGGAAACCTATCTGCAAAATGGAGCCTTGAATTGTTAATTCTTCAAACATTCGAGAGGAGGGTGCCGTTCAAGAACAAGCCACAACACTTCCAGTCATATTGAAAATATATTAATGTTCAAACTGAGGTAAAACTGATCTCGGAGATCTGGTGTCTTCTAAATGGCTTTCCACATCACCCGAACAGAAGGTATTATTCACACACTAATGGCAGTAAAGTGAATACTTGACTGTTACATTACCTGGATTCCATAACCATACAATAACGTTATCGAGGATTAGCATCTCCCCCAACATTTGCCAACAATTCAAGCAAATCTTGGACTTGACAAGTTTATCATGGATCAGGTAGCACTTGTCACCAAGTAGCTATTGACTCAACCAGACAAACAAACCATAGCAAACACAGCCAATAATCCAAATAAGATTAGTCTGTTCTGTTCATTACCCTACAAAAGGGTACACCTTCCTCTACCTCCTTTCATGGCCAGTCCTTTCTTACCAGTGTTCCCATTGAACAAGGTACTTTTTTCTTGATGCTAAAGTGGCATGAATGATGACAATGTTTTCTGGCACATACATTTAATGTGCATACTCTTTCAAATGTTCAGCCCTGATGAGAGAGACAACTCCAGTTTCAAATGTTACAGGAAAAGACATTCACAGAGCACGTCATTCATGCCTTACTTGTAACATCTTGTTCCCTTTAAATGAAACAGGAAAAACATGCAGAAATCCAGGACCGGTCACTTCTGTAAATACATGTTTGAACAAGTTTCCCAATCATGTGGTTAGGGCCAACTGCAACATTTAGCCTATCTGAGGTCGCTTTCACACACTGTTCTTAAATTAAAAAACCCAGATCCTCTTCATCAGGCATGTGGTTGATTATTTCCCTAATCAGTAAAGATGGAAAAGACATAAGACCATTCCTTCTGAATCAGATCAATGGTCCAGCTACTCCAACCCTACTTCAAAGTGTAATATATTATTACAAAGAGATGTTGTTATTAGCATTTAGTCAAACACTCTTGCACCCTTGTTATAATGTGAATTATCCATGTTTTTCTCCGTCAGTTGCCATTTAATATTACGAAGCCAAGCTTGTCGATAAATTGTTTGAAAATTATCCCATGTTTATTAACGAAGGAGTCTTTTGTATTCCTCCTGCCATTATAAAGATCACTTCCAATGCGAGCATTAAAGTCACCTAATATTATTATTTGTGCCTTGGGATATTTAACATCAAGTTCATGGATGTAATTTTCCAAGTCAGGTCTACAGTTCTCATAACAAAAGGATGAGGAACAGGAAGGAATATATACATTCACTATCAAAATGACCTGATTTTAAAAAGAATTTTAAAGGAATCAATTAAATTTGTCTCAATGGCATATGTCGTCTGGGAGTCCACCACCATAGACTCCAAATGGATGGAAGGTTCATCCCAACTCATGAGATCACACTCCGAAGGGTTGACTGAGCCACTGGACCCACTCTTAAATGTGGCTTCAGTTTTGGCCCCAGGAAGCCCTTATCTTAAAAAAGGGATGTGTAGAATGTCGTTAAAACCCCAGGAAGGGAAAATACTCCTGGAGATCAGAGGTTTTCCACGTTGAGATTGGTGGCTAGTCTTGGCTTCTCAGGAGAATACTGAGAACCCTTGGATTCTGTGCAGCCAAACTACTCATAAAACAAAGATTGTTAGATTAGAGTGTCCAACCCGATGTAGATCTTTGTGGGCAACTTGAGAACTTCTATACTTTATGGACAGCTATCTTCCTCTCCCCTGACTCTTTCAGTGTCCTTTACCAATTTGAGGAACTGCAAGTACTGAAAGGCCTTCCCCAGGACACGCTTAGATATTTTACCGCTTGCAGTCTTGGAAGGCCATTTTAATGGAATCCCATATAGGAAAAGAGTTTGCTACGGTGATTAAAAGTCTATTGAGGATTTATCCCATGCCACATCCCAATGTCCAAGATATGAGGTTGAAAGTAATAGCTTTTGTGGACCATAATATCCCGCTTCCCAGGAAGGCCAGATCAGGAGAAATTAGTTATATTACTGAAAGACAGAGACACATTAATCACTTTCCAAATGGCAAGATTTGCTGCTGCCATCATGAAGGATAAAAAAAATGATGGGGCATGCTGACCATAGTATATTTGACCTGTGACTGCTCCACTCGTCATATTTTACTTGTCTCTGGGCTGTATGGTCTTTCTTTCTTTCCTATGACATATATATATATATATATATATATATATATATATATATATATATATATATATATATATATATATATATATATATATATATATATATATGATGAATTTGTATTTGTATTTTAATACTCTCTGGAAAATGTCTAAATTTTTTAAAATTATTATTTTTAAACTTTATTTTGGTGGAATTTCTACCTTATTCTGTATTGTTGCTATGGCTTTTTTTTACTAATGCAATAAATGCATTCAAGTATACTGCCTCCAAACATGTAAGTTTCACTTAGTCATCGTAGTCACTGATGCATCTATCCTCCAGGAATTTGTCTATCCTTTTAAAGCAATCTAGGCTAGTGGCTATCATGTCATCTTGTGGCAGCGAATTCCATAATTGTGTATTGTGTGAAGTACTAACTTTCATCTGTCCTGAATCAACTGTCCAACAGATTAACTCCCCAATAATACTTCATTAGAGCTCCCAGCAAAGCAAATAATCTTTGCAAGACAAGTGTACAGTTTGTTTTGAAGCTTTGAACCCGGTTTTGTGCGGGGAGAGCCAAGTAGTAAGTTGAAATAATAAATAAATAAATAAATAAATAAATAAATAAATAAATCTGCAGGATGTGGGGGGGAGGATTCTCCAGAAAAATAATGGAGAAGCAGATGTGAGATGTTTGTAGACTCTAAAACTATCACTGCAGCACTGGGACACTCACCTGGGTTGGATTGTACAGCTCCTGCAACGGGCTTCTTGACCCCTTCCGGCAACAGATGTCCATCCCAAATGGATTCCTACGTATTACTGATGGGGAAAAATTGAAAATCAGTGAGCATTCTCACAATCTTAATTAGCAAAAGCATAACTAAGGCAATGTACCGTGTTTCCCCGAAAATAAGACATACCCATAAAATAAGCCGTAGCAGCATTTCTAAGCATTTGCTTAATATAAGCCATACCCCGAAAATAAGGCACCCCGGGGCTGGTGTGGAGAAGACCAGGAGGAGCCCAGCTGAGCAGATGCAGTCTCTCGCGGCTGCTTCAAAGGCCCGGCAACCAGCGTGCCCGGGGCTGGGGTGGAAAAGACCAGGAGGAGCCCAGCTCAGCAGAGGCGGTCTCCCGCAGCCACTTCAAAGGCTCTGCAACCAGCGCGCCCGGGCCTCTGGGGGCGGGGAAGACAGGAGAAGCCCAGCTGAGCAGATGCAGTCTCCCGCGGCCACTTCAAAGGCCCGGCAACCAGCGCGCCTGGGCCTCTGGGGGCGGGACCGGAAGGGGGTGGTAAGGGGAGAACGGGAGCCGAGAGGGAGGACAGTTCTGATTCCCTCGGAATAAGACATCCCCTGAAAATAAGCCATAGTGTGTCTTCTTGAGGAAAAATAAATATAAGACAGTGTCTTATTTTCGGGGAAACACGGTAGCAGGTATTTCAGGAAATGACACTGGATTTCTTAAACCTCTACTTTACATTCTACAAGGAGTATTTAACCAGAAGGGTGGATTTGAAGTTTTTGGGTTTCAGCTAACTAAATATATTATTTTCCTGCTTAAATTCCTTTTCAATATGCTGCCTATGCCACCAACTACAACACACACACAAACACGTGAAGGAGGAAGGGATCCAAACTGAATGACATCAACAGCTGAGTTGCTGTTTTAATGTATGCACTTTTACTGCTTTAAAAAAGTTAAATGAGTTTACAATCTCCAGACAGCTAAATATTCCAAATCATTATCATTTCCATTTTACAGTAAGGAGATTGAGATTCAAGAGCCTGAGCTCTGATGCAAAGTCATGTAAGAGGTATGACTCATAGACACAGTTGCATCCTTCTAAGTCCAGTAAACTCAGTGGGCTTAGAAAGGTGTAACTATGTTTAGGATTGCACAGTATGTTTCTGAATTTAACAATCAAACTAACATTTCAATACATTATTTCTGATATGTGACACTGATCAGATCTCATGGATATTTTGAAACTGTGAGCAAGAGGTGGGGTTGCCAGCTGGCCACTAGCAGTGTGAGACCTCTCACTCCCTGATGCCTCTGCCCATCGCCGCTTAGCTGGGCAGTGGGAGGGAAATGGTGACCTAAATGGTGCACAATTGACATTCCTGGTGTGATGATGTCACTTCTGGTGCAACCTGGAAGTGACATATCATATCAGGTGATGCTCTAGCATTCATCCAAAAGTCTATGGTTAAACTATAGAGTTTTGAGTGAGTGCTGGAGCATTCCATTGGTGTGATGGTGTCACTTCCGAGTCATGCTGGAAGTGATGTCATCATGCCGGGGTGTTAATCGTGCCCTTCCCCACAGTAAGTCTCCATCCCTCCATCTCCCTATCAACAGGACAGCCTCCCTAATTAAAAAGGGAGCCTGCTTATTTCCAACTTTGAATATACATACAAATAGCCTTAGGACAGTGTACAACTCTTAGATCCCTTGCTGCCTTCAGCCCTCTTCTGGGGTGGGGGAAAAGTGAATGATATTGAAACACAATCGGTGCAAAGGGCCTATAGGCCACAAAAACCTTCTATAGGTTTGTCATGAAACATTGCTAGGGGGATGGGATTAAGGAAATAATATAATTTAATATTTTATTTAAGAGTTGGTTTAAAATACAATGCTATTTTTGAGCTTAAAAAATGAATTTCCATTTGAGTCTCTATGAATTTCAAAAGAACTGAAGAACTAATGGTGTTGAGGAGAGGAAGATGAGTGGCCCAAAGACATGGCCCTAACAGGATATAGTAAGATTATAAAAGGTAACATATTCAGTATCTTCCCACAGTATGAAAAAAAATTACTCAATTACTGTGAATTTCATTGGTTGAACCCAAGCTCCTGGCAGTGCTAGAAGGTATATGGGTGCTATGAGATGGTATACAGCTCCGATTCCAGTAGTTGTACAAAATGCAGTCACCAAGGCTGCAAACTAAAGCAGTCCAGTGTATGTGTGTGTTCGTTGTTGTTGAAGGTCTAAATAGGGTTGCCAGCTCCCTCTTTGCCACTGGCGGGAGGTTTCGGGGGGCGGAGCCTGAGGAGAGCAGGGTTTGGGGAGGCGAGGGACTTCAATGACATAGAGTCCTATTGCCAAAGTGGCCATTTTCTCCAAGTGAACTGATATCTATTGGCTGGAGATTAGTTGTAATAGCAAGAGATCTCCAGCTAGTACCTGGAGGTTGGCAACCCTAGGTCTAAACCAGGGGTCGCAAAAGTGCGGCTCCCGAGCCGCATACGGCTCTTTGAGCCCTTCAGTGCGGCTCTTTCCATGTCCGGGCCCGGCTGAGTAGTGAAAGGGGCAGGGGGCGGGAGACAGTCTGTGCAGGAGGCGCTTGGGTTACGTAGGAGTGACCACGTGCTGCTGCTGGCGGGCCTGCTGTGGGGAGAGAGTCTGCGCAGGAGGCACTCGAATTACAAAGGAGCGACCACGTGCTGCTGCTGCTGGCTGGCCTGCTGTGGGATTGGGGGGTTTCTTAAGCATCGGAGGGAGCGGCCGCCGTTTCGATATTTGCATGGTAAGGCCGCCCGCTGCCTCCTGGCTTCTGCTGTCGGCTCCTCGAGTCCCTCTTCAGAAAGGCTCGAGAGAAATTCTCATTGCTTTGGACGCGCTTCCCCTGGACGAGGAAGCCCCGCGCGGCACCTTTCTCGCTTGAGGCCCCCTTTCAGCCCGGAGGGGAGGGGGAGGCAGAGAGCTAGCTGCCCCAGTGGCCGCCACCTCCCCCCTCCCTGCCGCGCGGGCCTCTCTTTCGGCACGGCCGCTCTCGCCCCCAGGGCTGCAGAGCGGGCCCAAGGCCGTGCTCAGGATGCCCCTGGGAGGGGGGAGGGGGCTGGCACCATGGCCTCGAGGGAGGGAGAGAGGAAGGGGCAGTTGGGGGACTCTCCTTTCCCCCCCCCCCGTGGAAGCTGCCTGGGCGCGCGGCCCTGCCTGCCCTGAATCTGGAGCCCGTTGGTCCCAGAATGGTGGGGGGGTGAGCACCTGCCCCTCCCTCTGGCCAGGAGGGAACTGGCATGTCCGTGGCGGGGGGAAGGAAGGATGGACTGTGCATCTCCCCCTTGTTTGTTTGCATGGAACACACACAGACCGGGGACCTGCTGGCCTCTTCCTCTGTGCCTGGGATCCCTGGACATCTGGACCCTCGCTGGGTGATGGTGTGTGTGGGGGGGAGAAAACAGTGGGCCTTTTTGTCTGGCAATTGTTAGCCCTCCCCTGGCATATTACTACAGGTTTCCCCTCTTCCTGCTACTTTGTGCCTCTTTCAAAAGGAACCGGGGGGGGGGCGGTTTACACTCTCCCCACAGCCATTCACCACCCCACTGTGCAGTAGGTGCTCTACTGGTTTCCACTTCTGCTAAATTTTAATTAAAGTTTATTAAGTTAATAAACAGTGTACCTACCTATATAGTTTGAGTTTAAAAAATTTGGCTCTCAAAAGAAATCTCAATCGTTGTACTGTTGATATTTGGCTCTCTTGACTAATGAGCTTGGCGACCCCTGGTCTAAACCATTCACCTTGTGCCATTTTTTTCGTACTAGTCCATCCCCCCCACACACACACATATATAGGGGTGCACAACTCACTGTAAGCAGGGTAAGAAGGCGGAGGTTTCAAATAAGTTTCTTGTGAAAATCAAACTATTACTACACTCAACTAAAAAGCCTCAAGTTAAAATAGTCTTGCACAGTGTTAAAGAGTTTTGTAGCATGTTGTCTTACATATTTATGTTTCCAAACACTGCATGCTATACTAGCTTTCTTTACTGCCCTAAAGCAACAAATTATCACATATTACTTAAACAAATTGGGGTCATATTGAATGGATAGCATATTAAAATCTGACAGTTGTATAAAAACTGCAAAAAAAAAAAAACAACCTCTGCAGAAGTGAGATAGAACACATTTTTGCTTTCAAGACAAAAAACCCCCCCATTTCTCCCCCTGTTCTAAAACCAAAACATTAAAAAGGTAATTATCTTCAGAAGGAACGTGCTACTTTTCCCTCAGAGCAGAGAAAGACACCACAGCTTGGTTCCAACAAACAAACACATTAAATGTTTTGACTTTCGCTCCGAATTAAACGATCGGATATTACTGTGGGCTGCAATTTTAATTAAATCCTGAGGATTTTGACTTAAACAGCTAAGCAGAACAACTGGTTCATTTTTAAGTGGTTAAACACCTGTAGGAGACCGATCGTTAATTTTTAGCAGGCCCACACATACTTGGAATGAAAATGTTTCCCTACAAAGGAAAGGTCAGCTTCCTAGCAGATAATACCTCCAAGCATATACCGTTCCCACATGGACTTTGCTTCATGTGATCCTTCTATGGAAGAAATCACACCTCAAGAAATCTCACTGTGAAGGAGGCTGCCCACAGAGACAGCTGATGAGCAGGAAAACTGAGTATCTACAAGGAAAAACTGTCCGAAAAACAAGAACACTCATATAATAAGGATAAGAAATAATAAAAACCCGAAACATCAAAAGAAGGAACATAATGAATTGGAGCCAGTTCAGTCAGGACTATGGGGGTTACCGCACTTGTATTCCCAGCGATGCATTAAGAGTTTGAAAACGTTATAAAAAATACCGATCGCACTTTGCTTGGCCCCTTTAGCTGTGAAGACATCTTCCAACCATTTATAAGCTGTGGTATCCAAAAACCCTTTTAAAGCGATGTTTTTTTACAACATTTTCAAACTCTTAATACATCGCTGGAAATACAAAGTGCGGTAACCCCCTAAATGAGAAAAGACACTCAGAAATGGGGGTGGGCTCTCAGACTGCTGCACTATTATTCATAATGTAATCCCTTTACAAAAAACAGTAAAAAAAAAACCATAGCGGGTCAAACGTATTTAAAATTGTAACTGATGTTAAAGTTACAGAAAGGAGGGAGGAAGATTTTAAAAAATCATATGGCCCACAAAGACATTCAAAAACCTTCCTGAACAGCTAGATCTGTACCATGTATGTAAAGGTTAGTGACAGGGATTGACAGATTTTCCTGGGAAAGGCTTTCAATTTACACAGTGCCACCATGGAGAAGGACCTATCGCACATCACAACTTTCCACATCTCAGATGGTGAAGGGAAGCACAGCAGGACCCAGATGCCAGGGTAAAAAGTCAGGTAGGAGAAGGTCGTTGAGGAAATGTGGTCTCAGCTGGGATTCTAATGGTCAATGCCAGCATTTGGAATTGGGTCTGGAAGGGAACAGGTAGCCAATGCAGCCAGGGGTGGTCTTAGTGATTCTGGGGCCACAGGCAGGACTTAAGGATGGGGGCCCAGAATCACTGCAGGGAGGGAAGGAGGGGGAAAGAGTCAGTCCAGTCAGCCATGCAGGGCTTGGCCAACTGAATGCCGCCTCCCACACACACACACGGCGCTGGGCTTGCATGGGAAGGAACTTTGCTCAGAAGGAGGCACCTCCTTCCTCCCCGTGCACTGAGGGGCTCACATGGTGAGGGTCTTGGTGGGCACCTCTTCCCCACTTGGATGGGAACTAGGGTTGCCAGATTCCCCCTCTCCTCCAGCGGGAGGTTTTCGGGCATGGATCGCAAGCTGAAGGGCAAGAACACAAGGGCTCTTGCCCTGTGGCTCTTAGCCTAGGGATCATGACTGGGGACCTGTAGGGTGGGTAAAAAAGAGTCCACCCTACAAATCAGCCATTTTCTTCAGGGAAATTGACCTCTGTAATCGGGAGGTCAGTTGTAATTCCGGGAGCTCTCCAGGCCCCACCTAATGGTTGGCAACCTACAATCTAGTCAAGCATCCCTATACTAGGGCCTTTGATAACTTTAATTAGATCATTCTTTCCCAGGAACGAGTACAGCTGCCTTGATAAAGGCTTTTCTGTCCTCTACCAAGAACTTAACAATTTATTACACTCTGGTCCTAGTGCCATGGTAAATGGTCACATGCATGCCTTCTAATATTCCTATTACTTGTTCATTATTAAAGAGCCAAAGATAATATAGCAAAACTTTGTATACTAAGTAAAAGAAGTCACAACAATAGTACGGTACCAAGAAAATTGTTCCTTAGCAACAGGAACCTTTTTATGTAGGACATTCCAGCCTGACTTACTTCTAAATGTAATACGGTACAATACAGTTTAAATTTGCTTATCATTATGACAAAGACTTTAAAGATGGCGTTGTAACAGTAGTACAACAGTTTTCAAAGCAATCTATGGTCCCATTTGCGTGTTTTAAGATAAATTTATTAGAGTTTATGTAAGAAGGTTTATTAGTAATGTTGTGTGGACGTGCCAAGTCTATTCTGGAAGGCTGCTATTATAGACTTAGGGCTTTGGTCTCAGTTATGCTTCCTTTTGCCAACAATTAAGATTGTTCAATGAAACATTGATAAAATGCTAGAATAACCTCTGCAAGAAGCAGTGTCTTTTCTGTTGAATGGGGTGAGTCTTTGATGCTATTTCTCTTTGGTCCTGATGTTTAATTTGGTTTTTTTTTTAATTTTGTTGCTTTTTCTTTTATTGTTTAAAAATAATGCTTTGTGAATATTCCAGCAATATTGTATGAATTATTTTTTCCTTAAATAATTTTTTAAAAATGAATATAAGCCTACATTTTACCACTAACCTGAATGTATACTCAAACTAGGGTTGCATGGCATGGCAATTGGCATGAGTCCGGGGGTAGGGACATGGGGAGTGCTGCAGGAAACAGCATGATGTCACTTCCAGGGGGGGTCTGGAAATGGCATCATGCCTCTCTAGACATCACACCTCTCTAGGAATTACTACAGTAGACTGAAGTCACTTCTTGGTTTTTGCTGGAAGTGATGTCATGCCATAGGCTGGTGTTGATTTTGTTTAAGATTATTTTTCTCTCACCAGCTGCAGGAGCAGTGGCAGGAAACAAGAACCAGGGGTGGAATATGCCCCACCTCCAGTGGGAAAAGGGCAGACCTAACTCAAACATTAATTCTTTATAGAAGAAGCATCGCCAGCCAAAGGGTATACAAGAAATATTCCTAGTGTGAAAGCCAACCACCAGCCCTCTCATTTTGCCTTCAATTACCCTTTTCCAGCATATTCCCCTACTATATCCAACACTTTGCTCTTTCACCCACAGCTAGGGTCGCCAACCTCCAGGTGCTAGCTGGAGATCTCCTGCTATTACAGCTGATCTCCAGCCAATAGAGATCAGTTCGCCTGGAGAAAATGGCCACTTTGCCAATTGGACTCAATGGCATTGAAGTCCCTCCCCTCCCCAACCCCCACCCTCCTTAGACTCCACCCCAAAAATCTCCCACCAGTAGCAAAGAGGTACCTAGCAACCCTACCCACCGCCTACCATCCCACATGAAGGGGAGAAAGGACAATTCTTAGAAGATGAAAAGGCTTAACCCTCCAACTCCTAACATGCAAAGTATGTCTTGTAAAGGAATAGTTGATAAACAGAAGAAAGGTGCCACACTAATACAGAGTAGAGAATGAGAAGAAAAAACAGAGGTGCAGTGGGAAAATACATATTTTATTTGTATCAGTAGATACTTATGCAGATCTACAGATACAAAAAAAATGTATTTTCCCAATGCACCTCTTTTTTCTTTTCTTCCAAGAATAGTTGACAACCAGGAGTCTACAGAAATTCAGCTCAGAAGAGCAATCACAAAAGGACTGAATGCCATCTCTCCAGAAGGATAGCTAAATATAAGCCCTGAGTCTGACAAAAAAAATTTTTTTGGCAGCTCATATATTGGCGGATACCACAAAAGAAGACAAAACTATAGTTTCCACCAACATAAGCATACAAACAATAGTCTGATATGTGAATTTCCAAGTTCTTTCATTCCTCTTGGGTTTCCACTGAAAGAACAGAATCAAAAATATTCACATTTCCTAGAATTCTGTACCAATAGCACCACCACAACCAGGCACAGGACATAGCAACACATAGAAGGACATAGCAGCAGCCGTGGTGGTAGTAGCAGTAATCGTAATTCTGCTGAAGGGCAGAAGTCAAGGTTGGACTAGATGACCCTGGTGGTCCCTTCCAACACTATGATTCTATTATTCTAAGGTGGTAGAGTCAACAATACTCGAGATCAGATATTGTTGTTCTAGCAAAGGCTGAGGGTGAATTGAGGTCTTAAATACTCCTGCAAAGGAGGTAGAGTTGCAAGCCTTGCCCCTCAGAAGCAGGCTACTAGTTCTTAAATGTCCTGTGCCTGGTTGTGGTGGTAAGTATTCCAATGGGGTTGGTTTGGTTTAGGGCTTTGTGAGGCTTGAGGGGTCAGTTGTGGGAGAGTACTCAAGTTCTGCATTGGGCTCTGAGGTGGAGAGGAAGCCCAAGTCGAAGGGCAGGGCCATATCCCAGGACAAGAGGATTGGTTCAGGCTCCTGGGGCTCCTCTTGCGTATCAAAGGAGGTACCTGAAGGTGTCTTAACTGCCTCCTCTTGTGGTAGTATTAGGGACTCGGCCTCCTCCTCCTCTACACTATTCCACAACACTGTTTCCATTTTATTCTTCCTCGGTCATGTTTTATTTAGATTATTTATATGGTCCACATTTTATTTAAATTATTTATATGGTCCTAATTACTCCTGGTTTCCATTGTAAAGTTAATGAAAATGCAAGGAATTGGCTTAAATTGTGTCTCACTTTTCTAAGGAGACGTTAAATGTTTAATTTCATTATATCATTGCAAAGCACCAGAACTAAAACACCCTCATCTCTCATTGCTTGGAATGGATGTTCATAATTCATTTGCTTATTAAATCAGTGCTGAAAATACACATTCATGTTTTGTTTCAGGGAAGATGCAAGTCCAGTGGCATTAAGATCATGGGAGAATTTTTACCCCGCTAATTGTGTCTCAAACATTATCATAAATAAATGTCACATGATAACTGAGGGTAGTATCTATTAAGTCAATGGTACTCATAGCAGTGATTATCAGAGGGAAACTCCCAATAGGCACTGGCTGCATTCATATGCAGCAATAATTCATGTTATTATGGAACAAGCTTTGGAAGTTTTCATCTCCAGGTTTCCCCCCTCCCTCCTCCTCTTGCATGAGGCCCAGGAACTAAAGACTTCCTTTTTTACACCAAACCAGTCTTGTACTACTCTTTGTTGGGGATGGGATGGAGGATGTGGAATGCAAGCCCAAAGACTTCCAAAGCTTGCTCCAGAACAGCATAATTTATCATTGCAGAGGAAAGCTTCCCAAGGCTCAATTAAAAAACAAAACAAAACGTTGTTTGCCATTATGTCTAAATACAGCCATTGGATCTAAGGAGTAATATGGCTGGAGACCATCAGTAGGGGTCTTGAGCCAGAACTCTAGAAGAGGGACCCTCCTCTTAACACTACTATAGTACCTTGCTTGAGGAAACATCTACTGGCTTCTTCTCTGCTGCCCTGTAGCACCACCACTATAGATGGCCAGAGGATAGTGCTACAGCCACCATCACAGCTAGGATCAGGTGACACAAAAGACCAGCAGGATTCTGCTTCTCTAAAGCTGTTGACTCTAGACCAGCTCCTCAGTCTGGGCAACAGCCTGAGCTTTCTTGGATTGCCCCTCCTTATATGACAATGCAGGGGAATCCAGGAGCCTTGACCGCCAGCCCTGATATCTAGCTATCATCCACAAAGTACTTCCATCTTCCCACACAATTTATTTAACCATACAAGACTATGGCTAGCCAGGCTTTGTGGTCTCTTACATTTAGTCTAAGACTTCAGTTTCTCTATCTGATCTCTTTCTGGAAACTACACTTATCGGAATGTATGATTAAATCTCTGTCTAGCTGGTTGCATTTTGTTTTCATTTAATCAGCCTTGCAGCGGCTTTAGAAAGATCAAGTACTGTACTCATTGAAAAACAAGAAATGCAATGTGCTTCTCCTGCTGTTTTGATAGAGGTAATATCTTCCACTGTGCTATACTCTAATAAATGGGCAGCCTGTTACAGCTGATATAGGCAACCCCCAGTATGCATACTGAATTTTGGCATGCTAGACCATTTTGCTCAGCACATGGAGCAGTTCTCTTCCGTTGCAACACATGCAAGCTTTTGAGGCACTGGCAGCACCATAGGGGCTGGTGGCATGGGAGATGGTTATGTCATGCCTTGTGTCCATTGCTGCCTCCCAGACCCTCGCAGCCACCAGCTGGGTCCAAAGTGTATAACCAAGGCATTGACAGTATTGCCATACCTACCATGCCTTGCCTCCAATGTTTGTGGCTACGTATTTCTACCCCTACCCCAATACACACACTTTCACTTGCCAGCACATCACTATCTTCACAGGTAGATGATGTGTTGCTTTTTTAGGGCACTCGGGCCAAAAAGGTTACCTAGACATTAGGAAGAATTTTCTAACAGTTAGAGCGGTTCCTCAGTGGCACAGGCTTCCTTGGGAGGTGGTAAGCTCTCCTTCCCTGGAGGTTTTTAAGAAGAGGTTAGATGGCCATCTGTCAGCAATGCTGATTCTGTGACCTTAGGCAGACGATGAGAGGGAGGGCATCTTGGCCATCTTCTGGTCACTAGGGGTGTGGAGGGGGGAGGTAGTTGTGAATTTCCTGCATTGTGCAGGGGGTTGGACTTGATGGCCCTGGTGGTCCCTTCCAACTCTATGATTCTATGATCAGTGGTTGCCAACCTTTTTGGTATGGTGACCCACAAGTCCAAATTTACTTGGTATAGTGATGCATCCAGGGCTGGCCCAAGGGTTTGTAGTGCCTGAGGCAAACTATGACCTTTGCACCTATCTACTTCCACATTCCATTCTCTACAGTGGCTAACCAGATGGTTCTGAGAAACCAACAAACATTGCACAATGGGCGCAGCTGCCCCCACTACAAACCCCAAGCAAGTGGCATTCTGACATACACACTTTGCATACAGAAAGCCTGACCACCCTTTCCTTCTCCATTGCTCCTTCTAACCACCCCCCCCCAAGATCCTAAGAAACTCACTCTAGTAACCAGCAGGACACACTTTACTTGATCAACATGTATATGCAGTGAAGGAAAAATATCAACTAAGGTAAGACATGGGAGATACTGTTTCCAGGGTTTCCAAAATAAAAAACAGGGCAACGGAAAGGGAAAGGGCAGGCATTAGGAAGGGCTGACCCACAACCCACTTTTAAAGACTTTACAACGGACTTTTGGGTCCTGACCCACAGGTTGGAGAACCCTGGTCTTCATCAATACAGCTAAGATGCACGCATGTGCAGACATAGACAGAGAGAGAGAGAGAGAGAGAGAGAGAGAGAGAGAGAGAGAGAGAGAGAGAGAGAGAGAGAGAGAGAGAGAGAGAGAGAGAGAGAGAGAGATGTGCCCAGCTAAGAGAACAGTGTGCCTGTCCTTCTGATTCCACTTTATTTAAAACAAGGACAAACACTGTAATTAAATATTTTGTCCCTTCCTATATCCAAGCAGATTGGTCTGAGAATGTTGGAATAAAGTCACCCAGAGGCTGTGTACTTTACAAGCCAACCAGATTAATAACTTCAGTCTTAACTGTTCCCAATTATACCACAGCCAAACTAACTGCTGGCAGCATTCCCAGCTTCTGCATTCAACATAAAAACTGAGATGCAGTAGATGATTATAATTTCTGCTACTCATATGACTACAAGAAAAACAGTCTTAGACACAGTGCTTTACCGGGGGGGTGGGGCAGAAGGAAGCTTGTAAGAGAAGAGGAGAAGGAAAAACCTTTGCTGGGCATTGTTGGTTGGCTCTTGCATCTCTCTCTGGTTTGCAGCCCATATATTCAAGGCAACTAAAGAAATGACATAGAAAGTTAGGGTTACCAACCTCCAGGTAGTCACAAAAAAGAGCACTCCTGTGCTAATACCACACGGTTTGGAAATCAGCACAGCAATAACTTGTACAAAGCGAACACACAAGTAACGTGTTTACACATATATTCAACCAAAGTGAAGTGATACATATAAGACACACATACAACTATGTACACAGATATACAATGTTTTTTCTAATGCAGTCTTTGTGCAAAAAAATATTTCTATTGTAGCAGTAGTTGTAGAAAATATCTTTAAAAGGTCCACAAGGTACTCTTTAATATTCCAATCTTTGGAGGAAGACAATGGCTGGGGTATCTTTAAAAGGTCCACAAGGTACTTTTTAATATTCCAATCTTTGGAGGAAGACAATGGCTGGGAGATGGTCGTTTCAAGAAAATTTCTTCAGCCCCAATTCATTCAATCTTACAATGCTATATATCCTGCATTCAGTTAGCTGGTTCCCGTAGCATATTTCCAAGTGTAAAAGCTAAGCTCGTATATGAAATATTTTTTTGCACAAAGACTGCATTAGAAAAAACATTGTATATCTGTGTACATAGTTGTATGTGTGTCTTATATGTATCACTGCACTTTGGTTGAATATACGTTTAAACACGTTACTTATGTGTTCGCTTTGTACAAGTTATTGCTGTGCTAACCTCCAGGTACTAGCAGGAGATCGCCTGCTATTACAACTGAACTCCAGCCAATAGAGATCAGTTCACCTGGAGAAAATGGCCGCTTTGGCAATTGGACCCTATGGCATTGAAGTCCCTCCCCTCCCCAAACCCCGCCCTCCTCAGGCTCTGCCCCAAAAACCTCCTGCTGGTGGCAAAGAGGGACCTGGCAATCCTATCTACAGTGGTGCTGTGAAAAGGCCTGTCTATCCCATTTGTTTGTAGCATCTGCAATTCAAAAGCCATGACCTCTCTAACTGCCAGTCCTAAAAATTTGCACCAGAGTATCTGCCTGTGATGAGCTAAAGGTATAATCTCACTTTACATGTCAGCCTGACATCATACTTCAGTAGGCTTGCCATTGGTTGGTATTCCCCAGCTGACCCTTAAGACTGGAATCTAGACAGTAGACAAACCAAAAATATAGGGAAACTGTTGAATATATTTTTACTCTCTTGACATCACTGTTACGGGAAGAAATGTGAGTCAGCACTCTTTTTATATAGACATGACGGATTTCCCTTGGGAATTTCAGAACTACACTAATGGTAACTTCTTCTTTTGAAAGAACAGAGTACCACAAATCATTCATATACTTGAAGGAGGGAGTCATTTACTCCCATTAAATAATGCTGAAATATATCAATCAGCAGGTCCAGGCCAAGCCTTTTGAGTGCCATAAACTAGGCCATCCAACCTGCCCCACACTCCACCATGCTGAGGGAGTGGGAAGATGATGACTGCCCTCCTCCCCCGCACTGCGGTGTGGTGGCACACTTTCTTCATCCCACGTGAGGTGGCAAGGTGATGTCCGCCTTCCTTGCCCCAAGCATGGCAGTGAGACACAGAGGCAGTGTCTGCCTCGTTCCCCACCATGCAGTAGCACAGCAGGAAACCACTTTTCACTACCCCCCACCACAGTGAGGTGAGGGCTAGACCTGTCCCTGCCTCCCTGAAAGAGAGAGTGAGGGATGGAGCACTGAGGCAGGGGGCACCTCCTGGGGCTGCTGCTTGCCATGGCAGACCCTCAATGCCACCGGGGGCTGGCAGGGAACCAGCAGGTGATAGGGGTGACAGGGATGGTTGATGCACCTCCACCTCTGGAACCCTAGACAATCATCTAAGGCCACCTAGTGGACAGGCCAACAGGAACCCATTGACCATCAGCTAGGGCCCAAACCAGGAGTTTCCTGACATGATTAGTACCCCTTCTATGAATAAACCATAGAATTTGGGGTGATTCAAAGAGCATCATGCTGATGCAATGATGTCACTTTCAGTTTTGCACTGGAACCAACTGGTGTCCCCCACCCCACCAAGTGCGGTGCCAACCTTAGCCCCAAGCATCATTCTTCTTAATCCAGCTATCAACAGTTTCTGGCCATGCCAGAAAACTCCTCAACTCTCTAGAAAACTCCTCAACTCCAGCCTTATTCAAGTTCTTCTAACTATACCTTCCCACTCCTCCCCCCTCCCCCATTTCCCAGCAAGCCAGCTTCCCTACTTGCTTATTTGCATGTTTGTCTGGCAGGGAGCTGGAATACACAAGAACACACAAGAAGCTGCCTTATACTGAATCATTGGTCCATCAAAGTCAGTATTGTCTACTTGGACAGGCAATGCCTCTACAGTAGGGTTGCCAGATACCCGGTGGTGGTGGGTAAAATCCCGCCAATCCACCAGGTTGCCCGCCAGCCAGCTGAGGGCCAGTGGGCACAGCGGCCCGCGCATGCACACGCTCTGCGTTCGTCACTTCTGGGTTTCCCCAGAAGTGACGCGGACACTCTGGCAACCTCAGCTGAAATTCTATGGAAACCATAAAGTTTCAGCCGGGATTGCTAGAGCGTCCACGTCACTTCTGGGTAGACCTAGAAGTGACGCAGGAGCGATGTGCGGGGTGTGCGCACATGCCGCGCCAGGCTCGCGTGCACACCGCACATGTCCACTGCGGCCCCGCAAAGCTCCTGCCGGTGGAGCTGCGGGGCCTGGGAAGCCTACTCTCCAGGGTCTCAGTTAGAGGTTTTTCAAATCTTTTAAACTGGAGATGCCAGGGATTGAACCTGGGACCATCTGCATGCAAAGCACACACACTTCCACTGCGCCACAGCCCCCTCCCCCCCAAAAAATCAACTAAATAAACAAATATGTTTAATGTTCTGTACAACAAAGCTGCCTTGAACCACGAGGAAAAGTGGGGTATAAATGTTTTAATTAATTAATTAATTAATAAAGACTTAGATTTCGAGCTCCATAAGTTACCAAAAATTCATAAGGAATACTATTGATAAGAGATATATAGAAAGCGATTTGCTCCCTTTCATTTATAGCCTTCTTCTCCCTCCCTTTTTAATTCAGTCACAGCAGATTAATTCCACATTACGCCTCCTTGTTTCTTAGCCCAGGGGAACCACACCAATCTAAGAAAGTACAGCAGTCATTGGTTTCTTTCTAAACTATTAGCTGAGTGTTTTCGTACTCAGAAGTAGTTGGGGAAGTTTGCATAAAGTTTAGAACAAAAACAGAGGAAGCCTTGGGCAAACCATTACCTCCTAAATTAATCTGGGCCTCGGAGGAGTTGTGAAGATAGTTGAAATATGGAAACAGAACACTGGGTGGGCTGGATGAACATGAAAGATTTATATTGATTGTGGGCAATCCTCAAGTAGCTTCAACTCTATGCTGTCTTCACAGCACATATGACAAAACTCTACAGGTCTGGTTCCAGGATCTTTGGGATTAAAGTGGGGTTGCTAGGTCCCTCTTCGCTACCAGTGGGAGATTTTGGGGGCAGAGTTTAAGGAGGGCGGGGGTTGGGGAGGGGAGGGACTTCAATGCCATTGAGTCCAATTGGCAAAGTGGTCATTTTCTCCAGGTGAACTGATCTCTATCAGCTGGAGATCAGCTGTAACAGCAGGAGATCTCCAGCTAACACCTGGAGGTTGGCGACCCTAAGTTAAAGGGACAAGTAAAAGAGAAACAAGCCATGTGTTAATGGCCACAGTCTGTGTCTGACCAATCTGAACACAACTACCAGGCATGTTTGGCAGTTTACTTCATATAAGGTTGAGAAAAATATTAGACTGTGAACATTTGTGTTACGCTGCTTCGTTAAACTGTCTGGATTTTTTAATGGTTTATTAACTCTTAGTAACTTTTATGGTGTTTTCTGTTTTTATTATGTTTTACTTTGTAAACTGCCTTGCATGAGTTCTCTGGAGAAGCAACATATACATTTCCAGAATTAATAAATAAAAAGTAAAAAGGCCCCTCTCGTTTAAAATCCTCAATCTTTCTGTTCAGAGAAATGCCCTCATTGCACAGCTAATAAGATCTGGCTGTACGCCAAACAAAGCTATCACAAAATAAAGAGAACCGCTGTTTTGCATGAGTTTTCTTTGCCTTCAGTGATGCAGCCAAATTGTATTAGCTACATGATAGGGCCACTTTCCTCCAAATAGGGAAAACAAACAAACAAGATTTGTAGGGGAGAAATGGTGCGAATACACCAGCCCACCAGGACTGCAAAAAAGCTGGATTGAGAATGTCCATGATGCTAACCAGAAAGTACTTGGAATAGAAAAACACTGCTCTTCTCGGGGGAGCAGGACACTGATACTGGGTAGTGAACAATTTCATCCCACCTTGAGCCTCCTGCTGCTAATCATCACCCAAAGACAGGCAAGATTTGTGGAATGCCTGCAGCAGCATAGATAGGGAGTTGTCCAATATGTGGTAGGCAGTACATGGCTGCTGAACTGCCTTTGGTTAGATTTTTCAAAAGTTGTTCAGACCTGAGCCAAGTCCCGTGTGATCTGCACCACGTGCACAAGCACAAATAAGAATTTAAATACCAATGTCAGCCCTGAAATACCAGCGACTCATTGAGGATGAAAAATGTCATGAATTGGGTGGGTGATAATAATGCAATATGCCTTAGTTTCAATAAATAATCTCATTTTAATACCGCAGCCTGCCCAAATGGCTATATAAGTGTGATGCATGGAGCTCATTCAGAAAGAGAAGGGAAAGGGGTGATTTCAAGAGAAGAGCTGCTTGGGTGAGCTATAATTTCAAAAGCATCAATCCTGAACTGTGGTTAGAATGTGAAAGATGGCTGTTGCAGCCATATCCTGGCTTTCGACACTTCAGTCTTTCAACAGATGTGCATCCAAGATGAAATAGCGTCATTCTGACATGGCTTTAGCACAAAAAAAGAAACAGAGACGCTGCAGTTTTTAACCTTCCCCTCTACCATCAAAAGTTTTGTTAAATGTCTCAGGAGAAGGCAGCCTGAATAATTTCTACATGGAATCATTTCTACCTGAATCACTCTCCTACATGGAGACCATATGTGCTATGGCAAAGCACAAAGTTGAATGAAAGGAACTGTAGAAACCATTAGAGTAACATCAGCTTTTCCAGAATCCTGGAGGTCCTAAGGCGGTTACCAAGAGTCCGTTAATGAGTATATCAGAAATGGCAGGCCAACTTCCTGTTTGTCTCTATTTACCAGTCCTTATTTTCAGGTTCGTGTCCCTAATAAATCACTGTCTCAATTTTTGACTTGATAGGATGCTATATTCAGCGGTCTCTAATCTGGTGAACTGGGTTTGATTCTCCACTCCTCCACATGAAGCTCGCTGGGTGACCTTGGGCCAGTCAGTTCTCTCAGAACTCTCAGCCCATGCAGAGGCAGGCAATGGCAAACCACTTCTGAACATCTCCTGGCTTGAAAACCCTAAGGGGTCCCCATAAATCAGCTGTGACTTGACAACAACAACAACAAAAAGTATGAGTTGCCATCTTTCAGGCCTCAGCTTCTTCCCCAGGATCTTTAGAAGTTAAATCTCTGAGCAAGAATTGGATGAATTTCATCTCTAATTCACTTCTACGTAAACATGTATATATTAACATTAAAGCACTAAGCAGTACACAGATTTCCATTTTGTTCACTGCAGCTCCCAAAGAATATTTTTGAACTCATGACAGCATATCATAGGACAATTACCTCTTCTCACTATATCTGTAAAGAACAAATACTTTTTAGGCCTTTAAAGCAGGGCAGGGCAGACAACTGCAAAGCAAGTGTCTTAAAGAAGTGAATTCAGGAGAGAGAGAGGAGAGCCTTCCACAATGAGCAACATGCACCGATGAAGTGACAGCACAGACTGTTGCAAGTATGTCCCCAATTGCAGCAGTGGAATGCTGGAGGGAATGGTTTGCGTGAAAGATGGCTTGTCTGTCATTAGCAGTCTGCCCATCCAATGCCAAGCCACAGTTCTGGGCATAGTTTCAAGTCAACCAAGGTGATAGGGAGACCCCCAAAGGTCTCTCCTGCAGAAACTATGTCCTGAAGATGTCTCAGAAGACATCTCAGAAACCTGTGAAATTCTGTGGGATTCCATGCCTGAAGTCTATGGGTTCCTCAGCAGAGAAAGTTTGCTTGAAGATGGACCCATGAAATGAGATCAAGAGAAAGATGGAAGATGATTAATCTCCCAACAGTTTGAAGGGACTGGTACGAAAGCTGTTGCTTTCATACCATTCCTTTCTCTGTCATGAAAGCTGTTGCTTCCTTTGAGCCAGTTACTCAACTGTTAACACATCTTTAAAATAATTCACCCTGAGCCTCAATCACTGGGCAAGAGATGACAGGACAAACCCTAGCATGACTGAGCTTTTGGCAACAGTTCCTTGAACTTTCCTTCATCTAGAGCTGAAATTACTCCAGCTGGGTTAAAACAAGGAACCTCATAATGGCCTATCAAAATACAGCCATATGGAGGGAGCCGATCGTACTCAGCTATACCATCAATCCTAACAATATTGTTGCAAATGACCCTTCTGTTGTGACTGGAGATTTCACATCCCTAGTGGTTTTTTTCAGGGTTGGATAGCCACAAAATGGCTACCTGGTTGTATAAATCCAACATAAGCCTTCAAAGTTCAGTCTTGAGAAACGATCTGGCATTAGGTGAGAAAGTTCCCTTCAATTAGGAAACTGAACAGACAAGCAAAGAGACGGGGCTTGTCCTTTTCCCTTGAAGAGCAATTAACAAGATTTTATTAGTAAAACCACATGGACTAGAAGGGTCCCTAATCCAACACCACCCCACTGCCAGGCAGTAATTCAGCTTAGTTTAAAAAAAGACTGCTGGGAAGATCCAACCACAAAATTTCCAACATCTTGTCTGGTTCAGCAATGACCCCCACCCACGAACTCATCTCTACTGTGATGCACATGCTAGATTTTGAAATTCTGAAAAAGTGCAGGTGGTTTGGGACATGCAATTTAACAGCAACGAAACGATACAAACCTTTGACATCTAATCATAAAAGCGATTTTGGTGGTGGCAGGGAAATGAAAATTTTGAAGTTAACATTTCAAAGGTTCTTGCCAGTGGAATCTGAAGTGGTTCACTCAGTGCCGTATTATTAATCTTTTCCAGTATTACCAATACAGTGCAGGTGAAAATGCTTTTTAAATACTGAGGGCCAAACTAGACATGGCGGCATCCTGGTGTCTGCCATGGGGACACTGCTGTCATTTTAATGTGATTTTAAAATGCTGTGAGGGCGGCAGATTGAGAAACTCTTGGCCCCTCACCCATGCACTGTTTCAGGTGCTGAAATGCCCCCCCACACATACTCTCTCCCTCTCTCTCCAGCTGTTTTGGCATTTGAAAAGGAATGGGAAGGGGATAGGAGTGCCTCAGCCCACTGTGCTGTGAGCCAGGTAAAGATCAGGCCCTCCTGGATTTTTAAATAACTTTCAAATGGTGGCACCATCCCTATGGCAAACACGAAGACATTATCACGTCTACTTTGGCCCTTAGGGAGTGACTAAGAAGAACTGGTTTTAAAGCTTGATATGTTTTCTGTTGTGCCTCCCCTCCCTGTAGGATTGCCAACTCTGGGTTCAGAAATACCTGGAGATTTGAGGGTGGAGCCTGGGAAAGTGGAGTTTAGGGAGGGGAGGGACCTTGGTAGAATACAATGCCATGCAGTCCACCTTCCAAACCAGACATTTTCTTCACGACAAGTGGGATAAATGTTTTAAATAACCAGATAAGTGATTGATGTAGTCTGGAGATCAGTTGTAATTCAAAGAGATCTCCAGTCTCCACCTGGAGGTTGGCAACCTGACCCACCCATATGAGCTTTGCAAAGTACCTTGTTCTGACTCTGTATGGAAAGGAGCTGTAGAAATTTCCATAAAATGAATAAGGTGCAACAAGAATGTTTCCTTTCTAAAGACAGGAAAGGAGAAGAGTATGGCACGACTGCTGGAGAAGAAAAGGTGGGGAGGAAGCATGTTAAAACGGACAGGTCTCCCCCTTGAATGTATTATGGGACAAACCAAGAGGCTAGGGTTGTGCATATCGATAAACCCAAACTGAAAATGAACCCGAAATTAACCATTTTGGTAATTTTGGGGCTTCGGGTTTACCGAAACGAAAACCTGGAGGTCTGCCCGAAGCCAAATAGGAGATTCCTGAAAAAGCAGATTATTCGACTTTTTCGGGTTTGGCTATTCGCCTTTGCTAAGAGGCACGGCTCTGTGCTTTCTCCCATTTTTTTTTTTTTTTTTGGACTGGTTTTGTTAGGGCCCCATTGTTTGGGCCCTTTTGAGGTTGCGTAATCAGAGCCAACTTGGTCTGACCAACCTTTCAGTGGGTTGATCTGGATCAAGCACAAGTTTTTTTTAAAAAAAGACGGGGCTCACCAAGTCTTGTCCAGAGGAATATACCCTCCAACTAAAAAGAACCAGCTTCAACAGCTGCTAACCACTAGGCTTCCGAAGGAGACTCCCTCACCTGTGCAGATGAGCAATCTTATTCAGGCAGCCCCTGTGGTTGAGACTTCGGCTGGCTTCAATATCACCCCCCCCCCCGAAAATCTTACTGCTCAATATCTTCAGCTGAGAGGTTGCATCACTGTTCTGCCCCTTCCCTACAACTTGGGTGGGGAGAGTGTGGACACCTCTTGAAATGCTGCAGCCCTACCTACCGGGTAAAGCTGGTTATGGCAGCAGCTATACCCATTGAAAAATAACGATTCTCTTGTGCTTGCCTGGGTAATACCCTCTGGATAGTCCTGTGATAGCCCTGTAGTCAGCTTGAAAGCCTCCTCAGTTAAATATTTGTTATTGGGACTTACAATCCAACTCCTATATTTTAGCATGATCATACTGTTTCCAATGCCCTGCTCCAATTCGGCATAAGAGTGCAGTAATGTTCTTCTTTAAAAAAGAAACTCAAGGCATTCCATAAAAACAGGAAGATAAAATATTAAGCTGTCCGGTAATCATTTTCTACAATAACCATTCATTACGTTAAAGAGGATTAGGACATGGGGGGATAAGCAACAAGAACAGAGGAAAGGTGGAACAAAGATCTGCTTTCGTTGCTGTAGTTTGGGCACAAGTATTGATAAGAAATGGACTGTAACAAGCACGATACAGTGCATGCATTAGAAAGCAGTCCTTTAGAGATCTCACATGGATGTGGAAAGGGTTGTTAAACAGAGGAAGGGAGCATGGCTCTTGACATCCCTATTCAAAATTCACAGGTGACTTACAGATGTGGGGGGGGGGAGGAGGCAGCCATTCTGGGGAACATGTTTTAGTAATTGAGGTTCCGCTGTGGTCATGCAGACTTAGCGTTTCTGTCAATTTCTTCAGAGCTGTCACTGTATATATGATGAGTTGTAATACTCATAATACTTGTGTGGCAGCAGGTATCAGCATTTCTGGCCAAAGACCGTTGCAAGGCACTGTGGAGGAAGCTGTGCCAGTAAAACAGCCAAAGGTCTTCCTCAAAGAAGTAACTTACCCTAAGTAATAGTTGCTGCTAAAGAAGAATCGCATCAAAATGTCTCCTGTTTAATTGAAATTCTGTTTTACTCTTTGTTTTAGGGGTTGCCCTCCTGTTTTACACCCTGTTATTAGATGCTTTGTTACAACAAAGACAAATCGGCAACCCAAAACACAACCAACTTCAACCTTAGTCCCAATTAAGAGAATCCCCCCCCCACCAATTAAAACAGCCTTCGTACACCAATTACGTTGATTAAAGCTTACAGTTTTACTGTCAACTGAATCAAATTGCTTTACGGGGAGAGGAGGGAGAATAATTTTTAAGCGATCCTGTCATAAAAGCAGGCAGTATCGTGTATGAAATTAGATGGGTAAAAAAATGAACGGAAACCATGCATTCAGTTCAAGCATCTCCTAAAACTTTAAAAGCGAATAGTTATACTCTTAATTACTGCAAAGACTGTGGGTACCGAAATGCAATAAAGCAGCTTATATAAATCTTAAGATTAGCAAATTGATTGGATTAGAACTTTAATACAAGTCTTAGTGGAAAGAAGCCACAAAAAGAGCGAGGAGGAGTTCAACTAAATCTAAATGAATTTAAAATTGAAGCTCCGCTAAGGAAGGTGAGCCATTATCTATTAAGTTTTGCTGAACGACAGGAAGTGATAAACATCAAAGCATGGGGGGGGGAGAGACATGCAGAACGCCATGAAGTAGGCATTCATTCCACACACACCCCTTTCCCATTAACTTTATGGGAATTATAGATGAAGCTTCGCTGGCAATTTTCTACGGTCTGCCAGATATGTATTAACCACAACCTGTAAATTAATCTCTATTTATGTAGCACCGACTTGGCCGCTATTATATTAATAAAGTCATCTGCTTGCAGCGACCACCACCAGTACTGAAACATTGCATTCAAAGTTATGGCAAACAGGAGGAGTTTGGAGCACTAACACATTTCCTTTTTATAAAAGGCATCTGTTCTAAATGTAATGATCAGTTTCATCAACTTACTTCTAAAGCAGCTTACTCTCTTGTCACGCCCCTTCCTCCCAAGCCCTGTTGTCTGACAGGAGACAGGTGATGGTGCAGACACCGAGCATTTCCAGTGGTGGCATCTCACCTGTGGGATGCCATCATTATGTCATCACACTAATGGTGATATTTTAATTAACTTTTCTCCTACATCAGAGAAGCCATGGGAAGCAGGGGCTGCTGGCTGGCAACCCTCCTGCCATGACTATTATTTTATGCACTAGATATGTGATTAGGAGCTCCGTGACACAGAGTGGTAAGCTGCAGTACTGCAGTCCAAGCTCTGCTCGCGACCTGAGTTCGATCCCAGCAGAAGTTGGTTTCAGGTAGCCGGCTCAAGGTTGACTCATCCTTCTGAGGTTGGTAAAATGAGTACCCAGCTTGCTGGGGGTAAAGGAAAGATGACTGGGGAAGGCACTGGCAAACCACCCCGCAAACCAAGTCTGCCTTGGAAACGTTGGGATGTGACATCACCCCATGGGTCAGGAATGACCTGAAACCAGCTTGCACAGGGGACCTTTACCTTTTTTACTTTTCTGCCTGAAAAGTGGTTTGTGAGACTTGTACTATGTTTTAGATTGGTTGTCATACTTTTGCAGGATTTTTATGGTTTTTTAAATTGTTAATAACGTTTATAATGGTTTATGTTTTTATTGTGTTTGACTTTGTAAACCACCTTGGGTAGGTTCTGGGGAAAGGCAGCATAGAAATCATCCCAATAAATAAATTCTTGCAAGGCTTCATCCATTCCCAAGTCTCTGCACTGCTAGTAAAGGTATACTTTAATTAATTTGTTTGTTTGTTTCTAGTCCAGCTTTCTCACTGAGACTCAAGATGGACTACAAAGTGTAGGTCAAATACAATCAACAGGATATGGGACATCCCAAAAACAAAGCAATAAGGTTTGGATGACAGAAATCTTAAAACAGAGCTGAAACAAAGCACAAGCATGCACCAGAAGTGACATCATCGTGTTGCCAGTGATGTGGGGATGCTCTGGTATTTGGACAAAGCTTTATAGTGAAAATTACTTCTACCTAGGGTTTCCAACCTCCAGGTACCAGCTGGAGATCTCCTGCTATTACAACTGATCTCCAGCTGACAGAGATCGGTTCACCTGGAGAAAATGGCTGCTTTGGCAATTGGACTCTATGGCACTGAAGTCCCTTCCCTCCCCAAAGCCTGCCCTCCTCAGGCTCCACCCCAAAAACCTACTACTGGTGGCAAAGGGACCTGGCAACCCTACTTCTTCCATACAGTTTTTGCCCAAATACCAGAGCATTCCCACATTGCTGGCAATGCTGGCCTAGGCCTCCTTTTGCTCCCAGTAAGTCCCCACCCCACCCCCCCTTAAAGTGCCTTCCTTTAAAGTGCCTTCAAGTCGCAGCTGACTTATGGCGACCCCTTTTTGGGGTTTTCAAGTCGCAGCTGACTTATGGCAACCCCTTTTTGGGGTTTTCATGGCAAGAGACTAACAGAGGTGGTTTGCCAGTGCCTTCCTCTGCACAGCAACCCTGGTATTCCTTGGTGGTCTCCGATCCAAATACTACCCAGGGCTGACCCGCCCTTACCGAGTGTGAATATACCCTATAAAGAACTTCATACAAAGCTTATGCATCAAAACTTACAGAATTTGACTATCAGAATCACCACATCAATCTTGACACTTGCCTTAGGCCCAAAGCCCAGGTCTGCTGTTGGGACTGGTCCCCCTCCAGAGTCCTTTAGCTGCTGCCTCGTCACACTGCATCTTTACCAGCAAGTTTGGCCCTGAGGCAGCTATGCTGCCATTCTCCATGCTAAGGTAACCTAGAGTTGTCACTTCCCTTCAATCAGGAATGGAATGCCTTCTCCCTTGCCCCTGGACAGACCTGGTCATCCCAGGATGTGAAGACCCCAATCTTAGCACCCACAAAGTGACCCTTTCCCCCTCACTTCCTCCTGCTGCTGCCTTTTAACTGCTTCCTCCCTGCAACATCTTCTTCTAAGCTCCTGAGAAGATCTTTGAGACTCTCTCTCATGAGAGTCAGCTGGGTGTAGTGGTTAAGAACAGCGGACTCTAATCTGGAGAACCAGGTTCAATTCCCCACTCATCCCAATGAAGCCTGCTGGGTGATCTTGGGCTAGCCACAGTTCTTTCAGAACTCTCTCAGCTCCACCTGCCTCACAAGGTGCCTGTTGTGTGTGGGAAGGTAATTGTAAACCGTTCTGAGACTCCTTATGGCAGAGAAAAGCAGGGTATAAAAACCAACTCTTCTTTTTCTCTCTATAGCTGACATGCTTCTTCTCTTAAAGCTGCTCCCCCCTCCAGTTTGAGGTGGTATATCTGAGCCCTGGTAATGTATAATTCCCTGTCACACATTAATGCTTGCTGGAGCAGCGGCATCTACCTGGTTTGCCAATGGCAGCCCCCACCCCCACAGGGAGATCACATGCATCTGAAAGGTCCCTTGCTTCATATAAATTCTTTAAAAAAAAAAAAAAGCAGGCAGTTTGCAGCAGATTCTGTTGGCTCAGCCTCATGCCAGGAAAGTGAGACAAGTCCTTAACTTGATTTGGTCTCAGGCCAGGTTAGATACATGAAGGACTGGAGCGTCACACATTCTGCCCCTCCATCTTGCCTGGGCAGCAACCCAAGCTAGAATTTTGCAGGGTTTGGCTAGAGCAGAGCCAAAAGAGAAAAGAAATTTTGATGCAGTTGCTTTCACAGTTCTCTTCAGAGTTTGGGATGATCACTAGGTGGAGACACCTGGCTGAAACTATGCTGAGGTAAGCGACTGGGAAGACTGAAGAAGGAACAGTTCCTGCTTGAAAATAATCTGCAGCATAACTTTGAGGGACTCTGTTGAAGGCCTCAAGGCAGAAATGGAGAACACTGAGGGGGAATCTCTTTACAGAAATGGCTGAGTTGTTGCAGTCAAATAGTATTTGAACCTTCCCTGATGGGGATGGTGTGGCAAAAATGGAATGTCCTTGTACTATCAATGAGAGTGTGGCGCAGTGGTTACGAGCGGTGGGCTCTAATCTGGAGAAGAGGGTTTGATTCCCCACTCCTCCACATGAGTGGTGAACTCTAATCTGGTGAACCGGGTTGGCATGACAGCGCACTGTTGTTTATAGCCAGTGCTATATCTAAGAATACCACATACCTCTTGACCGGAAGCTGCTCTGTGATGTTCCTTACAAAGCACCACAAACTCACTGAAAAGAACCCCAGTAAGCCCAGACCAACCTGTCCCTTGTTACAGCCTCAAAACACAAGAACCCCCTGAATGTGTAGCCCTTGTTCCATGTTTCAGCATCTCTCCCTCCCCACTCCATTTACTGGTCTATTGAAGGTCACAGACCAAGCATATTTTGGATCATATCAGCTGTGACCCATCTGAGCACATTTCCTTGTAATATTAATTCAGCAGAAATTCATTTCCAGTACAACTGATTAGCATGCAGAACGGCAGCATCACCATCCTCTTGCCCGCCTTATAACACACGAAACACACTCTCAATAGCAAAACATCAGTCAGTTTGCAAACAGTTCTGTCGACTCATCTAACACCTTCCTCTGAGAACTTCAAGGCACTTTGATGGCAAGTAATTAAGTTCCCACGAACTCCTGGTGAAAAGGAGAATTTTAAATTTCCCTATTAATATTACTGCTTTGATTGAGAAAAACCAGAGTGCCATATGTTTGTTGTGACTGTTGAATGCTTTCATTTCACCTGTTTTACAGCAACAGCCCTCGCAAATCTGGTTAGGACTGAGTGATAAATTAATACCATGCTGGGGTTGAGGATGTTGTCCATATTTCTAGAACACAAGAGTCAAGTCCAGCAGCACCTTAAAGACCAAGAAGACTTCCAGGATACAACCTTTCAAAAGTCAATGCTCCCTTCATCACAAGCTTTGACACTAGGGTTGCCAACCTACAGGTACAAGTAGGAGATCTCCTGCTATTACAACTGATCAGCTAATCGAGATCAGTTCACCTGGAGAAAATGGCTGCTTTGGCAATTGGAATCTATGGCACTGAAGTAGGGTTGCCAGGTCCCTCTTTGCCACTGGCGGGAGGTTTTTGGGGCGGAGCCTGAGGAGGGCAGGGTTTGGGGAGGAGAGACTTCAATGCTATAGAGTCCAATTGCCAGCCATTTACTCCAGGTGAACTGATCTCTCTCCCCTCCCAAACCCTGCCCTTCTTAGGCTCTGCCCCCAAAATCTCCCACCAGCGGCGAAGAGGGACCTGGCAACCCTATTTGACACCCAAAAGCTTATACCCTGGAAATCTTGTTGTTCTTTAAGATGCTACTAGATTCAAATCTTGCTACTCTATTTCAGAACAACACAGCTACCCTTCTGAAACTGTCCATATTTATATTATCCTTTGTTTACAGCCATGAACAGTTTCTACGTTTCCTGTTCTTTAAAATTCAAGATCTGCCCTTAGAATCTCATCCTAGACCTGGGTTTTGGTTTTGCACTCAAACACAACCATCTGTTTGGAAGCAAGGCCACTGTGTCTAGCCCAGAAAGGCTGTACACATTTACAAGGGAATTTCTGATTAAATGCAGTGCAACATTTCTGAGAAAGTGTACACAAAAAATGGGATTCAAATCAGCAGGCAGTAGGCCTCTGAGTGATGGATCACTCTTTCAGATTTTCCACAAGCAGGATGCCTCTTGTGGTGCTCCGGAATTAGGGAATGCATTCTGGGCTCAACTGTCAGAACCTTCTCCTTCTGTTTGAGAAAAAAAGTTTTAACTGGATTTTGATGTAGGTTTATTGGCCTATGCAGAACAACTAGATCAGTGAATGGCACCTGCATGGAAGAGAGGCCCTACAAAAAAAATAGTTCTTACAAATACAATATTGCTCGTGTTTTCATCACGCATCCCTTTGAGTACTTCAGCCAAAGTGCAGCTCTGGACTTTTAATTGAAAGAGAACACAATGCACATGCTAATCAATACTTCTCCTCAAAAGAAATATTAAGAATCAAAACACCTCAGGATAATCAGAGAGTAGGGTTGACAACTTCATAAGAACATAAGAAAGGCTGGATCAGACCAAGGCCCATCAAGTCCAGCAGTCTGTTCACACAGTGGCCAACCAGGTGCCTCTAGGAAGCCACAAACAAGACGACTGCAGCAGCACCATCCTGCCTGTGATCCACCGCACCCAAAATAATAGGCATGCTCCTCTGATACTAGAGAGAACAGGTATGCAGCATGGCTAGTATACATTTTAACTAATGGCCATGAATACCCCTCTCCTCCATGAATATGTCCACTCCCCTCTTAAAGCCCTCCAAGCTGGCAGCCATCACCACATCCTGGGGAAGGGAGTTCCACAATTTAACTATGCGTAGTGTGAAAAAATACTTCCTTTTATCTGTTTTGAATCTCTCGCCCTCCAGCTTTAGCAGATGACCCTGCGTTCTAGTATAGGATAGGAAGTTGCAGGAGATTTGGGAGTGGAGCCAGGGGAGGAGAGAGACCTCAATGGGCTATAACGCCATAGAGTCCACCCTCCACAGGAGGCACTTTCTCCAGGGGAACTTATCTCTGTTGTCTGGAGATCAGTTGTAATTCTATCAGAGATCAGTTAATTCAAACTGTAATTGGTAACATCTAATGGACAAATGCAGGAGTGGAACAGCAGCAGAAGATAAAGCAGGCCCATCACAGAGGAGATTGCTCTGAATGGAGGAAATGAAGGGAACTGCAGGCGGAAGGTCAGCAACCTATTCAGTCATTGCAGTTTTGTATGGGAAGGTTCATGCTTCTAGCTGAAGATTTGCGTGCACGCCACACAACTATTGTTTTGTCTCAATATGTGGATCAGGAACCTAGTGTACAGACAAGCTTCCCACAGCCACCAAAGATGTCCAAGCAAAGGTGCCCCATGGGAACCTGACCCCTCACCATGCACTACCCAGACCCAACCCCAACATCTTGTAAAAAAAATATCACATAACTTGCCTAGCTCTATGAGCCCCAGAATAGCTAGGGCTCCCAGAATGCCGCCCCCCTAGTCCACCTCCTTCAGCAGCCCTATGCAAAAATGTCAAACATGTCAGACAGACAAAGTAGGGCGTGTAAACAAACATACATACATGTGCACACAAAGAGTCATTCGGACTTTAAAGAATACATTACCGTACAAAAACAAATCCAAATGTATACATGAAGAAGTAATGTTGCAACTGGCCCTTTAAAAGAAGTCAGGCTACTAGCTCAGCTGTAGGGATTGGGACAGACATGTCCATACACTTTGTTTTGATTTATAGTAGCCAATGACCTTCCAATCTCTACCAGATTTGAAGAAGAAAAGCATGTAATGGGATGTCACCAGAGAATCTTTTTAGTTCCTAGAAATATTTTTTACCGTATAACTATCCAACACAACAATAAGTTATCTGAGAAGGGAAACCGATGACGGTGCATAATTTTATGCTTGGTGCATGTTCTGAGTGGTTCCCAGATTTGAGGGAAAGTCACAGAAGATGCAGCTGAAGATAAAAAAAGACCTAGAGTGATGTGTAACAAGTTAATTATAAGACAAGAAGAAGAGCCAGTTGCTTTATTTAGTTCCTCCGACATGCATGGGATTAATTCCACACTTCTCAGATGTACTTTTGTATTGTGCCAATACCACTGGGAAATTAACATGCACTGTGATTTCCTTTATAGACAGTTTAATACATCACAACAGTTTCCCCCCTTTTGAGAAAGGCTATATAAAAAAGCAGTACATAAATAAACACAAAGCTTCTGAAACCTTGTTACACTGCTTGGCACAGGCAGAAGTATTTTATGGTTCTTTTGTAGGGTCATCTCACAATGAAGTTTGCCTGGGTTTGTTTCCCCATCTTCGATGAACCGGCTCCTCAGTCTTTGTGTAGTCATTCAAAATACACATGTCTACCTTCCTGTACACATTATAAAATCTTTTTTTTCCATGACATGAAAATCATAATTCCGATGTGACCTTTTCTTCACAGAACCAGGAGGACTTGAGTTTGTCTCAGAACTTTCTGAATCAAGTTTCTAGCTCATAAGAATTCAGCAGGGAGGCAAAAAGCTCAATTTAGGCTTATTTATTTCAGAAATACTCATGGAAAAGAAAAGGAATACAGCATAACTGCAAAAACCTACTTTAACACATCACAGGGACCAGGTGTTCTAATAAAGTTCTGGTAATGCTAGCCTGATCTCGTCAGATCTCAGAAGCTGAGCAGGGTCAGTCCTGGTTAGTATTTGGATGGGAGACCCCCAAGGAATACCAGGGTTGCTGTGCAGAGGAAGGCACTGGCAAACCACCTCCATTAGTCTCTTGCCATGAAAACCCCAAAAGGGGTCACCATAAGTCGGCTGCGACTTGAGGGCACTTTACACACACACAATGTTGTGGCACAGAAAAGATGTCATTTTCTTAAGGCCTCATAATGTGTACCTTATTTTGAATCTTAGCAGTGGAGGAGCCAGCCAGGGCAGCTTTTCTTTGTAGGTCAGCTAACAACCCTGTGAGAGATCTTCGTGGAGAGCTCAGGACAGTTTTGCTAAAATGAGATGGGCAAGAAAGCAGACAGGATCAAAAGGAGGTTGAACTTTGCCTGAACTCAACACCAATTTTCACTCCCTTCCACAAAACAGCAGATGCCATGGGTTGCCACTTTTTTTACCCACCCTTCAGCACCTGCTTATTTCCTTGATAAATGCCAGTAAAAGGTACTACATGGATTGTGTTCTTGGTAGGGCTGCCAAGCTCCCCTCAGGACAAGGAATTCCCTGTCCCCAAGTTCGTGTTCCCTGTCGCCACTTGGAGCAGTAGCAGGGGGGAAATTCACTGGAGTTGCCTGCACAATGACATCACTTCCAGGGAATACCCAGAAACTACGGCAGTGGATCTCAGGATCACCAGAAAATCTATGGTAAAGCCATAAAGTTTCTGATGTTTCCTAGAGCTACCAATGTTACTTCTGATTATTATATGAAAGTAGGGTTGCCAACCGCCAGGTGGTACCTGGAGATCTCCCACTATTTCAACTGATCTCCCGGGGATAGAGATCAGTTTTCCTGGAAAAAATGGCTGCTTTAGCAATTCAAATCTATGGCATTGAAGTCCCTTCCTTCTCCAAACCCTTCCCTCCTGAGGCTCCACCTCCAAAATCTCCAGGTATTTCCCAACTCGCAGCTGGCAACCCTACCTGGAAGTTATGTCATCGTGCTGGTGACCCCTCCCTCCAATCCTCTCACTGGTTGCCAGGCTTGGCATGGCAACCCTAGTTCTTGGGTTTTAAAACTGTATTTTGCTTTTGGACCAGTAATCTGCTCCAATTTAACCAGCTCCAGTTAGTAAAAGGCACCAAGTGCTCTCTGGAATGAAACTGTTTTCACAAATTTCCAGAAGGCCAAGAGAAAGGAAGCCTGTCTCTCGCCTACCAATCTCATCTCTGCTCATGCAGGCAGTGCGGGACATCAATAGATGACCTTAGACGACTTGGTTCCTAATACACAAAGGGAAGGTTTCATGTAAAGCATTCAATTGAAGGACTGGTTTACAGAGAAGACCCCCCAAGTGTCAAGACTCAAATACGTACTGCATTAGTCAGATGTGTAAAGCCTCATGCGTGTCATGGCCACTCAATTCAACTTCCAAATTAGCTTAAGGGTTTGAGGAACTACTCTTAGTAAAAATCTGTTGCATTTCAAACTTTTTTCTTTTTCCGTGAAAACGATAAAGCGTGACTGGTAAGACTTTCAAAATCCATGGAGATAAGAAAAATAAACCATATAAACCTTTTAAGTGTTTGCTCATTATAATCAAATTATTGTATTTTCTTTCCCTTTACATCTTTAAATGAAAGAGGACAAGAAACCTCCCCTTTTTAAGAAGTAAATGGTGGAAGCATTGATCCCAAACCCAAATAGAATTTTTTCCAGCGGTCTGTGAAACAATTCTAGTCATAACATGGTAACAGCTAAGCACCAGATATCAGTGCTCTGGAATCTCACTCCTTAGCTGACACCCTTGAGTTCCATTAGCCTATTTAAAAATAATTGAGCTTCCTCTCTAGTGATCCCAAAACACAGGAAGAAAACACACACAGAGAGAGAGAGAGAGAGAGATTTACAGAAATGTCTGAATTGCCAGTCAGTATGAAAGGAGCGCCCTGACCTGGATGGCCCAGGCTAGCCTGATCTTGTCAGATTTCAGAAGCTAAGCAAGGTTGGTCCTGGCTAGTATTTGGATGGGACACCACCAAAGAATACCAGGGTCTCTATGCAGAGGAAGACAATGGCAAAGCACCTCTGTTAAGTCTCTTGCCTTGAAAACCCTACAGGGTTGCCATAAGTCGGCTGCGACTTGATGGCACTTTACACACACACACATACAAGGGGCAGGTTGAGTTCTAGTTCTGCTTTTTCAAATCAATGTTTATGGGCCAAATCACTGTGTGATTTCTCTCTACTCCTCCATATTAATCAGCACAAACGGGATGCTAGGTACTTTGCAAAAATTACCTAGACTCCATCCAGATGATTTACCTACTGTGTTACATGGCCAGGACAGTCATTAGAGGAAGATCTGCCCAAAGAGCAGTCAACAAGGAAACAGCAGACACTATTGCAACCTTATTCCATCAGTGGGATCCTTAATCCCAATTTTATGCACCAGCTACCAGTTGGAGAGGGGAAATAGTTCAGTGAGCGAGTATACACTTTAAATGCACAAACTCAGTCTCTATCATTTCCAGTTTTAAAGATCTCTGGGTGGGCTCTGAAGGCCTTCTTCTTGACACTATGGAGAAAACTCCCAACCAGATTAGGCAATTTGTAGGGATGCCAACCTCCAGGTGGAGCCTGGAGATCTCCCAGAATTACAACTAATCTCTGGACTACAGAAATCCGTTCCCCTGGAGAAAATGGCTGCTTTGGAGGCTAGAATCTATGGCGTTATACCCCATTTAGGTCCTTCCCTTCTTCAAATTCCACCCTCCTCTGGCTTAACCCCCAAATCTCCAGGAATTTCTCAGCCCAGAGTTGGCAAGTGCATATTCCCAGTATATTTAAATTTGTCCAGTTCATAGGAAGAGACCACAAAATACTTGTAAGCTTTTACCAAAGTTTCTATTACCCAACAGACATGCTTTCCTGTTCCATTACGATCCCCCACCCCAACCATGTTTCTTGTATCTAGCAAGGAAATAAAAACAGGTTTCTAACTCTAAGCATATACGAATTCTCCAGTCTGGTCAATAAACCACCAAAGCACAATCTGCAAATGTCGGTGGTAATCCTGTCCTTGTCCCTCCTCGACTGTTATTGTGATTAAAACTTTTGTAGGGTTGCCTCCCTTCCCCATCTATAAGAACTGTGCATTCTCCTTGGAAACAAGCAATTACACATGTGACCAAATAGATGATTTAATTACTTTGCATGCAAAACCCCACTACTTTGCTTGAGAGTAACATGCCACAACAGAAAATCTTATGAGTCACGGAGTATCCCAAGTCACTGTTTTTCTTTTTAAAAGAAGCATTTGATCAATTCAAGAAAAATGCCCTGCTGTAAGATATGATAGTTTGATGAAGCAAAGAGAAATCCCCTGACCATAAATCATCTGTTTCCATTTTTGGGGTGGGTGGGGGAAATGCTGCTTCAGCCTTGGTGGAAATAAATTTTAATACCTGAACTCCTGTAACCCGCCAAAGCATTTGTTAAATGCACGGTGCTCCGTCAGCCGTATTTTGCTCTCTACTGAGTTAGTGTCTGAGAAAATGGATATACAGCAGCTAGGATAACACGAGCTATGTAACTCCAGCCAAAGGCCTTTGGAGATCTACCTGTCAAGCAGTAGATCATTGGCCCATGGAGGGAGGGGAACCTGCTCCATTGCTTGAAGGTGACTCCGGAGAGCAGCAGCCAGCTATGAATCAGGTCTCCATTACATCACCAACTTCTGTATTTTAGGGATTTTCTTCCTTTCTTATAGATTTGACTGTCTGCATAGCCATTTGTCACAGTAAAGCAATTACCAGTGTGCTGGAAAGATGCCAGCCTTCAAACAGGCATTTCCCCAAAGAGGCATTCTGTCTACATTCCTAATGATTCACTCCTTTCCTGCGTACATGGCATTAATTGTTATTGCCAAACATCCCTGCACAACAGACAAAGGTCAGCCTACAAAGGAAAGTAACAATATGAGGAATTCTCTGCTTTCCATGCCACACTCCCCCTACATTATTTTATATATTATGTATACACATACCATCCCCTTTCCCTAAATCCAGGGAAATTCAGGGACAGAGCGAGGTGACCTCTGATGGTTGGAAAAGGCATGCATAAACCACACAAAGACCTGAAGTCATCGAAGGGGTGACAGCGAGTGAAATATAAAAGACCATAGACTGTTTTCCATTAGCTTCCCCCCCCCCCACAGCTCCTTCATAGAATGTTAATTCCTAGGATTGTTTTATTGGATGGGCCCTGTGATGGCTGCATCAGTCCAAAACTGATTCAATTTTGTAGTGTAGAGGTGACGTACAAGTCATTTGTAATCAGGGTCACACAAAAGGCTGAAAACGCAGTCTGAATCCAGCAGATATTAAGCACATTTGCTGGTTCTGCTTAAAGATGGGAGTCTTATTGCAAAATGAAAGCAATTCTTCAGCAGGTGAAAGACATCACAGATTATAAGCCTCTATGGGGGGTGCAGCGTCCATTTTTATGTGATTTAAGGGAAGGGAGGAGGTAGAGGATTATGTTTTGAAATTTGTCATAAATTTGTTACGCACTGCAAGGTTAAACGTGGCAGCTAACTGTAAAACCTCCTAAGGTTTATGACAGTCTTTAAAAAATCTGACAAACAGCGGAAATTATGAGATTTACAAATTATAGTCGAGCCAGAAAAAGTCATCAACTAACATACACATTTATTGCAGAGTGGAAATTTTTTTGCCCACTGGTAGAGCGATAAATATGATGATAATACTCAACTATTTTCTTTGTGGAAGCACAGTATGCATCTACCTAAGTAAAAAAAAATGCTCTAAACCAAAGGTTCTAACCTCAGGTGGAATTGCATTATAGTCTTTATGCAGTTTATTTCACATAGAAGTAGTTAATGCATCTAGCAGATCAAGAAGGCAGCTATTTATAATCCTTCTCTTGGCCATCTAACTGTGTAGTCTCAGTATGTTTTCAGCATGAGGGAGTATTTTTCATGCTGTAATTCCACCCTTGCATTCTGAAACGGTACAGTCCTGGTTGGGTTGAGCCATACAGTTCTTCTGGATGTGTAGATCACCCTTCAAGCTACTGAACTCCAGTAGTTTCTATTACTCAGCTAAGAGAAACTATTTGTTGGCAAGTCTTGTTAGGTATGTTTCATTTAGTGACCAAATTTACTGGGGCTACAAACAAATAACTCCCAGAAATATGAAGATTTATTGTATGATCTCCAGCTAGTACCTGGAGGTTGGCAACCCTGTTTTGTGACGATCTAAAGAGAGGAATAGAATAAATGCACAAATTCCGGAAAATTTCCTTCTGGTCTTAAGCAGGTGACAGGAGGAGAGATTCCAGTTCAGAACAAGAGGAAGCCCCTGTGAAGTTCCACACTGTGGAAACAGACAGGTGCAAAGATTTCAGTGGCTAAGCACTGAGGTCTAAAAAGGGAAATAGCCACTGCTTAACTTAGCAAATGTGAGAGGGGGAACCTAAACTGAGACATCCAGCTGGTTATTGCTCCTTTGTTTACTGGGTTTCTATAATAAATTCCTAGGCTTTAAACTTCCCAGGAAAGGTTCAGGGTAAAAATCAAATAAACAAACAAACTGTATTGGTTCTTGTAGGTTATCCGGGCTGTGTGACCGTGGTCTTGGTATTTTCTTTCCTGACGTTTCGCCAGCAGCTGTGGCAGGCATCTTCAGAGGAGTAACACTGAAGGACAGTAACTGTAGTTACTGTCTAACCCTTCAGGGGGGAAACTGGCCATTAGAGAATGTAAATCTAGGCAACACAACCCCCCCCCCCCACAACTCCATCCCAGTTCACTGCCTGTCCGTTACCTATGCGCTTGGTGAGGGAGGTGGGTAGCCTGCACTGGTTTAACCTCTCCTCTCTCCCTCTTCCCAGTGTATAAAAATCATTGGGGCTTTCCCACTTTCTGCCTTCCCTAGCAAAACAAGGGATCAAGAAAGGGAAGCTCACAGTGGTTTGTACCTGTCCCTGTCCGGCCTCTTGGGATGACGGAGAAGCTGAGAAACTGTCCTCCCGTCACCATTTGCCAAGGAAATACTTTTCTTCCCTTTCCTTTCCATGAATTCTGTTGGTTTATCCTAAAACTGAACACCTTCCCCTCCCACTTTCCTCAGTAAAAGATGTCTGTGCTCAGAAGTTTTCTTTTTTCGTGCTAGCATCCGTTCATTCCCTTTAAAGCATACTTCTGTCTCACAGACCTCGACTGGCAGACAGCTAACTACCTATTGCCATAGATAGCCATGAGTCAAGGCACTGCTTGGTTGTATGTCTCTTATCAGGAACAAAAATGAGTTAGCACCGCAAGGTGCAATGAGAGAGGACTAGACTGTATGTTGCAGTATGTGCCAGTCATTTCTTGAAGGCATCCAAATCTAAACTAAGGTCTCTGAAGATCTGACTTCTGACAAATGGGCAATCCTTCTTCCCTCTGCTCCCCTATTCTAATACCAGATCCTGAGTTTGAGCCATTAATGACCCTAGTTTCACAGAAATGTTTGTTGCTTATAACACATAATACAAAGGAAACACAAACAACAATATCTATACAGTATGCAAAACAGTCCAGCAAAATATGCAATATGACAGAAAATTTGTTCAATGAGTCATTTAGGAACAATGTCACTGTCCATGGGAGACTTTCCTGTGCTTCAAAGTAGCTGGACACGAGATGTCAAAAAGAGGACCACATGAAAAAAATGAGTTTCGTTTCCATTTGATGTAAAATTTTTTGTACATTTTGGGAATCGTAGGGGCGACCTTGATACTGTCACAAAATGCAGAAGGACATGTCAGTATCTCGGTGTCCTTTATCAGTAAAGTGCGGGGTGAGTGGAGCCTCAAGATATCCTTATCCCCTAATGGCTTAAATAATGAACTAGATTACTCTTGTTTTTTATAAGGAGTTTTCTCCTTTAAGTATTTCTGACTGTTCTAACAGCTGCAGTTCATTTCCTCATGTTGTTTCCTATTTCAACCTGCAATTTGGCAAGTTTCATTACAAGCTTTGGAGATCTTGATAGAAATTCCTTCGGTCCTTTTTGAAATTGATATGATTATTACAAATCTTTCTGGTAAGATATTTTATATAATTATATATTTATATTCTTGATGGTATAGTTGTTTTAATATAAAGAATTATTGTGAAATAAGTGCTTAATTTTTAATAATATTATTACATTGTTATTCATTGGAAAAAAGTTTTTTGTACTAGCAGGGTATTTCTTGTATATTATGATATGCAGATACGCTTAGCTGATGAAGCCACGTGCGAAACGTGTGTAGGATCTAGACGACACGTCCGGACACCTCCTCTTGGCACCTCCTTGTTGTGGTCCTCTTTTTGACATCTCGTGTCCAGCTACTTTGAAGCACAGGAAAGTCTCCCATGGACAGTGACATTGTTCCTAAATGACTCATTGAACAAATTTTCTGTCATATTGCATATTTTGCTGGACTGTTTTGCATACTGTATAGATATTGTTGTTTATGTTTCCTTTGTATATAGTTTCACTTTTTTGCACTTCTGCACTTAGATAAACTTATTTCTGGTTAAAATTATTTTGTAGTGCTGTTTGGATCTTTTCCTATAACACATAATAAGCAATCTCAAGAAACAAGAGCACTGGAGCATTGCATTAAGGTGTTTTAATGTTTTGGGGAGTTTTAACCTCTCGATGAATTTTTTTCAAAAATATCGGCTTTTTTCTGCAATCCCAGGACTTGCTTTAGGTTTGTAGAGAAAGCTCCCCTATCTGTTCCTAGCTCCATTTTGCTTATCTATTAATCCAACCTCTATGGCTGGGTTTGGACAAGTGGGGCCTGTGAAACTCGCTGAGGGGGAATGCCATCATCCCCTCACGGGGGGGGGGGAATCCCCTGGCTGGGCTCAGCTCTCTGTGACAGGAACAGCTGCCACTGCACAGGACCAGACCTGGCTGTGCCCAGAGCGGCCTGAGGCATCCGCCATGGTGGCAGCGCATCCCAGGAGCCCCTCCCAGTGTCTGCTGTAACAGAGGCACAGCCAGACCTGCCTCTCTGCGGCAGCAGCTGTCTCCAGAGCGGCCTGAGGCGTCCCCTACAGCGGCAGCGCAGCCTAGGAGCTGCCCCCAACTTCTGCTGCTACCGCTGCCTGGCTTGGCAGCTGACCCACGGCTCTCGGCAGTGGTAACCCCCATTTTGAAAAGGCATTGTCTTCGCATGCTCAGACAATGCTCTTTCAACAATCAGGGGGATTTCAACCCTCCGTTGTTGTTTTTTTTAATTTCAGATTTTTCTGCAGTCCTAGGCGGTCCCCTAAGTCTACGGAAAATCCTGTTGGGGTGAGTGTGCCCCCTCTGCGGATTTAAGTATCCGCAGACAGGTTGCACACTTTGGAATTAGATATATAGATTCCTGTGCTGCAGTGCTAACACAACTATAAACTCTGTTCTAGACATTCTTCTGCAGCAGACATATGTTATATCGTACTTTGCTGGGGGCGGGGGGAATAAAAGCTGCCTCCAGTGAAGCATTTTATTTTTGCATGACCCAAAGGAACATGTGCACAGATGGTGTAATCAACACCATTTCCCATCATTGGTCATTGTGGTTTTTTTCATGAAACGTTTGTACAATGCTAAAGAAATATAAGCTTTTACATGATTGACCTGATGGAGTGACACATTAGCCTTTTAAGAACATAAGAACATAAGAAAGGCCCAGCTGGAACAGACCAAGGGCTATCAAGTCCAGCAGTCTGTTCACACAGTGGCCAACCAGGTGCCTCTAGGAAGCCCACAAACAAGACGAGTGCAGCAGCACATGAAGCTGCCTTATACTGAATCAAAGTCAGTACTGTCTACTCTGACCGGCAGCGGCTCTCCAGGGTCTCAGGCAGAGGTCTTTCACATCACCTACTTGCCTTGTCCTTTTAGCTGGAGATGCCGGGGATTGAACCTGGGACCCTTCTGCATGCCACCGCACCCAAAATAATAGGCATGCTCCTCTGATACTAGACAGAATAGGTATGCAGCATGACTAATATCCATTCTAACTAACAGCCATGAATACCCCTTTCCTCCATGAATATGTCCACTCCCCTCTTAAAGCCCTCCAAGCTGGCAGCCATCACCACATCCTGGGGCAGGGAGTTCCACAATTTAACTATGCGTTGTGTGAAAAAATACTTCCTTTTATCTGTTTTGAATCTCTCACCCTCCAGCTTTAGCAGATGACCCCGTGTTCTAGTATTATGGGAGAGGGAGAAAAACCTCTCCCTGTCCACTCTCTCCAAACCATGCATAATTTTTCAGACCTCTATCATGTCTTCCCTCAGCCGCCTTCTTTACAAGCTAAACAGCCCTAAGCATCTTAAACTCTCCCCATAGGACAGTTGCTCTAGTCCCCTAATCACTTTGGTTGCTCTTTTCTGCACCTTCTCAAGCTCTGTAATATCCTTTTTTAGGTGTGGTGACCAGAACTGTACACCTGGACCTCAGAAGGACAACATGACATGTGGGCCCACAATTTTGCTGAAAGAACTGCAGCATAGCTCTTGACACATTACAGACCTGGGGGAAAGAAATCAGAAGCTTTCAGGCTGCCTAGACAAGCTGTCTTAAAATTGCAGTTTTCTACATTGTGGTTTCCACAGGGCCACTATTACGCCTGCTGAAAGATGGTACCAATGTGGTTCCCAGACACTGACCACTTTCAGTGTGCCTCAAGTCCCTAGGAATCTGGGGCAGGCCCCTTCATACCATACTGGCCCGATGGAGCAAGCGTTGCTCCATCCCTGTTCTTACAATATATGCCTTAAGGCAGTCCTTTAGCCTGATTTGAGTGTTCCCAGTAGCCCCACCCACACTGGCTCTGAGTTCTGCTTACTAATATATATGATAGCTGTTACAATGATTCTCGATGCCAACACGTATTATCGTATAAGATACACAATGGTCCTGGGCAGAGGGCAGTGAGGAAGGGGCTAAAAACTAGGGTTGCCAGGTCCCTCTTTGCCACCGGTGGGAGGTTTTGGGGGTGGAGCCTGAGGAGGGCAGGGTTTGCGGAGGGGAGGGACTTCAAAGAAGAAGAAGAGTTGGTTTTTATATACCGACTTTCTCCACCACTTAAGGAAGAATCAAACCAGCTTAGGATCACCTTCCCTCCCCCTCCCCACAACTGACACCCTGTGAGGTAGGTGGGGCTGAGAGAGCTCTAAGAGAGCTGTGACTACCCAAGGTCACCCAGCTGGCTCCATGTATAGGAGTATGGAAACAAATCCAGCTCACCAGATTCACATCCACCACTCATGTGGACGAGTGGGGAATCAAACCCGGTTCTCCAGATCAGAGTCCACTACTTCAAACCACCGCTCTTAACCACTACACCACACTGGCTCTCTAAATCTAAAAAGCTCTTGCAGATGTGAGATCCAAGATGTAATGTGTTCACCTCTGGTATACACTTGTGCGGTTTTCTCTGTGCGGCTGGACTCCTGGAAAAATCACCGTTTTTTATTTGCACAGCAAAAGATTGCATAGGGCAGGAGTGGATCCTGTTCTTACTACCTCAAGCATGCTCTTTCTACAAGCACTCATTTTAACCCCAACCAATGTCTGTCCAGGGCTATTGTTTTTCTTACTGGCAATATTCCATCCATCTTCATTACTGGATTTGCCTGTTTTTTTAAAGAGATGTTTATGTGTACCGTTGTCCCCATTCACTGTAGACACACAGCTAATTTGGGAACAATGCACAAATCTACTGCAGTATACACGGACGCATCTACAAAACCACATGAAATTCAGTGTGTCTTAAGCCATATCTACAATAGCTACAAAGGAAAAGGCTTAGACAAGTATTATCTGCCGTAACAGCCAAAACAGAATAGGAAACTCCTCCTCTGGATAAATGATTAAGCCATGAATTGTAAGTATTAAAATGCTTTTTATTCGAGTCCCATCAACTGTCCTTTCTGGACAGGTTCCTAAGCACTGGATAATCACAAGAGAATTTAACACTGTGGGATATGTCTTCAAACTGACACTGGGTTTGTAAGACATTGACAAAAGCAAAAGCTATGCAGGAAGAGCTGTGATTGTTGCTGTTCTTCAGACATTCTCAGATGGTACAACGGCACAGAGGTTAGAGAAACCATACCCTTTTGAGTACAACTAGTTTGGATGCAGTAAGAATCTAAAATACTGAAACCCGAGTCCCCGAGTCTGTAATGTGCCAAGAAATTGATTAAGCAATGCTGCAACTTTTTCAATAAAGTTGCAGACTTTAATTTTGTGAATTATGTAAAGCTTTCCATTAAAATCGCCAAGGTTGCACACGCATACGTGAGGGCAAAATAAAAATATCACCGAAAATGATACATAAGAGAATTAAAAAACCCGCCTCTCCTTTGGGAAGCAAAGGAGTTCTTGTACAGTCTGCTTGTAGTGGTGAAGGCTAGGTGGAACAGGCTTCTGAAACACAGCACACCTGCTATAGTATAACTGGGAATCATTTCGATTGCATCTTTAAATTGCCACAATCTTGCCGTAAAGGTCACTGATAGTCCAATTCTACAGACAGCAACTGCGGCAGAGAGGGGGCTTAGGTAGTACTAAATACATGGTTTAGTCACATGTAATCTAGTTGAAATTCCAAAGAGATTTTGGGATTTGTGTGTCTATACTGGTTGGTAAAGTACTGTGTGAATTCATGGGGTAGGGTTGCCAGGTCCCTCGTCACCACCGGTGGGAAATTTTGGGGGGGGAGCCCAAGGAGGGCAGGATTTGGGGAGGGGAAGGACTTCAGAGCCATAAAGTCCAATTGTCAAAGCGGCTGTTTTCTCCAGGGGAACTGACCTCTGTCGCCTGGAGATCAGTTGTAATAGCGGGAGATCTCCAGCTAGAACCTGGAGGTTGGCAACCCTATCATGGGGCAATGTTCATAAAAGTGATAGCTGGGGCATGAATAGACACTTTTGCTTGGGCTGTTTATGATGCAGAAGACCAGAGGCAGAAGTTAAATCTCTGAGCAAAAGCAGAGATGCACCGTGACTCTAGCAAATGCACGCATGCCTACCACCTGCCACCATGTTGTTTTCCTTCCACTATCACCATAACCCTCTATCTAGATAGTACATGATACTCAACATATTTGAATTGCAACCATTCCATAAACAACACAACTTTATCCATTGTGAGATTAAACTTTTTATTAAACATTCTCAAATTTAGGGTGTGTTTTTTTAAGAAGAAGAGATGAACAATTATCAAGTTTACTAACAATTCAATCTTAAACAGAGTTATTCCCTTGTAAATCCATTGAAGTCAAGGTATAACTCTTCTTAGGATTGCACAAAACTCCCTGCTTCAGAGGTTCATGTGGTACATGCTTTTACAGAGTCAATCAATACAGCTTACGGTCTTCAGCAATGTGCAACAATAGGGCAGGGCCATAGGTAGCTAGCAGAGTCACCTCATGGATTTGGGGCGCCCTAGGCTAGGTTCCACCCCTGGTGCCCTTGGCAATTACCTGAGGCCACCTAGTGGACAGGCCATCCCGATAATCGGTAGAGCACCAGCATTGCATGCATGATATCTAGGGTTGCCGACAGAGATCAGTTCACCTGGAGAAAATGGCCACTTTGGCAATTGGACTCTATGGCATTGAAGTCCTTCCCCTCTCCAAACACCGCCCTCCTCAGGCTCTGCCCCTAAAATCTCCAGGTATTTCCCAACTTGGACCTGGCAACCCTAATGATGTCTTAGGTTCTCCAGTTAAGAGATTTCAAACAGCAGGGGGTGGGATATAGGGTTGCCAAGCTCTGGGTGAAGCCTGGAGACCTCCCAGAATTACAACTGATCTCCAGTCTTCCGAGATCGGTTCCTCTGCAGCAAACGGCAGCTTTGGAGGGTGGACTCTATGGTATCATGCCCTGCTGAGGTCCCTCCTCTCCTCAAACCCTGCTGTCCTCAGGCTCCATCCCCAAATCGCCAGGAATTGCCCAACCCAGAGTTGGCAACCCTAGATAGGGAAAGACTTTTCTTTGCCGATACCTTGTAAAGCTGTTGCTTGGCTCTGTTTCCTGTTTATTTTAGAAAACATATATTCTGCCTTTCTGTCATTAAAACACCACCAAAGGAGTCTCATGACCATATAACAGCAGACAAAACAGTAAACCCAAGTTAATAAAACAAGCAATAACAACAGCACGTAGTAATGATAAGTACATAAAAGTCATAAAAAAGCAGCATTCATAATTCACCGAACTGATCATAGAGCAGGAGAGGAAATTCATAAAAAGGTAGCAATATGGATTGATGAAATCCTTATGATTCTTCCTTTTGCCCAAGAATGATACGAGATATATCAGTTCTGAAATATAATCAAGGATGGCCTTTGCTTATTTGATCTGGCAGGTCTGGGGTATGTCCTGCTGCCAGCGCCTTCGCTCATGAGCACACCTAGCACACTCCTGTGCACATAAAATCTACCTTCTTTACAATGTGCATGAACAGAATTGCTTTGTTAACTAACCCCATTTCCTTATAACAATCTATATTTTTACATTTTCATACCCCCTACTAATGGCTTATGTGTTAAACTACCACTTCTAAACCACATTTAAAAACTTTGACTACGTAATCTCCTAAAGTATAGGGGAATATTCTAGCACATTGCTCAAAACATAATCAAACAAGCCAAGAAACATTCTTGCTAATCTGGAATGTTCTTCTCCTTTTCTGCCTCTTCTGATGTGCTCAGCAAATAGCACATACTAAACATGCCTTACCCCCACTCCAGGAAGCTCCTTCCCCATGCAGAATGTTCATCTAGGCAATCAAGCAACAGCACAACCAGGGAACTGGGTCTTTAGGTAGGGCAATGCTTATTATTGCAGCCTATGATGTTGGCCCATTATTGAGGCCTTTGTGTCCCAGCTCAGGAACCATTCTCAACTTTCACAAGGGATGAAATGCTTCTCAGCTCTAACCAGCTACAGCTGGATGCCATACCTGTCATGAGTAACCAGGCAGAATTTGGTATGGTAAGATGTGAATAGCTAAGAAAACAGGGAGAGATCAGGAAAGTCCCCTATAGTTCTGCAGGTGTCTCATAACCCCTTAGAATAAATATTGTCTTTTATGTACTACTGTCCTTCTCAGCACCCTGACCTGGCTAGCCCAGGCTAGCCTGATCTTGTCAGATCTCAGAAGCTAAGCAGGATCAGCCCTGGTTAGCATTTGGATGGGGGCATTTGGATGGGGGACCAACAAGGCATACCAGGATCACTGTGCTGGGGCAGGCAATGGCAAACTACTCTGAACATCTCTTGCCTTGAAAATCTTACACGGTCACCATAAGTCAGTTGCGGTTTGACAGCAAAACAAAACACCCTCTTCTAGGACCCAAGGGAGCAGACTACTCATCCATTAAAAGAATGAAACAGATTTTATCAACTTCTGGAAGGCTAGAAGTAAGGAGATAAAGTGGAACTTCCTGGAAACAGAATCAGTTACCTGCCAAAGTAACTACTGGGAGCAGCACAGATAGGACGATGCCATCTTGATGCTGGGACTCAGTTTCCTTCCAGCCAGTGATGACATGAAAGAGGTGACAAGGCATGGCTTATGCTCAGTGTCACCTGCCACAACTGTGCCTCTGCCAGCCAGATTTGAGCCAAGCCCCTTAGTAGGGTTGCCAGCTCCAGGTTGGGAAATACCTGGAGATTTTGGGGGTGGAGCCCGAGGAAGGTGGAGTTTGAGCAGGGGAGGGACTTCAATGAGTATAATGCCTTACAGTCCACCTTCCAAAGTAGCCATTTTCTCCTGGTGAACTGACCTCTGTTGCTTGGACATCAGTTGTAATAGGGAGAGATCTCTAGACACCACTTGGAGATTGGCAGCCCAATCCTGTAGTGCTGTCTAGGGCAGCAAAATACATCTAACCAGCTATGCCTGAGGCATGAATTCCACAGTCTTGGATGGGGGGTACCAAAGATAGCACCCTCCTCTGCCTCAGCTCTCTCATTGAAGTTATACACAGCAGGGCCCCAGATGATATAACTCACAGATGTACTAATACAGGCCAAGATCATTCCTCGAGTGACCCAGCCCAAGCAATTGAGTTGTTTAAAGGTCAAGGTGTCCCTGGAGGCCATCCACTATTCTCCATGTGAAAACAGACGTGGTAACTTATGAAGGAAAAAGCCCAGTGGCGCAGAGTGGTAAGCTGCAGTACTGCAGACCAAGCTCTGCTCACGACCTGAGTTCGATCCCAACGGAAGTCGGTTTCAGGTAGCCGGCTCAAGGTTCACTCAGCCTTCCATGATTCCGAGGTCGGTAAAATGAGGACCCAGCTTGCTGGGGGTAAAGGGAAGATGACTAAGGAAGGCACTGCCAAACCACCCCGTAAACAAAGTCTGCCTAGTAAATGTCAGGATGTGATGTCACCCCATGGGTCAGGAATGACCCGGTGCTTGCACAGGGGACCTTTACCTTTACACCTTTTTAACTTATGAAGGAGCAAGAGTATCCCTGTTTTCATTTGTGAACTATGAGCAGATGCTCATGGTGTACATGCACAACACTTTGGGTCACGTGTAGTCTGTAGCAGACATGAACCACACATAATGTAACAATTGGCTGGGTGAAGATTTTAACTTGTAGGCAGCTTTGAGGTATGGCCCAGATGAGTTGTGAGGTCTGATATGAAATATATTCCTAACTGTAAAAGGATTCTTCAGCTGTTCATTTAAAGCACAAAAGTACAACTATGAGATAGCAAGAGATCAAGGATGCAAAAAGCAAAGAGTAAAAGATTAAGGCGTCTAAATCTGTTATCTATTTATCCTAGTAAAACCCACCTGGACTATAAAACCCGAACAAGCATTTCTTCAGATAGCTGAGGAAAGTTAAGTGGCAGAGAGAACAAATATGAGCAGAGATTGCATAAAGAAGTATAGGTGACAGTTGGCAAACAGAGATTAAAGAAAGGCCAAATATGTTGGAGGTTTCTGGATCATAAAAGAACAAAGCTAACAATTGACAGAGGAACAGAGACCAGGGGAAAAAGGCTGCTTTCATTATTCAGGAATTTCACAACATGGTGGCATAGCAATACTGAAGACCCCAGAAACTCAACATACTGATGAAAAGGAAACAGGCAGCAGATAGGTGCAAAAAAAGCCCTGTGTAACAGTACAAAGCTCCCAAAGTCCAAGCAAGCTGATATTATGCATCAAGACAGAAGCAGTGCATTGCTGATGAAAAACCAGAGACCGAGAATCCAAAGGACTTTGATCCTTCTAATGGCAGCTTTTGGACGAGAAAGCCAGGCCTACCTTGGACTCACCTATGGAGTCAGTGAGAAAAGAAACAAATGAAACTGCATAAATTGCTTTTTGGAAATTATTTGACTACCCTGTGTCCTACAGTAGCTAAAACTCACTGATATCTTTGAAAAGAGCAAATATTGCTCCAATTAGGTAGTAAGCCCGCTGTGCAATACTGAATACAAGGGACTGATGCACATTCTCCTTTTTGAATTCTACAAATAGACAAAGGCAACACAATCTAGTATGAGATGTCAACAATTGCAAAAAACAAACAATTAATGAGCTTGAACAGGATTCTTATGCCCACCCAGTTATCAAAGAATCAAACTAACCATATTTCAGTGCCACATGTCTAAGCGAGGATGTAACCCCCAGCAGGTAAAGCATTTTCCTTTTGTGAGGAATTTCATCCGATTTGAAAAAGTCTGACCAATTTTGCAGAACTCCGTAGTTTAAGTGATGCCTTGATTGACAGGACCTGTGGGGCCATTTAAATATTATGCTGGCTTGTGTGAGCGATGTTTATCCATGAGCAACTTCTGTGGAGCTAAGATAACATTTAAGTGAGCCAACCACATAGATGGAAGACAGCTGCACAGGTTCCTATCACAGAATTAGTATGCAATCAGGAAAAAGTGCTAATTCCCTGGAGAGTTCTATTGATTATGTTTTATTACACCCTCCCTCCAAGGAGATTAGGACAACATGTATGGTTCTTTCTACCAGTTTATTCCAACATCTCTTTGAGGTAGGCTGAGGCTCCCAGTGACAGTGGTTACACAATGATCTTCAGTGGCTACACAATGATCTTCATGGATAACAGGGATTCGAACACAGGTCTCAGGGGTGCCCAAAGTGATAGGGTCAATTAAATATTGCTCAAGTCACATGGAAGCCAGTCATAGATAAGGAGCAGCCTCAGTGCTAGATATAGCCCCTGTAAGAATTTCCATTTTGAGACTACTACCGGTAGTACCTGCATATTAACATAGTCTCATTAAGTCATTGGCAATGTGCTTTTACTTGATCTTCAACACAGTCAAGGAGAACTGAGGACAGGAACATCTGTATGTCCATCAAAGTTTTGCAAACCAGCAGAATCCCACAACATCATTCACGAACTTGTCCTCCCTCTTAATTTACTTTGAGGGACTCCACAAAAGTAACACCAGGCAGCCCTGATTTCATCTGACAAGGAAAGTGCGAGTGATTATCATATAACATTTTTTAGAAAGTAGTCAAGCTCTTTCTAGTTGGGAAGAGGAAAGATGTAGTAAGCGTGGGATTTAATTTCTCAAAGAGATTTTCTTTTGGCTTTGTGCGTGCTTCTGCAAATCAATTCCAACCATCTGGCTCAAGCAGATTTCATTGCCTTTGTGTTTACGTTTGGAGGGGAGAAAAAAGCTGAAGAGCCTTGGGTATTTAGCTACATTTACATGTATCATCAGTACCTCCAGATATTTAAATGTCTACCCTTTTTTTTCAGGGAAGGTACAACCTTTAAAACTGGAAACATAATTTGGACATACCAAATTAAACATTCTTTATTCAGACAAAAAAAATAGACTTTTTTTATATGTAACAACAATGGTTTAGATCCGCACAGTTTTTCCCCTGGTGAAAAAGGGAGGAACTGGTTTCCTTTGCAAACCTCCAGGTACTAGCTGGAGATCTTCTGCTATTACAACTGATCCCCAGCTGATAGAGATCAGTTCACCTGGAGAAAATGGCTGCTTTGATAGTTGGACTCTAAGGCAGGGCTTCTTAAACTTTTTCCACTCGCAACCCCTTTTCGGCCAAAACCTTTTTTACGCGACCTGGGTATATAGGTATATAAAATAGGTATACAAATCAAACATTTACTGATAATAAATCATAAAGAAATTTATTTTAAAACAATTCTTTGGTATACATATAATTTTACCATTAACTGTTGCCAATTTTTTCACGGCCCCCACATTCAGTTATGTGACCCCATATGGGGTTGCGACCCACAGTTTAAGAAGCTTTGCTCTAAGGCACTGAAGCCCCTCCCCTCCCCAAACCCTGCCCTCCTCAGGCTCTGCCCCAAAAACCTCCCGCTGGTGGCATAGAGGGACCTGGCAACCCTACCCAGGGATCATGGGACCTGCCTGGATGAAAGACATGGCGCGGTAAGACTGAAAAAGCTGGCTGGATCCAACTGAACAACATGACTACCTGCCATATTTCCAAAAGCGGGAGCGTACTGAGAAGGTTCAGAAGATGTCCTGAATTCATGATGAAGCTTAAATAGGAATAGGCAACGCTTAAAGAATAACAGTTTTGATTTGTTTACAAAAACTTTTAAGGTATCTTAGAAAAGTAGACATACAAGAAAGGCCAATTTAGAGAATACACCACCCCCACATGCAATGCAGAGCAGGAGGAGGAGTGAGAGTACCTTACCTCTCTGCCCACACAGTCATTGAATCATAGAGTTGGAAGGGGCCATAGAGGCCATCAAGTCCAACCCCCTGCTCAAAGCAGGATCAGCTTAGAGCATCCCGGACAAGTCTAAAGGGCTTGGGGTGGTGTGAAATTCATTCAGATCCGTGCTGCAGGCCTTCTCCAGGGCCCACAGCACAGATCTGAGAGAATCCACACCGCCCCAATTCTCTGGACTCTGGAGAATCAGGGTGGCGTGGAATTCATTCAGAGGCAGGTAAGTAAGGGGGAGGGAAGAGGAGATGAAGGGGGGAAATTGCAGCAAGGCCAAAGTGGCCCGAATAATGCCAGGAAAATTCTGCCTTATTCGGGATCTGCTTATTCGGCTCCCTTTATAGCTGCCTTTTTTCATACCGGTAACTCCCCCCCCCCAAAAAAAAATACCAAAAAAGTATTTTTCAAGGGTTTGGTATATCGATATGCACAGCCCTAACTGGCAATGTCACTGCCACATGCTTCTCCTCATATCCCTGCCCCCAACCCTCCCACTGGTTGCTAGGCTCAGCCTGGCAACCACTATCTATGGGAGAATTTATGTTCAAATAATACACTTCCTTTTGTTTACTACACAATTTGTTTTCTGTGTGTATGTGTGTAAAGTACCACCAAGCCGCAGCCAACCTTTGGCGACCCAGTAGGGTTTTCAAGGCAAGAGACTAACAGGGGTGGTTTGCCATTGCCTTCCTCTGCATAGCGACCCTGGCATTCCTTGGTGGTCTCCCATCCCAGTACTAATCAGTGCCGACCCTGCTCAGGAGCTGAGATCTGATGAGATCAGGCTAGCCTGGGCCATCCAGGTCAGGGCTTCGCCTTTTCCTTTTGCCTGCTTCTCAGATGGCAAAAATTAAAGATACATGTGCCATGGTGGCATAGGTAGGGTACAGCAGTTTGCAACTCTTTGTCAAGTATTTATTGGGTATATTTGCAATTTTTCTTATAGAAAATAGAGATATTTATACTTGTAAATTCCATAAATATGCCAAATAAGTTATATATAATATAGTTACTGTTAACAAATTAGTAAAATAAGTTTAGGTTTGACAGGAGAGTAAGTATTGCATATATTTTAATTTTTCCTAAAATTTCCGTTTTATTTTTACTTTATTTAGGTGGGAAATCTCTGGGGGTGGGATGTTTTTCCTATGGCTTCAAAATTTCTGGCTGCCCTTAGAGTAGCATTACCAGTTTCACCCTTCTAAATGCATTGGGTGTAGGAGGATTGTACTGAGCTAACTAGCAATGAGGCTGTCCACAACTGTCAACTCGAACTGTGCCTTTCCCTAGACATACGTTCATTTGAAAATGTAAACAGTTCTAGGTAGAAGTCCCATACAAAATCTTCATGTGTAGTTCTCTAGTCACAATGTGCTGAGTCTAACAGTCAGAAATCAATTATTATGCAGATATGCTAAACTAAGCAAGGTGTCACGCCTTCTCTTGCACAATCCTTCTGCAGCCATGGTTGGCATTAAAACTTGGACACCTTCCATTAAGTAGTTTCCCTGCTTCTTAAGGCAGGTTAGAATAACCAAGTCTTAGTAATAAATAGTTCATAGCAATAAATGAGCAGATGTTGAACTATAATGATCATTTTGGAACATTCTGAAAATGAAGGATATTATAAAGGCTTTAAAGAGTCCATACATTTTATACTGATTGGTTCTCAGCACACATTTCTACTTTCATCTTATTGATAAATATACTTGCTACTAAAATGCAAAACGTCAATTACTCTCTATTAAGGAAGAAGTTCCTCATTGTAATGTCTATCAAGATAGTTAGATACTCACATGAAATATTAGGCAATGGCTTGGATCCTGCGATAAATTTGCCCTAATAGAAGAGGGATGATTTTTGCAGGTCCCACCTCCAGTCCTAACAGACTTCTGATTCACTCCTTGAGCTGTTCTTGGGGGTACCCTGTACCCAGTGGGAGCAGCCTAACACAATCCATTGGCATAGTAATTCCATTAAGCAGGCCAGATAGAAATTTCTCTCTGGGATTCAACTACAAAGGGTAGTACAAGATGTAGTGGCTATTTTTATCCCATCCTTCCCCCAAAGAGGCCAAGACAACATATATTTGCCTTCTCCCATTTTATCTGCAGAGCAACCCTCTTACCATGATTGACTGGTCCAAGGGCATCTAGTAAGCTTCATGGCTAATTGAGGATTTAAATGCAGGTCTCCCCAGTCCTAACCTGATCACTACGCTATGCTAGACTCCTTCAATAAACAGTAAAAAGTGACTTTGAAAGGGCTCTATCTCCAGTACCTTCTCAGTCTGAAATAATTTAGTGTTCTTACTGTGCAAGACAAGAGCTTTCTATATCTGGGATATTAATTTCACCATAAAGAAGATATAAGCACCATCATTTCACCTTTCAAATTGAGTGCCTGAGTTAATCTGCCTTAAGCCGCCTCATTCGCTGTGGGGAAACCTTCTCGCCAGACTTTTTATGAGACGTGCCTCTCAGGTTTGTTTTACAGCGAACATGACTTACTGAGTTACAGTAGTTCCAACCACTAAAGTCCATGAGACTTGTAAATATTATGTGGTATCTTTAAAGTTATAACCTTCTACTAGAAGGCACTGGGGTACCCTGAAAGAAAGTTACAAGGAAGAGGTGCTTGGAGTACAAAACCACAGTTCATGCTTACTTTCCCTAAAGCAGAAACTTAATTCTTGACTGAACCTGAGAAAGCTCCACCAAATTCAAAGAGCTTTAATGTAGACATACATCCTCTCTTCTTCTTGGAAAAAAAATACGTCTATTTACTCTTGTGCCCACTCACTATATACATCAGGACTGGATTAATTATACTAACAGGGAAAAGCAGTTTCCCTGGCTCCATTTCATCATAATTTCACAGGTTGAACATTTAGCATTCCATTCCTCAAGCCTTTCATTCCTCATTTGGAACAAGAGATTGGGTTGAGAGAAATGGTACATCTTTCTGTTGCATTAGATACAGACCGTAAGTACTGGAGGTGTTAGGTCAGCTCCCTGGGTATTCATAGTGTGTGTGTGTGTGTGTTGAGTGCCGTCAAGTCGCTTCCGATTCATGGCGACCCTATGAATGAAAGTCCTCCAAAATGTCCTATCTTTGACAGCCTTGCTCAGATCATGCAATCTGAAGGCTGTGGCTTCCTTTATTGAGTCAATCCATCTCTTGTTGGGTCTTCCTCTTTTCCTGCTGCCCTCAACTTTTCCTAGCATGACTGTCTTTTCCAGTGACTGTCTCTTCCAGGGTATTCATTAGAGTTGCCAATCTCCAGGGGGTGGATGAAGATCTCCTGGGATTACAATGGTTCCCCAGGCAACAGAGACCAGTTCACCTGGAGAAAACAGCCACATTGGAAGGAGGTCTCTGGCATTAAACCCCACTGAGGTTCCTCCCTTCCCCAACCCCACCTCCTCATGCTCCACCCTTCAAAACCCCAGGTATTTCCCAACCAACAGCTGGCAACCCTAGTGTTTATATGTGGGAGGGACCTAATGGTTTCTTCTCTCAACACTGATGTCTGGATGAGAGTGTCCAGAGTTTGGAGAGCTGGGTTTGCTGTTAACTAACAAACATGCTCAATAAAGCAGTATTTATTAACACCAGGTATTCTTCAAGTAGAACTCCATTTTTATTGTATGTATTTATTAAAATATTTGTCCTCCTTCTTTCCACATGACTCAAGGCTTACAAAGTAACACATACTGAATCTGTGTATGGGCAGGCCTAACTGAAGAAACTTCTAGAGTCTGAAGCAAAAGAAGCTCTTCTATCTCTCCTTTATTAATGATTTTAGAGCCAATTTGGACAATGCTGATACCTCATTCATTTGCTTCTTTCCTTATAGAGAAAACTCTGAAGGCAAGCAGCCTGTTTGATTTCACAGCAATTACAGAAAGGTGTAACTCTGTTTTCTCCTTCATGGCCTCTGTGTAGTGGTTAATGTGCAGGAGAATAAAAGCTCTTACCTGGGGATGGGAGGAAGACCTGAATCAAACAAACAGACTGCAATACTGCTCTCCATCTGCGCCAGTTTATCTCAGAGCAGCCACATTCACTGATCAGATTTTAACAGGGCCAAAATAGGGACAATGATTTACCAAGGACAGGGTCCAGAAAATAGGGACTGTTGAAAAAATAGTTATATATCCATGCCCAAAATGAAAGCTTTAAATCTAAACTTAGCTACACCAAACAAGATTGTTATGGCTTTCTATGAGACCATTTCTTGCACTACTAGATAAGAACAATGGAACAGCAACAATGAAAGTAGCTTAGTGAATTTCTCTTAAGAGTTTTGTATAAGATGGTACATTTTCGGTTTGGGCGTATGTTTCAGGTGGCTCTCGTTAATGAGGTTTAGGAATGTGGCAAACCTTGTTGCAACTTATTTCTATTTTTAAAAAAATTGTTTTGTGTCTTTTTCTCAGCCTGGACAGATAGTGGGAATCCTCACAAACAGCAGACGAGGGCACAAAACTGTGTTTAGCTATACCACTTAACTCTGCATAAAGGGGTATATCTCTCTACATTTTTAACAAACGCCTTGCATATTGGGGAGAACACAAAGCTAGAATTCTTCTCCCTGACACACTAGATCTGTATGCACAGGGGTTTCTTTTTAAATGGTGAGGAACATTCAGTCATGGGCAATCACATCTGTAATTGCAGTGGTATGGTTCGGACATGGGTTTACCATATAGTCTGCTGTTCGCGACAACTAGGCGTCTATTTGAGTTATTCCCATTTCTTCCCCCTCCCCCTCTTGCTGTCTCTCAAACTCACACGTCCACACCAACCAAATTGCTTTTTGGAACAATTTGGTGATTCTACGGAAGAAACAAAATGTTTTTTATTTGCTTTCCTTAATCTTCTGTTTCCAAAGTGTGTTGCTTAAATCTCCGCAGTTAATTCCTTGAGCAGAAGGGGTTTTGTTTGTTTCCAAATATGTATTCCTAGCGGGTGATAATGGCATATTTCAGCCATAGTACCTATATTCAATCAGGCAGGGACAATTAATTCTTCACTCAGGAGAGAATTTATGAAGCATTATGAGGAGACACGAAACATTTCTCTTCTCCCATGGTGACAGTTACCCAATTCATTACCTCAAGACACCAGACTCATTATCTTGGGATGGAAGCCTCACTGTCCTTATTTATACAGCATCACAAACAGGCATATTACTTTACAGACATAAAGCCTATACCCATGTTTTGGGCAGAGGCCTGATTTTATAGTGTTCCCTCATATTAAATGCTAAAATAACATCATATTAAGTACTTAAATAGCATTTTGTCACATATTTATCTCCTCTAACATCAACAGAACTATTTTTTTGATGTGAACTCAACATGAGAATTGGAAAGGTAGTGTGTGTTTTATACAGTCGTATTGACTGAGAGACATCATCAAAAGACACCAGTTGCACAATATTCTCCCTCAGATAGTCACTCATAAACGCAATGTTCATTGTCTATCATTTTATTTGATGAGGCAGAATTTGTCACTGAATGTCCTATATGGGACACATTTATTGGGGCAGGGGGGACCAGCAACAACAGAAGGATGACAGGGAAATATCTATTAGCAGTGATCTTTAGGGTTGTCAGGTCCCTCTTCGCCACCGGCGGGAGATTTTTGGGGTGGAGCCTGAGGAGGGCGGGGGTTGGAGAACGGAGGGACTTCAATGCCATAGAGTCCAATGGCTAAAGCGGCCATTTTCTCCAGATGATCTGATCTCTGTCAGCTGGAGATCAGTTGTAATAGCAGGAAATCTCCAGCCATTACCTGGAGGCTGGCAACCCTAGTGATCTTCCTGTGTCAAAATGTATCGTGTCAACTTACATTAAACTGTTACTTGCGTTCAATAGCCAGTACCTTGGATTCTACCTTAAAAAAATTAGTTATTGAATTCAAGATACCCCAATTTTGCACTGAAGTTTTAACAAGTTGGATGTGCCTGATTACTTTACATATTTAATTTCAGTCACCCAATACATTTGGATTTAAAAGACAGAAATGTGAACTTGTTGACGTCTGGAATTTTGTTGTAATTTCTTTTCCGGTCAATTGCTGGGACTAGGACTTGGCTCAGTGGGCAGAGATTTAACAGTAGGCCTGGAAGCCTTGGGTTCAGTTCTCCATACTTTGGCCTTGAATATGCCACTAAAAAAACCCCAAGAAATGACATTTGCATCCTCTGCATGGAAAACCTGCCACCCTATGCCAACCTCAAGGTGGGACCAGGAGTTCTCCCAGAATTACAACTGATCTCCAGGCTAGAAAGATGGAAATGGCAGCTTCACAGGCTGGAGAAAATGGCAGCTTCTTATGACATCATATCCCCTCTGAACTCCCTCCCTTCCCCATACTCTGGCCTCCCCAAAGCTCCAGAAATTCCCCATGTTGGATTTGGTAACCCCTCTTCAAGCCCAGCCCTGCACAGAGATGTAAATTTCAGGAAATGCCCAAGCCAGGGAAAAACAACATTTGTTTCTGGGGACTTTAAAAATGAAATGTTGCCTTCCATGGCTGTCAACAACCCCCCTTCAGGAATGGGCTGCCCAAGAGAAAGTATTTAGTAGAAGGTTTTTCTCAGTGCTCCCCCACATTTTCATATTGTCCTGCCAGAAAAACTGAAAAATGCCCTCATAAAAAATGGAAAAGAAGTCTCCCCCTGCCCATTTTTTTTCCAGGCTGTTTTCTTTTTTCCAGGCCTTCACATATCTAGCTCTGAATAAAGCATATTAAAGTTGCCTAGTCTTGAAGCTACCATAGCATATATCGGTATGACTAGAATAAGTGAGTCCAAAAGTTAAGATACGAGTAGTAACCGAAAAAAGCACTTTTAACCACCATATTAACTTGTTCTTCCAGCAGAAAGATTCGGTCTATCAAAACACCTAAACTGTTGACACCTAAACTGTTTGGTTAAAGTTAAAGGAAGACTCATGCCATCCAACACTTTCCAGTTCTCTAATTTGGACGTTATCATGGAGTCCCTGCATATTTCCCTCTCTTTTTGTAGCATATTCTTATTGTATCCTAGTCAAATAGTCCAGCCATCAAAATAAGTGTTTAGTATTCTTAGTCCATCGAAGAAGAACTGTGCTCCAAGCACTCTGTGATTGAGTCTCAGGAGTTATTATGAAGAGAAAGCATCTGGAGAAAACCACTTCTGAGGGTCCCAGAAGGAAATCAAAGAAATTGGAAGAAACTGATTGGGGAGGGACCCAAGACTGAAGCCATGTAAAAAGTTTCATTTATAAAGTCTCAAGGCAAGGAGAATTTGATACAGTAAGCCCAGAGCAAGCATCAAATTGTATTTTCCATTCAGCATGGAAGCAGTTGCTTTAGTGGTGAATTCCTGAAGAGTCCTGGAAGTGTTTGATTGACACCCTCTGTTCTGCTAACAAAAAATGCATGAGAGAACTAGATCAAAGCAAGCTCTTTAAAAACATTACTATTCTCAGAGGTGAGATATGTATAGGGCCCGTTGACACAATCTACTGAATGTACATGGGAAGGAGACTGCGCTTGTCATCCCACTTCCCCACACATTCCGGCATCCCTGAACTGTTTGCCTGATCAGGATTTTGAGCTGGAACATGGAGCAAAATCCATTCGCTGTGTCTCTGTGTGGAAAATTTTCCATTTCCCTCTAATATATGTCTGCCGTATGCCCAATATCTTATCCTGAATTGTGGCAATCTTTAAAGCCACAGATGGAGCATCACTTGAGGGGGGAGGGGGGAGGAACAACTTACATCAGAGAGGAGGAAATTGTTTCTGACACATACAGGCCTCAAGGTACAAAGTTCTTGAAAAATCTTAGCAATATCCTTCAAACTCGGAAGGCAGCCCTGGCAATATGCATCCAGTTGTGTTTTGATATCACTTCAATGATGCATCCTATAACTATTCTACAGAGAATGTGTCCTTAGATGTAGGAAAGCAGTATTTGCAAGATCAAATATGCAAAAAAAGAAAAAGTGGGACACTGAAAGTATCAGAGATAAGGGCAGCTGTAAGGGAGGGACAGCGCTCTGAAATACGGTACATCTAGCAACTGAGAAATATGTTTACTGATGTATGATGGCAAGTTCAGTGCTAAGTATTTTTATATGATGAGATGTTTGAAAATGTTGCTCAAGGCTACGTTTTTAAAAAAAAAGAAAATTCTGAAAGTCAGTTGAACTTACATTCTTTAACAAGGAGCCTTTTCATATATTTCATGTTAAGTACATGACTTAACATCTTGCCCTGACCTGGATAGACCAGGCTAGCCTGATCTGGTAAACGAAACAAGGTTGGCCCTGGTCACTATTTGGATGGGAAACCACCATGGAATACCAGAGTCACTATGCAGAGGAAGGCAATGGCAGGCCTTGAAAACCCCACGAGGTCGCCACAAGTCAGCTGTGACTTGATGGCAAACAAACAAACGATACTCTGAGATATTCAAGGAAGAGGTGAGGGATGATCAGCACCCATTTTGAAATACAAACAACATATTTAACAGTAGTTACAAAGTTAATGACCAGGCCCTATTTGCCTTTTGGTTAGGATAGTAGATAGTAGTCAGTGGAAACAACAAAAGGATGCAGCAAGCAGGGATTTTTTGCTAACAGAAGGGATTTCCATCAGTGGAATGGGTCTCCCCCATCTCTCTGCGCCGAAAAAGTGCTTCCTGAAATGCTACTACAGAGGGACAGGGAACCCCAAGGAATAACATGAGGGGTAAATTGGAGATCTGCAATGGAAAGGAGGAATCAGCTATTCCTCCCATCCATTAGCAAAATCTACCATGACAGCCAGCCAACTGATGACGAGCTGTTTAGCCCCTCCCCACTAGACACACTAGAGAGAGAGACAGACCAACTCAGTTCAAACCATGGCATTCTCTTCAACCATAGTTTTGGATTTTGGTTATCATTCCAGTTGCAAACCACAGGCTGTGTTCAGACATAATGGGAGGCCATATAGGGTTGCCAACCTGCAGGTGGTAGCTGGAGATCTCCCGCTATTACAACTGATCTCAAGCCGACAGAGATCAGTTCCCCTGGAGAAAATGGCTGCTTTAGTAATTGGACTCTATGGCATTGAAGTCCCTCCCCTCTCAAAACCCCACTCTCCTCAGGCTCCACCCCTAAAATCTCCAGGTATTTCCCAATTTGGAGCTGGCAGCCCTAAGACCATAACTTGTTTTAACTAAGGTTAGCTTATGAAACCAAGATTTGGCTTGCACATGATCAATTTAATCCTAGTTTCCTTGACAAATATTGGTTTCATCACCTTTGATCTGTTCAAATATTTCTGTAGCAGAATCAGGGAACAAGCCAGGATACAGCTAAGATATCCTCATTCATACATCATACAAAACCATATTTAAGACACACTGTGTTAATAAACAAACTTCAAACCATGGTTTCAGATCTTGAGTTTGACTGACCCTAACAAACCATAAGTGGAGTCAGATAACCCCACTGACCCCTGGCAGTTTAATTAGTTTTGGCAATTGGAACCTCTCATCAAACCCTAGTAAAGTCTCCTTAACCACTGTTTAGCATTAACTATGATTTGGCAAAGAGAGCCAGTGTGGTGTAGTGGTTAAAGTGTATGACTAGGATCTGGGAATACCAGGTTCGAATCCCCACTCTACCATGGAAACTTGCTGGGTGACCTTGGGCCTGTTACACTTTTAGCCTCAACCCTGGCAAATATTTTGATGGGAGACCTCCAAAGAACACCAGGGGTGTGATGCAGAGGCAGGCAAAGGCAACCCACCTCTGAACATCTCTAGCCTTGAAAACCCTACAGGTTGCCATAAGTCAGCTGCGACTTGATGGCAAAAAAATTATTTGGCACGATATCTTAATTGACATGCAATAGTTGTGGCTAATACTGTATCTCCAGTGATTGCTGTATATAGAGAACAGTATGCTAAGCAGACAGAACATTATAGCAGACCTCCCCCCCTTACCTGCTAAAATAAACATAATTGGAACAGCATATTCAGAGAGCCAAAGCAAATTCATTACGCATAAATCTTGTACATTTTGTCTGTCAGGGCTACATATTTTTAAACGAAGTATATGTAAGAAAGGGGATTATGCTTTGGTTTCTTAGCTAAAGGAAGAACAAGTTAAAAAAATGTTTTCCTTCTGTGATATGACATCTCTACCCCATTCCATAAAAGTCTTGTCACTAGCAAGTGTAATGTTGTTTTGTTTTTAATCACCACTATGAAAAATAAGCACAACATGGACTTGTTCAAATGTGACATTGTTTGGGATTATGTCATTATAACTATTCATAGGCGAGAGCTCAGGTTTTGAAAGCAAAGAAGTGTGCAGAAACCAGAGAAGCCAAAGGTGGATTCAAATGTTAAAGAGCCACAGAGGAGCTACTTAATAGTCCATAACCCAGTTGGGGAGATGGTTATGACTGGCTTAGCAGAGAGCTGTGATAATAATGGGTTTAACAACATGATCAAAAAGCACAGGCATCACACAGCAAACTTTTAACTAGGGAAATACCAATTTCTACAATTCCCCAACAGCTTAGTTTCTCTATAGCAGGCGATCTCCAGCTACTACCTGAAGGTTGGCAACCCTCCCTGCTGTGACCATCACCACCCTCACAGTTAGGGTTGCAAGGTCCCTCTTCATATCGGCAGGAGGTGTTTGGGGCAGAGCCTGAGGAGGGTGGAGTTTGGGGAGGAGAGGGACTTTAATGCCATAGAGTCCAATTGCCAAAGCAGCCATTTTCTCCTGGTGATCTCTATCAGCTGGAGATCAGTTGTAATAGCAGGAGATCTCCTAGTACCTGGTGGTTGGCAACCCGACTCACAGTCCTGAGCAGCCCAGGTAGCTAGAAGCACAGGAGGTGGAGAACTTGCAGGCCAATGGTGGAGGGAAGGGTACAGCCAGGCAGGTGGCAGAGGAGGTGTGCAAGTGGGGGGAGGTGGCAGCGGGCCCTGCCTGAAGCCTGGGCCCTGGCAGATCCCCTACATCAGGGTATGCTGATGCAAGTCATGACCTTACTCTTAAGCCTCCTCTTTCCCTTCTGTCTGTCCCGTCCCCGAGATTTTTCATAAAAATCAAACACAGTCAAAGCATCTGAGTGTGTAACTGGTATGGGGAATAAACTGGCTGGAAAAAAAGACTTCTTCCCATTTTATGGCTCGCTTTCTTGTCTACATCAAGGAGAGAGAAATATCTATCACCTGACCCTATAAATACTCAGACATACAGATGCCTCATACATTACCCAGCTTTGTCCTATTCAGGCATATAAACCTTTCCAAAGCCCTAATTAGGAGTGTTTACTGCTATAGCTGATGGGAACGCTGACTGAAGCCATGCAGGCAAGAACCTCCTGGTCTGTTTCATCCCTTGAGTGCCACTGTTAATATGTGCACTGGCAATGTATACATATGACATTTACACAGCTAACTAAGTTATAATTTGAATGGATTTCAAACTGCAAGAGCCAGCTATCAGAGCTTACTCTGCCGACACAGCTCTCCATAAATATTAATTAATGTTCCAAACTAAACTACTTAATCTGCCGTGGGAAATCATAATCACCGTGTTTTCACAGAGCCGTTTTCTATGGACCTAAAATTTCCGTGACGATTACCTATTCATGGATTTTTGAAAGAAAATTAGCGTGCTGCTGATTTGAAGCTGGCTTAAGAAAGCATCCAGGACTGGATTTGCATCTTCCACTGTAGACAGGGAAACAAGACAGGAAACAATTGTAGAACATCTCCGTCTGTCAAAGCAGACCCCAACAATGCCCTTCTGGACTGGCACCCTGCCTTTGGACAATACCGACTGCTTCATAGGAGGCTCACAAGTTTTTAAAAAAAGACAATTAAGAGTCAGGGTTTATTTGAAGATCATTTTCCCCACACTGCACAAATAGTGAGCGAAGCACACACGCCAGTCCCCAAGTACATACACCAGAACTCTTTATAATCAGAAGAAAGGAAGAATGACAGAGAAAAGAAAGCTTGCATTCATCTTAATGTTCCTCCTTTTGCTAATCCAGCACCATTTAGGAGGAGAAGGAGAAGGAGGAGGAGGAGAAGGAGAAGGAGAAGGAGAGTTGGTTTTTATATGCCGACTTTCTCTACCACTTGAGACTCAAACCAGCTTACAATCACCTTCCCTTCCCCTCCCCACAACAGACACCCTGTGAGGTAGGTGGGGCTGAGAGAGCTCTAACAGAGCTGTAACTTGCCCAAGGTCACCCAGCTGGCTTTGTGTGTAGGAGCAGAGAAACAAATCCAGTTCACCCGATTAGCGTCCAACGCTCATATGGAGGAGTGGGGAATCAAACCCGGTTCTCCACATCAGACTCCGCTCTTAACCACTACACCAAGCTGGTAACAAGAAGCATAGAAAGCACTAGCCAATAATGATTATGATGATGATAATGGGGTTGGGGAGGGGGAGAGCCCAATAATTTTCTGCACAGACTGTGCCACTCATGGATTTGGGGTCTCTGCGTGACTTTCATGCCAGGCAAAATACCAGACTCTGCTTTGCCATACAAGCCTCACCACCTCAAGTGATCTGTAGGCCAAGATTAGCAAAATGCCCACCATTGAGATGACGGGGTGTCAATAGAGTGATGGCTCATCTAATGCAAGGACAGTTGGGGGTAGAGAGACATCACACATGTCTTGCTGGATGTCCCTGTCATGGATTAAGCCACCCAATGAGATACTGCAACCTGACTGCCACTGCAACCCCTTGTGAGTTGCCTTCTTTTTCTCAACAGGACTGAATGGCAGTAGCTCCTTTATAAGCATATTTGTACAAACGAGCATGTGTGACTCCTCTGAAGATGCCTGCCACAGCTGCTGGCGAAATGTCAGGAAAGAAAATACCAAGACCACGGTTACACAGCCCGGATAACCTACAAGAACCAATGAACTCTGACCGTGAAAGCCTTCAACAATATTTTGAGCATGTATAGCTTCTGCACAGTTGAAATCAGAGTTCTGTTTTCCAGAAGGAGTCCTCATACTTTGTTCTTTGACGTATCTGCTATTGTAATTAATCCAAATTAAAAAATTAAAATAATAGCTGGTGACATTTGGGAAAGATCATTCTTTCGCCGTAATTTAAGGCACCCTGTTCGCTGGTAGTTCAATCAGGAAAGCAGGAGGGAGGACAGAAAAGAGAGGGGAGAGGATAAGATAACAGATAATGAAAGCGACAAGGATGTTTTCCAGCAGAGGTAACAGATCTTGCCACTGAAGAGGATGGTGCTAATGTACTGAGTTTCTGACAATCACGGAGGTATCTGGATTCTATATAAGCAGCAGCAAGGCTTTTATTGTCTGTGCCAAGCACTTTCTCATCAAGAGACTGGGGATTTACAGGTTCTTATACAGCTTGCTTTGCTGTTAGCAATTGCTACTGAGTTGTGGAGGATGAGTCTCCTAGCCTGCGAGAGAGTGTTGGTAGTTAGCTAGTGTTTCAGGGCTTGCCCTCCATTCCCTTTACTATCAGATTATTTGCAATGCACACAAATCAAAGGTTGGGTTCTTGTGAGTTATTCACACAGACGTTTCTATGGCACATATCTGTCGCACTCTTTGCAGCACACACACACAACAAGCTGTATTATTGTCATGTTTGTTCTCACTCTGTGTTTGAGCAATGCAACCTTGTGTGCTCCGTCCTCTATGCCATGCTACCTGCCTTTCCTGAAGTACCAAACATTTTCTTCTACCCTTGTGCCTTTCTGGGATTTCCAGATTCCTGGGATTGCCAAAAACAAAAATGAACCCAAAATGTTACTTTTTTAAAAAAGTTTCACACCCCTGATAATTCCTCCATCAAATAAACCAAGTAAACTCCAACAAATACACATTTTCATCTTGAAAACCAAAATTTCCAACACTCTTTTCTGCACCTGAAATAATGAACAGATATTTTGCACATGGAGTGCTTGCCCGGACTTCATGTTTTGGGTGAGAGCCAGCAGGTGTAGTGGTTAAGGTGTTAATCCCCACTCGCACCATGGAAGCTTGCTGGGTGACCTTGGGCCAGTCACACACTCTCAGCTGTGACCTGATGGCAAAAATAAATGTTTAGGGGTTTTTGTTTTTTCATGCATGAGAGAATGCAAGCTCTGCTCAGGACAGAACTGATTCTACCTCTGTTGTGGTACATGTTTGCTGTTTTCTTTCTCTAGCTCTCTTACTGACCACACATGTCTTTGCACTACCTGTTATAGAATCTAGTTGCTTTTTGTATCAGGATTTTGATGTGTGTGTCTATTCTCAGCTGTGGCATCAGTGTGGTTTCCTATGGGGAAGTGACTAAACAATTGCATCTCTCCCTGTTACAGTGACAGTAAAGGCGAGAAATAAAATAGCTCAATGGGGTGGGGGGGTGATGTTTCTTCAGAGAGTCAGGAAGCAAATTTGCACAAAGGACTGACATGAGCATGTCTCCCCTGGGAACCATACAGGGAGGGCCAGATAGAATACCATAACATTTCATACCACACACTGTTGATTTCCAAAGACACCTCTATTTTGGCCTAATTCACTTGCTCTACACATTGTACCACCTATGCAAGCCAATTCCCTTTGCTTTAAAATCGAAACTCTGATCTCCAAATCTTCAAACTGCTTCTTTCTCTATTAGTTGTTGTTTATCCTACTTAATTACACTTTTATTTATCAGAAGAAGGTTGGTCTTATACTCCAATTTTCTCTACCTTTAAGGAGTCTCAAACCGGCTTTCCTTCCCTTCCTTTCCTCACAACAGACATCTTGTGAGGTAGGTAGGGCTGAGAGAGTTCTGAGAGACCTGTGACTAGCCCAAGGTCACCCAGCAGGCTTCATGGGGAGGTATGGGGAAACCAACTCGGTTCACCAAATTAAGAGTCTGCCACTCATGTGGAGGAGTGGGGAATCAAACCTGATTAGAGTCCACCGCTCCTAACCACTACAGAAGTTCTGCTGATGACATCTGGTTGACATTTGTCAAGCTGCCATTTTTTTATTATTTGCTGGTTTGTTTTAATTCTAAAAGAATAAGGACTCACACGAAGGCAGACCTTCCAGAAAATAAAATCACAGTGTGGAAAAGCAAAGCTTCCTCTAGATCTCCTTCCTGATTGACAGGGATGGAATTTTTAGGCACCTGATAGGCCTATCAAACATTTTTCTTCAGTATTCAGTTACTGCACCAAAACACACCCCTTGAATTTTTCAAGACAAACCTGTGCCCTTATTTCCAGAGGCTTACGGATGGTTGTGAACCTTCTGACCCTGTTTAATGCACGGCACATTTGCCAAAGATAAAATTGGAAGACTAGTCCAAAATAGGGAATAAGCAAGGTCTTGGTTTTATAACAGCACTAAAGCCAAGCTGAGCAACACAGCCGTCTACATATTACCAAACAAAAACATTAAGGGGAAAAACAGGCTCAGCATAAAGACGTTTTTTTAAAAACGCTTGAGATTTTGGTATAAACTCTCCAAATCCTCTTCTCTCTGCCTTTCCATTTTCCAAGCGTTGTCAAGCCCTGCCATTATCAGCAGATCAGTCAGTCAGCATTTCATTTCTCTCTCTTGATGTCATGAACGCATCGAGCCAGGTGTGAAGCAGCATCACCAGCTGCTTTCTTGCGTCCAGTTTTAGCTGAAGGTGCTTCTTCTTCTAACCATTTTAAAACCTGGGATGCAGATAACTCAAAGATTGCCTTCTTCTTGTTTGAATGCAGGCACCCTTTGGGGCCCTCACAACGGCATCCTTTGGCAGTCATCACATTTGCACTTCCTCAGCAAGGCCTTGTGCCTTTTCCATCATGAGACACCAGTTTTGTGGGACGGACTGGTGAAGGAAAAGCAGAAGGCACTTTCACTGGCTGCCTTCCAGAAGACCTGCAAGACAGTCCCTTTTTGCAAGGCTTTACAAAATTGAACTGGTCTTATACAAAAGTTGGTTATAACAAGTAATATGATTTTTAAAACTATTTTAGTGCATTTTTGGTAATATATTTTTAAAGCTGTGGTCTGTGATTATGTAAACCAAGCAGAATACAGGATAAGGTAACTATAAATTTTTAGTTACATATTTTCCCTGTGTGAAGCCATGGATTGGCTCTTGCTCTCTCTTTTCTGTCATTGGTGCACACCTCAGATGCCCACTCAAGAGCCTATTTTAGTGTGATACAGGATTATCAGACAATGGCTAGCAGCCAGCAGGAGACTGGGGAGCAGGGACATGGGGAGGGCATGATAGTGTGACATCACTTATGGGAAAAACAGAAGGGATGTTAAACAGCTCGATGATAAAACCACTGAGTTTCTAGTGATTCCTAGAGCAGCACACTGTCACTTCCAGATTTTCCCTGGAAGAAGAGTTGGTTTTTATATGCCGACTTTCTCTACCACTCACAGCAGAATCAAAATGGCTTACAATCTCCTTCCTTTCCTCTTCCCACAACAGACACCTTGTGAGGTAGGTGAGGCTGAGAGAGCTCTTAATAGAACTGTGACTAGCCCAAGGTCTCCCAGTAGTGTTGCCAACTGCCAGGTAGTAGCCGGAGATCTCCTGCTATTACAAGTGATCTCCAGCCGATAGAGATCAGTTCACCTGGAGAAAATGGCCGCTTGGGCAATTGGACTCTATGGCATTTAAGTCCCTCCCCAAACCCCACCCTCCTCAAGCTCCGCCCCTAAAACCTCCCACCAGTTGCCAAGAGGGATCTGGCAACCCTATCTCCCAGCAGACTTCATGTGTAGGAGTGGGGAAACCAACCCGGTTCACCAGGTTAGAGTCCGCCACTCTTGTGGAGAAGTGGGAAATTGAACCCGGTTCTCCAGATTAGAGTCCACCGCTCCAAACTACTGCTCTTAACCTCTGTACCACGCTGGCACTCATGTCAAGCGGTGTCAAGCCGTGGTGCCATCAGCAATTAATTTTTCTCCAGCTGGCTGAGACTGGAGGCAGGAAGCAGAGGTTGCCGGCAGAAGGTCTTCCGCCATAGCAGGAGACCTGGCAACCCTATCAGAACCTGGTAGGCGGTCATCTTCATTGCCAGCTATTTGAAATGCCTGCTAACACAGTTTTCTTTCAGAGGTCCTTTCTGTGAATTGGACAACTAATTCAGATGCTGGACATGAATTTCTTCTGTTTTGTTTGATTGGATTATTCCCCCCCCCCCACACACACACACCACTTTGAGCATCTAGGGGAAAGCAGCCTAGAAATCTTGTAAATTGGTAAGTAAAGAGATAAATAATATTTTTTTGTTTAGCCTTGGGGCTCCTCTCCCTTAAAACAGATTAGAGGACTGCAGGGCAGGGCAACCTGTCACTGCCCATTCCTTTCCTCTTTTAGACATTTCGACAAAGCACAAGACTTGACTGCAACCTCCATCAAAGGACTAGCCAAACAAAACATGCACAATCCACTCCCAACTTCTTGTTACTCCGACTACAGCCCGAGAGTCTATTCAGGCAGCCTTGAAAGCATTCTTGAAATGAACCAAGACACATGACTGAAAAAAAGCCCCTCTTTACCCCCTACCCGCCCAATGTTCTCATCGCTGCTGCTACCCACTGAGAATAAAAAACAAGCATCTTTCCCTCTCTATCTCATCACACACATACACAATGAACAACCTAGTTCATTCCTCTTCCACATACAAGGGGGGGGGGGAGAACATAGAAATGTAATTTTAGTGACCAAAAATATGACAACGGCAACTCAAAGCAGCTGCACAAGACATTACATTTACATTTATTGTTATGGCCATTGGCCAGCACAAGGCTGCACAACACACTGCCACAAAAAGTTTCTGGTCAACCACAGAAAAAGACACACACACTCCCAATCAGTTAGCAAACTGTCAAGAGATTTGCATGCTGATCATCAATGGCCTATTTGGGAAAAGGTACAAACAGCGCCCTTTGCCACTTTTTCCCACTCCTGATTTCACACCATCTGCCATACTGCTCTCCGTTCACCCCTTCCCCCTCTAGTTCTCAAGCCACATCCTTCTCATTTCAGACCCTTCTTCCTGGACCACACTGGCCTCCATCATCTTGTAAGGCTGTAGGAAAAAGCTTTTTCCTAGGCATGATGGTAACTAATGGGGGTGGAGGGAAGCTGCATTTCTTACCTTAATATGTATCCACCTGCTCTTAAAATCATAGGAGCACAGCCAGTTTTTAAAAGTGGCAACCCTGGAGGAGGAGAAGGAGGAGAAGGAGGAGGAGGAGAGTTGGTTTTTATATGCCGACTTTCTCTGCCACATAAGGGAGAATCAAACCGGCTTACAATCAGCTTCCCTTCCCCTCCCCACAACAGACACCCTGTGAGGTAGGTGAGGCTGAGAGAGAGTGACTTGCCCAAGGTCACAAAGCTGGCTTCATGTGTAGGAGTGAGGAAACAAATCCAGTTCACCAGATTAGCCTCCGCTGCTCATGTGGAGGAGTGGGGAATCAAACCCAACCTGACTCTCCCGTTCAACCCAATCCTTGTTTTGCTGGGATCAGAAACATTCATGGGTCCATCAATGGCCATTCACCAGGAAACACAGAAACCTCCATGTTCTGGCAGTGTATCTCCAGGTGCTTGGGAAGGCAATTACAGGGCCTCCATGTATTGTTTATGGGCTTCTTAGAAGCATCTGTTCAGCCAATGTGGGGGAGAGGATCCCGGAAAAGATCACTGCTCTGCCGCAGCTGGGCTCTGCTTGTGTTCTTATGTACAGTGCAGGCCATCTGGAAAGACACTACATCACTTTGGTATTCTATATACTGCTGAACGTGCTAATGGGATTAAATAAAGACTAGAAGCATTTCCCAGAAGTCTGTCTTCACAAGGTCAACAAGTGCTGATCCTTTTGGGAAAGGGTTCAGAAGGTTCTGTTGATTCACAGTCACACATGCTAATGCTAACTATAATGGAAGGAAGAAATCACTCTCTGGATGGGTTTTTCTATCCAATAAAAACAACCCTGTACAAATAGCCACAGCAATGGAGAAAACTCAGAAAGATTCTGTTAATGTATATGTTAATTGAGCTGCTCTTTAGGCTTTGTGCTCTGCCATAAGGATGGGAAAGACAAAGCAATGGGAGCAGACCGGGGTGAATACCTGTTTTCACATAGCAAAACCAAGAAACTGTTAAGTAAAGAAACCCCCATATGTTATTCCTATACATTGCTGGGTGTGGAAGGCAGTCAAAGACCAGGCCAACTGTTTAGTGCTTGCAAGACAGTTCAGAATAACAGGTGCCATTTTTACTTGAAGAAATGCCATTCATACCAACCCAAAGCACATATGACCTCACAGACAGCAGATGCTTTTGGAAGGTAAGACTTCCTCGTTGCATTATGTGTCTGATAGGCGGCAAGCTCCAGTATGTCAAGGAAATTGCAACTCAGTCAAAATCACCATCTGAAGGGGAAAACAGGCAAATTGTAGGTTGCTTGTGTGCCACAGATCTTATGCTGAAAGGCACTGAAATAACGTTCCGGCACTGACAAGAATGCTCGCTGGAAATGCCAATGTGCAAGCATCTGACTAAACCGGCTTATACCATATCCTCAACCCCAACCCCAATGTCTTCTCTGCAAAACGGCAGGGTGTACAGTGTGTACAGAAAAGAAGTGGCACAGGGAGGGGTATTAAATCCTCCTTTCGCTGCTTCCCTTAAATTCTCCTGCAAGTTACTTTTATATCGCCCTACACACACACACATCTTCCCGTGTTCAAACAACCCATTTTGCAGAGGAAACAGGCATTATTTCCCACAAATACATGGTGTGACCCATAGCCCATAAAATGTGATCCAGAGGAGCATCAGAGGGAAAAAGGATGCATCATACATTGTTCTAGATGGTGCTCAATCATTTAGGGAGATGCAGAGGAAGAGTTTATCACTGCAAGTGCAGGTCTTTGATTTCTGGGCATTGAAGGGAAAGGTGATGAAGGGATTAATTCCTAGCAACCAGCAAACGTTTCAGGATCCATGAAGCAACCCAGTCTGACTGGGCAAATGGGCTTGAGTCCAGCTTCCTAGCAGTCCTAGGTTTGTTTGACACAACTGGAGCAAATGAGTATGCTTCCCTCAGTCTCCAAAGCGAGAGTGACGACAGTGGATCATACAGACGTCTGATAAATGAATGACGAAGACGGTGAGGCCTAGGTGTGGTCTATGAAGAATTGGAACACACACACACAGTGATTAGAATGCAACCCAAAATACAGTTTGGTCTCATACTGTGGTTTTCAAACCTTCGATTGTGAAAGAACTTTAGGACTGTTGGCTGAAGAACCTCAGCACACCTGCCCTATTCATACCTTGAATCATTACAGATGATTCATTACAGATGATTTCAAGGTATATTATTGTGTACAAACTCACTCCACTGGTTACTGGCTGGGCGACAACCTGTGTACTGAAAATATGCCCTAACAGTACATACACACTTCCCTTTGGTTGCACATTGCAGGGAGTGGTGGGTATAGGGTTGCCAGGCCTGACCTGGCAACTATACGAGACCGGGTACATGGTGGAGCAGCTGTCTGCAGTGGCGTGATTTGACAAACCTGGAATTACATTACACCTCTCTAGAAACAGCTGGAAACTCTGTGGACTCACAGGAAAACCATTAATTACATTGGTGAAGTGCATATCCCAATGATCCTCATATTCACCATATAGAGAGTCCATGGGCTCTACTGTGTCTTCCCGTCTTTTAAGAATCTGGGACTTTTCTTTTTGGTTCAGCATTAAGATTTGCAGATCAAGTCCCAGCTCTAACAATATTTTTCTGCAGTTCACTCTTAAGAGGCAGCAAATTAAACCCAATGTTCCATATAATTAATATTTAATGTAATATTTAATTACCATTAAAACTCTCATAAACATAAAGTGGAAGATGTTTCCTTTTTGAAACTACTAAAAGAAAAACTTCCTGTTATATTAAACTCCAGCAGATTATAAATGTAATTCCTTACAAGACTGTAATGTATCGAAAAGCTGCTCAAAGGAGATTTCAAATAGCTGGGATCATAGTATATGATTAGAGTGTCAGGCTCTGGGAGATCTGGGTTCAAATCTCCACTCTGCCATGAAGACTGCTGGGTGGGCTTAGGCAAGTGTGACTCTCTCAGCTTAACCTACCTCCATACAGTTGTGAGAATAAAATAGGGAAAAGGAAAAAAACATACAGCGTCTAGGAAATCTGAAAAACAGAATGTCATCAGAAGTAGCACAGCTCAGTTCTGGGGAGGGGCTGTGGCTCAGTGGTAGAGCATCTGCTTGGCATACAGAAATTCCCAGGTTCAGTCCCCGGCATCTTCAGTTAAAGGGACTAGGCAAGTAGGTGATATGAAAGACCTCTTCCTGAGACCCTGGAGAGCTGCTGCCAGTGTGAGTAGACAATATTGACTTTGATGGACCAAGGGTCTGATTCAGTAGAAGGCAGCTTCATGTGTTCATGTGTACACTGCCTTGACCACCCTGGAGGGATGGTAGGATAAAATGTGGACATAAAAGGAGCCAAAATCATGGATCTATTAGAAAAGCCAGGTAATATAGGTCTCCATTATTCAAACATGGCCCCTATTTGGGGCATCAGCATGCCATGTGAACCGAGGCAAGCACATTTGTTCACACTGTATTACAATCACATCTATTCCCTCAGAACTCAGTTGACTGACCAACCAAACACGTCCAATCACGACAATATGAGCAAAACACCTGGGACGGCCTGAGGAGATGCGAGTCTAAATCGCCATTCACCCATTCAGGCCAGTCACAATCATGCTGCCCCAATCTACCCCACAGGGTAGTTGTACTTATAAATGGGATGACCCCCAATTTAAACCATCCTGAGCATTTGGGAGGAAAAGCGGGATCCATCATGTGATCATGTGAAAAACTGCTGTATATCCCAGCCAAGATTCTTTTTAGTGTAGCTCTTGTTGAGGATGGAAGAGGGATGGTCCTCAATCATGAGTCCCTATTAGCCTCCCTATGATTAAAAGGATATAAATTGATAAGAGCACCAGCATTCTGAAAGGAAGGTGTGTGTCTTCAAGCTAAAGCCTTCATTTACTAACAACTCTTCAGTTCACATCTGCCTGGCTGGCCTGGCCCAAGCAAGGTGTGGCCAGAGGAAGGGGTGGTCTTCTGGAATAAATCCAGACTAACAAACTGGTTGTTGAATGCTGTGTTCTCCAGCCAATGCAGATTATTTTGAGAGTGGACCCACAGGTTTGCCCATATCTAAATAAGCCTCCTGTCAACTCTTCACCTTTTCTATTTATTTCATTTTTATCCTGCCCGCTGTCTAAGGAGCTCACAGTGACCCACATGTGAACCACACGGTTCCCTCCTCTTTTTATCCTTACAACAACCTTGTACAGTAAGACGGGTTGAGAGTGACCTATGCTGACTAAGTGAGCTTCATGGCAGCAGAGTGGGGATTTGGACCCAAGCCTTCCTGGTTTTGCTTATAGAGATAGATATAGACCTACATACTGCCAGGTATCCAACCATCTGTGGACTTTGTAGAGCAGGTCTTTTCCATTTCTATGTCCTGCTGAGCCCCCTGAACATCTGTTGGGGGGTGTCAATGGACCCTCAAGAACAGCATATGGGGCAAAATGGGAAAGGATGCTGGCAGAAATCACAACCCAGCTTTCACAAATGGAAATGTCATTCTGTTGAAAAAACTGCATAGTTGGATATATGCCATTATGCGCACATGCCTTTATTTGTTATATTGAGAAAGGAAAGGAAACATTCTCCTAACCTAGACAACAGCCTTACTCGATCTAATTTTTATTCATCCCTTTTGCCCCCAGAGGAGACCATGCCTAATGAAAAAGACACTGCCAGTCAGGGTCCCGTGTCTCTTTGCGGTCTTCCATTACGAAATGATCTTCCATGCCTCTAGCGCTGCTAGCCAAGATGCTACATGGCAGCCGCGCATTCCAGCCTCCCGCTGGGTAAAGAAGCAATTTAAAAGGGATAAATGTGCGAAGGGCAGATTTACCACTCGGTACAATTTCCATCCCCGGCTTTAATACTGGAGACATGGCTCAGAAATAATTGCTGTAGGGTTCGGTTCCTTCACTGTACCACCACCCCTCTCCGTCCTGTTCAGAATGTAAAAGAAGAAAGAAGAAAAACACCTTCACCATATTTAAAACATGACAGACCTTTGACCCTAAGCATGACAGTGGTTTTAAAGCCCATCAATTCAATCCACAAGACAGTTAAACTGGAGAGCATGGATTTAAGTAGATTTCATCCCAGAGATACAAGTAGATTATATGGCTAATGCAGTTTATGGGAGCTCAGCTGGCCCAGATCATGCAAAGAAGGCCCTGTTTATACTTGTGTGTGCATCCGCTGATAACTGCAAGTAGCCCGATGGAAAACAAAAACATTTGTCCCACTCAAAACAGTGCAGAAATAAGGGTGCTCTGCTTTTTCAAGGGTAAGAAAGAATCTATGGCTGTAGTCCTAAGGATACTTTCCTGGAGCAAGCCAGCATGGTGTAGTGGTTAAGAGCTAGGGTTGCCAGGTCCCTCTTTGCAACCGGCAGGAGGTTTTGGGGGCGGAGCCTGAGGAAGGTGGGGTTTGGGGAGGGGAGGGACTTTAATGCCATAGAGTCCAATTCCCAAAGCGGCCATTTTCTCCAGGTGAACTGATCTCTATCGGCTGAAGATCAGTTGTAATAGCAGGAGATCACCAGCTAGTACCTGGAGGTTGGCAACCCTATTAAGAGCAGCGAACTCTAATCTGGAGAACCAGGTTTGATTCCTCGCTCCTCCGCATGAGCGGCAGACACAGATGAGGACTGTCTATCTGGGCTGGAGGCCTTGCTAGGGGAGGGGGGAATGGAATTTCACCTCAGTTGGTCCCTCTCCCATGTGCAAGAGTTTGGGAAAGTGCAGGTTGGTGGGCCGCACTCACAGTGTACCAAAATTTTGAGTTTCCTTGAAGCACTGTCGAAGGCTTTCACGGTCAGAGTTCACTGGTTCTTGTAGGTTATCCGGGCTGTGTGACCGTGACCTTGGTATTTTCTTTCCTGACGTTTCACCAGCAGCTGTGGCAGGCATCTTCAGAGGAGTAACACTGAAGGACAGTGTCTCTCAGTGTCAAGTGTGTAGGAAGACACACTACTACTACTACTACTACCGCAGACAGACTAACATGGCTACCCACTGTGTGTAGGAAGAGTAATATATAGTCAGAAAGGGGTTGGGTTTCAGCTGAATCATTGTCCTGCAAAAAGTATCAAAGGTAATGTGCTAATCATTGTCCTGTAAGGACAGATCACTTCAGGATACAATGGTTCCATATTAACATACCACACCCTCATTAGCACATTATCTTGATACTTACAGGACAATGATTAGCACATTACCTTTGATACTTTTTGCAGGACAATGATTCAGCTCAACCCAACCCCTTTCTGACTATATATTACTCTTCCTACACACTTGACACTGAGAGACACTGTCCTTCAGTGTTACTCCTCTGAAGATGCCTGCCACAGCTGCTGGCGAAACGTCAGGAAAGAAAATACCAAGACCACGGTCACACAGCCCGGATAACCTACAAGAACCTTGAAGCACTGTTGGTAAAATAAAAGAAAACAGAAAAGGTTTTCACAAGAATTCTCATAGAAAGCTCAGGTGGGGGGGGGGAGCTTACAACAAAGTGATCTTGGGGAAGTTCATACCATCACTAGTCTTAATTCAGGCAGAAACTGGAAGACTGGAATATTAAGTTGTATAGGTGGTAAATAACAATCATCTTTGAGCACTTTTAGTATTGTTTTCCTAATGGGCATCTTGATCAAGGGTAGAACGTATGTAACGTGTTATCTGATAGAAATGAAGATGAACGTGTGTTTATGGTTTATTTGACTGCCCTGACTTTTAAGTATTACAATTTTTTAATGCCACATTTTTTAAAAAAGTAAATTAAAAGTGAAAGTAATTTTTATATGCCTTGTGTTTGGTTCTGCTTCATGCTTCTGTTTCCACATGTTCCATGTTCAGATGCTGGGGTAGGAGGTTAGCTGTGCTTGAATTATGCAGTGAGTGTCCACCCCTACCTCTTGTGATGGGACCCTTTACTGAATTTTAGAAGGTTGTGGGGTGTGACTCACTTACCTCTGTTTAAGCACCTCCTATAGCCCCGTGCCTGTATTTCTCTCTCACGTCTCTCAGTGGCTATGTGCCTGGGTGAGGAGAACAATCAGGTCTCCGGGTCTATATTGCTTTTTTGTTGACTCTACCCAAATCCATGTCAGGTAGGATCTCACTTTAGCCAGCTGTCTACCCGCCTGTCCCTCCCAGCATTTGCTTCAGCCAGATTCACCCTTTTCTCCATCCTAGTCTCTTGCCACAAGAGTACCAGCTGCCTTGGAGGGATCTTCAACCTTGCCAGACCCAGGACCCACCTTTAACCCTTAGGTGGCAGCATGGGCTGCAATCTTTGGATGGAAAGGCACATGACATCGCCAAGTGAGGCAGGAGGTGTGACACCCCCTTGCTCTCCCCATACGCATGTCAGCAGCAGTTCCTTCCCAAGGGCAACAACAATAAAATGGCTCTATAGGGATTCCTGACTCATCATTTAGGGCTCCACAACATACCCCTGATTATGGCAGACCCATCTCCTGCCATAGTGGGAGACCTTCCACCATTGGGCTCACACTACTCTATGCTCCTGTTGATGCCTATGGACCAGTGAGAGCAAAAATGAAGGAAAACTCAGTGTGACATCACTTCTGGTTCACAACAAATTGTCACAAATAAAATTATTATTAGCATGTATATAACATTTAGAAGGCTCAAAATAATTTACATCATCTTGCTAAATCCTTGCAACAAATCTTGTAAGATAGACTCCCACATTTGCTATGGGAGCCGAGGCAAAGACAGAATGCCTTGCCTAAAGCCAACTAGTGATTTCACAGCAGAGATATTTGAATCTGGGAGTTCTTGATCTATAGCTCAATCTTTTAGCCACTAAGCTACATCACAGAGGAGCTGTTGAGCTTATAGTAAGGAACAGCTAAATCCCCCCCTCCGAACATAACTGGTTGCCAATTATAAGCATCACGAGTGAGCAAATGATCATGCAAACAGCTTGAATCAAAAGTGCCTTGGTTCACCATATAAAATGAGATTCTGCACATGCACAGAATATGTTGATTCCAGATAGGCAGCCGTGTTAGCTTGCTGCAGCCATAACAATGACGAGTCTTGTAGCACTTGAAAGACTGACAAATTTACTGACTATATAGTAACTATATAGTATAGAAGTCCTTTGTTTAGTCCAGATCAGAGACACTTGCTGCAACTAAGCAAATGCCAGAGGCAATCTTTGGAGGCTTCATCATACTGTGGGCAAATGTCTCGGAGCCTTGAAGGGAGGGTAGAAAGCTGTGCAATCCCTGGGCTTGCCTTCTGGTTCTGGAAAGTTTCTCAAGCACAGACACGGGTTTATATAAATGCTTTATTATTTTGCTCTGCTGTTTCTGCCATAGCCTTTATTTCCTTGACCTTCTTAGCCTAGAGTGATTTCCCCTCCTTCCTCTAACATGTTTTCCCCAAAGCCTCCCATACGAAATGCGTTTGGCTGTAGTTCTTATCATTACATCTTGTCAAGCTCAGGCTGCATTCGCTTTAACAGCCTGTTCTATACAAAAAGAAGGGAAGGCAGCTTGAGAATACCAAGTCTGGAATGCAATTATAGCAGCTACACAAATTAGGCAACTGTACTGAATAGCATTATTTCATAAGGCAAATGCATTTGACACCAATGCAGCTGCCTTATAGAGTCTGACAATTGGTCTACCTAGCTCAGTATCACCTCTTCTGACTGGCAGCTGCTCTCAAGGGTCTTAGGCAGAGAAAGGTCTTTCCCCAACACCTGCTCCTGAATCCATTAACTGAAAATGTTGGAAACCGAACCTAGGCTCTTCTGCACGCAAAGCATGTGTTCGATAGACAGGAGGAGTCTACCTCTAGTCCTGCTCAGGCATTACCCATCTGGCTTTTCTATCATGCATTCTGGGAGAATATTGTACACATGATCCTCTCAGTACACATGACTGCCCTTTTGTGTGAAACGAGGAATACGTCTGTTTTTCTAACTCTGTGAAGGTGTTCATGAGGACATTTCTGTAAAGGAAATGGGGTTGTATTATAATGGAACCGTTCAGTAGGGCACTTTTATAAAGGGAACAGGATTGTACTTTATTGCACTGTTCATTGCTCTCATTCCAGCACCCAAGCAGCTGCCAGGAGGAGAATAAGCCGGCTGCACAGAAGAGAGATGAAAACCACCACCACTACCACCATGGCAACTTCCCAGGAAAAGAGCAAGCTGGCTATAGTGGGCAGTGGTGGTTTGCTCCCTTTTCTCCACAGCCGGATTGCTCTCCTCCAAGTGCCTTGGACAGCTTGGTCTCACCTAAGGCTGGTGTTGGACTCAGAGTTTGGAGGGTGCAGAGAATGGTGGGTGGTTGTTGGAGAAGAAGGGCCCTTTACTTCCATCTCTGGCACAAGGTCAACAGCTCAGGAAGGGTTGCAGTTTACCTGTCCTCCAGACCTTCTGGAGATGGCTGTTTCAAGGTGGAAGCTACCTATAGGTCACAAGCTCCACTGGGAAATGGTCTTGCTCCCTCTCCTACAACATGCAATACATGCCACATTGGGGAATGGTGCTCAGAAGAGCCACATGAGGTAGGTCAAAGAGCCACATGTGGCAACTGAGCAAGTATCACTCTATTAGAATATCTACCTCTTAGGATCTTCCTGGTCAAATATTAAAAACTAGTGTATCCATATTCAGCAGTCCTAAGTGGTTGGTATTACTCATGGTATACTAGAAATATGTCATTGTAACATCACACTATAACATTTTTTCTATATGTGGCTGCCAAAATACCTTATTCTTAACACTTAAAACCTGGCATAGAAAACTGATGCATCAGCCTGCAAATCACACCTAAATGTTTTGAAATGCTATACAGTTTATGAGGAGTCTTCATAATAAAGGTATTGAAACAGAATTGAGTCCTCACACCAAACCAGTCAATTTGTCATTTTAGCTCAGTATTGTCTTCTCTGAACTGGCAGCCACTCTCCAGGGTATCAGGCAGAGAAAGGTTTTTCCCCAGCTGCTTGCACCGGAGAGCCTAGTACCTGGACATGCCCAGTAGTTGAACCTGGGACTTTCTTCATGAAAAGCACATGTACTATCATTGAGCCATGGCCCTGCTCTGAGTGTAACTTAGTTTAGAATAAGCTTGCGAACAGCCTATTCTGGTCATCTGTGGTGAGTCTCAATCACCCACAGGTAACCAGGCAAAGAAGCTTTTGTAAACAGGAAGACCACTGTGCTTTTTTAAAAAAAATACCATCAGCATCTCAAAGATATCTAACCAATGTGTATGGAGGCAGGCGCCAATTAAAATGCTGTGGTCAAGCAACTTATTTGCAAGGCTGGGCCAGATAGCTTAAACATTTACTCAGAAGCTATTTTGTTCAATGCATCATCTAAACAGATCAAAACCATTGCATAAAATAAATTCCAAGGAAACAGGCTTAGTATGGAGGCAGCGCATCTCGCAAACGTTCAGATGACAAACTGAACTGCCTCCAAAAAAAAAAAGATATCTGTGGTGTACTGACAGAGTCAGAAGAAAACCTCTTGCAACCTGATCTTTTCTGAGACAGGAGTATTAATAGCTTTTAAAAATCCATTGTAAAGTATGATATGTGAGCCTCTAGAACAAAAAAAAGGTTAAAAATGGAGCTGCGAGAATTCACCAGACATGTAATATGTCAGAAATTATACAAATACCAGAAAGGCAACATTGCACTGCAAACCTTAATTAAACCAGGTACTGATTAGAAACAAAATTCTGTTTAATTCTGAAAACCACTGTGACGACTATCTGTCTATTTCACAGAAAGATATCAGCTGGGGCTTCTTTGTTGCAAGAAAAGGAATTGTTTCCAAACATCAGAACTACAAGCTTGGAAAGCTAAGCCTACCCCCCTCCACCTTCCAAAATTTAACTTGGATGTAACAGGTACATTTATTTGGCTTCTAGAAAAGAAGGCTGCTTATGAAACCTTGCAAACATTTGAAAAAACTGATTTTTTTAAGAAGGCTTTGTGTATGCACTTGGCTGCTGATATACCTGCTCAGTAACCAGAATCCTCTCTTCCACTGATTTCCGCTGATTTCCCTGTGCTGCTTCTTATTTAATTATTTTATTGATTATTTTATTTTATTGATTCCTGGCCTGCCTTTCTCCCTTTCCTTTAAGATAATTTTTCTTGCCAAAGCACACATGAACATATGAAGTGGCCTCACACCTCGTCCGAACATCAGCCCATTAGCTAAGCATCCTGGGCAGCAGTTCTCTGGTGAGAAACGTTCCACATGTAAAGCATTTGTTCCACATGCAAAGCATTTGCTCCTCCACTGAGTTACGGTTATACCAACCAAATAGGTTCCCACAGAGCCAGCATTGTGCAGCAGTTACAATGCCGGACTAAGATCTGGGAGGCCCAGGTTTTAATCCCCACTCTGTCGTGGAAGCTATGACCAGCCATTCTCTCTCAGCCCAACCTAGAATCATAGAGTTGGAAGAGGCCACCAGGGTCATCTAGTCCAACCCCCTGCACAATGCAGGAAATTCACAACCATCTCCCCCACTCACATCCCCAGTGACCCCTACTCCATGCCCAGAAGATGGCCAAGATGCCCTCCCTCTCATGAACTGCCTACGGTCATAGAATCAGCACTGCTGACAGATGGCCATCTAGCCTCTGCTTAAAAACCTCCAGGGAAGGAGAGCTTACCACCTCCAGAGGAAGCCTGTTCCACTGTGGAACTGCTCTGTTAGGAAATTCTTCCTCATGTCTAGAGGGACCTAGTTCACAGGGTGGTGGCTGTGTCAAAATGGAGGAAGGGAGAACAATGTTGTTAGCCCCTTTGCATCTCCATTGAGAAGAAAAGTAGGATATAAATACATAAATAAATTATGAGAAAGAGGCATCAATGGGTATGGGGGAGGACCCTCTCATGGATCATCTCAGAAAACCCAGATTATTCCACCTAGAGCCTGAACGGCAAAAGAGAGAGAGAGAAAATTCCCCAAATATGCAGCAGCCCTGAGCTCAAAGTACTGATTTGCCCAAACAGTGGCCCCCAAAACATCAATTAAGCTGAATGATAAAAATAGTACAACCCTTGCAGCAAAAACAGTATCGTTGGCACTATGATCCAAAATGAGCCAGAGATTCAGGAGAATTACCTCATAAAAGCAGCTGCTAAAGGAAAAAACCCAAACTCCTTCCATGATCGTATTGTTTTTGCTTAGAATGTGTTTTCATCTGAACCAACATTACAGCATCTCAGCTGCCAGAAACATAAAGTGAAACAGTTAAAGTTATGCATGTAGGATTTTCTGTTCTACAATAAGAGCTTCCAAGATCTGCCTCCGTAACTGCAGGGTTTTAGCAATAAAGGTTAAAAAGAATCCTTAGAAGTAAAGAGTTGTAAGAGTAATCTTTAGGGTACAGATTTGAACTAGAGCAAGATGGCAAGGGGGAAAAAGAAAGAAACCTCAGCTTTAAGTGTGCCATTAAAAGATAAGTTACACCAGAGCAAAGAACAATAAATTCAAAAGGTGATGGCACACAATGATAAAACTGTCCTTTGACTTTAAAAAAAATGTACACCAAGACCTGGAGGAATTTACATTCCTCTTACAGTTTGAACTTGGCTACTTGTCTACAAAGAACATGGGGCTACTTGTCTACAAAGAACATTTTCCTGATGAATAGGCTTGCCAGCCTGGGGGGGTGGTCTGCAGATCTCCTAGAATTATAACTGATTTCCCGACTACAGATATTATTTCCACTGGCAAAAATAGCTGCTTTGGAGGGTGGACTCTGTCATTATACCCTGCTGAGATCCCTCTCAAACTCTCACCCTCCCAGGCTCCACCCTCAAATCTCCAGGGATTTTCCAACCCTAGTTGGGGCCGAAGCAGAAGCAATGCTTGTAGGTTACCCCTATACTGCCTTATCATCATCACAATGATCTTATCATTATGATAGCTTATCGGGGGAAATATCAGCTCCAGGACGTGCTTGAATTTGGCACATTTGGAAAGCAAGCTCTCTCCTTTTGCCCCGTGGTCCACATACAAATGCAGGCTTCCCATGCAGGGCTGGCACCCAGCAAAAAATGGAGGGGCAGGGACATGGGGGGCCATCAGTTTAATGGCATGACAGTAGGGTTGCCAGGTCCCTCTTCGCCTGAGGAGGGCGAAGTTTGGGGAGGGACTTCAATGCCATAGAGTCCAATTGCCAAAGCGGCCATTTTCTCCAGGTGAACTGATCTCTATCGACTGGAGATCAGTTGTAATAGGAGATCTCCAGCTAGAACCAGGAGGTTGGCAACCCTATATGACAGCATGATGCCACTTTGTAGTAAACCCCAGAAGTTATGTCACGCCTCTTTAGGATCTGCTGGAAACTCTATGGTAAAACGATAGCGTTTCTGGCAATTCCTAAAGTGGCAAAACATCACTTCTGGGTTTTCCCTTGAAAGAACATCATGTCATCGCACTAATGGTGATATTTTAATTAACTTTTCTCCTACTGGCCATCAGAGAAGCTGTGGGAAGCAGGGGCTGCTAGCTGGCAACCCTCCTGCCATGACTATTATTTTATGCACTAGATATTTGATTAGGAGCTCCGTGGAGCAGAGTGGTAAGCTGCGGTACTGCAGTCCAAGCTCTGCTCACGACCTGAGTTCGATCCCAACGGAAGTTGGTTTCAGGTAGTTGGCTCAAGGTTGACTCAGCCTTCCATCCTTCTGAGGTCGGTAAAATGAGTACTGAGGTCGGTAAAATGAGCTTGCTGGGGGTAAAGGGAAGATGAATGGGGAAGGCACTGGCAAACCACCCCTTAAACATAGTTTGCCTAGTAAACGTTGGGATGTGATGTCACCCCATGGGTCAGGAATGACCCCGTGCTTGCACAGGGGACTACTTTTACATTTTTAGATATTTGATTGTGGACCTTCTGGCATCACATGTCATTTGTCATAATGTCCAACTCCAGAAACTGTCAACAAGTTATCCTTCAGTAGGCGAATAACCTTCCTGAAGAGAACGGTCACAACCTTACTCCTAAGGTAGGGTTGCCAGGTCCTGCTTCGCCACCGGTGGGAGGTTTTAGGGGCGGAGCCTGAGGGCGTGGTTTGGGGAGGGGAGGGACTTCATGCCATAGAGTCCAATTGGCAAAGCGGCCATTTTCTCCAGGGGAACTGATCTCTATCGGCTGGAGATCTCTTGTGATAGCAGATCTCCAGCAAGACCTGGAGGTTGGCAACCCTATCCTAAGGAGCTCTGGGGAGCAGAAACCACTCCTTTCATGCAAGAACCAGCCCTTCCAACACAGAATGCTCTAGTGTCGTCCCCCGAGGTAGTTCCAAAGCAAGGGAGAAAGCCCCCCAAAAGGCAATAGCTGTATCCCACTGATTTCCTCAACGGCCCTGCCAGTCAACAGAACTGAATAAGAGCTAGGAAGGAAATTTTAGTCGTTCCCAGAATTGGAGCCACTTCATGGAACCAATACCCAGGTAGGGCTCATAAAACCCCCACTTCTCTCTTCGATTCATCGGAATTATGTTTGAGTCTCTACCACAAGCAAAGTCAGTAGACAGATGTGGGTAATTCTTAAACTATTTCCTAAGCTCTCACATGTGCCAAGAACTCATGATTCATGCACAGCTGCTGCTTTTCATTGAAATTTGTAAATAAACCTTAGTCACTTACTAATTAGTCAACATTTAACACACTTGGCTGTATTCCCTTAGCAACGTCTTTTCCTGAAGAACTTCAAAGAGGTTGGTACCTTCAGGGGCTTCCAGGTGGCCTCACAGCACAGCCCTTGGAAGGGCAGTGTGGGGTTACACTCTGAAAGGTCATGTGGAAGTCCCCAAAGCTATCAGCTTCTTTGAAACTCAGGGGGGTATTCAGTACAATAAAGAAACACAATAAAGAAAAGTGTGGTGTGAAGAGGCAGCATGGTATCAAGAAATTATTTGGAGGGGGATGGAATTATCAATTGCATTCCCATAGGAAGTTTAAGATCTGTGTAACTGATGTTGCAAGATGGAACGGTCAGCATTTGCGTAATTTGTGCCTTCCTGTTTCCCACCCCTTTGATAAAAAGGCACTTGGAATCTCCTGCCAAAGGACTTCCTTCCCAATTAGATTTCACAGCAGTGAGCAATAAGTCATAAGACTTCAAACAATGAAGCATCAGATTTTTAAAGAGGGGGCAAGGAAGGGAGAGGCCAAGGTTAAAACAATTGCTAAAAATGTCAAGGACTATGAAAATATAAAAGTGCAAGTCGTCTTTACATTCAAGCAGTTTAAGAAATCTACTGTGCTAATTATTTCTTACTTTAATTGGCAATACAAAATATAGATTGGTCTCAATACATGTGGTTTCCCTGGACCGAGTTAGATCAGCGGTCTCCCTAAACCTGTCCTACCCGCTTTGACTGACAGAGACTCTGCCAAGGTCTCAGGCAGAGAAAGTTCTTTTCTGACACCTAAGATCCTTTTAACTAGAAATGCCAGGGATTGAACCTGGGCCCTTCTGCATGCTAAGATGAGTTCTACCACTGAGTCATGACCCTTCTCTACTACGTAAGTGCACTCCATATTCTGCGCTCTGTGTGAACTGGAAGTCAGTGACAGAGCATCTGCTTGGCATACAGAAGGTCCCAAGTTCCATCCCTGGCATCTCCTGTTCCAAAGGACAGGTAATGTGAAAGGCCTCTACCTGAGTCCCTGGAGTTCTGCTACTAGTCAGAGTAGTTAATACTGACCTTGAGATGTATAAGGGGTGTGTCTTCTCATGGAACACTGAGAGGCTTTGGAGTGAGTGACATAATGGAAAGCAACCTGGCCATTGCTACTGAAATCCAGCATTTCAGGAAGATGACGACAACACCTCTATGTTACTTTTGGTTCAGTTGCTGAACACATGGGCCATAGATCAAAAGAACTGCTGTGCGCCACCATTTGAGTTCAAAGACTATGACGGTGCACATGTGTTCAAATAGCACAGCAGACAAGCATCTGGAAACCTGCTAAAAGCATTTGAAAATAAGGAAAGTAAAACTTGCCAGGATGTTCCGCTACAAAATGAGTGACGTTAATCCTTTCTAAGATCTTACAACAAAAGGATCCTACGTTGAAGTTTCCCCCGGGCACCCACATTATTTCAACATCTTCAGCTGAAGACAAAAACTAATGCAATACAGGACAACCAGACAGGACACAGTGTAAATATGGCTTTGATTAATTTAAACAAACTTTTTAAAAAATCAGAATAAAAAATGAAATGGAGTTGAAATGTGTTACTGTATTAAAAATCCCCTCCCCAAGTCTGCCTTGATCACTTTACTATGCTGTCTCCCCTTCTTTGCCAAGTATTTAGGCTTATGTACAAAACCTGTATATTAGGCTGTAGTCCTTTGTCAATTTGTCTAGTTTGAAACTGTGCTTAAATTTCCCTTGAGCTGACTCACACAGTTTATTTTCACTATAAGCCCACTTGACGTGTTTCCTGGCAGCCACCTGCAAAGCAAAGAGTCAGGCCTAGCTTTGTGTCGCGCTGCTCCTTGGGCGTGGCCGGTGCGGGGGGTCTCTGACCTGGAGGACGTTGAGGCTGAGACAATCTCTTCCGCCTCAGACCAATCCGAGGGGGAGTCAGAGCTCGACTCTCCCTCGGCCGTCGCCAGGTTGCCACAGGACACACCTTGTGGCTCAACTCTGGCTTTGGTATCCTCCCCGGCAGGCAGACTTCTCTGGCCTTATATACCCTCCAGGCCAGAGAAGCCCCTCCCCAGCTCCGCCCCTAGCCCTCCCCCCGGAAATCCATATAAGGGCGGGGAGGGCTGGTTTCCACGCCATAAGCAGTCAGGCGTGGTCCCTGCCGCTTCCCAGCCCTCGCCCGCCCGCCGATCAGCTGGGCCGCGGGTGGGGCCGCTCCCGCCGCGGCCCTCTTTACGCCCCTCCCGGGCACTCCTACTCTGGCCGCCGGCCCTGTAGGCTGGCGTCCCTCAGCGGCCCCGGCCTTGCCGGCGCAGGGGCTGCGTGCTGCGCCTCCGGCTGGGGCGCCTGTGCTGGCGCCTGGTGGGGTCCTGGCCCCCTCCGCGGCGGTAGGGCTGGCGAGGCGTCGGCCCGCGTCTCCGGCCGCGGCCTGGGTCGGGCTGTCGCGGCATTGGCTGGCGGCTCCCGCGGCGGCTCCTGCAGGGCTTCCTCCCTGCCGGCCGGTTTGCAGGGCTGCAGGGGGGAAAGGGAGCCTCGGTGACGCCGCCGTCTGAGGACACCCGGTGAGTGTGGGGGCCGCTCCTAGGCCCGGGAAGGGGGTTTGGGGGCCCCTCCCGGGACACTTTGTTCCACCTCACTCAAGCACCAAGTGCTTCAGGAGACAATCGCCTTAGGTATCCCCAGTTCAGAAATAACTGTCCCATTATGGAAGGATGCTTGGCTTGGAAGCTACAGACATTTTGTAATTGCCCCCTCGTGGCAGCCATTTCTGTGCTGACATCCACAAATCTTTCTCAAAATACCAAATGCCCACAGGCTCAACAAGATCGTGGACCCCATGCCATGCAATCCCATGTAAGCAATATACATAAAGCGCAATGTCAGAAAATTCTATTCAACTTGTCAAGATATCCCATAATATAACCATCAAGATGTGGTAGCTTTTGGACAATGAGCCTGTGCACATTTTTTAACTCTGGAAAGAGACTCTACAAGTAGGGTTGCCAGGTTCCTCTTCGCCACCGGTGGGAGATTTTTGGGGCGGAGCCTGAGGAGGGCGGGGTGGGACTTCAATGCCATAGAGTCCAATTGCCAAAGCAGTCATTTTCTCCAGGTGAACGGATCTCTATTGGCTGGAGATCAGTTGTAATAGCAGGAGATCTTCAGCTAGTACCTGGTGGTTGGCAACCCTATCTACGAGGGGAACATGGGTCCAGAAACTTTGCATACCTAAAGAAGGTGCACCTTGTTTCCAAATATGATTGGTTGGTTGCTCAGAGGATGGAGATTGATGGCTCCCCCCTCCATGTCCCCGCTCTCCTGCTGGGTCTTCTGCTGGGAGCCAGCCACTTACTGGCAACCCTACTCCCCAGGCACTGCCCCTAAATCCCTAAGAAGTTCCCAAGCTGGAGTTGGCTAGAGGGGTGCTTCTTGCCTAGAGGGGTGCTTCTTGCAGCAACAGGCCAAGCCCTGTGGTCATCTATAGCCTGGAAAAATACCCTCTACATTTTTTTTTCAAATATTACAAATGACAATCTACTGTACTACCTACACAAAGGTAGTACCAAGCTTGCTGGGGGTAAGGTGTAGATGACTGGGGAAGGCGATGGCAAACCACCTCATTAACAAAGTCTGCCTAGTAAATGTCGGGATGTGACGTCACCCCATGGGTCAGTGCTTGCACAGGGGACTACCTTTACCATTAATCATGCTTTATGTACACACACAAACACACAAGTGCATCAAGTCGCAAATGACTGTTGGGGACCCAAGCAAAGGGCTTTCAAAGCAAGTGAGAAGCAGAACTTCTGCAGAACCTTCTTTAAAGGTCTCCCATCCCAGTACCAACCCTGCTGAGCAACAAGATCTGATGAGATCCAGCTACACCACGCAGCCTTCTCTCATGTATTCTCATAGCATCAAGCAAATAATTATTTGGTAATGACTATGTTAATTGATCTTGTGAATACCTCTTTATATAAAAAGTTTCAAACTCACTTGGTTATTATTTATCGATGTGTTTAGGGAATGTATATGCTACCACTCCAAAGTCTGTTCAAGGTGGCTGACAATTAAAAACAATAGCATAACATTTATTTACTTGGGACATTTAAATAAATGTAGATCTGTTCTGCACTGCATCAACCCTATTCCCTGGAACTTCCATGGTGACTAAAATTGCCATCTTCTAGGTGGGGCCTGGAGACCTCCTGGAATTATAATTAATCTCTAGCTGCCCTAGATAAATTGGCTGTTTTGGAGGGTGGACTATATGGAATTATACCCTGTGAAGGTCTTTGCCCTTCCTCGGCTCCAGCCCCAAATCCACAAAAATGTCCCAGTCCTGAAATGGCAATCCTAAACTGTTGTTACTGGTGATAACTTCATGCAATTCTACATAAGATATGAAGACCAAGAGAAAGATTTTGAAATATTTTCCCTTTCTTCCACATACCTACCCCCTCTGAACTTTTCACCCTAATTTTAACAATGGAAAAATGGGAAATACCTCTTCCATTTTTTTTCTTTAAGAACAAAATGCTATTTAAGGAAAGGTTTTTAAATATTGCTTTAGATGTCGTTCACTCAAATTTTTTTCATATAACTAAGAAACATAAACACACAAGACAACAGGCAACTTTGTCCACCAACAGTGAGACAAAAAATCTCAGTGAGAACTCCAGGAAGCAATGCCTCTGAGTCATAAACAGTTTTCAACTCTCTTAAAAATTATTGTGCATTTCTAGCCATCGTTATAAGGATGTTTATTTTCTCAGCTTTCTGAATCTGAGTCTTTCATAAAATAGACTTCCAGTTTTTCCACTGGGGGGAAGAAAGGGAAAAATATGATTTTTCTGAATAATGCTGAATGTATGGAGCAGTGAGTGTTTCTAAGCAGTGTAATAATTCCAGGGGGGGGGGGTATTTACTACGACCAGGATAGTTTCAATTTTCTTTATTTTAATGTTTCCCCCTAGGGTTGCCAGCTCTGAATTGGGAAATACCTGGAGATTTGGGAGGGGGGGTGGAACCTGAAGAGGGCAGTGTTTGGGGAGGGGCTTCAATGCCCTAGAGTCCAATTGGCAAAGCAGCCATTTTCTCCAGGTGAACTGACTTCTATCGGCTGGAGATCAGTTGCAATAGCAGGAAATCTCCAGCTAATACCTGAAGGTTAGCAACCCCAGACATAATGCCTAGAGTTGCCAGCTCCAAGTTGGGAAATACCTGGAGATTTGGGGGGTGGCACCTGAGGAGAGCGGGGTTTGGAGAGGGGAGGGACTTCAATGCCACAGAGTCCAGTTGCCGAAACAGCCATTTTCTCCAGGGGAACTGATCTCTGTCGCCTGGAGATCAGTTGTAATAGCAGGAGATCTCCAGCCACCACCTGGAGGCTGGCAACCCTAATAATGCCACAGAGTTCACCTTCCAAATCAGCCATTTTCTCCATTTGAACCAATCTTTGTCACCTGGAGATCAGTTGTAATACCGGGAGATCTCCAGCCACCACCTGAAGGTTGTTGGAAATCAAGCAAAATCACTAGTGCCTTACAAGGTAGTTAAGCAAAGCAAGAGTAGGCACTTATGGCACAAAAAGCACTACAAAAGGATGCTGAACAACATGTTTGTAATGACAAATTAAACAAACAATACAACCAAGAACAGATGACAGATTCGCCATCCGTTAGTACTGTCAGGCTATATGCCTTCTTGTCCGGAACATATGTTCCATGGAACCTTGACGGAACATCACAGTATTGTCTGAATTGACAAAGCACCTGTGAAATAGGACTCATTACCGGAAGCCAATTTTCTCTCTACTCATGGCATTCTAGGACTTTGATATTTAGTCACTTCACTTACCTGTCTACACTGCAGGAACGTGGTGACTTTTCTATACATGTAACAGGAATTTCCTTCTGTTCTTGGTTGTATTGTTTGTTTAATTTGTCATTACAAACATGTTGTTCAGCATTCTTTTGTAGTGCTTTTTGTGCCGTAAGTGCCTACTCTTGCTTTGCTTAACCACCTGAAGGTTGGCAACTCTACCCATTCTCCCAACTGGCAAAAACTAAGGCATGCTTAGAAGCCTCAGGGTACAGCTGGGGTTGCCAATTCCAGTTTGGGAAATTTCTGGAAACCAGGGGGGCAATGCCTGGGAAGGGCAGAGTTTGGGAAGGAGAGGGATCTCAGCAGGGCTATGATGCCAGAGAGTCCATCCTCCGAAGCTGCGATTTCCTCCAAAGGAACTGATCTCTGCAGTCTGGAAATCAGTTCCTTTACTTTATCCCTTAGAAGCTCCTTGATCCATTGATCTTGAGCAGCATAGTTTTAAATCTAATGTTTGAGGGATATAAGGACCAAAATAAATCTTGCCACTGACAATGTAGCCTTGGCATCCCTGTCACTTAATAAAAAAGGCATTATATCAGACCCAGAGGCATTAGATTTATATATTAAAAGGGGAGAGATATAACATGATCTAAGTTCCTCATAAAAGCAGCATTCCAAAAGGGCATGAGCTAATGAATCAATAGAGCCAGAAGAGCAAGCAGGTCCTTTCTGGGTATCATATGTTCAAAATTCTGCCCTGCATAACCACAGAGGGGTTAGCATTCAGTCTAGCTAAACAGAAGGCTCTACAAATATGAGGAGTTGTCAAATAATAAGTATAAGCGGGCAAACCGCATGGTGGTGGTATTCAAAAAAACTGAGATGAAGGAGATCAGTTCCAGAAAAACTCCAGTCCTCACTTGTAATTTGCAAACCCTAGGTACAGCGGTATGTGGTTCCATCTCTATCACTGCTGTTATTCTTGTACTTTAAAATGTCATAAATATGTCAAACAGTACCATTTTTTCATGCCAAGCTATACAGACGGCACCCAGAGTTCTTCAAGTAACAAAATAAGTTTAGGTCTGGTAAGAAAATAAATATCTGTACAGCCTTCAATTTCCCCTCAAAATGTTCAGCCCCGTGGGGAAAATCCCAACGTTTCCCCCCCACCCCATAGCTTCATCATTGCTGGAAATGTTACCTCTCTGATCTAACAGATGCCATCACCTCACAAAATATGTCTGCCGAGCATTGAGACGTTCGGTCCCAGGACACTGTTTGCTTTCCCCAATTAGCCAGTGCTTATAGCTAAGTTTTGCCATTCAACTGTGAAGCTACTTCATTAGTGACTAAGGGCAGGAAACCAGGGGATGTAAATTCATCCTTCAGTCTTTGGACCTTGGCCACAAATGAGAGAACTACTAAGGGGCGGGGGGAAGCATACCTTAGGCTATTGCTTAAGTTAATGGACTTTGGAAGACTTACTTTTCCTTCCTCCTTACAAGAGTTATTCCATACGTATACTCCAAATGCTTGTTTTATTTCCCTCCATGCTAATTAGACTTTGAAAATACTCCACTGGCACATGGACATTTTAACAGTGAGCATCGGCTTAAGGTCAGTTCACACAACTGCCAAAGGGTAGCCAGTTTGTAACTTGCAATCATGCCTGTCTTTTTACCAGGAAATAATGTTTCGATGCTGTGTCGCCCTTCTTCCTTCTTCCGTAAGAGCAAATGGGGCATAAATTTTACACTACAAAAGGCAAGTAGAGACTGCGTCCTGCCCCCAGCAAGAAGCTGGTAAGCCTACCACCACCCCACTGTGGCCAGGCTGTCCTTATTCTGGGTGGCTGTACACTTTCCAGCCAGCTTGCTCTACTCCCAACAGCCACCTTGGTGCTGCTATGAGAGTGCAAAGGCTGCAGAGAAGAGTGTGGGTTGCTGGACAAGACCAGCCCTTTACTTCCATCCCGGGCACAAGGCCCACAGCTCAGGCGGGTTCACAGCTCATCTGTCTTCCAATCCCTGTAGCAGCAACTGTTCCCAGAGAGAAATCACCTACCAACCATAAGCCCTACCAGGCAATGGCTTCTCTCATTTTCCTGGAATGCAGGGCAGGTGCCGCATTGTGGAACAGTGGCATGTCAAAGAGCTACAGGTGGCTCCTAAGCCACTGAGTATCACTGTGTTAGACAAAGTGCAAAGAAAACAGCAGGCGTTCATAGGGTTCCCAGGTCCCTCTTCATCACCGGCAGGGTTTTTTTTTGGATGGAGCTTAAGGAGGGCAGGGCTTGGGGAGGGGAGGGACTTCAATGCTATAGAGTCCAATTGCCAAATTCCCTTTTTCTCCAGGGAAACTGATCTCTATCGGCTGGAGATCAGTTGTAATAGCAGGAAATATCCAGCTAGTACCGGGAGGTTGGCAACCCAAGGCATTCACAAGGGTGCAGTTACACATAGGATTTTATTCCTGCACATGCTTACCTAAGAGGAAATGCCATTGCAGTCTATGCTGATTTCAGATGGGTTGCCATTTTCATCTTCAGTAGCAAAACAAAACTGTAGTACAGCAGCCACAAAGTTTTATTCCAGCAGTGACTCAAAAGTGACTTCATCAAATGTGTCAGATCTATGCATCTGAGAAAATGAGCCCTGACTCACAAAAGATTATGCAGGCTATCAATTTTGTTCGTCTTTAAGGTATCACTGGACTCCTGTTTTATTGCACTGCAGTCTGTGAGACCTATGTCCAAGGAAAGATGAACAGGATTGGGCAGTATGAGTTGCAAGGAGCAGACTTAGATATAATAGATTTTGAGTGAAGAACTGGAACACCTGCTTAAACTGGGGTCCAGCACCAAGTATAGGTACCCACAGCCACACTGGAGATTCTGCATCTGTGGACCAAGAAGCTGAAAAAGATGAGGGGCCTGTAATTCTAATCTTTATTTTAAAATGGCTAGACGGAGGAAAACAACATGATTTCTACAGCAGTAGAATGGCTGCTCAGTAAAATCCACAGATGTCTAGAAACAACCAAAGGAAACAATACTTGCATAGTCTGAGTAGCCAATGTTCTTAGAAATGAGCCAAAAGCAATTTAATTTTTCTCTCTCCCTCCCTTTTAAAGAACACTTCTCAAGTGGTCCTTTTAGTTCCATGTAGTCATCTTTTGCAGTCTGATTTTTCTTAAACAATCTCCAGGAAAACCAGTGTAGCAGCTCTATTTGAAATCTACGCAACTAGTGCCTTCACATTCAATGAAGAATTTACCCATTTTGAGTAACAACTAGAACTGTTTACAAACCACCATGACAATGCAGGGAAGCCTTGTTTTTGGCTGCTAACAAAAAGAGACTGTTTGCACAGCAACTCATGGGGAGGACAAAACACTAATCTGATTGAAGGATTGTTCATTAAGCCTTGACACTCAAGTGCCAAGGCAAACAGAGAGGTAAATATTATAATCTTACAAACAAACTAACCAAATTTTGTGGAAAAAAAGAAGAGCCAAGGGTGCTGGAACCTACAAGTCAACATTTCAAAAAAGTTTACAAAAGGACCCTTTGAGTCTTCTCCGACATGATGCCACTAGCTACAACCTGCACGTGACTATAGATCAACAGACTTCAGGCATTTGGGGAAATGACCAACAGAGAACCACACAACATTGCTGATTGGTTCAAGTCATTACTGAGCCATAAGGCTCTTGACGCAGTGCACAAAGATAAATATATATCCCTAAAAAAATTAGCAAAATCAATAAAAATATAAAACCACCAGAAATATAGTTCTATTCAGATTCATCCTACTTAGTTTTTTCAACAACTATCGGGTATGATTCACACTTACTCTGACTGGATCTGTTACTGCTGTTTTGACTGGATCCTGTTTTCACCTTGTCCTGGGAACCTGGGCCTTCTGACCTATCTTTTTATTAACTCCTCAGCTCCTTCTGCTGTTTGTACCCCTGGGTATAAATCTGTATGTCAACTGAATGTAACACCATGCATCTGATGATGTGAGTTCTGACTCATGAAAGCTTATATCACTGTAAACTTGTTGATCATTGAGGTGTAGGGTTGCCAAGCTTCCTCCTCCCACTGGCAACCCTTGTTGCCCACTGCCACTCAGAGGAGCGTCGGGAGAATTTTTTAAAATGTATGATATCATTTCCAGGGAAAACCCAGGTTTACCAAAGAGTTTCTGGCAATTACTAGAGTGGCATGACATCACTTCCATTTTTTTCTGGAAGTGACATCATGGTGCATGTGATGCCAGCACACACACACCCAATGTCTCTACCAGTTGCCAGACACATCCTGGCAACCTTATTAAGGTGTCACAAGACACTTTGTTATTTGGGCTGCAGCAGACATGGCCCCTGCTCTGGAATTAGCACTAAAATTTAAAACTGATACAGTACTACTATCACAGATTTCTAACATCTCACTGCTACTTTATTATCCTGAAAGAGGCCTCAATCCCACTAAAACCAATAACTAACTTAAGCACAATTATTTTCAATCAGGCTCAGCAACTCACTTTATCTTGATCCGGTCCAAAGTATTTAAATCCGCCATTTTGATAGCAAACTAGATAACAGCTTTTTATTCCACATCATGTAGCAAAAATGCATTGCCGGAGGACTGGAATTTCCCCTGATACAGGAAATCCAATTATAATCAGTCTAAATTAAAAAACAACATCCATCATTACACAACACAATCAAATAGGAGCCTTAAGCAAGTATCTTTAAAAATAAAACAAAACAAAAACCTGGTTCCCTATTTCAGCTGTTTTGTATTCTTTTCAAACACCATGCCCTTAGACAGATATGCATTACCTTCAGGATGATAAATAATACATACAGTTTAGACCCAATAGCTTGAGAGACGAAACAGTGGTTGTATTATAATGACGTTCGCACAAGGACAAAACAAGCCCGCCTCAGAGGCAGGGAAGAGATCTGATAGAGCATCTCTCTGAATGAACTCAAAGCGCTGCTGGGCAGACGGGGGGGGGGGGTTTACGGGACAGCGGTGCAATTTCTTCCACTTCTCTGAACTGCTTCGAACATTAAATGTATCTCATAAGTACATAAACTATTCTTGTTGCCCTGCTGCGTGACTCAAGGAAACAGCTTAAACATTCAGAAAATGTGCTCATCCAAAAGAGATGGGAAAATTATCAACAAACCAAGTTATCAGTTCTTGTAGGTTATCCGGGCTGTGTGACCGTGGCCTTGGTATTTTCTTTCCTGACGTTTCGCCAGCAGCTGTGGCAGGCATCTTCAGAGGAGTAACACTGAAGGACAGTGTCTCCAGTGTTACTCCTCTGCAGATGCCTGCCACAGCTGCTGGTGAAACGTCAGGAAAGAAAATACCAAGACCACGGTCACACAGCCCGGATAACCTACAAGAACTGATGAACTCTGTCCGTGAAAGCCTTCGACAATATACCAAGTTATACCTGACCAAGGCCGGAAACTTCCAGAGAGAGAGAGAGACTGAGAACTCATGCCCCAGGAATACACAGTCTAACTTATTCCCATGAATAAAAGGGGGGGAGCATTTTCAGTCTACAGGAAATTTTATGTCTTGGAAAAAATGAGTTTTAAGCCAGATCATGACAAGTTTAAGTCTGTAATATACAATGTTAATATTAGAAAAGTCAGCACAAACATCTTTGCTATTTATAAGGTGTTTAGCAAATATCTGTACTAATGAGAGCTAACATTTTTAGACCAATAAAAAAATATAAACCTATACATCTTTGCAGTATGGAAATTGTAATTATGGATTAACGGGTGTTCCTACAATTTGAAATTAGTGGACCGTTGCCATGGGTGGTACCAACATTTCCAGAAATACCAAAGGGTGTGTGTGTGTGAATTAAATACCAGGCGGCTGTTACAAAAAGTAGAGCAGGGAAAATTCAGCTATATATTCAGCACACAAGCTGAATATTCATAGTTGTGAAATATATTACAAAAATGTAGATTCCACATCCCCAGTGGTGTCAGAAAAGTAGAAGATGAGATAAAATATTTTATTGGACTAACTTCCATTGCTTCAGGAAACAATCACAAATAGATCTTGTTTTCAAGTTAACAGAAGTACTTTTAGAATCCAGATACCACCAAGTTAGACAGAAACACCTCAGCTAATAAGCTATAATGTTGGTAAAAATGCAAAGATTTCCCAGTATTGATCATGGTCTACCTAGACAGGTTTCCTCCACTGTTTTATAGTCATTATCTGTAGCTCACAGGACTGGCTTAGTACTATAGCCCTTTTTTGTTGACCAAATATGTAGTCAGTGAATGTTGTATATGTAGGGTCTGGAACTTTCCTACCAGCCCTGCTCCTGACCTCCAACACCTCTGGGCCTACGAGTGTCCACTGTGCAGGAAAAGGGGACAGCAGATGTGATGCCATCCCCAGACCATGCATGAATTCATTGACCATGGCATTATCCAACTGATCTGAGCTTTCATCTCACAGCTATGGACCTAGATTACCACTACATGATCTAACAACATCACAGTTTAAATCAAACAGCCCTCTGCAGATGTTACAGGGGTGTTCACTCAAAAAGCTCTTATTTTCATCTGGGCAACCTTGCAAGCCAATGAGTGTACAGAGTTAAACGGAAGAAGACAAGTAAGAGCACTTCCATACACACGTGCAGTACATATCAGCAAACAGGCACACGCAATGCACACTCCAGGATTCCAGCAACACATTTCCCCAAAGTTCATCAGTATGAACTTAGACCTCCCAGAATCTGTGATTTTCCAGAATGGATTTGGGAGTACTTTGTTCTGAGGCAAGTTTAAACTATGCTAAAATAATGACAATGTACTCATTTGCATTTTTATAGGGAGAGTTCTTCTTGAAGGATCTTGAGGCATTTCACAAATCTCGGAGCAGGACCGCCAAATAGTTACCCACATTCTCAAACATATAAGGGATAGGGGAGAGACTGTGGCTCAGTGGTAGAGCCTCTGCTTGGCATGCAGAAGGTCCCAGGTTCAATCCCCGGCATCTCCAGTTAAAGGAACTAGGCAAGTAGGTTATGTAAAAGACCTCTGCCTGAGACCCTGGAGAGCCGCTGCCGGTCTGGGTAGACAATACTGACTTTGATGGACTTTGATGGTCTGATTCAGTACAAGGCAGCTTCATGTGTTGGATTCAGCTGAAGAATACCATGTATATGGCACAAAATGTGTATACAGGATTCAGTTTTTCTAGGCATAGATCACTACAGAGAAAGAATTCTAATGGAATTAAATAGTTTGGTGGGCAAAAGAGAACCAGCTGTACAGGGCAGCTTGGTGTAACAGCGAGGGGAAATTCGGAAACCAGTAAGGCATGGTGATTTTAAGAGAGTGGAAGATTCTTAGAAGACATGAGAAAGTGACATTGTCCGTGTCGGGACTGCAGGATGCAAAAAAATCCAGTTCCAGACCGATCACATATTTCTGTTCTGCTCGTGAGAATGCACTCCATCAGAATTAAAACTTTGCTCCATGCTGCATGGCAGAACCACGTTTCACACTGCAGTGACTGCTATTAATCATCCCAATAGTTCGATTGTGCAAAACAGCCATTATAGCCCAGCTACCACAGACAGAGCTTCCTTATCGCACAAAAAGCACTACAGGATGCAAGCTAGAACAGCTTAAGCTTAATTACCTGATAAGTCTCACTTCTGCTGGTTGTGTAATTTGGCTCTTTAATGACAGCAACGTCCCTTATTACACTTTCCCCGGATTGTAACCAGATATCCACGAGATTGGTTTCCCTGAAATCTAAACCAATCAATATCACGCTCCTCTAGTATCACACTCCTCTTCCCAAAAAAAGAAGAAATAATTGCCTTAACTTGGAGAAAGAGGTGAGTGATAGTGATTATATCAATATGAGCCTTAAAAACAAACAGACTCTATTTGTCATGTTGGAGATGCCAAATTAAGACCACACGTAAATTAACAAGTATACACTATGCGAATGTGCCATTTGTTTTTTCCTGATGCTATCTGCTAGATACACCCCACAACTTTGATATCTCAATCAGTTTCTGAAACAGAGTTTATGAGGGGGGATACTTATCAGAAAGATATCCATTCCAAAAAGATATTTTCTTCTCATGCCCTCAATGGCACCCGCTTTGGTATATAGGTGAGGGTCAACGCCACTCAGTTCCTTTTTGAATGCACACAAGGAGACAGAAACACGGTAGCCTCAGGGCTGAATGTAAGAAGGGGATATCTCACCTCAGATCTCAAGTTCATTTCACCGGGTGGATTGACTTCTCCAAGAAGGACTGGAGAACCCACCTAAGAGACTGCTAGGCTTTTCCATGCAGCTTCCCCATACCCAGAGATGACTTATACATGCACTAATTAGCAGAGGACCCTTTAGCAGAGAGCCAGCGTGGTGTAGTGGTCAAGAGCGGTGGTTTGGAGCGGTGGAGTCTGATCTGGAGAACCGGGTTTGATTCCCCACTCCTCCACATGAGCGGCAGAGACTAATCTGGTGAACTGGGTTTGTTTCCCCACTCCTACACACGAAGCCAGCTGGGTGACCTTGGGCAAGTCACAGCTCTGTTAGAGCTCTCTCAGCCCCACCTACCTCACAGGGTATCTGTTGTGGGGAGGGGAAAAGAAGGTGAATGGAAGCCGGTTTGAGTCTCCCTTAAGTGGTAGAGAAAGTCGGCATATAAAAACCAACTCTTCTTCTATTGAGAGAAAGTACATAGCCTGCTCAAGCTAGTTGCCAACAACAGCATTGCTCTGAACAACTGGGGAGGGGGAAATCACAAAGAATCCAAATGCTGCTGGTGATGAATCTTTTATATGAAAGCCAATGGGAACCAGTGGCACAAGCATGGTAAAACGACAGTGCTAATTTGCGTTGGCCCAAAAGAACTGCAGTGCTGAACACAGATGGGCTCAGAAAGGCAGTACCATTAATCAGGCAGATTAGATAACATTTTGTGACACAGAGAGGATGCCAGCAGTAGCTGGCAACCATCAGACTGCAAGGCGAGATCAGCTGGCGTGACGTCACACAACCAGTTCTGAGCACACACACAAAATGCTCCAGTTCATGAATTAGTTTATTCTCATGGAGCACCGAGCATGAAGTTTGCGCCGTCCCATTACATTGCTTATAGGCAAGCGCTATTTCCCTCCGCGCTCATGGCAAACAAATCACTGGAACCATTTGCCACAGGAGAATTGAACCCCAAAGTGGCCGCGTGGATCTGACCCACCGAAAGGGAAAAGTCAACAAATATTATTTTGCTCAGCTGTTTTCATGGATCCATGCTTTAGCTCAACAACCCCAAAGCTGGCCTGACAAAGCAGTTCATTCAGTGAAAGCGCATATTAGCGAGTTGCGTCCACTGTGTTTTCAGACTTTCCTCCATAGCCATAAGGACTGCTGTGTCTTCCAATGAAAAGCACAAATTCTATCAAGAGCTACTGAAATACATGAAGAGCCTTGCTAGGACAGACCAAAGATCCATCTGGTCAATTAAAAAAAGGCCTCGTAAGCCATAACGCATGCTGTTTTGATAATTTACATTTCAATACAATAAAAAGCTTGTAGGATGCTAGAAATAAGCCAGCTACAATTTCCCCTTTCTTTGCTTTTCCATTGCTCAAAACCATAATGCTGAACTGCCCTGTTTGTGGTAATCTTTTCTTTCCCTGTGCTCATGGGCACTGTTCCCAGCACATGGCAGGAGGGTGCATGTCTCATTAGTATATGAGTATTCTGAGCAGAAACTGATATTTTTCATGATACAGAGTCATTTCATGACAGAAGACCTTTAGCATACGACCCAACAAAATAGGGTCACATCCTGCACAAACAGATCAGAGCCAGATCTTGCTTTAAGTATAAATTGACTCATTTTGGGGAATTGTTTTAACTGTTTTATAATGATTTATTAATGTTTTGTTATTTTATTGTATTAGGGGGTTGATGTTGTTAGCCACCCTGAGACCAACCCTGGCTGAGGGCGGGATTTAAAAAATCAACCCTGGCTGAGGGGACTGAGGGCGGGATTTAAAAAATCAAAAATAAACAAAAATAAAGATCTTGCTTTTGATCAGTGCTACTTCCTCGTGGAGCTCTTGTCCCTCCCTGGCTTCCTTAGGTGCAGCAGTGCTTCTGGAGACTTTTGCATGGCTCTGTTATCCAGTCCCCCTTCCAGGTTTTTCCTGGCTCCACACCAGATTTTCCCAAACGTGTTTTGGTATGATCTTTCCTAAGAGATCGTATCCAAAACAGATTTGTGAAAAGTGTTGGGTGGAGGGGAAGGTGTGGATTCCCCACCCACATCCAATGCCGTATATGGTACCACTGCACTTCCACCCATTATTCCTACTGCTTTCAGCCATATATATATATATACATTTGCTGGCTTTAAAAAACACACATCAGTAGTAAATATAGAAACTTTAAATTTTTCAAAAAGCCTGCCATAGGTGGGGACAGAATAACAGGTGGGAAGAGAAAGAACAGGGAATAGCCCCATGTGGAGGCTCTATGCTGATCCCTGTGAGAGCCAACTGGGGAATCCAACCCCCCATGCAAAACTGACCCAAGATACCGGCAAAGATCCAACTGATTTAAGTGAGAAAATGAACGATCCATACTTTACTATATGTAACTTGAATTAAACTGCATTGCATTTATTAAGAATTCTGGGAGAGGCTTTCCACTGAATTCTATCGGTTTCATTCAGTTCAGTGATCTATCCCTGCATCAATGTTAACCTAACCATTCATACCCACACTATTAGAACGCAACTATCCTCGCAAAGGTGACCAGTCTTGGATATATGTCTGCTTGTTCCACCTAACATCCCAATCCTAAACATTTTATGGCTGAAAAAAAATCCCTTGCTTTCAACAGAATCTTCTTCCAAATAAATGTTACATTTGATGGGCTATTACCGTTTCTGTGGGACTGGAATCCCAGCCCTGAATGCATGAAATGGAAGGCTGGATTTCAGCCAAGAAATGGTGTGATAGAGTAAGTACAGCCACAGCTGGGTGATTTTGCCTTTCAAATCCTTTGACAGTCGTAGAAAAGGCAAAAAGCACAATCGCAGGTAACCAAGCAATCATCATTTCATAGGATCCCAAGAGCATTTATCAGGCACAGAGCATTCACGTGGATGGCTACTGTGCAAAAAGACAAGAAAATCACCCAGCGATGGCTTCACCATGTCAGGTCTTTGTCCAAATCCAAACCAATTCCGTCTTTTGCCAACGGATCTTTGGGTCAGCATATGCTTTGCCTTGTTTGCATGCAAGCTATCGTATACCCTTGACCAAAGAACGGTACACTCCTTCCATCTGGGACGGTTGCCCTCCTCCACCGAGCGCGCAGCCCCAGAAGGGATGCAAGGGAGGTAAGGGACACCTGCCCAGCCAGCCAGATCATCCAAATCAATCCTGGCGATCAACGGGGTGACAGATGTCATAACCAGATCGCCCTCACAGGATGTATATTTTATATTTTATGCTGGCCTTTGGCTGTAATAAATAACTGTTTGTTTTGTCAAAGGCTTTCACGGTCAGAGTTCATTGGTTCTTGTAGGTTATCAGGGCTGTGTGACCGTGGTCTTGGTATTTTCTTTCCTGACGTTTCGCCAACAGCTGTGGCAGGCATCTTCAGAGGAGTAAAATTAATGGACTTTCTAAACCATCTCAATAATATCCATCCAAACATTCAGTTTACCATGGAAAAGGAAATTGAGGGTAAACTCCCATTTCTTGATACCCTTGTCATCCGTAAAACAAACTTTCAGTTAGGTCACAAGGTCTACCGGAAACCAACTCACACAGATCGCTACTTACACAAAAACTCCAACCACCACCCTCGACAGAAAAGAGGAATAATCAAAACATTAATGGACCGTGCAAGACGGATCTGTGAACCACAGTTTCTCAAGGAAGAAATTAATCATCTAAATCACGCACTGCTAGCAAAGGGCTATTCCAGAAATGAAATCAGAAGGGCCGTTAAACCAAACACAAATCAGAAAACTCAGGAAAAACAGTCTCTCATAGGAAAGGTATTCTTGCCATTTATTAAAGGAGTCACTGAAAGGATGGAGAAACTTTTGAAAAAACATAACCTACAAACAGTGTTTAAACCCACCTAGAAAATACAACAGATGCTACGATCAGCAAAAGACAAAAGAGACCCCCTCACCTCTGCAGGAGTATATCGTATACCTTGCAGCTGTGGACAAGTTTACATTGGGACCACAAAACCCAGCATACAAACAAGGATAAAAGAACATGAAAAATACTGCAGACTGGGCCAACCTGAGAAATCAGCAGTGGCTGAACATGGACTGACACAAACAGGACACAGGGTCTTATTCCAAGACACTGAAAGACTGGACAATTCTACCAACTATTTTGTCAGATTGCACAGAGAAGCCATTGAAATTCATAAACATCAGCACAACTTTAACAGAAAAGAAGAGAGTTTAAGAATGAATAAGGCTTGGCTTCCTGTCCTGAAAACCTCCAGACTAACAAAGACTACAGTCCACAATAGCCATGCAGATTAGCTTTGGATTTCACACATTAACAGATCACTACAGGATACAATGGTTCCATATTAACATACCACACCCTCATTAGCACATTATCTTGATACTTACAGGACAATGATTAGCACATTACCTTTGATACTTTTTGAAGGACAATGATTCAGCTCAAACCCAACCCTTTCTGACTATATATTAGTCTTCCTACACACTTGACACTGAGAGACACTGTCCTTCAGTGTTACTCCTCTGAAGATGCCTGCCACAGCTACTGGCTAAACGTCAGGAAAGAAAATACCAAGACCACGGTCACACAGCCCGGATAACCTACAAGAACCAATTGTTTGTTTGTTTGCATGCAAGATCACTTCTGCATGATGGCTCTCCATGCCCAGTTTAGTGTCTGGGGTGGCTTGCCAGAGACATTTCCGACCCCAGCAATGGGCTGGCTTGGACATGCTCCCTATGACTAGGAGGGTGTCTTATGCGACAAGCCACACTCGGTTTGGCTCAGAGAGATGTCAAATGGAAGCAGCCTCATGCACAGTGCTGTGAAGAAGATGTGCTAGTTCCCAGTCCAAGGAGTTTGCAATCTAAATGCAATCTGATTCATCCATTCACTGGAAGCAAGGCCAGATTGAGCTGTCAAGAAGTCCCACAGCATTATTAATAACATTTTTTTGTAATTTTAGCACTTTATAGTGATTTTTTAAAATCTTTAAAGGCCCTCAATCTGAGACGCTAAACTGCACTTGTGTTAAGTGCCGTCAAGTCGCTTCCGACTCATGGCGACCCCATGAATCAACGTTCTATCCTTAACAGCCTTGCTCAGGTCTTGCAAACTGAGGGCTGTGGCTTCCTTTATAAAGTTGATCCATCTCTTGTTGGGTCTTCCTCTTTTCCTGCTGCCTTCAACTTTTCCCAGCATGATTATCTTTTCCAGTGACTCTTGTCTTCTCATAATGTGACCAAAGTACGACAGACTCAGTTTAGTCATTTTAGCTTCTAGGGTCAGTTCAGACTTGTCTTAGCTTGTGCATAAATCCAGCTCTGACTGGGAATTTGTTAGCCAAATTGCTCTTTTAACTTGGGGAATTAGCAAGCAAGATGGCAAACTACAATATTTATATAGTGAGAGCAACCTTTGTATACCAAAGCTGGTAACTGTGAACTTTAAATAAGGACAGAAGCAAAGGATTCCGAATTAAGAGAGTTTATGTTGTTTCCTTTCAAATCAGTGATGCATACACACATACAGAGAAATCTAAGAAATGCAAAGAGTAGTACAAGCACAGATGCCAACGTGGAAGGGATCGTTGATGGGGTGATATTTACCGTTCTTGAAGAGGTGTTGTCCAAGTTCACGTAGACTAAAACAGAAGAAATTAAGAGCAAAGGCGGGGGCAAGGGGTTCCCGTAGACTTGGCCAGCAAGGCGGGAGGGAGCGTGGTCAGGCTGCGCAAAACCAAACCAACAGAGTAACGGCAAAGTTGCCAGTAAAGACCTAAGGTAACATTATGGGCTGGGGGACCCCAGATATACTGTTTTTCTGGGGGAGGGGAGAGGGGTAAATCCCCCAGGTGACAAAAGGTGACAAAAGGATTAATCTGTGGCTGCTGGGGTGGGCTAGTGAGAATTTGGAAATCTATTCTGATTCCAATGGCTTTTGCAACCCGGGAGGAACCGGGAGATCTCTACTGAAGCGATTAGCGTTCTGGAACAATAAGCGTGATCTCTGCAAACGTCTGGGGATCGCTGCTGCATAGCTGGAGGAACGACTCATCGCTGATATCAGGATCGCTGCTGAATGCCCATTAAGCTGCTGATGTTGCAATGGGAAAGGGGGTGTTGGCACTGACTACGTGACTGTCTACTTTCCACGACATGGCTGTGGCTGGAACAGAGTTTGCACAGGAACATGGAGTCTCTCAGGTTCGCTGGAGGTTGCCCTTGCTTCTGTTTCCTAGCTGCTGGCTGCACAGAGCTCGAAGGAACGGCCGTGTCAGTTTCAATGGAGCGTGCAGCGGCCGTCCAGTAGCGTTTGGGGCGGGCGCGCAGCTGGAACAGTAGTCATGTGCCTGCATATCGGGTTGCCAGGTCCAGTCCGGACGTTTAGGTGGACCGTATGCTTTCAGATTTATACCTTGCCTTTCTGTTACAAAATAACACTCAACTTGGTTTTGAACTTTGGCACTGGGGGGGGGGAGAATAAGTAACAAGGAGTTATGTCAACCAATGTAGTTTCAGGTACTTAGAGCTATAGGCTGGTTAGAGATGAGCATTGCAAAACATACCCCCTTTTGCTGCTTGTTCATTTTCGAGGATGCTTGCACCTTGATTCTCAATAACCCCCGTTTCATTGTGTCTGTGACTCGCAACTTCAAATAGTTGCCCGGCCTTCCTAAAATGAACAGTCACAGTGATTCCTGGGGCTGCTATGCTTGAGTAGTACCTAGGAATTATGGGCTCACCCCTGCAAACAAGAAAGCTATGGCCTTCAATCTGCAAGGCCTGAGCAAGGCTGTTAACTATAGGACGTTTTGGAGGACACTGATTCTTAGAGTCGCCAGGAGTCCGAAGCCACTTGACAGCATTTAGCACACACTCACCTGAAAACCATCCAAACTACATTATCAAGTGGGATTATAATTTGCTACAAGCATTCAACATAAACTCCACTGAGGGCCAAGCTGCATTCGGAGCGGAGAAAGCTGTGTGCGATGGCAGGCTGGAGTGTTTCCACATACATGTTAGAGCACAGAAACCAATGCGATTCAAATGTATTTGGGATCTGCATTTACAAGTATGGTTTTTTTTAGACTGAAGAACTAGTTAAGGAGCAGAATCCATCTACAGAGCAGACCAACAAGATTTCTGGAGTATAAGCTTTTAAGAGTCAAGAGTTCCAGCGGATACTTTGAGCCTTGAAAGGTGTACCCCAGAAATCTTGTTGGTCTCCAAGGTGATATTGGACTCGAATCTTGGTCTTCTTCTGCAGAACAACACGACTACCCACCTGAAACAGAGCTGATCAACCAATCACTACCCAAATGAATTGCTACTAAATCTACACACAGATCAAAAGGCAATCAAGATTGGGTAAATATACACTTTTTTTAACCACTATAACAGTTGAAACAAGTGGCAAGATTTTTAATCTAAACATATAGCTACGCAGTTCACAAAAAGGCATGTCTCACTGATAACAGTTTGGGAGTGGAGGTGTAAAGGACTACATACAGCTAGCAAAACGGTGGGGAGGCTTTCATCCCCTTCTTTGCTTATCATTGGTTCCTCTGCAATAATCATAGACCATAGCAATGACACATATATGAGAAAGGTCAAGTCTATTTTTTCCCTGCTGGATATGAGGAAATTTTTGCCCAGTCCTTAAACTTTATGGTGGGAAATATAAATTCCTATTGCTGGCCAGCTACACAATGTTTCAGAAAAGTCGGAGCTCTAGGCAATTCTAGAAAGGACGCCTGTGAACATGAGCACACACTCACACACTGCAGCAGAGCCATAGGAAGCAATACTAAGTAGGTCTACTTGGAAGCAAGCCCAGCTTCAATCAATGGATCTTCCTCTCAGGAAAGCATTCTAAGGATTGCCCGCTTGGAGAATAAGGTAGAAAAGTTGGGACTTTAAAAGCCCATTGCTTGCAAACTGGAGAATTAAGCATATGCTGGACTCCTCCATACATTAAATACAGGAGGATTGAAGCGTGTTTAACTCTAGCAGGAAGGGGTCCTGCCCTTATGAGCTTCTGTACAGAGCCAGTGTGATGTAGTGGTTAAGAGCGGTGGTTTGGAGCGGTGGACTCAGATCTGGAGAACCGGGTTTGATTCCCCACTCCTTTACATGAGCGGCAGAGGCTAATCTGGTGAACTGGATTTGTTTCCCCACTCCTCCACACGAAGCCAGCTGGGTGACCTTGGGCAAGTCACACTCTCTCAGCCTCACCTCCCTCACAGGGTGTCTGTTGTGGGGGTGGGGAAGGTGATTGTGAGCCGGTTTGAGTCTCCCTTAAGTGGTAGAGAAAGTCGGCATATAAAAACCAACTCTTCTTCTACTACTACTCTTCTATAAGCAACAGCCTAGCCCTTCAGATGCATAACAGACCCCAACAACAAAATTCAGAACACTATATAGCTTTTTCTTTTTTAAAGGGCTTCCTGCTGACAGTTTTAGGACCATTCTTTGCTAAGCACTCAAGATGCTAGTCCTCAATACTTTTCTTGGCAGGAAGTTGCCTAGAGTCTCTCCACTGGATTTGCGTGGAGGAGCCAGAGTTTCAGCCCCCTCTTCCTGTTCCTAGGAGAGGAAAAGAGCCGGCCGGTTGCTGGCAAGGAGGCTTCACGCTAGAGAACAGACGGCTCTGCCCCGCGGGGATCGCCCGAGCCGGGACGCTGGGAAGCCCCAGACCCCAGCCTGGCCACCAGGCAACCCAGGGCCGCACGGGGCTCGTCCCGAGGAAGCCACGCCACCGGAGCGCCGGCCACCGGCCGCAGCCGTCCCGGACGAATCCTCCCCTTGCCGCAGCCCCCAGCGCCGCCTCTGCCGGTCTGCACCTGTGCAGCGCTTCCCGCCGCTGACTCCCCAGCAAAGCGGAGAGGGGCCCTTCAAGGCGACCCGCGCCCAGCCCCACAGGGCAGCGCCGGCACGCTGCAGCCGCCCAGCTCCGGGTCCGCGTCGCACGCCAGAAGCCAGGGCAGGAGGTCGACTTGCCTCCCCACCCCCGGGCCGGTGCTACCTAGGGCGAAGACCACAGAGGGGCGCAGTTTTGAACAGATTCGTTTCTTGAAAAAAGATGAAACTGACAATTATCTATCTATCTATCTATCTATATATATATATATATAGAGAGAGAGAGAGAGAGATTATATATATATATATATATATATATATATATATATATATATATATATATATATATATATATATATATATATATATATATATAATAAGTTTATTATTAAAACTTTTAATATGACATTCTTTATTCCATAGCACTGTTGTGGTACTTATCTTAAAATTTATATATATATAAATACATAGCACTGTTGCTCGCTCGCTCTTCTATCAATCTATCTATCTATCTATCTATCTATCTATCTATCTATCTATCTATAAAAATTTTAAGATAAGTACCACAACAGTGCTATGGAATAAAGAATGTCATATTAAAAGTTTTGCGCTTTTATTTTTCTATAAGGCATCTGGTTTTGAAAATGGGTTAGCAATTGGGGGTGGGGGACACACACACAAGTAGTTAGCCTTGCCTAGGGCTCCCCCCCCCCAATCTCCCAGATGAGCGTGGACTCGCCCATCCCTTCCAGACAGCGCCCGGCCTGCGCGCGACCCTTTGTCCTCCGCCGCCTTCGCTGCAGCCCGCGGAGGAGCCGCCCGGCCCCAGTCCCGCCCGCCCAAGAGCCGTTCAACGCGGGTCCGGATCACGGCGCACCCCCGCGCGCACTGGAGCGGTGGGACGGTCCGCTCCCCGTTTGCCCCCTCGGCTGGAGGCTGCAGAGGGGTCACTAGTTGGAGGGAGGGAGGGGGGGCGATGACTACTTCGGGTCCTTTTCGGCGCTGGTGTAAACGGACCGGCGAGCGGCAGGGTCGTTATTCCGGAGCGAGGAGGCGCGACGGCGAGCGGGTGGGCGTGAGCTTGCCGGCGCTGGCCAGTAAGTCGCAGGCGGGCGTCTCGAGGTGGCGGCGGCGGCGGCGGCGCGCCTGGGAGCGACTCCGGTGCCTGCGCGCACATGGCCAGCGCAGGGCGACGCCGGCCAGCGGGACCCCGCAGCCCGCTCCGCCACCCCCGGCTCACCACCAGCAGCAGCAGCAGCGCGCCCGGCCGGACCTCCGCCTGCGGCATCCCTCCCTCCCTCCCTCCCGCGGCCGGCCTGCCCGCCCGCCCCTCCGGCCTCTAAGAGAAGCTCCCCGCCGCTCTCCGGCGTCCGGCCGGGGCTTCCCCTCCGCCGGAGCCTTTCCGAGCCCTGGGCTCCGGCGGACCCCCCACCCCACCCGGGACCCGCCCGCCCGAGTCCGTCCCCGGGAAAGCAAAAGGCTCCAGGATGCCGCCCTACCTGGGTGCAACATACTTTGGAAATAGAAGATGACCAGGGCGAAGGAGCCCAAGCAAGTGACCAGAACCATCCGGCAGATCCTGTTCATCCTCATCACTTCCAGCAGCGCCGGCTTCATGGCTTTGTCCCGGGCGGGCGGGCGGCGGAGGGGGGCGAGCTGGAGCCTTCCCGGGACTTCTGCCCAGAGTTGGGGGCCGGGGGCGCGCGGAGGAGCCGCGGCGACGGCGCTCCGCTCCGGGGAAGCCGGCCGGCCGGCCGCCTTGCTTCCTTGGCGGCGGCTGCCTGCCTCCTGCCTGCCTCCTGGCTGCCTCCTGGCTGCCTGCGCTGCTGCTCCGGAGGATGCCTGCGCGAGCCGCTCGCCAGCGCCGCTTCATTCGGCTGGGATGGAGCCCTCGGCTGGAAGGTGCCACTCGGAGCCGGAGGGCGGGGGGGGGGAGAGGCGAGGGGGAGCGTCCGCGCGCTCCGGCGGCCTCCCTCCCCCTCCGGGAGAATTGGTCGAGTCCGGCTGGTTCTGTGCATGCCCCGCCGGCTTCCTTCGCGGTCCTAGCGCCTCCCGCGTTCCTTCCAGAGATGCTCTTGCGGCTGTGGCACCGAGTACCGGGAGGCGGAGGATGCTAATCCAAAAGGAAGCAAAAACCCGCTCCCCGTCCCTTGACCGAGGCGCCAAAAGGACGCCAAGAGGATGTTGGCCTTTGGAGAAAAGAAGGCATCTTAGGAGAATGGAAAGCCCGGGGGGTGGGGGGGTTTAAGCAGAGGTTAGATGGCCATCTGTCAGCAACGCAGATTCTATGACCTTAGGCAGATGATGAGAGGGAGGGCATCTTGGCCATCTTCTGGGCATGGAGTAGGGGTCACTGGGTGTGTGTGTGTGTGGGGGGGGGGTAATTTGGAATTTCCTGCATTGTGCAGGGGGTTGGACTAGATGACCCTGGTGGTCCCTTCCAACTCTCTGATTCCACGATTGCCTTCGTCCTACCTGGATTCCCGAACGAACACCCAGAGTTTAAGAAACAGAAAATGAGAAGTAGGCCCTACAGTGTTTCAGGAGACTTTCTCTCAAGTGAGCATGTATAGAAGGGTAGGTGAGAGAGGGGAGTTACATGAAGCCACACTAGTGCTTCCCAAAAATCTCACACCAGAGAAACGTTTTTCCTGAATGAAAATCAAAGGACCATCTCACCCTTACTTACAGCTGACTTTTCCAGTGTGCAAGGGCAATATGTCCAGCGGATCCTACCTCCTGTGATTCTGTATCGATTCACTCACTCTTCTGTAAGTGGCTCCTGACTAGAAAGAAACAGTGCCAGAGCTATGACAACTAGATCCTATGTGGAGTTAGCCCCCCCCCATTTACCTTATGAGGCTTCTGTAGAGCCAGCGTGGTGGTTAAGAGCGGTGGACTCTAATCTGGAGAACTGGGTTTGATTCCCCACTCCTCCACATGAGCAGCAAACTCTAATCTGGTGAACCGGGTTGGTTCCCCCACTCCTACGTATGAAGCCTGCTGGGTGACCTTGGTTCTAGTCTCAGTTCTCTCAGAACTCTCTCAGCCTCACCTATCTCACAAGGTGTCTGTTGTGGGGAGAGGAAGGGAAGGAGATTTTAAGCCGGTTTGATTCTTCTTAAAAGGTAGAGAAAATCGGCATAGAAAAACCAACTCTTCCTTCTCTTCATCCTCTTCCTGTGCTGTTGAGCTCAACTATTAAGATCTCCTTCCCAAGCCCTGCCATCAGTGACCCAACTGGCAGAGGTGAGGTGGGTGGCAACCAGAGACAGGGGCTTTTCAGTGATGGCATTTTGCCTTGGATATCCCTCTTCCTGGAGTTCAGCCTGACTCTTTCTGTCCTGTCCTATAGGTGCTGTGGCTGAAATGTCTTTTTACCCAGGCTTTTATTTCGGGGGCTCAATTTTCAACAGCTGTTTTTATGGGCTGAGCTGTTTTATAGATCACTTTTTAGGCTGTTCTATTATGGTTTTTATGCCCTGGTGGGTTCTTTATTGTTTTTAATGACTTGTTTTAATATTGATAATTTTAGAGTTGTTCCTTTTATGACTGTGTGTGGCCTTTTCATAGACTTGCTCAGGGCAGCATATAAATTTTCTAAGCATACAATTTTTGTCATCTGGGCACATGGAACAGAAATACCGGAGAAACTTCATCAGGCCTTCAGCAACTTCCACCCCACCATCAACCTGACCATGAATCAATCAACACAAGGAGTACATTTTCTAGACACTATTGTATAAATACATGATAAAAGCATAAAAACTACCTTATACTAGAAACCTACTGATCGCCAAACATATCTACAAACCTCCTGTTACCATCCTAAACACACAAGACAATCCTCTGTCTACTACAGCCAAGATCTATGCTACAGATGCATCTGTTCCAACCCTTCTGAGAGATTCTCACCTACGGGATCTGCAGCAGACATTTTCGGAATTACAATACCCACCTGATATACGAAGGAAATAGATCAACAAATCCAAAATGATACCAAGGGATAATCTGCTGCAAGATAGGCCCGAACTAAACAACAACAGAACACCACTGGTAGTCACATACAGCTCTCAGCTTAAACCAGTTCAGCACATCATTGACTAGCAGCCTGTGGTGGACAATGATCCTCCTCTGTCACAGGAACTGGGAGGCAAACCTTTTCTTGCCCACAGATAGCCCCTTAACCTTAAACTTCACATTCACAATAATGCACTTTTTAACATGGTCTCTGGGAACCGTGCCTGCAATAAACCAAGATGCCAATTCTCCCCCATATTCACTCTAACAAGAAGAAGAAGAGTTGGTTTTTATATGCTGACTTTCTCTACCACTTAAGGGAGAATCAAACTGGCTTACAATCACCTTCCCTTCCCCTCCCCACAACAGACACCCTGTGAGGTAGGTGGGGCTGAGAGCGTGACTAGCCCAAGGTCACCCAGCTGGCTTCATGTGTAGGAGTGGGGAAACAAAAATCCAGTTCATCAGATTAGTGTCCGCTACTAATGTGGAGGAGTGGGGAATCACACCCAGTTCTCCAGATCAGAGTCCACCACTGCAAACCACTGTTCAACCACTATACCACGCTGGCTCTTAACCACAACACACAACACTGGACCTAACAACAACACCATACCATCTCATTCACTTGTTCATCTTTCAGTGGTTTGTTTGTTCAGTTTCTGTCCTGCCCCTCCATGACCAGGTCGGGCTTGGTGTGATTGATAACATATTCCAACAATAAAAGCATGACAAGTTACAGTTAAAACATCTCCAGCCTCTATAATACACACACACACACACACATGTTATATATGCCATTAACATATGATATATATGCCATCAAGTGTCAGCCATGCCCTTTCACTCTCTACCTTGGACAAACAGGTCATTCCCTACACAGCACTCAAAACCAGTGAAAGAACATTTGAATCTCCCAGGACATTCCTTTGCTGACCTAAGAGTTGCAGTCCTCAAACAGAGAAGGTGAAGGGGAGATTACAACATAGGTTGATGAATTTGAGTTCTTTCACATATTCAAAATAATGGACCTCCCAGGGCTGAACAGGGACATAGGATTCTTATCTCACTACACATATTAATTTGCTGCCCCTAAGCATTTCTCCCCTGCTGATTAAATTTTGCATTGCACCTTTGCATCCTGACTCCCTTCCTTGTGACACCCCTCCCACCTTCTTCCTGGGATACAAGGGCTCAGGGATCTTTACTCCTACTTGTATCTGACAAAGGGAGCTTTGGCTCTCAAAAGTGTATACCCTGAAAATTTTGTTTGTCTCTAAGGTGCTGCTGGACTTGACTATTGGTTTTCTAAGTAAATCATCCACCTTGCTCAATAAGGGAATATTTGCAACCAAGAGCAGTTTAAACTGTTTTGTTCCAAAGTGAGTTTGTTAAGTAGGACCTTCCTTCAAAATAGCTATGTCAAAAAAAAAAAAACCCTACCCCCGCAACAAAGCATTTGCTGTACCCAGGGTCATGCCAGGTAAACTCCTCTAGCTAGCTTCAGTAAGCCACAATAGACAAAAGACACAGAAGGGTGTAACTCTGCTTATGAATACAGTGCAAAAGTATTAAATTGCTCATCCCTGAAGCTCATCCCTCTCTCAATCAACAAAATACTTTAATCTGGCCCTGCAGTAACAAGAACACAAGGGAAAAAATACAACAAATGCACCTTGATGCCACCGTATTATAATGGATGCTCAGAGAGGAAATCCAATCAGCCAGCGTGATGTAGTGGTTAAGAGTGTTAGTTTGGAGTGGTGGAGTCTGATCTGGAGAACCGGGTTTGATTCCCCTCTCCTCCACATGAGTGGCAGAGGCTAATCTGGTAAATTGGATTTGTTTCCCCACTCCTACACATGAAGCCAGCTGGGTGACCTTGGGCAAGTTACAGTTCTATTAAGAGCTCTCTCAGCCCCACCTACCTCACAGGGTGTCTGTTGTGGGGAGGGGAAGGGAAGGAGATTGTAAGCCAGTTTGAGTCTCCCTTAAGTGGTAGAGAAAGTCGGCATATAAAAACCAACTCCTTCTCCTCCTCTTCTTCCTCTTCCTCCTCCTTCTTTTCTGTGGCCTAATGGACCACTGGTGTATGTTTCCTAGCTGCCTCCAGTTTGGAATAAACAATATTGCCACAGGTGATTATGAAATGAAAATACAACTGAGGAATTTTCTTCATGGCATCCATTCATTAATGGCTCAGATATTAGATGTTCCATGTGGAAAGCACATCAGAGGATTGCATCCAAGAGGAGCTGGTGGGGGCGGGAGGACATAAATGTCACATTTGTGGCCATTAGAGACCAGGCCAGTCAAAAGGCACAGACACACCAAGACACAGACAAAATGCTTGCCAAGCTCTGTCATAGTTAATTTCCTCCTTCGTACAGGCCTCCTTTGCTGTTTTTCCATTGAATTTGCCAGTCCAAGACACCTTTTACAATTTGACAATGTTGGACTAAGCCTAATTGAAACGTGGGTTTATGGAGGTGCCAAGGCAGCTGCTCGGAGTGTTCTTCCAGCTATGCCAGCTTTAACCTGCTTGCAATTAATTGTGTTCCCTGTTATGGCATCATTAATTCTTTCTTTTGGCAATGAGTCTCGTCCACAAACGGCACATTTAACTCCCACCCAAAATGTTCCCTTTGTTTACCAGCCAAAAGTTACAGTTCTCATTTCGCAGATTGACCCAGACCAGAATTAGTTGTGATGGCAGACGCAGAGCTGCTGCTGAAAACCGGGAGACAGTTGCATCTTTCTGATACGCGTGACATGGTTAGAGTTGCCAGCCTCCAGGTGCAGCCTTGAGATCTCCTGGAATTACAACTGATCTCCAGGTAACAGAGATTCGTTTCCCTGGAGGAAATGGTTGCTTTGGCGGGCAGACTCTATGCTGTTGTGTACCAATGAGTTCCCTCTCCAAATTCCAGCCTCCACAGCCTTTCACCCCTAAATCTCCAGGCCCTACCTCTCCCAAAAGAGACAGCCAATGCAGTGGCATGAGGGTAGGGAAAGACCTGATGTAACAAGGTCTCATTAAATATTTTGTATAACTAGACATTATTGGAAAGGGAAGAGAAGAAGAAACAGGGCTTCCAGTTTTGGAGGCAGCCACGTATCTGCCATAATGTCTAGTTCTGGCACCAGACTGGGTGAACGACAACAAGCGCTAACCACCACATTTTAAAAAAACAAACTGGTATTTAGTAGTCATGTAGCATATTTGCAAATTTGTTACAGCCTGTATTGCATTCTCCCTTCTAGCAGTGCTGTGGCAAATGTTTAAGTGCAGGAGTGCAGTCATGACATCCCAGAGTCATGCCCCAGTAAGCTTCTGCAACAAAAAAATTACTTTAGATTTCTTCCCTTACACAGACTTTCTTGGATGGGTAATGAACCCAGAAGAAGAGTAAATTATTGTTTTCACTTAAAAGCATGCCTTCTGCATTTTCAGTACCACGGGGTTGTTGTTGTTTTTTAAAGAACATTTTATCTTTGCAGTTTAAAAAACATTGCAGCATCTTTTTTAAAAATAACAAAAGTCAAGCTTTGCCTACCTAGGATCGAAGAAATAGAAAAACAGGGAGTTTCATGAGAGGATGAATGAAGGGGGGTAGGGTTGCCAGGACCCTCTTCATCACTGGCAGGAGGTCTTGGGGCAGAGCCTGAGGAGGGCAAGGTTTGGGGAGGGGAGGGACTTCAATGCCATAGAGTCCAATTGACAAAGCGGCCATTTTCTCCAGGTGAGCTGATCTCTATCGGCTGGAGATCAGTTGTAATAGCTGGAGATCTCCAGCTAGTACCTGGAGGTTGGCAACCCTAAGGGGGAGTGTCAAATGGGCCTCTGGATTACAGTTGATCAAGAAAGATCTTCAAGTTTCTTCCTAGTGCCAGAGGGTTGTTGTTGTTTTTTAAGTGACAACTTGGCAAGTAATCACATTGTCAGTTTCAGTCAATTTTAGTTTTTCTCATGCAAAGATTGTGTCCTAAGGAAACAGATCCTAGGCCAGGTCTGGTTATGTGTGTGCATTTTTAAATCCTGGAATATAACCATCCTCTAAAACTGTGGTACTCACTCTGTGGCTCATGGAGAGCCGCATTCACAGTTGCCATCCACCCAAATAGCCACATTTACTTCCATCCCTGGCATCCCAGTGACTAACCCAAGGTCACCCAGCTGGCTTCATGTGTAGGAGTGAGGAAACCAACCCGGTTCACCAGAGTCTTCTGCTCATGTGGAGGAGTGGGGAATCAAATCCAGTTCTCTAGATTAGAGTCCACCGCTCTTAACCACTACACTAGGGTTGCCAGTCCCTCTATTACAACTGATCTCTATCAGCTGGAGATCAGTTGTAATAGTAGGAGATCTCCAGCTAGTACCTGGAGGTTGGCAACCCTACACTACTCTATAGCTAGATTTAAAAAAAAATATTGGGATTTTTATTAAACAAAAAAAGCTTTTTAAACAATAACAAAACATTACAGAAAAGAGAGATTATACAATTGAGATTAGAAAATAAAATAAAATAAAATAAAATAAAATAAAATAATAATAATAATAATAATAATAATAATAATAATAATAATAATAATAACAACAACAAGTCACCTACCCCCCTTTGTGCTATGTGCCTACCCACCCCCCATTGTGACTTCCGGAGAAGCACCTCTTAACTTTATATCATCCACTATATAATTGAGTTTTCTTTAATGCAATAGCTTGATTTCATTTACAGCTCTTCCACAATCTTCATAAAGTCAATCTTTGCCGTGTCAGCCCAATGCACAAAGGCCTTACGCCAATCTCTTTTGAAGTCTTCTACATCACATCCATGTAGACTATTAGTTAATTTGGCCATTTGTACAAAATATAACATTTTGTCTCTCCAATCTTTTAAAAGGAGCCTAGTGTCTTCTTTCCAGGTTTTCGCTATTAATATTCTTGCTGCTGCAAAACTATAATGACAAATCATCTTGTCTGATTTCAACATATATTTTGATAATAAACCTATTAAGCAGTATTCCAGTTTTCGTTTTATATTGCCATAAATCAACTTATTGGTTTCTCTTATAACCTTTTTCCAAAAAAATTAAACTAAATCACAAGTCCACCAAACATGAAGAAATATACCGGTACCTTTATGGTCTTTACTCTACTCTATAGCTAGATTGAGTGGATCTGTGAAATGGCTCAAAGGGCCAGGAATCTCAAAATTGATTGGAAAATAAGAATGTGAAGAGTTTAATTATTTCACTCAAGGTTACCAAATGTCCACCCATCCTGAACTGATAGCAGCTCAGCAAAAAAATGGTAAGCTATTGTAACACAACAGGGGAAAAACAGGCCTCATCCTGATAAAAAGGGTAAACAGGCTGTCAATCCTTCCTCTGAAAGGGCAGTGCCTTTATTTATTCATTCATTAGATTTGTACCCCACCCTTCCTGGCACAGCTGGGCTTTGGGGTACCATGATTTACAACTACTGTACAAACACATTGAGCTGAGAAAACAGTAACAGCAGGTGTTGAATACATTTCTATATGAATAAATATCAAGCAGCTTTTTCTTTTAAAGAAAAGAAAGAAAAAGGCTTCCACTCCAGGAAGCCAATCTTCCTTTTCAGAGGAAAATCAATGGAGGTTGTGTGCACACACTGGTATGCGCAGACCCTGTGTTTAATTTCTACAAAGAGATACCGGGGCCCGCATCTGTCTGAAGCGCCACCTCCTGATCTGGAAGGCATTGCCCCCTAATCTCTTGTGATTGGGGACTCTGCATTTACTCCATGTAGTGAAATGCGTTCTGTATCTGAGCATGGTTATTTTAAAATCTATTTTCACTTCATAGGTTCCTGGGATAAGCCCTAGTATTAAATCAAGCCTTTCCAGGTTCCAGAAATCGACATTCAGATATGTGCAAAACAACTGCATCATGAAATGTTTGCCTCTACCAAAACAACATGTATTTCACCGCTGAACATAAACAGCCATAAAGCTGCCTTGTGCCTAGTCAGTCCACAAGCCCATCTAACTTAACGTTGTCTGATAGCAGCTTTCCATGACCTTAGGCAGAAAAAAGGCCTATCCCAACACCTGGTACCTAACAGCCTTTAGAAGGAGGGTGCCAGGTAGGGTTGCCAGTTCCATGCTGGGAATTACCTGGAGATTTTGGAGTTGGAGCAAAAGGGGGCGGGGTTTGGAGGCCATTTTCTCCAGGTGAACTGATTTCTATTGGCTGGAGATCAATTGTAACAGCAGGAGATCTCCAGCTAGAACCTGGCGGTTGGCAACCCTAAAGAGGCAGTTGAAGACAGTTTTATTTAGGGCTGCATTTAATTGATTTGGCTTTTATTATTGGGGTTTCTAATTGGAGTTTTTAAATTGTGGCCTTTTATGGGTTTCATAATTGCTGTTTTTACTGTGTTTTTATAATGCATTTATATTGGAAGCCATCTTGAGTTCTACAAGGGAGAAAGGCAGCTAATAAATGTTTTAAATAAATATGTAAACTCACAAACAAAATACCATATTTAGGCCCTTCCTGGAATCTGTAAAATATCATTTTTTCAGGTGCACATTCCTAATTGGCACCAATAAAAATAGTTATCACACAACTGTTATTTTTTGGATTTTTTAATGGACCGAGCATCTGTGCCTCCATTGCCAAGTGATATGCAGGCAATAGAAAACCTCACAAGTTTCCTTTAGCACTATACTTGCTCTAGTCTCAGTCACCAGGTGCATGATGTCCAGCTTTCAATAAATTAATTGAGACTGATACTTGCTGCAGCTGGGATCATTATATTTGTGTAGTGTTTAAAGAGAGAGAGAGAGAGAGAGAGAGATGAGATATATGTAGACAATGTTCACTGGATCAAGTAGATTCCTCTCCCTTCTTTGGTGGTGATGTGATCCTGCCCAAAGTTACTGGACTCAGATATTCATTATTATTTTGCAATTTGTCAGAACTCCGGTCAGGATACACCCAGTGGTAGCTTCCACACGTCTCTAGGGTTTCCTCATTGGTGCTGCAGCTGCTGCTAATTCGGTGCAGCCACCAGAAAACTTACACATGGCAGGTTGGCCTGCATTTTCTCATCCCCAGTCCCCCACAGCGGCAATCCCCCTTTCTGCTGCAACAAGAGGGGCTTTTTCCAGTGTGACAAACTGGTCTAATGTAATGCTATAACAATCGGTCAATTACTAATTGGGTTGTTTTTTTAAAGGCCACCCGACCATCAGGGAGAAAAGCCCTGGTGCTGTAAGGGCCTGGGACAAAGTAAATGGCACTGACTTTGGTGTGGTCTTTCCCAAAAGATTTTGCAGGAAAGCTAGGGGAAAGGTGCATGAGAGCATCGTGGTGCTGCATGGAAGTGTGTGTGTGTGTGGGGGGGAAGCTTTCCATTAGTATCCAAACTGTTATGTATGTAAGGCTCCTGTTGAGCTTGAGATCTGCTCCAGGCTCCTCATCTATGTGCTCCTATTGGACAGTGGTCTATTTTTTAAAAAATAGTTTTTTATTATTTTTCTGAAACAAATTAACATATAAAGAGAAAGAGAAAAAAAATATAACAGGACTTCCCCTACATCTTTCTCCATCCATTAATAAATCTGCATACTCTTTGGTATCTACAATTCTAATCCTAATATTTCTAATTACACTCATTGAACTAAATCTCATACAGTTTTAAAAATATAATATTGAATGTAATCATTAAAAGGTGGTTAATATTATCTCAGAAAAAAGGAAGGTTAATAAGTCTCACTAATAATAAATTGATTAGATCAATAAGTAAAGATTATCATCTTCTTCATAAAACAATACCTCCATAAACCCTCCATGTCTCCCTACACCTATTCATTGTAAATAGTCTTTATAATATTGTTGAAGGCTTTCACAGTCAGAGTTCATTGGTTCTCGTAGATTATCCGGGCTGTGTAACCGTGGTCTTGGTATTTTCTTTCCTGACGTTTCGCCAGCAGCGTTTGAGCTGAAACATTGTCCTGCAAAAAGTAACAAAGGTAATGTGCTAACCATTGTCCTGTAAGTATCAAGATAATGTGCTAATGAGGGTGTGGTATGTTAATATGGAACCATTGTATCCTGAAGTGATCTGTTAATGTGTGAAATCCAAAGCTAACCCGCATGGCTATTGTGGACTGTAGTCTTTGTTAGTCTGGAGGTTTTCAAGACAGGAAGCCAAGCCTTATTCATTCTTAAACTCTCTTCTTTTCTGTTAAAGTTGTGCTGATGTTTATGAATTTCAATGGCTTCTCTGTGCAATCTGACAAAATAGTTGGTAGAATTGTCCAGTCTTTCAGTGTCTTGGAATAAGAACCTGTGTCCTGTTTGTGTCAGTCCATGTTCAGCCACTGCTGATTTCTCAGGTTGGCCCAGTCTGCAGTATCTTTCATGTTCTTTTATCCTTGTTTGTATGCTGGGTTTTGTGGTCCCAATGTAAACTTGTCCACAGCTGCAAGGTATACGATATACTCCTGCAGAGGTGAGGGGGTCTCTTTTGTCTTTTGCTGATCGTAGCATTTGTTGTATTTTCTTGGTAGGTTTAAACACTGTTTGTAGGTTATGTTTTTTCAAAAGTTTCTCCATCCTATCAGTGACTCCTTTAATAAATGGCAAGAATACCTTTCCTATGGGAGACTGTTTTTCCTGAGTTTTCTGATTTTTGTTTGGTTTAATGGCCCTTCTGATTTCATTCTTGGAATAGCCGTTTGCTTGCAGTGCGTGATTTAGATGATTAGTTTCATCCTTGAGAAACTGTGGTTCACAGATCCGTCTTGCACGGTCCATTAATGTTTTGATTATTCCTCTTTTCTGTCGGGGGTGGTGGTTGGAGTTTTTGTGTAAGTAGCGATCTGTGTGAGTTGGTTTCCGGTAGACCTTGTGACCTAACTGAAAGTTTGTTTTACGGATGACAAGGGTATCAAGAAATGGGAGTTTACCCTCAATTTCCTTTTCCATGGTAAACTGAATACATGGTAAACTGAATATGGATACAATGGTTCCATATTAACATACCACACCCTCATTAGCACATTATCTTGATACTTACAGGACAATGGTTAGCACATTACCTTTGTTACTTTTTGCAGGACAATGATTCAGCTCAAAACCAACCTCTTTCTGACTATATATTACTCTTCCTACACACTTGACACTGAGAGACACTGTCCTTCAGTGTTACTCCTCTGAAGATGCCGGCCACAGTTGCTGGCGAAACATCAGGAAAGAAAATACCAAGACCACGGTTACACATCCCGGATAACCTACGAGAACCAGTCTTTATAATGTATTAATATAGTAAATTCTACCATTATTGCCAAAATCAAGCCTTTTAACCAGTCCCTTGTCTATTTCCAGAAAACAAAGCTAGACTCTTTTAGCCAGTCCCTTTGTCAGGAATTTCCAGTGTCTTCCACTTTTCTTCATTGACTCCAAACACCGGAGAGCATCCTTTAATGTGTTTGGTAAAATTCCCTCTGCAAGCATAGAGTTCTCATAGTGCATCTGCATTGTAGTTTCTTCAATTCCAAATTCATAAAAAGAAATCCCGGTAGCTCCAGCCTTACCACCCTTCAAGTCCTCCAAGCTAATATCAAAGAATTCTTCAGGCAATTTGTAAAGATAAAAGTCAAGGTCTCTCACGTTCATGTCCTTCATAAGCAGCTGGTCTGTTGCAGTTTCCTGTTGAAGGGATGTGCCGTCTTGTTGTTTATCCTGGCTCTCCTTTTCCTTTGTGGGAATTTCCTGATCTTGAGCCATCTTCTCACTCAGAGAATTCACTGCTATCACATCTGACTTTGTTGTATTAGCTTGGTCCTTTATGTCTTTAAGTACATCCAAAATAAAATCCAGATTTTGGTTAATAGATTGATATATGGTGTTTGTCATGGCAATTAGTTGATCCATCTGTTTAATCACACGTTCCATGCTTGCTACTTTTAAAAGTTTTGTTAATTAGTTGGTAGAGTCCGGGCAAATAAACCAAAAAATAGAAAGATTTGTAGGTGGTTCAATAGGATTCCTGTATTGTGGGTAGTATTTTGATGTTAAATACCATCAAGTTGAAAATACTCTAGTATAGACTGCGGCAAAGAACAGGATATACCCATAAAGATGTAGAACCGTAGACCTTTTGTTACCTCCTTTTCCAGGAACTTGGGAGTGATTTGCCAGTTACACTAGGGAGACACACTTCCGGTCTCACGATCTCACAGTCTGTTACAGTCTTGCGATGGCATTAAACAATGAAGGCGGAAAGATGACAACTAAGGAGGGGGGATTCTTTCTCCCTCCCCTTTCAACATCGAAGTATCTGATTGGTAGTTGTAACGTCTTTCAAAAGCTCCTGTTTGTTATGTCTACCCACTGATCAAATTGATAGAATTCCTGCCGGTTTATCTGATTTTTGTTTGTTTGTTTTGTAAGCGTCATTTATACATCAGGTGGGGAGGCATGGATTTGATAGATGTGTTTGCCAATTCTTCAAATCCTCCAAATCCAGGTAAAACGAAAGAGTTTTTATAACTTACTCAGATTTTAGAAGAGTAGGTATTCTTGCTTCCGTGTAGTTGGTTAGGTGGTAATAGGTAGAGGAGGACTGAGCCTAAATCCAGAGACGTTCGCAGCGTTGTATTTTCCCCTCAATGCCCGCGGGACCTCGCCCAGTTCCCCAAGAGTCGTCCTCTCTCAGAAAAATGGGGGTCCAACCACTCTTCAAGGCTGCAGGAGAGTTCCTGGTCCCCAGTCCACTGTTTAGGATCTGGGTAGGGGTGCAGGATGCATCCCAGATTTGAACATTTCTTGGGTTCTTCGGGAGCCCCCGAAGAACGTGGCGCTCAGTCCAGCATCTCCAGCGGAAGTCTATTGGACAGTGGTCTAAAACTGCCCAATCATGGACTTGGCTTGCTCCTGAGCTCCCATTGGACAATAAACTACTACCGGCCAATTGCGGACTTGGGGGGCGTGGCTCCGGGTGGTTGGGTGAGCATATAAGCCAGGGTGTTGTGAGGGTAGAGTTAGAGTTCCACAGTTACCATTGAAATCACTTCTAGTTGTTAATAAAGCAGTTGTGTTGGAACTCCGTCTCCGGTCTCATGCATCGCCCACGCATATATAACACTGGAGACGAGGATGGGATCTAGCTGGTAGGCAGCCTGGCTGAACCCAGCTGAAATCACAAGCAATAGCTGGTAGGCAGTCCTGCTGGTCAGCTGAAATCACTGGTGATTGCACGATAGGGAGATGAAACACAACCTGCAATGGCGACTCGGGGCAACCTTGAAAGTTTCGACACGTCTACCCCAGAGAGGTGGGAGAGCTACGCTACACAGCTCACCTCCTTCTTGCAAGCAATAGGGTCACAGATGCTGATCTGAAACGGGCGACGTTCCTCAACATGTGCAGTGCAGACACATTCGAACTGGCTCAGGCACTACTGTCTCCTGCCAAGCTGGAAGAGACACCTCTTGATGCCATCTTAAAGGCCCTGAGGAACCACTTCACGCCAAAACCATCTGAGATCATCAGGCAGCATGCCTTCTACCAGCTTTACCAAGCCCCGGACAAGTCCGTAGCAACGTATGTAGCGGCCCTGTGCAAGGCCGCTTGCTACTGCAATTTCGCCGACCTAGACACCATGCTTAGGGATCAGCTGGTTTGCGGCCTTCACAACGAGAAAGTACAGAGACACCTCTTTGCGAGGAAGGATGCCCTGGAGGAGGCACTGGCGGTGGAGGCAGCTGAAAGACTGACTTGTGAGGTGCGCCACGCCGACCAACCAACACCTACCGACCAACTAGCTCCTGTCCAGTTGAGAGGCGACAGCGAGACGGAGGAGGTCAAGAGACTACAGTCCAGAGGGTCCAAGTGTGCCAGCCCAAGGAGCATGACCGGGGAGCAGTGCGCGAGCTGCTGGGATCAGCACGACCACCAAATGTGCAGGTTCCAAACATGTGGCAGGGTCACCCACATCACTACAGTCTGTCACTCAAACAATCAAGCCAGCGAAGACCAGCTGACCCACTCCACCACCGCGGGGCAATGGGACACTGAGCAGCTGCACGCCCAGAGCAGGGAGTGCGCCAACCTTCGCTTGGTAAAGAAAATCTGTGTGACTGTACTGATCCTGTGATAAAGTAGCACCTATGTCAGCCCGGGGTCATGCCGCCGCCGGCTCCTAAGGAGATTCACCCTCCCTCAGGATTGCAGCCAAAATGTGGGGACAAAATGGAGCAGGGGAGAATGATTTATTAATCATTTATTTAGGAAAGTTATATGTTGCATCTCCAAAGTCCTTCTGGAGGCAACTTACAAGGAAAAACAATATCATAAAATCATAATAAATTATCAATATAAAATAGAACAAGCCAGGGAAGCGAGCCAGTATGAAACAATCACTGAGCATCCTAAAAATATCCATAAAATAAACTTCAGAAACAGATCATAAAACAGCTACAAGATTTTTAAAACCCCTTACTTAAAAGCCTGGGTTAAAATTAATGTTTTGGACTGCTGCCTAAAAGATGATGCACGCTGTCCTGAGATCCTTGGGGGAATGGTGGGATAAAAAAACGTAGTAAATTTTTAAAAACTGGGTTTGTACTGGGTTCATCATGGAGTCTGAAGCCTGGCCAGATGAGGTGACATCTGCATGCATGTTAGTCCCCCAGAAAAACCAGACTGGCGCTAAGCCAGAGATCACCTCCACCAGCTCAGCCAGTTATCCACTGATAAGGTAGGTGGATAGTGTACCAGCAGAAGCCCCAACCTGGGGCCTGGAAATCTTCTGGAATTAAAACTGGGGCTTGCCCCCCCATTTTGAAATATATTAATGCCGAACTTAGTCTATGTTAAAGTCTATTATGACATGATTTAAGACTTTTGGATTTGTCGTCTCCTAAAAAAGTCTGTTGTGACGTGCTATTGGAGACTTGGACAATTCTTGTTGTATTTATTTATTTATTATTGTTGTTTTGCATGTATGTTATCTGTTTGCACTTCGCCACTGTTTTCACTGCATTGCACTTAATACACAGTTTGATACATTTTGCATACTGAGCAGTGTGCAGTTTCTTACCTAGCTACTTCATTGTACAGCGCAGGTGATTTTTTGTGTTAATACTACCTGGAGGTTGGCAAGCCTAATATGAAATAGGTGATTTACCCTGCCCGCCAATTCTTCTGAATCAATCGGAACACAATGATAATCAAGGATTATTAATAAAAACTCTTAAAATAACGCTGCGTCGACTGAGATTGTTCTGTCATTTACCTTCCTTTTTTCTTCCATCCACCTCCTACTACTGAGGGGGAAATTCATTGGCTGAAAGGAAATTAGGCCAGATTCGTACAGTATGGTACTGAGGAGTGGGGTGGGGGGACTGAGGCGGTGTCTTTCCCCTTAGCCATAATGCTTTCCCGGTATTGGAACCCACATGAGAGAGAATTCAGTTTGAGTGTCTAAAAATGTCACTCCCTGGCCACAGCTAATTTATATTTTCCTCAACTTGTGGTATCCTTTTGTCAGGGGCCAGCTGACACTACAAAAAGAAAAAGAAAAAAAGAAGCTTCAATAAAATCAGACTTCCTGGAGAAGCAAGATAATAGACCCCTCAGGTGGTTGTCAGTGACATTTGCTGGAGTGTAATAGAAATGTTGGTTATTTGTGTGTGTGTGTGTGTGTGTGTGTGTGTGTGCGTCTTTCTCTGCATCCTGCACTCTTCCAGCTAAAAGGTCAGCCAGCCCAAGATAGTTTTTCATTTCATTAAAAGGATGAAATCTCATGCAGATGAACCAGCTGCATGGGTTTCTTGAACCACTCCCCTTCGGTTTAGCTGGTATTACTACCTCACACAGCTTCCTTGAGCATAGGGTTCGTTCTGGGTTTTTTGGTTTTTTTCCCCCTGTTTTATGCTGTTCTGAGAAGATACTTTTCATTGAGGTGATTTATGTTTGGGTTTTCACTGTACGAAGAGGTGCCAGCCTCATCCAAAAACCAAGTTTGCCTGGTGACCTCTTCTCTTCTCTTTTTTTTTTAAAGATGCCTGGTAAAAGGTGTTTTGTTTTCACAAGGTTTTCAGCAGAACAGAATTATGCTGGAGGCTTGGCCTCTGATCAGTGAATCGGTCTACCTACCGGATCAAACTGGGATGCTTTACATCAATCTCCATGCATGAGCGGAGTAAGGGGTGTGCGCGCGAGCATATCAACAGACCGCGGTCATGCCTGATCAGAGCCTAATTGCAGCTTATGACATCTGAATGCAGCCTGACAATACAATGATCTATGGACTCATGGGAGTTTCTCAGGGGGCTTACATTGGAGTAAATCTCCATAGGATTGCAGTGTGACTCTTTAATAGTGAAGTCGCTGCCCCCGTGCTAATCGGAACAGCACCAAAACACGCCTACTCACTGACAATATTTCTTCAGAGGTGTGCAGGAAAATATGATGTTGTAAATTATGATGTTACTGAGGGCAGCAGGAAAAGAGGAAGACCCAACAAGAGATGGATAGATTGACTCAATAAAGGAAGCCACAGCCCTCAATTTCCAAGATCTGAGCAAGGCTGAGCAAGGCTGTCAAAGACAGGACATTTTGGAGGGCATTGATTCATAGGGTCGCCATGAGTTGGAAGCGACTTGACGGCACTTAACACTCACACAAATTAAACCCAAAGAATAAAAAACAAATGTGACCAGGTGAGGACTGAGAATGCTCCAGGAGGGACTGATTGTTAAGAACAATTGAGAATTTTTAAAACAAAGATGTGTGGGGTGGGAATTAACCTGGAAAGGTCCCTGAGAGTTTACAGTTTCTTGGAGGGAGATTTGTGGAGTACAGAGAGTTTTAAAATTATTCCCTGTTCTAGTGAGGGGGGAAAAGCCTTAGAGATGGGGTGATCAGAGGAACTGGGGGGGGGGGGAAAGCATTTTGTGCAATCATAGAATCATAGAGTTGGAAGGGACCACCAGGGTCATCTAGTCCAACTCCCTGCACAATGCAGGAAATTCACAGAAACCTCCCCCCACACACACCCAGTGACCCCTACTCCATGTCCAGAAGATGGCCAAGATGCCTTCCCTCTCATCATCTCCTTAAGGTAATAGAATCAGCATTGCTGACAGATGGCCATCTAACCTCTTCTTAAAAACCTCCAGGGAAGGAGAGCTTCCCACCTCCCAAGGAAGCCTGTTCCATTGAGGAACCACTCCAATCCTGTATCAGTTACCCAATTACAATGTTTGAAATAGAATACAGAAAGTTCACAAACTGAATTGGTAAGCAATAGCCAAAGTGTAAAAAGCTGCCACAGCTGTAGGAATCTACCTTGGTGCTCTGTTCTAGGCAGCCGGATAGAATCCTGCAGGAACTGTTTTCCCTATATTAAACTACCAAAAAGGGCAGGGCAAGCCCTATTGTAATGGGTGTTTGGCAGTGCCTTCTTTCTCCAACAAGTGAAGGATTTCCTGGCCAAAGGAGCAGTGCTGGAATCTTTTCCATTAAAACTCATATGCTGTTGAAACATGAACCCCTGGCAGGAAAAAGCTGGCAAATAAAATTGCAGGCATCACACCCCACCCCCAAAGCATAGTAATATTAAAGGGTGAAACTATAACATTTTCACTTGGTGCGTACATCATAAAAAACTGGGCATCAGCAAATCTCTGAAAGGCAGATGCCAGTGAAAAAGGTCTGTATCTGATCACCACCTATCTTATTTCAAAAGGTGGTGATACACAGAGCAGAACTTTATATGCTTTTGAGGAAAACTACAATATTTTTAGCTAACAATTTCCATGCTAGGTTCAACATTTGTATATTAACTGGTCATATTTAATATATCACATCCCAATTTGGGGAATGGCTATCTGCATCCATGCTCATTCACAGATTAATTAGGCAGCTGCTTAGGGCTGCCAGCTTCCAGGTGGGACTTGGAGATCTCCTGGATTTTAACTGATCCCAAGACTACAAAAATCAGTTGTGTGTGTTAAATGCTGTCAAGTTGCTTCCAATTCATGGAAACCCTATACTCAATGTCCTCCAAAACATCCTATTGTTAACAGCCTTGCTCAGGTCTTGCAAACTGAGCTCCATGGCTTCCTTTATAGAGTCAATCCATCTCATGTTGAGTCTTCCTCTTTTCCTGCTGTCTTAAATTTTTCCTAGCGTTATTGTCTTTTCTAGTGACTCTTGTTTTCTCATGATGTGACCAAAGTACAATAGCCTCCGTTTAGTCATTTTAGCTTCTAGGGACAGTTCAGGGTTGATTTGATCTAGGACCCACTTATTTTTCTTTTTGGGAGTCCATGGTATCCGTAAAACTCTCCTCCAACACCATGTTTCAAAGGAATCTACTTTCTTCCTGTCAGCTTTCTTCATTGTCCAACTTTCACACCCAAAGGTCAGTTAGCCTGGAGGAAAAGTTGCTTTGGAAGATAGATTGTATGATGTTATAGCCAGCTGAGGCCCCTTTCCTCCTCAAACCACATTGCCCCCAGGGTCTACCACCTTCAAATCTCTAGGAATTTCCCAAGCTGAAGCTGGCAATCCTAAGTGTATCCAGCAAAAATTGGCAATAACAAAGTCCCGCTGAAAGCATGACTAAATTTAGTTCTACTGGATTCAACTAGCTTTATCCAGACTGTGCCCAATGTCTTAAATCATATGTATTTATTTAAAACATTGGTATCTAACTTTCCCCCCAATCAGGGTCCCCAAGGTGGTAAACAGCTAAAAAGACATTAAAATCTAATTTAAAACAACACACATAAAGCAGAAATTAAAGGAAACAAGAAGGAGGGTCAATAAGGGAAAGCCAAACAGAACAAAAAGTCTTCATGGCAGGCTAAAGATTACAATAGAGGGGGATTAATTCATATGGATCTTTCTCTAATTAATTATTATGATAACCTATCCCACAAAGCAGAGCAACATGACTATGTCTTTACAGAACATGATTTATACTTTGTTGTATTGCTGTGTCTTCATTGTGAGTTGATAGCAACACCGATCCACTTGCATAGCATTACATTTTCTCTTAACTTTACTAAATCAATTCCCTTACATTATAGATTGCATAACATACATTTGGAGTGCCACCTAATGGAGATATATGCAAAGTGCATGCTTTTGGGGAGCAATCTAGTTGAGTTTTGATGGAAATTGACAGAAAGATTAATTTTCTTTATTTCCCAGTAAAAGTGTACATATAATACAAAAATCAATCCCAAGGCAAAATAGTGATTTACCATGGATAAGTAATAAAAAATAGGCCTGTCTCTTGTAAACAGAGACAGTGTTGAGTGTTCACCAAGTCATTTAATCATTATGAGAGAGACACAGGGAAATTTTGTGTGAGCTTGGGTGTGAAGTTCACATTTAAATGTCTAATGTTGAATCTAATTTGTACCAGTTTTCTTTTGAACAAACATTACTAATAAGAAGATATACATTTGGAAGGCTTCTTATCTTTTAATACGTGGCCAATGTTAAAGTGTTTTCAGGTGTATCAGAAGAAGGAGGAGGAGGAGGAGGAGTTGGTTTTTATACGCCAACTTTCTCTAACACTTAAGGGAGACTCAAACTGGCTTACAATCACCTACCTTTCCCCTCCGCACAACAGACGCCCTGTGAGGTAGGTGGGGCTGAGAGAGTGTGACTTGCCTAAGGTCACACAGCTGGCTTCATGTGTAGGAGTGGGGAAACAAATCCAGTTCACCAGATTAGCCTCTGCCGCTCATGTGGAGGAGTAGGGAATCAAACCCGGTTCTCCAGATCAGACTCCACTGCTCCAAACCACCACTTCTAACCACTACACCACGCTGGCTCCCAAAGGGACATATCCCAAAGCTCTCAAATCTAGTCAGAATCACCTTATGAAGTTCTTAGTGGCCAATTTATGAAGCAAAGGATTTGGAAATACCTTTCATCTAGTTTGCCTTTCATTTTAAAGCTGTCAGGTACAACATGTGCTTAGAGTACATCCATGTGGTGATTCAGAAGGATGATCATTTGCATCCAAGTCCCATGCAATCTGCATGGCTCATGCACATGTGCAACTTGATGCTTGCCTATACAAAGTACACACTACAAATGGGACCATGTGGTCTGTGCAGCTAATTCATGCTTTGTCTTGGAAGGAAAAGGTACCAGATTTTTCAATAGGTAGCACTGGGATCAATTTTAATGATTATTTATAAAGGTTATTCTTCAGCTACAGACTAAGGCCCCTTTCACATTGCCATTATAAACCAGTTGTTATCCGTTGTTGGCTTAATTCCTTGTAAATCAACATTGGGACGGAGGTTTCAAACAGCGTATTTAAATCTGCTAATGAGCTGTGTCTGAAGTGCAATGCCCATTTCAAACCAATCCACTTTTTTCGCCGCCTTTTTCGCAGTGCGCTTTTTTGCCTTTTTGTAACGTTCTAAAGAAAAGCAAAAAATAACATGCTGTGAAAGAGGCAGCGGGGGAAGCGGCACTTTTAGAAGCGCCGCTGACATTTCAAACACCACACTACAACGATTCAGAAGCGCAAAGAGCACCTGACAATGGAAGAAAGGACTTTTCAAAAAACAAGCAGCTTTGCATGAAAAGGTTAAAAAAAAAAATCTGTTAGCAGCTGGGAGCTTAAACGGATGTGTCTGAAACGACACAAAAATCCACTAGCAACCAGCTGCCAAAATGGATTACAAATGCTGTTTGAAAGGGGCATAACATGGCTACCTTTCTGGAATTATAATCCTAAAAAGAAAAATCCAGAATCCAGACATATAGCCATGTTAGTCTACAGTGGCAAAATAAAATAGGAGTCCATTGCCACCTTAAAGACTAACAATACTTATTCTGGCATAAACTTTCATGAGTCGGAGCTCACATCATCAGATGCCTAGAAGTGTAAATGCATAATGCTTACTTTATATACAAAACCAAAAGTGTGTGTGGATGAGAGTGTTACAAAGAGAGACTAGGGCTGCCACATTCCCACTGCCATTCCCACTCCCACTGCAACCAGTGGGCAGGGGGAATTTAATTGCCATTGACTGACGGCATTATGTCACTTATGGGGAAAACCTGGAAGTGACATCAATCCGCTCTAGGAATCCCCAAAAACTCTATGGTAAGACTTAACACCATTGGCCAAAACCACCTCCCATGCCCCCACCCCCAGACTCCTGCTGCTGCTAGTTGCTGGCTGGCAGCCCTTACACTTCCTATAGTTGTTAGATAGTCTAAAGGTACCATCCTAAGCACGTCTACTCAGAATCCTACTAAAGTGTAGTCCATGGTGCTTACTCCCAGGAAAACATTCTTAGGATTGCACTGAAAATATAAATTCTAATGCAGAATGAAATGAGATAAGCAGAAACAATAGGAAGTTATAGAGTTATTGCTTCAGTGATTCACATGGGTAAGAGGTAGCCTGTACAAGATAACTAGCACCTATAGTGAGTAAGAAATGACAGGTTCGTGCTAAGATGTGGCTGAGACAGTGCTAAACTTCTTGATGAATATTAATGTAGCAATTTCCCTTTGCAGAGGCATTCATTTAGCAATTTCCCTTGCCTATGCAGAGTTAGAGGTGGTGACGCCTTTTCACTGGATAGGGCTTAGGTATACCTACCTGTGCTGAGGATCCAGCTGCACGTGACCTCCCAAACTGACAGCATGGAGACAATGGCAGGATCCAGGCAAGAGCTAAAAGCGGTATGAGAAAGGTGTGACACATACGCACTCATTTATTTTGTCTCACTTTCTCCTTTGGTCAAAGGGATATTTGGAGCACCACAAAACCCCCAGAAGCAGTTTACGAGAGATAGTGAGAAGACAGTATACACCCTCAACAACAAAGCCACCGTCATATCATCTCTGAGGAGGGGGGAAACTACAATCTGTTTTCTGTGGCACTCAGGGTTGCCGGCTCCAGGTTGGGATTTGGGAGGTGCTGCCTGAAAAGGGTGGGGTTTGGGGAGGGGAGGAACTTCAATGTGGTATAATTAGGGTTGCCAGCTCCAGGTTGGGAAATACCTGGAGATTTTGGGAGCGGAGCCTGAGGAGGGCAGGGTTTTGAGAGGGGAAGGACTTCAATCCCATAGAGTCCAATTGCCAAAGCAGCCATTCTATCCAGGGGAACCGATCTCTGTCAGCTGGAGATCAGTTAAAATAGTGGGAGATCTCCAGCCACCACCTAAAGGATGGCAACCCTAGTGGCACTGGAAGCTAAAGGAGAGGCCTTGGGGGGGGTCCCAGTTCTGAGGTAGATGAAGGATGTTCTGTACTTTTTGGGAGCTCTCCAGCTTCCCAGGAAAAGGATCCGCTGGATAATAGAATCAAGAGCATTTTTATTTCTTATAGTATATCTACAGCTCTGACCACCATAAACACAAATAATTATCTTAACAGACATCTCTAAACTTGGCTCCCTTGGCAACACTAACTCTTCTTCAGTATTAACCTTTGTTTAGCCAGACAGTAGTAATCAAATGAAAATCCCCTTAAAATCGGACGAGAGCGGATATTCTAGCATTTTTGTGGTCTTGACCGTTTAATAAACAAAGTCTTCTTGGTTATTATTTATTAAAAGATAACTAATTTAATATTTGCATTTTCTTATTAGGAGAAATGATTAAACAAAGAATGGGCATCATGGGAAGATGGATGCCACCTTACAGAATCCAGGGTGTTTCTCTCTCTCCTTTTGTAGACTTAAGGCTTGGGCATGGCTGGGCTAGGGGTACCTTTTAGCCTGAGGGCTGTAGCCTAGTGCTGGTGGGAAGATGACCCGGCAGACAGAAGAAAGGGAGATCTGCTCTGCATTCAGAAGTCTTTTCTACTGTCCTTGTACTGTTCCTTTGTTTCTTCTGCATTGCTGTATTTTATTTTTGTGCTGTGAGCCACAACTGGGTGAATTCAGGATGTAACTGAACAAATAAAAACAAACACTCTAAATACTCTTAAGGTAATACTGTGGTTGTCAGCTTATGGTTTTAAGTATAGTGGCTGAATGGGCTAGTAGGAGGAGAGAGGGCAGCAGCTGGTGCTGAAGAAGAAGAAGAAGAAGGAGAAGGAGAAGAAGGAGGAGGAGGAGGAGAAGAAGAAGGAGAAGGAGGAGGAGGAGGAGGAGAAGGAGGAGGAGAAGGAGAAGAAGGAGGAGGAGGAGGAGAAGAAGGAGAAGAAGAAGAGTTGGTTTTTATATCTTGCTTTTCTCTATCTTTAAGGAGTCTCAAACTATCTTACAATTGGCTTCCCTTCCTTTCCCCACAACAGGCACCTTGTGAGGTAGGTGGGGCTGAGAGAGTTCTGAGAGAACTGTGACTAGCCCAAGGTCACCCAGCAGGTTTGATGTGGAGGAGTGGGGAATCAAACCCGGTTCTCCAGATTAGAGTCCACCACTCTTAACCACTACACCATGCTGATCAGGTCAAATCATGTCCCCATGGCGTGTATAGCAATATTGCCGTTGCCATATATACCATGTGGACATGATTTGCCCTGATCAGGCCTAGAAAGGTACACAGGTCACTGTAAATAGCATGATTCCCTTTTACTATAACATACGCTTGGCTGGATAATGGATATTATCTATAAATGGAAGGTTGGGATTTATATCAACCCATTCCATAACTGCATATCACATCTTTTTTTATCTATTATGTGTCTGGTCAGGGCTATTTTACTTTATGAGTCAGAAGTGTAGCCAGGATGGAACCTGCCAGATCAGGAATGAAACCTGGGCAGAAACTGACAAGTATGACAGGATCTAGATTTTACTGACTTTTCAGATACCAACATTACTTACTTCACAGGAAAACACTGGTTGACTAGTAAAGAACCATCTGGTTGACAAGATGAGAGAATGCTGACAGGGAAATATAATGGGACACAAAACAAACTGTTACAGGAGAGAATCTACAGCTTCAGTTCCTTCTGTCAAAGCAGTGTTAATGATAACACTTTTGCTGACATATAAACCCCGAAAGAAGATGAAGACTACAGATGGAGTGCTGAGGTCACGTGAGAATAATTCAGGTCAAAGTCTGTTTATTCACCAACACGCCTCAGTAACAGGCCCTGGGATCCATGACAGATTAATGCTCTTTCTCTTGTGGATATTTACTGCTATCCTGAAGTCACAAATCAGGAGAGCCTAAGGCAATGTTCTGGAAGTCAAAGCTAGGTTGCATTGCCAGAAGCAGAGAGAACCATCTTCATTGCCCACCAAATTAAGGTTGGGTGAGAGGGTTGCCACATCCCCCCCTGGCCACCGGAGGGGGAGGGGGGAGTAGGGTTGCCAGATCCAGGTTGGAAAACCCTACCCTCCTGGAGATATGGGGATGGAGCCTGGGGTGGACAGGGACCTCAGTGGGGTACAATGCCAAGGAGTCCACCCTCCAAAGCATCCATTTTCTCCAGGGGAATTGATCTCTGTAGTCTGGAGATGAGCTGTAATTCCAGGGGATCCCCAGGTCCCACCTGGAGGCTGGCATCCCTATTGGGTGGGTGTAGGGTTGCCAGATCCCCCCGGCTACTGGTGGGGGGGGGCGTTTGTGTCCTGTAGTATATTTGTTGAATACATTTCAATGGAACACCTGATATTTGTGTGAATTGGTTCAGTCTCATGGGGTGAAGTCCCTGCTTAGTTAGTTGTGTTTGTTACATAGAAGTGTAGACTGGATGCTCCCATCTTTAAATCTCCTTCTTAATAAATGGATGTTGTTTTAAGTGTACCTGTCTCTGCTATATGAACCTGAGATCAGCAACCCAAGTAGGGTGGCCAACCTCCAGGTACTAACTGGAGCTCTCCTGCTATTACAACTGATCTCCAGCCAATAGAGATCAGTTTGCCTGGAGAAAATGGCTGCTTTGGCAATTGGACGCTATGGCATTGAAGTCCCTCCCTTCCCCAAACCCCACCCTCCTCAGGCTTTACCCCAAAAACCTCCTGCAGGTGGCAATGAGGGACCTGGAAACCCTAAACCCACGTGAGTACCCTAACCCTGGCTTATAACCAAAAGGGAATGTTACAGCCCCCGAGGATATAAGTAATCCCTTGCTGGCTAGAGGGGAAAGAATATTGTGTAAAGCAATAACAAAGCATTTGGCTGCACCGGACCAATAGAGAAATAGGTATATTTTCTGTACTACAGTCAATTAGATAACATGGGAATAAGGAGAAGGGAACATTTAGGAAGTCCGTTTTAAAGGACTTCAAACACTTAAATTGTTTAATGTTAATTGGCTTGAGAAAACATTCAGTCCTCCCATCTAACCAATAATTTCTACCTCATTAAAATATTAATTAAAACTACAAAAACTGTTGCCAGTTTCTCTTCTACTTCAGCATTACCCAAGCCTCTCTCCATCTCTGTGTTCTGCCTGCAGCCAAGGTTTAAGTACTCATTGGCATGCTGGTCTAGATACTCCTACAGTTTCCTCCTGATTGTTCTGACCTACAGTGACTCATTTCAGTTGCAGTCCATTCAGGATCAATGTTTAAATCACAGTGGGAAGGGAAACAATAGACCCTTAAAAAAACCCATGAGCCCTGAGCCTCAGTAATTCCCTCCCCTCCCACAGCTTTATTGAAAGCAATAGCTAAGAAGGCCCTCATAAAAGAGAGACCAGGCAGTCCGGCAAGTTCAATACTGAACAGAATGCTACTGGTGAAAACACCAGGTCAGTAGTGTTGTGGGTAGGATTACTAACCTTACCACCAGGTGGGGCCTGGATACTTCCTGGGATAACACAACTGATCTCCCGACTACAGAGGTCGGTTCCTCTGGAGAAAATGGCTGCTTTGGAGAGGGCATTCTATGGCCCTGAACCCTACAGAGTTGCTTCCCTTCCCCAAGTTCCATCCTCCCCAGGAATTTCCCACACTGAAGTTGCCAATCCTAATTGTGGGCTTGCCCTCTGGTCATTGTTTACGTATAGGGTTGCCAGGTCCCTCTTCGCCACTGACAGGAGGTATTTGCGGTGAACCCTGAGGAGGGTGAGGTTTGGGGAGGAGAGGGACTTCAAAGCCATAGAGGCCAATTGCCAAAGTTGCCATTTTTCTCCAGGTGAACGGATCTCTGTCGGCTGGAGATCAGTTGTCATAGCAGGAGATCTCCAGCTACTACCCGGAGGCTGGGGGAGAAAATAGACACCACTGTACTGGTATCGGGAGATAAGGAAATAAGTACAGGAGCGAAGGATACTTGAGGTGCAGAATATGTTTATAAGATACTGTTTCTTAACAAATACGCACTAACAATTACACAAATGGATTCATCATACAAAGATCTTATACAACAACTGTACAACCCATCTCATGGATGGTGGTGGACAAGAACAATATCAATTCAGAAGTGCAATGTCTCTCACTGTATGTACATCAATCTTCTGTATAAGTTTCATACAGGTAAGTAAACAGTTGTAATAAATATTGAATGTTCAAGGAGGATTCGCTTCATGGAAGATACAGCCGTTTCAAATTCTTTGAATTCTTCATCAGTCCTTCAGGCATGTTCCTCTATATTACACATCTCTAGTAATCAATTTCAAAGTGCTGCATGCATATCAGATCCCACGTTACCCTTTGTTTACTGTTTACTTACTTACCTACCTGTATGAAACTTATACAGAAGATTGATGCGATCGAGTTGGCACGGCCGCATGCGCAAGATCTTGCCTCACCTCTGCCCCAAAAACCTCCTGCCGGAGGAGAGGGGGGACCTGGCAACCCTATGTTTGGGCAAAAACTCTATGGTAGAAGCCATTTTACCATAGAGTTTTGCCCAAATACCAGAGCATCTCTCATAACTTTGGCAATGTGATGACACAACTTTTGGAAGTGTGGTCATCATGTCGATGGCAACTAGGCTCAGGCCTAAATTTACCACTGGTAAGTCCCAGCCAGCTGGCTCAATGGCGCTGGGTGAGGGGACCCAAAGTAGGGGATCCCTGGTCCCCAGCAGGGACCTGGCAACCCTAATTTTCAGGGTAGAGCCTTGAGAATCTTTTTTGTCTCTAAGTGCTACTGGACTCGAATCTAACTGTTCTACTGCAGACCAACACAGTTATCCTTTGAACCGATCTTCAGGGTCTGCTGTAGTTCTGGTTGGTTATACCTCATAAAACACACTGCTTATGTTAAACTGATAGTCACTGTCTTGTAAGATTGCAAACTCTGTTTTAGGAAATTCCTGGAGATTTGGGTACAGTGCCTGGGCAGGGTGAAGTTTGGGGAAGGGAGGGAACTTAATATGGATGTTATCTCTTTGGTATACCATAGAATTCACTTTCCAAAGCTGCCATTTCCTCCAGGGGTACTGATCTCTGTATTCTGAAGATCAGTTGTAATTCTGGGAGAACTCCAGGACTTGCCTGGAGGCTAGCAAGCTTATTCTCTTGACTGAATCACCAATACTACATGAAACAGCCCACCCTATGCTTGTGTGTGTGTGTGTGTTAAGTGCCGTCAAGTCACTTCCCACCCATGGTGAACCTATGAGTCAATGTCCTCCAAAATGTCCTATCTTTGACAGCCTTGCTCAGATCTTGCAAACTGAGGGCTGTTGCTTCCTTTATAGAGTCAACCCATCTCTTGTTGGGTCTTCCTCTTCTCCTGCTGCCCTCAACTTTTCCCAGCATGACTGTCTTTTCCAGTGACTCTTGTCTTTTCATAATGTGACCAAAATACCCTATGCTTACTGTTCCTTTATTTTAAAAAAATAATTAAGGAAGATAAAGGAACATCCTTTTAATAATGATTAAAAGTAGATGAAGAGGCACAATCAATATTCTCATATTTTTTCCAGCTTCCTTGTGTGTTTTTCTTTGTACAGGCACATTTATATGTGCAACAGTGGTCACTGTAAACCAGTTACAAACAAGCCATAGGCATTACACAGCACAATGCTGCACGATAGACAAAACAAACATTTAACTACATAATCTCCTGCGTCTGCTCATGCCTCCACCAGAGAGTCTTCTAAATAAATATCTTCTAAACTGTTACATGGTACAGGGATATGGGGAATAGCATGTTTGCATACATTATGTGCATAAATGCTGTCAATAAATCAGTGCGGGCACACACACACACACACACAAATGAATGAATTCCTTTGCCTGGTACCCATCTCTATTCATAAAGCAACTGACTCCAAATTAGCCTGAGGACATAATAAAAGAGATATATCTGTACTGTGACTTTTGGAACAAAATACACAGTTCCAATTATACTTGGTGGGGGTGGGATTTAGACACCCTCTTCTGAATTAACAATGTTATGCGCAACACAAAGCACTTACTCTGAAAATGTGTTTCCAGGGTATTTTTTATTAGAAGAAACATTCCACTAACTGGAAGCAAAACTGGACCTGATATACTTCTCTCTTTTCCATCACCTGCTTCTTACAAGAGGTGTGTACAGGGAAGAGCCAATGATAAGGACATGCTTTTAATGCAAAAGGTCCCAGGTTCAGTCTCGCGCACATCCAGTCGAAAGGCTCTCAAGCAGAAGGTTTGGGGAGGGAGGGAGAGAGAGGGATCTTCTGCCTGAAACACTGGAGAGTTACCTGAGTGGATGTCACTGGGACAGAGGAATCTAATTCAGTGTAAGTCCTTTTATGGATGACAAATTGGTTAAATGGCAGGAAGCAGAGTAGGGATAAATGGGCAGATCTCACAATGATGGGAAGAGAGCAGTGGGGTCCCAAAAGACTTGTGCTATTTAAGTGGTTCATAAATGATCTGGAACTTGGGGGTAAGCAGTGTAGTAGCCAAGTTTGCAGGTGATACCAAATTATTCGGGATGGTGAATACCAAGGTAGATTGTGAAGAACCACAAGAGGATATCTCTACATTTGGTGAGTGGGCAATCACGTGGCAAATGAAGTTCAGTGAAGGAAAGTGTAAGGTGATGCATATTAGAACAAAAAATCCTAATTTTCAATATATGTTGATGGGGGTCTGAACTGGCTGAAACTGAGTTTGGAAGAAAACTCAGTTGTGTGGTGGAAAGCTTAATGAAAACGTCAACTCAGTGTGTGGCAGTAGTGAAAAAGAGCAAACTCCATGCTAGGAATGGCTAGGAAAGGGACTGAAAATACAACAAGCCACTATTATAATGCCCTTGTATAAAGCTACCACATTTGGAACGCTGTGTGCAGTTCTGGTCACCATATTTCAAAAAGGACATTGAAGAGCTGGAAAAAGTACAAAGAAGGGCAACTAAGACGATCAAAGAGTTGGAGCACCTTTCCTGTGAGGAAAGGCTGGAGAACCTATGCCTTTTCAGTCTACAAAAAACACATGGCTAAGGGGAGTAAAGGGAAGATGACTGGGGAAGGCACCCCGTAAACCAAGTCTGCCTAGGAAACATCGGGATGTGACGTCACCCCATGCTTGCACAGGGGACCTTTACCTTTAAGGGGGGAACATAATAGGTTTATAAAATCATTCATAGGGCAGAGAGAGCGGACAGGGGGAGCTTTTCTTTCTCTTCCATAATACTAAAACTCAGTAGCACCCAGTGAAATTGTTGGCAAATAGGATCAGGCCAAACAAAAGAAAATACTTCTTCACCCAATGGGAATTCAATGCCAGTGGATACAGTGGCCACAAGCACAGATAGCTTTAAAAGGAGAAATACATCAATGGCTCCTATCCATGATGACTTAAGGGAGCCCCCATATCCAGAGGCAGTAAACCTCCAAATACCAGTGCTGAGAGGAAGCAGAGATTCATGGCCTCTTTGTCCTGTTTGTTTGGCCCACTAGGTTGGCCACTATGTGAAAAGTATGCTGGACTGAACGGACCACTGATCTGACCCAGCAGGCTCTTCTTACGATGATCTTATATTTTATACAGTGCATCTAGGGATTAATAGGGGTAGGGGCAGGGCCATTGCTCAGTGATAGAGCATTTGATTGGCATGCAGAGGGTCTCAGGTTCAATCACCGGCATCTCCAGTTAAAAGAATGAGGTACCAGGTGATAGGAAGAAAATAGATTCCTTTAAAATGTGGTGTTGGAGGAAAGTGTTGCGGATTCCGTGGACTGCCAAAAAAACAAATCAGTGGGTTATAGATCAAATCAAGCCTGAACTGACCCTAGAAGCTAAAATGACTAAACTGAGGCTGTCGTATTTTGGTCACGTCATGAGACGACAAGAGTCACTGGAAAAGACCGTCATGATAGGAAAAGTTGAGGGCAGCAGGAAAAGAGGAAGACCCAACAAGAGATGGATTGACTCAATAAAGGAAGCCACAGCCTTCAATTTGCAAGATCTGAGCAACGCTGTCAAAGATAGGACATTTTGGAGGACTTTCATTCATAGGGTCGCCATGAGTCGGAAGCGACTTGACGGCACTTAACACACACACACCAGGTGATGAGAAAGGCCTCTACTTGAGATCTTGGAGAGCTACTGCCAGTCTGAGCAGACAGCTCTGATCTTGATGGGCCAATGCTGTGATGCAGTATAAGTCAACGTCAGTTGTTCAATGCTCCAGAATGAAGATTTGGAGCTAACTTCCAATGCCAACAGCACAGCCCCAGAACATAGGTAGGGTGTTACAGCGCTGGCACTGATATTCCTGCTGACAAAGGGTGCTCTCCCCATTTCTGCAGTTGCCAAAGATGATACAACTATGATTCTACAAAAGAAGTTTCCATTCTTGGATGTTGAGAAGGTCAAAACAGATCTTTGGAGGAAAGGGCAATGCAGACCTGTTTTTTTTTCAATCCCTGGCATCTCCAGTTAAAGGGACTGGGCAAGTAGGTGATGTGAAAGACCGCTGCTGGTCTGAGTAGACAATACCGAGTAGACAATATAAGGCAGCTTCATGTGTTCATATTGTCTCTGTTCACATGTGTATAAATTGAGTAGGTATCCTAGGGATGCATGCAGATGCAAGTTGTCCATCAAGCCCTTCCAGTCTCAGTGCAACGCCAACTGTTTCTCTTACTTGGGCCAAACTGGTCAAAATTTAGTCTATTTGTATACACTCAGGGGAAAATGGTTTCAGATTTCACCTGGACAGACCAATAGTACAATCCTACACACAGTTAGACCCTTCTAATCCACTGAAGTATAACTCTGTTCAGGATTGCCCTGTAAATCTTCTCACTGCTTTAGAATATAGGAAAAGCTTTCACATTTGAATAGCCCCATTGAGGCTGCTGGCTCATATTAAAACCCACATATTTTGTTTGGGGCCTGCAAAGGACAAAAGAGCAGTGATTTGGATTCCAACCATTTGGGGGTATGTGCGATCTTCAAATATACTTGTGAACCCAGTCCCACTGTGTAGAGCCTTCGATGCTTGTTAATGTTGCCACTCCAGAAGGAACAAATGCCAGAAGTGCTTGAGCTGGGGGGGAGGGGAGTGTGCCAAATATATGCTTGTAAACCGGCAGCATGCCAAGAACAGTGTCTACCTCCAGGTATGTCCCAAGTGCCCTTTATAATGGCTACTTAATTTAAATCCCTGTCTTTTTAAACCCAGGAGTGAAAGATTTATGGAATGCGGGTTGGATCACAGCGTACTTTGGCTGGTGTCCTTGACTCATAAGCTTGGCTTTTATAACCTGTCCTTACAGTTCTGCAGGGCAAGCGTTCAGCGTTTTGAGATGAATTGCCTGTTTTGTTTCTAGCCTTTCACTGATGCCTAAAAAAATAATTATTTAACCAGTAGATGAGTAATATAGCATGGGATTGTCTGCATTTGCAAGGCCATTTTTTTTAGTGGAAATTGTATGATTCTAGAACGTAACCATGGAGCAATTAAACACAGACTGGCATGTCTCACACACACACCGGGTTCTTGAAGTCAAAATGAGAACACAAAGGGCAGCCTGATCTGAACTTTGGAATAATTAGCACATCAGAACACCGGTTCTTGATATGTAGCTGTCAAAAATCGTCAGCCTAGAAACAGCACTTTTCCACGCTGAATAGTAATATCTTTCTTCCACTTTGAATACTAATAGGATTTTTTTCCTTCCTGAAGGTGGTTCATAGCCTATCTGTTGAAAATATATACATAGACCAATTCCTCACCCCCATTAAAATTTCTGTTAATTGAATCACACAATTTATTTACTTGATGTACAGAGAGCCAGCGTGGGGTAGTGGTTAAGAGCGGTGGTTTGGAGCAGTGGACTCTCTCCTGGAGAACCAGGTTTTATTCCCCACTCCTCCACGTGAGCGGTGGATGCTAATCTGGTGAACTGGATTTGTTTCCCCACTCTCAGCTCCACCTACCTCAGCTCTCCCAGCCCCACCTACCTCACAGGATGTCTCTTGTGGGGAGGGGAAGGTGAAGGTGATTGTAAGCCAGTTTGATTCTTCCTTAAGTGGTAGAGAAAGTCAGCATATAAAAACCAACTCTTATTCTTCTTCTTGATGTTATTTACTTATGTTTCCAAGCCCCCTCTAGATCTCAAGGCAAACAAAAATTGAAGAAAAAGCTGATAAAAAAATCTCTCCTTTCCATCAAATTCTAGGGAGGCAATGGAGGTACTGAAAAGGATCCTGAATTATTTATTTAGGAAATTTTTATGCTGCCTCTTCAAGAACCTGCTTGAGGAGAGTACAAAATAAAAATAAAAACAAGCCATTAAACGATATTAAAATCCTGCATTTGGGGGGGAGAAACTGAAGACAGCCTTGGGCTGAATGAGGATGAACAAATCCAAACAGCATGTTGAATGGGTATATTCTAGGTACACAGCCTGCGATCTACAGGGCTGTGCTTAAGACTCAGTCCTCCAGCGCAAGTGTCTACATGCACTCTTGAATCTACTTCTCGATAATTAAGAGTGACCAGGAGTGTACATTACCATTTTTGGCTCATTCATCAGCTGCAGCCTCTTCCAAAGAACAATGCCCATATAATTCATACTTTAGTGACATCTAAATTAGATTTCTCTACATAGGGTAAAAAGGTGCTGCCTTTGAAAAATGTCTAAGAATTACAATGCTGCTATTATTCAATAATGTTTAGCATATCTAGGACTCAGTACAGAGAAGAGGAAAAAAGATTCTCTCTTTTCAGTATGAAATGTGTTTATTCACTATAGCAGCTAAAATATTTTAAGCACTTGGCAAAAAGGTAAAATAAACAGATTACGGCCCAAAGCATCCTGCAGCCTTCAGATCTCAGCAGGGGTAAAAATGTTCCAACAGATGCCTTATTTACAGTGTTGAAGTGGGAGGGAAAGTTCATAGCTTTAGATTTTAAGACTCGTGTACAGACAACATTTAAGGAGCCGTGAGAATTTCATTGTGCAAGAAACTGAACTAAGATTCAAAAGGAAAATTATTTGCTAAAAATACAATGCAGGCTGGTATGGGAAGTTTGTAATCAAGCGCTTGCATACTTTTTGATTTACAAGCTCTGGCTGTTCTCCCACCCAGTTTTCTAAAGTGGCAGCAAACATTTAAAGTATGTGCCAGCTTGACCCAGCGCTATTTCTCACCATTATAATTAACCCTCTTTCAAGCATTTTTCCAAAGTAGGTTGGCTGCATGCGGTTTTTTCACCACGCTCAGTCACTTAGTTTGTGGCTGACTGCATCCCAGCCGGGAGAATTGTGGAGGAAGTCACTGACCTCTGGCTGCAAAAGCAGAAGCTCAGTATGGTGCTGACACAGAAGTTGGTTTACTCAAGAATGACAGAGCTGGAAAGATGTCACAGGGCATCTCGTCCACTCCCCAGCTTGAAGACATGGTTGTGCCATGGACTCTGTGCCACAGCGGTGAACTCTGATCTGGAGAACCGAGTTTGATTCCCCACTCCTCCACATGAGCAGCTGAGGCTAATCTGTTGAACTGGATTTGTTTCCCCACTCCTACACACAAAGCCAGCTGGGTGACCTTGGGCTAGTCACACACTCTCAGCCCCACCTACCTCACAGGGTGTCTTTTATGGGGAGGGGAAGGTGATTGTAAGCTGGTTTGAGTCTTCCTTAAGTGGTAGAGAAAGTCGGCATATAAAAACCAACTCCTCCTCCTCCTGTCTTCTGCTACCACTCCCTAATCTTGCTATACCAGCAGGCTTCCACAGGTAGTTCTGGAGCTGTTCTCCAGCTGCTGCAGAGTAGCTTGTGCCTCCCCTGGGAGACTCAGGGAAATATCTGCTCTAGGCTTTTTTTAAATGGGTTTTTTGTTTCATAGGCTTTTCCTCTGCGCTGCTTAGCCGATCATTTCTGGTGCTCTTCCTAGTTCATAAACAGCTTCTAGGATAGAACAAACCTGGTAGCATGCTGGTGGGGGGTGTAGCTCAGGATTCCCCCCCCCCCAATTGCTTGGCAGTAGCTCTCAAAGAAAACGTTGGTGACCCCTGTGTTCTTCGAAGGAAAGCAACCGGTGTCCCCTGGGCCAAATCTGATTTACCCTCCAATGCAAGCACCAGACTTTGGATGGACAATGGATGCTGCAATAAGATTATGCAGCAGGCCATTTGGAGCCTGGTACCATAAAATTTGCCAGCCCTCCCCCTCGTCCCCTCTTCCTTCTTGGGGTACCCACCGAGCAAAAGTAGACAATGACTAGACTGCTGCACATTCCAGGCCACCGTGCCCTAAAAACCATGTGTGCAGCAGCATTGCCTCAGTGCAAAATGGTTCCTGCTTCAAATGAACCAAGTCACACATTTCAAAGAAAGCTAAAATGCTGTAGAGTCGCTACTTCTGGGTTGTGAAATACCTGGAGATTTTGGGGGTGGAGCCTGAGGAGGGTGGGGTTTGGGGAGGGAGCTCAGCAAGGTATAATGTCATGGAGTCTGCCCTCCAAAGCAGCCATTCTACCCTCGAGAACTGATCTCTGTAGTCTGGAGATCACTTGCAATTCTGGAAGATCTCCAGGCCCCACAAGGAAGTTGGCAACCCTGCAAAATGGACATACTTTTTGTTTTATTCTTCCAGCCAAATGGATACATGTGGTATAGCCCTGATCAAAAATGGCCTCCCACAACAAGGGAGAGTCAGTTATGATCCAGAGGAGCAGGATGCTGTGGTCTCTCAGGTGCTACTGGATTCAAATCTAACTGTTCTACTGCAGACCGACATGGCTACCCTCTGAAACTATCCTTGTATTAAAAAGACTCTCTTGCCTAGCTGTCGTAACAAACGTTAGATTGCTGAGAGGGAAAGTGCAGAGGTTTTTTATCAAAAAGAATGGGTAGGCTATGCATCTCTGCCAGCACATTACATTTCACACACAGGCAACCGGGTGACCAAAGAGGTCAGCATAGCTAATGACAGGTTGTGAGAATTAATCTCACAAAACGTGAATCTCAGCAGATAACAACAAAAGGATCCTAATTAACTCACAGAGCTTCCCAAAGTTGCTGATTCTCCATAAATGTGACATGAAATATCTTTTGCTTGCTCTCATTGAAGAAAATCTCTCTCCTGCCTCCCCCTCTCATGTTAAAATCTAATAAAACCGGAAGCAGGGATGAATATAAATACATTTTGTGCTTCATTGGTTTGTTACGAAGTCTTTATCTAGGCAGGCAATATAGACTTTGTCAATGGGACCAGCATCTGGGAGACCTGGATATAAAGCCCCACTCTCCTATAAATCTTCCTGGGTGACCTTGGGCCAGTCATTCTTCAGCTTAACCTACTACGCTGCAAATATAAAAATAGGTGAGGGAGAACTATGTATGCCACTCTGAGCTCCCCTGCATCAAAGCATTCTGGCTGGGACCCCACAGAAGATTTACATGGACAGAAGGGGGGATTTCCATCAATTCCTCTTCCTGCAGCAGACCTTCAGCCCCTCTCCCCTGTTCCTGGAGTCCTTTCAGACCCCCCCTTCCCGTTCCTGGAGTCCCCTTTCATACAGGAGCAGCAAGTTGAGGGGGGATAAGAGCCACACTCTGCAGATGGAAATCCTTTTGGTCCAGATAAATTCTCTAAGAGACCCGAGCCACTGGATTTTATTTATTTAGCTTTACCTTGCCCTTCTTGTAAGGAACTCAGGATGACATACGTTCTTCTCTCTTTTCTTCCATTTCATCTTCATAAAAATCATGTGAGGCATGTTTTATGAGGATGAGAGGGTCTGGCTCAAGTTTACCTAGATAGCTTCCCTGGCAAGGGGGGATTTGAACCAGGGTCTCCCAGGGGCTTGTCCAGCTCTAACCACTACACAACACTGGCTCTCTAGATACACTGATGACCTTTTTTTTTTTTTTTAACTAGAGCCTTGGTGGACATTCAATGATTATGTTGTGGTGGTAGTATACTAAAAGTTAAGAACTATTGCCCACATTCTTAATCTTGGTTCTGAACCTTTATTTTTCATAAGTAACGTATCTCAGAAATTGAACAGGACCTTTCAAAGGCTGGAGGGAGAGATGAGGCTGTTTCCAGGCAAACCAGCAGCTGAATATGCAGACAAGGAGACTACAATAGGGAGCCTGGGAAAGGTGAGAGAGATCTTGCAGATCATCCCTACAGGCTGGGGAGTGTGCAAAGCAGTGACAGGAAACTGAGGGGGGGGGGTCAGGCCTCCCAATATAGTTGGACAGTTCCCTTTATGGCCCCCCATACCACTAATTTACAGGCCAGCAGGGGGGAAATGATGGCAATCCTATAGGAACAAGCCAGGATATCTGTGCTGATATATCATTTGAAGAAAAGAGTTGCTTTTACCTATAACTGTTGCTCATCAAATGATCTTCTGTGCAGGCCAGCTACAGGATCATTTTCCATAACTTGCTGAAATGCAAGGACTACGCCCCATACCTTTAAAGCAAAACTGGGGGTATTTATAGGAGTTAGTGCCTGCAGGTGTAGTAGTGGGCTGAAGTCTCCAGACACTCACAGCAGGTCCCTGCCCAGCATCCTGCAAATCCTCAGGGTGAAGATTGGTCTTCTAATGCCCTTTAGGCAGAAGCCCTGAGTGGCTAGTCATTCACTCCACCATCTGAGTTGAACCTCTGCCCAGGCTTCTTTCTTCTCCAATCCTGGAATTCTGGGGGGACCATGGGGGTCCCAGCAATAGATGAACCTCTACACTGGATTCCTCAACAGTCCCAGTCTCTGGCTTCTGATCTTGGGACACCTGGCCATCTCCTGATGGTCCTTGGAGGCCCTAGGAGCCTCAGGGTCTGCCAAGGTTTCAATTTCATGGGGTCCGCTATGACTTCTTCCTTCAAAGAGGACTCAGAAGATTCCACACTAGATATATGCATCTATTTAATAACTGTACGAATTTGCTTCTATCCCTGCAAAGTCTGTGACTAAGTAAAATTGACCGATTACTGGAAAAGGAGGTCATGTTCTTGGCAGAATGAAGGCGTCCATTAGCTATAGTGGCTAAGTGGGTTAGGATCTGTACCTAATCAATGATGTACACATCCTGGCTCCATGTCTGCCACTGCCAAGCTGTCTCCTACTGAAAGGGGATATAAAAACCTGCTTCTTGAAGAAGAGACAGACATGCATAAGCTTTATTGACTGAAGATGCCCTTTGTAATATCCACATCTGGTTTAAAAATGTAGTCTTTGCACTTTAGTTGTAACCCTGATCCAATTATACATGGAGGTGGCCTTGGTCAGCTAAATCAGCAAAAGCACCAATCTGTTGTTTGAAGGACGGGCAAACTGAGGACGGGCAAACTGAGAGGTGCCTTGGCACCACCCTTTTGCTACAAAGCAACTTCCTTCAGCCCTATTGAGTCCAGATCTGTTTTGATTCTCTGCCACTGAAGCCACTAAATAGACTCTTGGGCTTCCCATGCTGACCACAGTGGGTGAAGTAATAACACATGTTGCCTGTGCTTTATTTGGTTATGTGCTACTACTAAGATCTTAATAGGCATGGATTGTCCTTGTCTTCCTAAGATCCAAAGAACTCCCTGTGTGTGTTGTTATTCTTGGGAATGGAGTATTACAACATCGATGGTATGTAAAGTATAGCAAAACCCAACTCCATGTAATACCTTTTATTAAGACCAACTAAATTACACAGCATAATGTGCAAACTTTTGAACTCTAAACTTCATCAGGCTGGATGTAAGCTGTTATACTTTCAATTGAATTGTTTCCATTTATGCTTCTTCCTCCCAGCTAGCTAAACACACCCTGTGACCACTGAAGTCAACTAAAGCCTTGTACAGCCATCAGTTCTGGAGAACTCAAAAGCTTGCACAATGTCTTGTGCTATTTTGGTTGGTCTTGATAAAAGGCAGGGCATGGCTTTTGGTTCTGGAACTTCTCCAGAGAGCCAGCGTGGTGTAGTGATTAAGAGCAGCAGATTCTAATCTGGTGAACTAGGTTGGTTTCCCCACTCCTCAACATGAAACCAACTGAGTGACCTTGGGCCAGTCAGAGTTCTCTCCAAAATCTCCCAGCCCCCCCTACTTCACAAGGTGTCTGTTGTGGGGAGGGGAAGGTGATTGTAAATCACTTTGAGACTTCTTAAAGGTAGAGAAAAGCAGGGTATAAAAACCAACCTTCTTCTTCTCCCATTTGTTTTTCTTGACCCAGGAGCTGATTCACAAATTACATATATCACTGCTCTCAGATAAAAAGCACTTCTTTCAATATGGGGTGGCAGCAGTTTTTCCTCTTCTCCAGGAGCACATGGCAATTTGAAGGGAGCCAGTCCTAAAAATCTCTGCAGCTGCTCCTTGACAGTTGTCTAAGTTGCTACTCTAAGGGAATCTGCATGTTTCTTTGGAGTACTTCAGCAAGCATTCTCTCTATGTAGGAAGGCAATACAGGAATCAATCCTGAGTCAACCACTGAACTCTTGAACCGAGTTACTATTGTTACACAGGATACTTTAAGAGTTTACCCCAGACAATATGTGAAGAAATACAGACTGTGGACGGTTGTTTTCCAAGGTAACGACATAGTAATTGTGGAGTGAAGGAGCCTGCCATTCTTCAAAACACTTCCCACCAAACAACAGGCTAATGGGTAGCGGGGGGAGTGCTTGGGGTTTTATGAGATCATGCTAATTTTCAGTGCACTCAAAAATGTTTTACTCTTGTTTTCATTAAATATGGATAAAATTTAAGAACAACGGGAACAGTATTCATGAAAACATTGATAAGGTATCCCAAAACATGGTTATAAATAATCCGCATAAGGCTAGTGGCACTGGGGGGGGGGGGATGACACTTGCGGCATGACAGAATGTAGCTGTCATTACCGTGATTGTATGCTGATGTTTCTAAAAATGAACAACAGTGACATAATATCTAGAATTTGGTTCTGATGTGTTGCTCTGGGCAAACTAGAAACAGGTAGATAAAGGGAAAGTATTTTGCTTCTCAGAACCATCCGTTGAAACACAACCAGCTCTTGATCCTACAAATCTTGAGACAGAATGTGGGCCCACAGAAGGGGGTATGCAGATATGCTGATACCCACTTCATTCCTTGGAGATTCCATGGAAACAAATAAAACAAGAGTCTGAGGAAGGTCTTCGTTGAGGAGGAGAAAGAGTTTGCGTCAAGCTTGTGCCGGCAGTCTTTCCGTCACTGTCTACCAGAAAACACTGGTTTTAGACTGTAACTTCATGGAAGCATCTTAACAATGCCATGCCAAGCAACGTGTTGACAGGATCTGGCCCCACTGTTGCGTTGGTTGCCATTCTATCACCAATAGTGATTTGACAGTTCTTAACATGCTTTGCTCGCCCTGCTCACTGCGAGGGGTGGAGGAGGAAAGCCCATGAAACTTATCAAGGGTTTGCTTCTAGCTGCATCCTCCTGCTCTTGACAGATCAGCAATGGTGATGAAGGCCAGTCTTTAGCAACAGCAACAACAGTGGGGGGGCTTAACCTCAGCATCCAGACTGAAGAATATCTCCACCAGAGCGCTTTGTCACCGACAAGCTGGTAAATACCTAAAAAAGAGAAAGAAGGAAAACAAAAGCATTTGGGTAACGCTGGAGAGGATTTGTAGGTTGATTTATTTTATTTTTAATTTATTGTTATTTGATTTGATTTAATCTCCCCCCCACCCCTTTCTCAGCAAAGCCGGGCTCAGGGCGTCTAACCGAAGACAACTAATAACAATACAACAAAATTTTAAAATATAACAACATTTATATTGTTAAAATCCTTAAAACTTAAGCTAACTAAAACAATGGTGCCATAGCTGTGATTCCCTCTCACATACAAATTAAACCAAAATCCTTCTTAAATTGTGGTTTTGGGCACAATTTAAGAAGGATGTAGACAAGCTGGAATGTGTCCAGAGGAGGGAGATCAGTTGTAATAGCAGGAAATCTCCAGCTATTACCTAGAGGTTGGCAACCCTAGACATGGGTTCCCCCCTACCCCTGCTTCTGCACAGCATCGTAGTGCTTCTGTATACCACTTGGGTTTTCCTTGACTTCTCTGTGCTCTTTTCCAAGCCTGCTTTTGCTGGGATGCTTTGGGTTTGGGGAAAGATCGCAGATCACAGCAAACCCAGGCTGGCTGTCACATGGGTGGGAAAGTCTGGATCCTCCCAGTCCTTTCCAAACAGCAGCCATTTTCCTTTCCCCTATCCCTGCAACATCCACCCACCCCCCACAAGTGTACATTTTTGCTTGTCCTGCCCAAATCAATGCCATTTTTTCTTGCCTCAGCCCTCATGGATGCCACCCACCCCACCCCCATACACACTGGAGGGCTTTTGGGAAACTTTAAAAAAAATCACAGGTATTGTTAGATCACTATAGTGTTATTAATTAAGGGGAAACCACATGGCTTTCCACCTTTTAAGTGCATCTTATCCTTATGCACTAAATGAAGATATTGGAAAGAAGTTTTTTTAAAAAAATCTCTCTGACCATACGCTGCAAAATCTGCTGAGTATTAATGAGCAGCTGTGGGTGTATGGGTCAAAGATAATTTCCCTCGTGGGAAAGTAAATATCAGCCACAGACAAAAAGACTCTCAAATAGGTCCCAATAAAGATGAATGGGGACTGTGACAGAGCAATAATGTGCTAAAGGCAACCTGTGAATTGCTTATTCGCATGGGTTTCTCATGGTTTATCTGCACATGTGAGAAAAATGCAACTGGTTCTGTAGGTAGTGAAAAACCAAGACATGTATGTGATCATCAGCTGTGATTGTTTATGAACATATGGAACTGTTTTATACTGACTCAGAGCATGAGTCTGTCTATTCTTGATGGGCAGCAGCTCTCCAGATTCTCCAGTAGAGAAGAGACTTTCCCAACACTTAAAGCTGGAGATCCTTTAACTGGGACCCTTTTGTATGCACAGCATGCCCCCTCTACCACTGAGCCATAGCTCCTCTCTATATGAAGCGGCCATACCGAACCAGAGAACTGGTCTATCTAATGCAGCACCAGGGTCGGCGTCAGCATACCCTGAGTGGGGCAGCTGCCAGGGCCCCATGGCTTCTGGCGGGGCCATGAACACATGAAGCTGCCTTATACTGCATCAGACCCTTGGTCCATCAAAGTCAGTATTGTCTTCTTAGACCGGCAGTGGCTCTCCAGGGTCTCAGGCAGAGGTCTTTCACATCACCTCCTTGCCTAGTCCCTTTAACTGGAGATACCGGGGATTGAACCTGGGACCGTCTGCATGCCAAGCAAATGCTCTACCACTGAGCCACAGCCCGCTGCTGCTGACTTCCTACTCAAACATCCCCTACTCACACCCTTCCACTGTCTGCTTGTGAGGGCTTGGTCACCTCTGCTCCCAGCAGCATATGCTGCCTGGCGCCACTGGAGAAAGGAATGTAGGTGGTGCACAAAGCATCAGCTTTCTTGGTGGCCAAGGCAATGGCACTCCTAGCTGCCCCCACCACTATCAGGGAAAGGGATCAGTGACTGCAGGTGGTAGGAGAACTTGTAAGAGGGCAGAGGAAGGATGCACAGGCAGGTGGGGCAGGGGGGCAAGAAGGGGGCCAGAGTAGTGGACATGGGGGGGCCTGAGCATTCTAGACCATAGCCCCCCAAAACCTGGGATCAGCCCTGCTCAGTACAATCTACTCTGACAGGCAGTGGGTCTCCGGGCTCTCAGGTAAGAAAAGTCTCTCACAAAGCCTACAGTTTGAGATCCTTTAAATGGAGATTGCTACAGCCCGCCCCCCCCGCCCCGTTCTATGCTCTAGCCAAAAGAAGGAACTGCAGGCATATCTGCCACACCAGCCAAGGAAAGTCTCCTTATGTCAACAGGCCAGAATGAGTGGTGTCACTCTCCACTCCCTATTAAAATCTTCCAGGTCATACTTCTACAGTAGTCTGAGACGTGCTCTTTGCCAACTACAGATGGCTTTCACAGAAACTTGGTCTGACACATACTCTAAAGCTATCATCATTTTTATGATGCTTTTTAGCAAAGTGAAAAGTAGTTCAGGATAAAAAACAAATTAAAGGAAGTCTGGTAAGCTGACTTTAGTCGAGGTTTATCGGAAAGCTGATAGCCTTGTTTTGCAGACAAAGAAAATATAGGTGGGCGGATTACAGGAAATCAAACCCACTTTTATCTAAACGGTTCAAACCAACTATAATTAGTTGGCATCAAAGTCATCCCTAAGGGAAAACAAACTGAGAGCAGAACAGAGCGTCTGCACATGTTAGCCATGCAAATAAGCCCAAAGTTCTTGCAGAAAACAAGGATCTAAATATTGTCGAAGGCTTTCATGGTCAGAGTTCATCGGTTCTTGTAGGTTATCCGGGCTGTGTGTCTGTGGTCTTGGTATTTTCTTTCCTGAAGTTTCGCCAGCAGCTGTGGCCGGCATCTTCAGAGGAGTAACACTGAAGGACAGTGTCTCTCAGTGTCAAGTGTGTTGGAAGAGTAATATATATAGTCAGAAGGGGGTTGGGTTTGAGCTGAGTCATTGTCCTGCAAAAGTATCAAAGGTAATGTGCTAATCATTGTTCTGTAAGTATCAAGATAATGTGCTAATGTGCTAATGAGGGTGTGGTATGTTAATGTGGAACCATTGTATCCTGAAGTGATCTGTTAACATGTGGACTCAGCTCAAACCAAACCCCTTTCTGACTATAAATATTACTCTTCCAACACACTTGACACTGAGAGACACTGTCCTTCAGTGTTACTCCTCTGAAGATGCTGGCAAAACGTCAGGAAAGAAAATACCAAGACCACGGTCACACAGCCCGGATAACCTACAAGAACTGAAGGATCTAAATGTACGGTAGGCCCAGCCTGCTCAGTATGCTGCGGCTGTCATATACATGTATCATCTTAAAATATAAAAATTCCAAACACCGTTTTTTAAAAAGAATGCCAACTAAATAATCACAATTATTTTCATGAAGCCTTCGTCCCCTTTCAATCTTCAGCCTGTTCGCCATAATACAGCTGTACTGAGCAATCTTGGCAGAACAAGGACATCCCAGCAAATCAGGTATTTTGTTGTTCATTCTGTTGTATAAGAGAATAAAGGTGTGGGTGGAGCTCTGAAGTTCTCTGGACCTTTTTATTACCGTATTTTCATTTTAAAAAAACCACCTAATTTTTTTCCTTCCATCTTTGACTTACTTCTCAAAATTACAGATAATCATGTTTGCCTTCAACTATCCAGGATTTTTTCTTCTGCGTTATTACACATGTACCGCTCTACCATGTAGATGTTCCTGCTCAGATGTCAAATGTCACAAACTAGAGTTTGTGAGGGGTGAGTACTGACTTTGTTTATTGTGAGGCTTGCATTTTGCCATCCTCCACGGCCATGCCACACCAAGATCAGAGACTTCCTGGTTTATGGGAAGACTACGCCTCCAAAATTTAGCTAAGACCATAAGAATGTACGAAGAGCCCTGTGGATCAGACCATCTAGTGGTCCATCTAGTCTAGGATCCTGTCTCACACAGTGGCCAACCGGTTCCTCTGGAGGTCCAACAACAGGGCATACAGGCCGAGGCCTTCCACCGATGTTGCTTCCTGGCACTGGTAATCAGAGGTTGACTGCCTCTGAATGTGGAGGTTCCCTTTAGTCACCACAGCTAGTAGCCACTGAAAGACCTATCCTCCAGGAATCTAATATTGGATCTGAAAGTGATTGTCGCATTGATATGAGATCAATTGTCCCTTTGCATCTGAAATTGAGGTCCTTAGATCCAGTGGTATGAGTTGCTATCTCAAAGCAACAGTTCAGATGAACAGGATGCGAAATAGTGACAAGAAAACTATTACCTCAGTTCTATGATCCCTGGTGAAAAAAACTCTATGAGAACAAACACAAATGACAAAGTTTTCTGTAAAGCTGTTCGGCATACAGACCTCTGCACAGACTGGATGGATCCCTATTGTGCTGTCCAACAGTTCTTTTGTCATTCCACATTTTATGGCTGCTGCAAATCCTTGGGTGATTTCTCCAGCATTTGGACCGAGCACATGAAAACCAATAACACGTTCCTGAAAAGAACGACAACAACCAGATTCAAGCAGATTCAATTTTCTTCGGATCGTCAAATGACTGCTTACTCCTTAGGAGAATTGGCTTTGGATATCTATGCAAACCAATTTTTTTCTAGCTGGATACCTGCCTAAGAGACATGTCTTAATCCAGTTTTTAAATGGCTTGTTTAGTTTTTATACTGATCACTTATGAGGATTCTATGGCATTCTTTTTAACTTGTAAAATGCCTTAAGCAGGACTCTGGAGGGGCAGCATAAAACATTACCTAAATACATAGTAAGAAAATATGTCCATAAATAAATAGAAAGGGCTGCATATGCTGGGAGTCTTTGCCAGTAGCACGGCAGTGCAAAGGAGCTTGGGATAGCACCTGGGAATTCTGCTTGGGGGCCAGAAAGACCGCAAGCAGCAGACTAAGTGGGTTTTATGAACAAACTGTGGCCTGTTATGTACACATCTGGCAGACGAACCAGGGTTTGTGACACCTTATTACAAGATTAAAAGTTAGGCACGAACACCCCCTTTAAGTGGATATTGCCTTAAGAGCAAATGCAAAAGAAAGACATGCTAATGAATGAGTAAACTCCAGTCAATATATTATTAAACACTTCAAAAAGACACTGTAATTTTGAGCGGCATGGGCGGATGGCTTTTAGCCAGCTCATACTTTCAGGGAGCGTTCATGTCCATCACAGCGACAGCAACAGTTTTACTGACATCCAAAGCGGATCTCACCATTAATGTTACAAATCAGATATATAAAAGTGACACATTCTGTAAACATTGTAGGGACAGTTTAAAAAGAAAACACTGCTATTTATCTAGTATGTGCCTAAAAATTAACATAAAACACCTTGCTCTTCCATGGTAACGACAACCCTCAAAACAACCTGATATTTGATGCATATTGTGATTACCTTTTCGGGAATGTGGCAAATGACTTTTGCATAGCATTTATTGTTATCTCGGGACGGGACAGTCCACTCCAGGGGCCAGAAATAACTGTGATAAACCTGGGAATGCAACGAAGACGTTAATATTCATATAGCTTTTAAGTGACTTGAAGATGATACAATGGCTAACAAAATTACAGACACGGGGCAAGATTTTTAAATAAGTGGCCATTAATTTCTAACCTCTGAACAAATGTCAGCAATGATCGAGGAGGATCTCTCCATAACAGTCAGGAGCATTCATAATCCTTCCACTTAAAGAAGCTTTCAGAGGGCTCCAGGTTAGGCTGTTTCTTGTATTAGTCAGATGCTCACCAAATGGTAAAAAGGCACACAGAAATGTGGCCAACAGACCTATGGTGAGCCAAAGTGGTGTAGTAGTTAGGGTGTCCGACTAGAACCTGGGAGCCCCAGGCCCAAGTTGGAACCCCCACACTACCACGGAAGCTTGCTGGGTGACCTTGGGCCAGTCACACAGTCTCAGCCGAAACTACCTCACAGGGTGGTTGTTGTAAGGATAAAAAGGAAAAAAGGAGAACAAGGTATGCGTTTTGGGGTTTCCACTGGAGAGAAAGGCAGGATATAAATAAAGCAAACAACAACAACACCAGTAGTAGTAGTAAAGTGTTAACAGGATATCCAGAGGCAGTAAACCCCTGAAACCCAGTGCTAGGAGGCAAATTCAGGGGAGTGCCTTGGCTTCTATGCCCTGTTTGTTGGCCCTGCAGAGCAACTGATTGGCCACTGCATGGAACAGGATGCTGGGCTAGATGGACCAATAGTCTGATCCAGCAGAGCACTTTGTGTGTTCTTACGTTCAGCCATTCGTTGATTCCTGCTAGATGCAGCCATGAGAGAAGACAAAGGTTTTTGGTACAGTGTCCAAGATGGCATAGACAGGTAGCCTTGCTATTGTTCTCTTTTACGCAGTTGCTCTGAGGGAAAAGGCACATGGGAGCATTTCTCATAGGTAAAAGGGCACAGCCTGACCAAATCCTAGCTGTGGACGTCCTCTCCATCAGAGCTTCCCATTGATACTTCTCCTTTTTATGTCAGAGAAGCTGTTCAGGAGAAGCTGGGAATACACTTGGGCAACCCATTCCTGAGGAAGGGGGTAGGGTTCACGGTGGCCGGGAGAGGCGTAGCCATGCTGCCTCCTCAGAGGCTTCCTGGCTGCCATGGAGGAGGGAAAAACTTTTTTAAAATTAAAAAAAGGAAAAAAGGGGGGGAAATGCCCTATTGCAAACTGAAAAAGGTGGAACAGCCATGCCGAAGCTCAAGGGGGTGTTCCCAGGGTGAAAGGGGTCTGGAAGCTGACTTACTTCAGCTCTGACCCTTGGAATGCCCCCGACACCAGCACAGCCTGCCGCTTCTGGGATTTAGGTCCCGGTGTGGCGGAGGCCCCCGCTCTCCGGGGCGCCCAGGTGCCAGTGTGTGTGCCACCGAGGATGATGTAAGTGCCCATTGTTCCAGCTCCTGTGGAGCTCCCCCCACCCAGGAATGTGCTCATAGGCCTTTTATGCATGGGTTGGATCTCCCTGGTTGGACCTGGGTTCATTGCACATTAATGTAACCCGATTTGGGGAAAACTGTATGCATTGGCTTGAATGATCAGGGACGAAGCTGTGTGCTAATTGAGCCATGAATACAGAAAAGCAGTCTCCGAAGCTCAAATCTAGTCCCACCCCTTTAAATACTGCTCTGTAATTGGTTTACTTCACAGTGTTCACCGTGAGAGATTTCCTTCCCCCCAAACCCAACTGCTGCATAAAAAAGCATTTTAAGAACAAAAAACAAAAAACGGAGCAATCTGAAAGAAGGGGGGGGGGAGAAATCCAACCCTCATTTTTAAAAGGTCTTTCTTTTGCTCAGAAAGAGCTCCGAGGTAGCAGGAAGCAAGGAATGGTATATCATACATACTGAAATGTTAGATCCTGGCTGAAACAGGGAATAAAGGAGGTTACAGCGACCATGCATAAATGACCATACAGTATTATATGGGAAGATTCTTTGGTGGGACTACAATGCAGGAGTAAAATAGAGGGAGCCTTTCCTGTTTGCTTCCTCATAACTATGTTAGAACAAAGATTTCTACCCCCACCCCCAAATCTTGTAGATAGCTAAAAGTTTAAGGACAAAATCTGAGGCTCAGGTCCCAAAAAAGGGCAGGAAATAAGTCACAAAAGTACATTTTATACAGAATTTTTGAAGTACCTCAATGTTGTCTGCTCCAAATTTCTCGATGGCTTTTTCTTCTGAATAGCCACAGGCTCCATATTCCAGTGGGGAGAACACAGTGGTTGGAACATTCACATAGTCACACTGTCAAAGACAGAGAATTGTTGTGTCATCGTAGCTGTTTTCAGAACCACTGGAATGTCAAGAGTGTCAGCAATAAAACCAACAACGAATCACTGATCAAACACGGCTTAGGGGAGGAGAATGCCACAGGTCTGCAACAGGCTTTAAAACGCCATCAGACAAACCAAGGTGAAACCTTATCGGCCAGTGGCGCTAGCAATCACTGAAATGAAAGTTTGTGGAGTGGTGTAACACCTCTTGCATCAGTTTAAGTGACCGGGGACAGGTTTGCTACTCTGCCTCTGTTCCCAGTCAGAGTTGGCACGCACAAAATTGTGCTCTGTTTGCATGTGTGTGTCTGTCCGGAAGGAGTGCACGAATGCCTGAGAACTGCTTGTGCCACCTTATGGAGGCCTGTTTAATATGAGGATTACCAGCACACAATATCTGCAAGTTAAGACAATGCTAACATTTGGTAATAACTTCTCGCTTACCTTTACAGTTGATCCACCGTAAAGTCTCCGTACCAACAGCCTACCCGCTTGAATTGCCACCGGTGTGAGTTCCGGCTTGCCTTCCAACACATCTCCGATGGCATAGATATAAGGCACGTTAGTTTGCTCTTCATCATTGACGGGGATTTTTCCTGTTCTGTAAGGTGTTGTCAAAGAGGGGGGAGGGGAAAGAGAATTTATGCAGAGTGTGGATTTGAAACATCAGTCTTTTGTTAAAATCATTCATTCTGCTGTCTAGGGAAGGGACCCTACTAAGCCAGTCTGTTTTCAGTACGAGAGGCAAATCTTGCAATAAGTAAGAGGAAATGCCTCTGAGCATATGGAAAGTGTTTCCATATATAAACCCAGATCCTCAATTGTGAGCGGTGTGTGTGTGTGTGTGTGTGTGTGTGTGTGTGAAAAAGCTATAGCTCTTCAGTAACAGAATGCACTTTCCATATACTCAGATGCACTCTCCATTACTTATTCCAAAACTCACTTATTCCAAGACTTACTTATCCCTTTGTACTGAAAACAGAATAGACCCAATTGGAGCTTTTGGCAGGGTACCATTTCCTCTGTGATCTGAGTTGGCTTTTTAAAAAAAAGACAGGAGGGGGAGTGATATGAGCATGTCCCTTTCTCCCTAAGAAGCAGGGTCCTCAGGGGAGCATGTCACTTAGAGGAGGGCAGGGAGCTGTTCCTGTTGGCAGCAGAGGACTCACAATAATGGGTTTAAATTGTGGGTGGAAAGGTACCAGCTGGATATTAGGAAAAAGGTTTTTACAGAAAGAGTTGTTTGACAGTGGAATCAGCTGCCTAGGGAGGTGGTGAGCTCCCCCTCACTGGCAGTCTTTAAGCAGAGGCTGGACAAACACATGCCAGGTGCTCTAGGCTTATCCTGCATTAAGCAGGGGGTTGGATGGAAGGGTATGGCCCCTTCCAGCTCTATGATTCTATGTGGCTTGAAGGAAAGAGGCTTATGGGCATGATCTCAAGGCACTGGATGTAGCAATCTTGCTAAAGCTAAGCAAATCCGGAGCTGGACCTGGCTCGGATGTGACACTGCCATGAAGAAAGCCTACGAATGCCATCCTGGTCTCCCAGAGGAAAGGTGTCACATAAATGAAATTAATAATTACATTGATGGCTGTTGAGAAAGACTGAAGAAAACCATGTCACAAAGCCTATGGACAGGAGGAGCTCCGTGCTGTCGGCACCAAAGCTACTCAAGGAAAATGGGGGTGGGGGTTTGATCCTTCTGGAACCCAAAGAGGCGGCAGGGGTGCTGCATTTTCCATTTGGCTTCAAGCACCTGGAGAAAAACTTTGCCTGTCAAGCCTCCGGTCTCCAGATCGGTGCTCCAAGAAGTGAAATGAACACAAGAGCCCTCTTTGGGATTTATCATAGTCAGCATGACAAGGCCTCTGTCACTTGAATAGCTGGATGGACAGGAAAGGTTTGCTGCAGAGCTATGACCGGGTGGGGGGGACCCTTCACCTGTCACATTCTCCCATTTTATATAATATCTTGCATAACACAGGAGCTCGATCAAATCTCATGACAGGACGGAGCATGAAAATATCCATTTCACAATGACAACCGCTATGCAGAGTATCACTATCCCTTGAGCAAGATAATTCAAGAGTGTTGATTGCTAGCACATGAACCATTAACATTTTCATTACTACAAAGTGTGCCCTTTTGGCATGCTCCGTAATGTTCATTAAGCGGTTCCTCCTTACTGCAACAGAAATTGGCTGGAAAGGAAATTTATGTCTCCCTGGAACATTAAATCCTGTCAAGTCTATGCGCAGTGGTGAAAGCAAATCACACAGGTGCAGGAAGTAGACCGCCAAAAGGTTTTCCCTTACTTCTCATTGATCTTCACTCCGATTCTCTCCAAGCCAATTTTTCTGGTGCATGAATCCCTCCCTATGGCCAGCAACACCTGCAAAACATCCGCATTCATGTTGTTATTTCCTGCAAGAGTGTGGTTGTAAAGTGCCGTCAAGTCGCAGCTGACTTACGGCAACCTCATTTCAAGGCAAAAGACTAACACAGGTAACTTGCCATCGCATTCCTCAGTACAACAACCCTGGCATTCCTTGGTGGTTTCCCATCCAATTACTTACCAGGGCTGACCCTGCTTAGCTTCTGAGTTCTGATGAGATCAGGCTAGCCTGGGCCATCCAGGTCAGGGCCTTGCAAACTTAGGAAGGCATTTTGCAGGACACAGATTGTTATGTTAATTACTGCATCAAGGTAACGGCCAGGATTCAAAGTCCATAGTACTAATGAATGGTGAAAACTTTCTGAGGGCTGGTTCACACAGTCCCCATTACACAAGGAGCTGCAGTGAAGTGATCTCTGGAGAAATGGTAGTGTACACCTGACCGAGACAGCAGGCAGCCATTTCCACAACCGCAACTACACATCTTGCAGTAAACACAATCACATGAATAGGGGAAGCTATCTTCACGTCCAGCCCAGTTCATGCTATGCCATGGCTGCATCCATGCTGGGTTAGATATTACTTTATTATCACACTACAGCAATCATTTTACAACTGGGCTTTCTTGCGTGGATAAGCCAATCTTGTTGTGTATGAGTGCCGTAAACCAACAGTGGTGCAATACCCAATTATGTGTGGCTGCAGTGTCCATGTTTTCCTGCACAATTGTAACCAAGAAGTAGTCACAATTGCTTACAGTAAGGAAATGCAGACCATACAATCTGGCCCTATGTCTACTATAGAAATGTTAGCAAGCACATAAATTGTATCTCCAGGCCCAGCACTGTTTAGTGAAAACAACCGGACCCCTGTAAGTTACTTACTGTGTTGTATTCCCCTTCAAGAATTTCTGCGTTGTCAGTATGATGAGCTGTAACTTTTAGTATCCCAGGAGTTCCTGTTCCTTCCTTGATCTGTTCAATCTACAAAATTGTAAAACTCAAGAATTACCTTCACATGGCAGAACCAGATCCGTTTGTTCCATTTGTGAATTTACCCCCCCACAAGGGTATTTGAAGCCTAAGGTTTTAAAAACATAAGCCACTTGAAACTGGTCCCTCCATTTGTTCAGAAGCAATGGTTGCACTACGCTTCCATGAATGGATCATTCTGTTTTACTAGAGCTATTTCTTTTTTTATAGACAGAGTTCTGGTGACCAAGATCAAGGTAATTCATGCCATAGAATTCCACATTACTAGGTATAGATCAAATCAAGCCTAAACTCTCCCTAGAAGCTAAAATGACTAAACTGAGGCTATTGTACTTTGGTCACATTATGAGAAGACAAGACTCAATGTAAAAGACCAAAATGCTAGGAAAAGTTGAAGGCAGCATGAAAAGAGGAACACCCAACATGCGATGGATTGACTTTATGAAGGAAGCCATGGCTCTCAGTGTGCAAGACCTGAGAAAGGCTATTAATGATAGAACATTTTGGAGGCGATTAATTCATAGGGTCATTGTAACTCGAAAGCAAATTGATGGCACTTAACACATACATACTTCAAATATATGAATGGGCCAGCCACAGGATTAAACAACATGGCAGTCCCATCATGTCTAATCTGGTCGGAAACCTCAGCACAAATTGTCAAGAAAAAAAGGAAACAAATAAGACAATGCTGCCCTTCACTCAGAGGATTCCGGGAAATTATACCATAATTCAGTACAATCTAGACCTCCAAGAGGGGGGAAAAAAAGGAATGAATATTTTTCAAGAGCTTCTCCTTTGCTGCAGCCAACACTAGGTCATATGAGATGTAGGATGTCTCACTCTTTTCGAGTACATAAAGCCCTTGTTACAACCAGTGCATAAAGAAATTGATCATTTAACTATGTGGTAATAAGGTACTGCAGCTACTTCCACCCTCTATTTATCCTGAAGAAGTCAAATGCACAGAAAATGTGTGCGTGTAAAATGCTGTCAAGTTGCAGCCAACTTATGGCGACCCCAGCAAGGGGCTTTCAAGGCAAGCGAGAAGCAGAGGTGGTTTGCCATTGCCTTCCTCTGCAGAGTCTTCCTTGGTACTCTCCCTTCCAACCCTGCTTAGCTTTTGGGATCTGACAAGATCAGGCTATACCATGCTGCCTTCTCTCCCACACAGACGGGTGGAAATGCCCAAGCTTTTGAAACAAGAAGATAATTTTAAAGGTTGTTAACAAATGGAAGTGCAACCCTCAAGGCCAAACTACATTATGTTTCATGTGTGCATGCCACGGGGACTTCTAGTCAGATATGAGCTGCAAGTTCCTTGGAGGACTTAAACTGTCAGCTCCACAGGGCCCCAATCTGGACTGGGACAGCAGTGTACAGAGGAAGGGTTCCTACTCCCCGCCCCCCAGCCATTTTCCTGACCCCAACGGCCCATTTGGCCCACTGGCAGCTATACATGTAGAACATCATTATATGTGCAGAAGCCAGTGAGGCAAATATTGTCCCCTCTTGCCATTCTGGGTTGGATATGGAGGGAGGAATCCATTCTTCCCATGCACCATGGTCCTGATCCAAATCAGGACCCCATACGCATGAGAACAGAGTTCCCATGGAGAACCCATCGACTCTAAGTCCCCATGGTGGTCATTAAGTCAAACATAATGTGCAGTTTGGCTTTCAGGCTACAAGATCATTTGTTTCCTCTAGTGAAAGGTTCTTAACCTCTGTAATGTGTCTAGTCTTAGTTTATAGGGGTTCCTGTACTCTTAACGGCTTTCTGGCAGAAAGGAGTTTGGCAAACGTATTTTTTCCTGTCCCTTTGCTCAGAGAAAGTGTCTTTCTTGGCCAGTAAGTGGTTCAGTTCTATTTCTTTTCTTTTCTTTTCTTTTCAGCATCCCAGAGCATTAATCTCATTCCAGGCACTCATGGCACCTTGTAGGATCAAAGACACTAAAGTGGCTGCACGTATAACCTGCTTAATGCGGCCTGAGTAAGGTGAAAGCATTTTGCCTTCTTCTCAACCCGGTTATAGCCATAAATTTATGCATAAATGCAAACATTAACTTCTCTGTGCTTTTAATGCTGCTCTGTCTCTCCTGATAAATGTCATATTCATTAATAAGGGAGGGCACATTCACTCAGCTGGCCAGCCACACTGGGGGTTTTCTACCTCCTGGTGAGCCCAGAAAAAAAGAAGATGATGATTTATTCTAGTCAATGTTCTGGTTCTGAAATATCTGAAAACCTATAAACCATTGGCTTAATGTCTCACTGAAACTGAAAAACAATTTCCCTCCCATTGGAAAATAATTATGTATTAATCATTAAGAAGAAATGCTGTTTGCATCTACAGACACTAATTGCATTTGCTAATCCTTTCTCAGCAAGGGCTTCCTTGAGACCACTGACACACTCATCGTTCAGGAACAGTCTGGAGAAGGTCTACGTATTTTGAATTCAGGAAGGAGGAGAGCATTTTAGTTTATCCAAAGGGGTGGGAAAAGAGAAGGAGAAGAAGGAGAAGAAGAAGGTGTTGGTTTTTATAAGTCGACTATGGGAGGGGAAGGGAAGGTGATTGCAAGCTGGTTTGATTCTTCCTTAAGTGGTAAACAGACACCCTATGAGGTAGGTGGGACTGAGAGTGTGACTAGCCCAAGGTCACCCAGCTGGCTTGATGTGGAGGAGTGGGGAAACAAACCCAGTTCACCAGATTAGCTTCCACCACTCATGTGGAGGAGTGGGGAATCAAACTCGGTTCTCTAGATCAGAGTCCACCGCTCCAAACCACCGCTCTTAACCACTACACCACACTGGCTCTCACCTCTGTCCAGCACTCTCCTCCTTCATCCTCTGATCATACAACACTCCTCCTTACATCCCTACGCCGGCTTCCTCTCTCATCTCCAATGCAGCAAAACTTATCTCCAAAGCTGTCCCTAATCTTGTTGACCTTCCTGCTCCCATATCTTGACACACTCCTACCCATGATCTTCCCTCCTCAGGAGTCCAACGGTCTCCTGCTCCCTTAGGTGACTCCATCCTTTCTCCCTTGTTGCCCCATACACCTGAGAGATGCCTTTCAGAACACCTCTGTGATGCCCTTCCTTCAAGCCCCTCCTCAAAACTCACCTAGTCTATGAAGGCTTTGGTATCACCCTTTAGTACCTTTCCCCTACAGAAAAGGGATCATAATATGTGTAACTGAAATTAAGGGAGCAACACAAAGCAGATCTGCTCAGAAGTCCCAATTATTCAGTGGTGCTTAGTCCAAGGAATACATCCTTAGGATTGTACTGTAGAGCACAGTCATTCTCATCTACCTCTACTCAATTCCCCGTTTTCTCTATGCAGAAATGTAGACTGTTAAGCTCTATGGGGCAGGGATTGGTTTTGTGAACACTCTTTCCAGTGTCATGTACATTGATGGCACTAGGTAAACAATGATTAAGGCCCAAAGCATATGTGGGTTGTGGGAACAGGTGAAATTAATTAACACCTCTTAAACCCTCAACATTTTAATCTCTTAACAATATGCAAATGAAGACTACTTATTAAAAAATTACATATTCACTGGATTTTTTTTTTTAAGCTTACCTTGGTGGGCACACATTTCTTTATGAACTTGATACCATGTTCTTCCATGTGCTCCCCTATTTTGTTTGCCATATCCTGATCAAAGCCTCTTAGGAGAATGGAGCGCACCATCACAGTCACATCTAAACCAAGACCTGCAAGAAATCCCGCACACTCAAGGGCAACATAGGAAGCTCCAATCACCAACGTCTTTCCTGGGCAGTAATACAGGGAGAAGAGATCATCACTGGGAAAGAAAAATTAATAAATTAATACCTGAAACAAAATACAAGGGAAATAATCACATCTGGGAAATATATACAGCTGGACTATGAACCAAAAGTAAATGGGGGGGGGGAGGAGTAAACTCTTAAGGAGAACGCAAGTGTCTCCCTCTACAGTAAGACATATGGGGGTAACTGCAGAAAATGGTCAATGGGACCCCAGTTCTGTAGGCTACTCAAGAACTGAATGTTGTTACGTGCACAAGAAAATAGGGAAACATTCCATACAGAATGGAGGTTGAATGGCCTCCTCCACTGATAACTGTGCTTTTGCTATGCAAATGGCAGTTTTCAATTGGGAAAGAGGAGTTTGTCACTCTATATTTTTTCTGTCTCCATATGCAGCGCCTCGGAGCCAAACTAGATGAGGCATTGGTGGTTTATGATCTTCTTTCCCAAAGGGGCAAATGGTGGCTTTAGGAGAGCCTGTTTACCTCAGGAAAAGGGTATGGGGAGAAAGTTAACCCCTTCTCCAATGCTGTGGGTCAATCCAATTCAGGGCCCCCACTGCAGCTTTTATAAGACAGTTCATTGGGCTATAAATGAGGCCCAAGAGTAGGTCCCTTGATTTTCCAAATATTTTACAAATGTGTCTTCAGAGGTGGGTCGTTCACTATCATGTGGCCGCTTCACACACCAGACAGACACAAATCTAGATTTACCACTGAACGTATACATGACAGGGAGGTGCAACTACTAATAATTCCTAAGACATATGAATCTATATGATACATGTGTTTCCAAATGCTTTTTTGTTGCTGTCAGGAAAAATCCTAAAAATGTATTGTGGGAATGTTCCCTTTTACAGGATGTGTCTTGACTGAGGTCACCTATCAGCCTGCGACTGAACTGGAAATACAGTACAGGTCTCCACTATGAACCTTTCTGTTTGCAACCAGGAAATGCCTCACTGCCGAGGGCTGCCAACTTCATCTCTTTCTAGGAGGCTATTGGCCTCTTCTGTACCCATCTCAGCACAGCATTTTACCTGGTGATGCAATATTTCTTGTCTCCGGGGATGCCTGGATAACGGGGCCTTTCTCCAGTGGCAATCAGAAATCTCTCTGCTGTGTAAAACTTCACTACCCCTTTGTTATTTGTTGCCTGTAAAATAAAGTAACAAAGCACAGCAGGTTTTTTTATTATTACTCTAAGCTTTTGGGAATATTATTACTCTAAGCTTACGACAGGCTCTGTTCTCATCTCTCATCCCATTAAGCATTTGGCAACATAATGAAAATTCATGCCTCAGGCTGCTAACGTTAAGACCTAACCTGTACACATGAAATAAAAAGATTTCATATGCCTAGAAAGCACCTTGGCAACAACATTTTCTCAAATATGGACTTCGGCACTTGGGTACCCGAGGAGGAGGATTAAAATAGTGCCATTTACTAAAGCCTGGGACTTTTCCATTTTGTTTTTCCCTGTAGTTTGTTAAACACAGTTCATAATCCCACAACAGCCCACTTAGCCATTGCTCCAATCCATGCCCCACCACACCTTACGCATCTCAGTAAGACCTAGCCCCCGGGCCTTGGAAGGCTCAGGGTACCTAACCGATTACAGAAGGGTAGCCGTGGATATTACAACAAAAGCAACAGCCTTGCAAACCTTTGAACAGATTTACTGCGGCATGAGATCAGAGCCTCCTTTATCTGATGGGTGAAGTATAATCTTTCATTGACACACATGGCTACAAAGGGGAAAATATTGTCAGTGGAGCCAAAAGGCTGTGAAGTATAAGGAACAGCAGGAGGTCTGTGATATGCAGAGCCCGCAAGATACAAGGTAAGAACACAGTGATTAATTCACCACAGTATTTGTTGTAATAATGCCATATTTCTAACGGTGCTACCCTTATTTCACAGCTATAATGAGACAGAGTCCTAATTCAGTCCAAACAGAACTTGTTGATGAATCCTAGTCCAGCAGTCTCATGCTGGAGAGTCCCTTTGATGTCTGTGTTGTCGAAGAATGGCATGTTTCAGGTTCTCGGCAAAGTGTCCTGGGAGATGGAAATGTTTTCTCACTGATTTCTGACTGTTGCCAATCTGAATGTCGGCTTTGTTTTGGTTTCTTGCATGAAGATGGACTTCTGTGTCCAACATAGACAGCAGAAGGACACTTTCAGCATATGGTGGCATATATCTCACAAGAGAATGTGAAGCATCTGTTAGCTGCCAATAGTGTGGATGGTGCTCTTAGATCCTACAAGAGTGCTGCCCAAGCAGATGGACAGGACACGGCATCTGGTTTGTTGTTGGACTTATTACTTGGGTTTGGGTCCCTATCACATAGTCTAGTGAGGAAGTGTCTCAGGTAAACCTACTGGTCTTGAATGTGCTACTGCCATCTGAAACATTGGGGAGGGGCTGTGGCTCAGTGGTAGAGCATCTGCTTGGCAGGCAGAAGGTCCCAGGTTCAATCCCCAGTTGAAGGGACTACGAGAATAGGTGATGTGAAAGACTTCTGCCTGAGACCCCGGAGAGCTGCTGCTGATCTGAGTAGACAATAAAGACTTTGATGGACCAAGGGTCTGATTCAGTGTAAGGCAGCTTCATGTGTTCATGTGAGACATCTGGAGGCTGGAAGGAGGAGAAGTGGAGACAAGGAGCTGCAGCTGCCATCACCAGCAATATCAGGGATGGGCTTGCACCACTGCAGAGAGGATGGGTGCAACTGGGGGGGGGCAGTAGCTTGCTTGCCTCTCCCACAGTGAGGGCTCTGCAGAAGCACAGAAGGGTGCAAAAGCCCCACCACTGGTGACTCCCAGATTAGTGGAGGGCAACCAGGAGACATTTTGCCCAGGGCTCCCAATAGCTGGAACTCCCCCTGACGTAACAACTGATGCCTCAAACCCAGCCTAGGGACTACTGGACTCCTCCCTCACCTCTGGTCAGGCATCTGAGGATTCCGTGTCCCCAGTATGATATGAAGACCTCCATCCTTCCTTCATCCTCTGCTGCCCCTTAGCAGCAGAAGCTCAAGTTCTATGTTGGCAAAGGGGGGAAATCTTATGTGCTGCTTCAAAAGTGCTTTCTGTTACATAGAGGTTCCTGAGGCACACCACCTAGAATTGCCTTAACAATAAAACTGTTCAGGCTTAGCTTCCAAATCTAGCAGAACATTCTCATTAAAAGCAGACCTGCTGCACCCTTTCCCTGCTCAAATAAAACGGGAGAGTTGTGATGCCAACAGAATGGCACAATAAACCGCTCAGAGATTCAGTACCTTAATCCTGTGAGGCCCAACGAATTCTCCATAAGCGTTCTCATACGTGACTTTATTATCTCGGAGAGCTACCAGGTAGCCCCAGTTCAGTGAGCCAATGTAATTCTGAACCGCTTCCGTCATGGTCTCCCAGCTGTGATTTACTGCCGAGGAAAAAAAAAGCATCCAGCTTTTCATCTGTGCATCTCGTTTCCCACAGCCTTCATTTCCCATTAGCATGCTACATAATAACAGACACACCTGACTCAACTCATTGCTACGCCCCTTTTATTTTAAATTAGTTTAATTCTCTGAGGTTTGTAGAGTTTTGCTGACATCGTGCAAGGCTAACGATGTGGGCAGACGTGGCTCAAAGTATTTTGCAGGTGGTGTGGAGTAATCTTCTGAAACTGTTTAAATGCTCATTTCATATTTCTTTAAAAGGAAAGTCTCATACACGCAGAGTTAAAATTTTCTCAGATACCATCAGTGCTGTGGTTCCTCAGCTATGAACAGATATATTTGATAACTGCATTCACACAATCCAGCTTGTGAGCAAATACTTTTTAAAAAGAACCACAACAATTGCTCTTATGAGTACTTTGCTTTTTTTTTGCAATGTAATCTTGATTATATCCCCAAACATGGCTTCAAAACTTTGAAATGTGCCCTCCCTACTTGAGTTACTTTGTTCTTGTGTCACCTCAATACAAAGCCTTACACAGCAGCACAACCGACTCAGCCAGCAGACAAAGGTGATTTCCATGCACATACCTTTGGGTGCCACCTGCCATCCAAACTTGGGCGCATCAGCTATGGCTTGTCCAAGCAAAGCTGTCTGGTGCATCAGCTTTTTAGGGATGCAGCCTACATTGACACAAGTTCCTCCAAGACCTGAGAAAGGAAGAGAACCAAATACCATAGTTAAATTGTGGAACTCCCTGCCCCAAAATGTGGTGGTAGTTGCCAACTTGGAAGGCTTTAAGAGGGGAGTGGACATGTTCATGGAAGAAAGGAGTATTCATGGCTACTAGTAAAAATGGATACTAGCCATGATGCATACCTATTCTCTCCAGGATCAGAGGAGCATGCCTATTATCTTAGGTGCTGTGGAACACAGGCAGGATGGTGCTGCTGCAGTCGTCTTGTTTGGGGGGCTTCCTAGAGGCATCTGGTTGGCCACTGTGTGAACAGACTGCTGGACTTGATGGGCCTGGGTCTGATCCAGCGGGGCTTTTCTTATGTTCTTATCACATTACAATTCACGGTGTTCTTACTTCCACCATTGGGATCACACAATCTTTTAATGCAGAAATCAAGCGCACAATCAGTTGAAACACTGATTGGTAGGGAAGGGAGAATCACATATGGTTCCCTGAACTCCTTGGAGGAAGGATGGGATAAAAATGTAATAAACGGATACAGAAGATTAGACTGGTATTGGAGAACCTTTAGCAAGGGAATTGGCTCAGACTCTTCCTTGTGAGTATATCCATGGGGCTATTATTCTGGATCTTCCTTCCTTGGTGTGTGGATGAAAAAGGAAGCCATGGCAAAGCCAGAAAGTTAATGGGTAGTGTGTGTGCTGTGAAATATTGTAAGCAGAAAGAGTAAAGGAAACAAACACATGAACGTATAAGATGGCATGAGAAGGTGGTTGGCTATTCATATTAGCTAAGTGCCCGTCAACATGACAGGTAGGAGGAGGGACCCAGGCACTCCAGGAAACAACCAAGTCTAACCTTTCTCTTCACCCTTCAGCTTCAGCACGCAGACGGGGATTACATGTATATTCACCACTGCCCTGTCCCCAATAACCAGCTGGGTTCCTGCACTGGATGATGGGAGGAGGCACCTTCCCTTTCCCAGTCCAGGGATGGTTTAGAGATCCTAACATTGCTGCACAGAATCCAAATATAATTCCTCCCCTCAACTAGCACATCTTCTCTTCTTTAACATGCTGGTAGCAGAGTATGAGAACTGGCTTCTAATAGAAACTGAAGCCCAATAACCCCTACCCCCTGCAAAGCCCAGAAGCAAATGGTAGCTGCACAATCCTAGGGAACCCGGTATTTTCCCAGTCCGTTTTGAACTCTGAGGCAGACCATGAAGAATGATCATATGAAAGAGCTTTCTAACAGTTAGAGCGGTTTTTAAGCAGAGGCTAGATGACCATCTGTCAGCAATGCTGATTCTATGACCTTAGGCAGGTCATGAGAGGGAGGGCAGGAAGGTTTGCATCAGTGTTTGGCTCTCGTGGCCTTTTCTTGCATGCCCAAGGTAGTGCCGATCGCCACTTTGAGATCAGGAAGCAATTTTCCTCCAGGCCAGATTGGGCAGGGGTCCTGGAGGTTTTTTTTTTTTTTTTTTTAGCCATTTTCTGGTGTGGAGTAGGGGTCACTGGGGGTGTGAGGGGAGATAGTTATGAATTTCCTGCATTGTGCAGGGGGTTGGACTAGATAACCCTGGTGGTCCCTTCCAACTCTATGATTCTATGATGGCTGTGCCCCAGTGTTAACAAAAGTTGTGAATCATTGACTTACCCCATCTAGTTCCCAAAGGAGTAGGGGCAACAAAATCCAGCACCATCACCTTCTTGCCAAGCTTGGCGGCTTCCTGAAAATCAAATAAAGAAACCAGTCTTTGAACAAAAGAAGTTACACATTCAGTGGATCACAAGCATCTTATATCAGCATTTCTCATACTGGGGTCTGGGGGCCCTGGGGGTTTGCAAAGGCAATCCAGGGTGTCCACAAGTCCTTTCTAAGAACAGAGGGAAAGTATGTCCCATGTCCATTTGGCTGACACAATCGTTCTCCAACTGTGGGCCGGAACCCCCAAATGAGGCCACAGGGCCAAGAGACAGGAGGTGGAACAGGGTTAGCCAAGATATCAGGCTCTGGGAAGACTGACAGCAAATTTGGGTTTGCCTCTGAGTAATGTGCAAAATGGCCATGAAGTACTTTCTGTTACTCATTAATGCTACATATATATAAATACTAAAAATGAAAATATAATAAAGATACGCATTACTAGGATATTTAGGCAAAAGGTTCATGCTATGGACAGACCAGGGGCAGAAAACACAAGGCCTGAAGGGATTACAGTGTAAGCTGGAAAACTCGCATTCAGGAGTAGTTTCTGGAATACTTGAGGCAGAAGGTGTGAAGATGAATATTTCCCACACATTCTCACAAGAGGTCAGAACATCTTGGCCTTTTAGCAAACATTTGTGATTTTGCTCTGTGTGTGTGTGTAAAGTGCCGTCAAGTCACAGCCCACTTATGGCGACCCCTTTTGGGGTTTTCACGGCAAGAGACGAACAGAGGTGGTTTGCCAGTGCCTTCCTCTGCACAGCAACCCTGGCATTCCTTGGTGGTCTCCCATCCAAATACTAACCAGGGCTGACCCTGCTTAACTTCTGAGATCTGACGAAATCAGGCTAGCCTGGCCCATCCAGGTCAGGGCGATTTTGCTCTGTACTTTCCCCCAAATGGTTGCAGGGTGGGGGTGGGGTTTACCAACATTATGCTGTAGTTGTCCACTTTCCAGGTTTTCCCAGTTTCGCTGTGTTTTTCCATAAACTTGCCTTGGTCTGCTCTTTCCTGAAAGATCATACTCAAAGCGGTTTGGAGGAGAATTTGGGTGGGAAGGCACAGATTTCCTCAACTCACCACCCACACCCAGTGCCATTTCCCATGTAATTTTCCCTTGGGCCCACTACACCCCTGCCTCACCACCAGAAGGTTTTTGGTTTTTTTTGCCTTTAAAAAAAAAAAAGCCGTAGGTATATTGCTGTAGCAGTATTACTATGTACTTACTACCTTTTGCACTTACTACCTTTTGTTTTCTAAAAAAGCTGGCAAAAAACATTGTCAGCAAGGGGAAGAAACGGTGGGCACAGGGGAAAACAGAGGAAAAAATAATCTCCCCATGTGGAGGCTTTGTTGCTGTTCTGAATGCCTCTGCACCAGGCATGAGAGTGCACCAGCGAATCATCCCCAGGTAGAAGCAATCTTATATTCCAAAAACAGAGGAGATGTAACATACATGTAGCCCATAAGTACATGTAAATTTCCCCTGTGGGGCAAACAGCAGCTCTCTGGGGCTATTTCAGGTTGTGTGTGTGTGTAAAGTGCCGTCAAGTCGCAGCCGCCTTATGGCGACCCCTTTTTGGGGGGTTTTCAAGGCAAGAGACTAACAGAGGTGGTTTGCCAGTGCCTTCCTCTGCACAGCAACCCTGGTATTCCTTGGTGGTCTCCCATCCAAATACTAACCAGGACCGACCCTGCTTAGCTTCTGAGATCTGAGGAGATCAGGCTAGCCTGGGCCATCCAGGTCAGGGCTATTTCAGGTTAGGTAAATGGAAAGGAGGCACTTAGGGTTGCCAGCCTCCAGGAACTAGCTGGAGATGTCCTGCTATTACAACTGATCTCCAGCCGACAGAGATCAGTTCCCCTGGAGAAAATGGTCGCTTTGGCAATTGGACTCTATGGCATTGAAGTCCCTCCCCAAACCCCACCCTCCTCAGGCTCCACCCCAAAAACCTCCTACCGGTGGCGAAGAGGGACCTGGTTACCCTAGGGGCCCTTGACCCGCTTTTCCTGCACTCCTAATACAAAGTGGGGCATGCATGATTGGGAATTAAGTTTCAATCTGAAACTCTCACTGCACATCTGGTCGACACAACCTCGTTCAGACCTGTAATTACATGCTACATTTAACCACTCGGATAAGTAAGGGAGTTTCGCAGTCCTCCTGCCCATGTTTAAACGCCACCTGACATTATGGAGTAGAACTCCCAAAGGTCAGCAAAAGGCCTGTAATTACATAAGAAAAGTAACTCATAACAGCAGTTGGATAGATGCTAAGGAAGACTGAGGCAGCCTGTGGTGCTTCCAGAGGTACCATAGCTAGAAACAATAATTGATTTACTGAAACATTTGCCCTCCTTCAGGAACTTATTTGCACCTGGAAGAACTTATCAGCCCCAGACCTACAACACAAAAAAGCTTTATTGCCTACGGATACAGTACATATCAGCTCATGTAGTACAGCTCCAGAAGTTCCTATAACTTATATACATTTTGCAGGGATGGGAACTCATCAGGACAAAAAGATGACCGAGATCAGGAGGGCCGAGCCCTTTGGAATCGTAGGAGATGCTGTTAGCCCCGGCTTGAGTACCCCCAAAACGGCACTGAAACATTTCTATCCCACTTTTTTTATCCTAAAGGGATGTGCAGGTTTAGTGACAAACATAATATTATCAAAATATTAATAATTAAAACAAGAAAGAAACCATGGCAGGTCAGTAGCACTCCCGATTTTGCAATTGAAGCCAAAGTGGGCGATGAACGTCATTAGTTAATAGAACAATACCAGGCACTTAAATTTCAGGAATGCTCAAAAGATTGTGACAGCAATGATGGGGGTGGTCATTGTTAGAGACAGTGTAAGGAAGCGCCCCTTTTTCACTTTCTGACCAAGCAAGTGAGACTTAAAGTATCCTGGTCTTCCTAATGGCCATTCCTAAGAAGGGATATTGAGTTTGGATTCAGGAAGAGTGAATTCCTAATTCATTTATTTATTAAATTTCTATCCCGCCCTCCCCAGCCAGGCCTGGGCTCAGGGCGAGTAACGACAGAACAATTATAAATATAACATAATACATATTCATTAAAACATCCAACATCATTAAAACAAAATCCAGTTAATCTTACCTACAATAAAGCAATAGATGGCACTCAATTAAAAGTCTAATAGCTGCTGAACGCTTGGCAGTTAGACAGAGCCCTCCCCCATAATGTATAACCCGGCAGAGGTAGAAAAAGGGGAGAAGGGAGTAGGGTTGCCAGCCTCCAGGTGCTAGCTGGAGATCTCCTGCTATTACAACTGATCTCCAGGTGATAGAGATCAGTTCACCTGGAGAAAATGGCTGCTTTGGCAATTGGACTCTATGGCATTGCAGTCCCTCCCCTTCCCTCCCCAAACCCCGCCCTCTTCAGGCTTCGCTCCCAAAATCTCCAGGTATTTCTCAATCCGGAGCTGGCAACCCTAGTAGGGAGGCCAGCAGATGACACCCATGGCTGCTCTCAGTTACAGGCCTAGTGGAAAAGCTCCGTCTTACACCTATCTTACCAAAGAATATAAGATTTGCCTTGCTGGATCATCAGATCTGAGGACTAGATAGCTTAGAAACCTATCAACAACACTGGCCAAATGATAAGAGCATTGATTTGGGAATGTAGTTAGCTGGAGCATCTGGACTGCCTCCATTAACCAATTTTTATATTGTTTGGACCAGCAGCTGGCTGGGTGTTGAAAAACTCTAGTTCCATTATGAAATGCTTTGGGGGAACGTCAAACACACACGGGAAAAGGCTTTACAGTTTTGTTGGTTCTCCCCTTTCATTTTCTCTATTTGATGAAGACAAGATTGTATTTCCGTAACCATTACCTGAGTCACGAGAAAAACAGCACTTGATGCCAGAAAAGGGGGGGGGATGGTGAAGCAACATAAACTTAATTAAATGCTGAATGACAATTTGGCTTGTTGAATGACCACAACTGTGTCAAATGGTTGCATTCCATTGCATGAGTAGCCCTGGAGATGTCTTGCTTCTGGATCCCAGGCTCATTAAAAATGATGACGGTCCAAAGCTCCTTTTAAAACGAGCTTCATTTCTGAGACATAAAATGATGTGTTTATCGAGCAATGGTGGCAAGCCAACAGGCATATGAATCTGACTTTAGGCCACAGCCTTGGTCCGCATTCTACGCATTCCAAGAAAATCATTAGTATGAACACACTAAACACAAGGATAAGTTCACAAGTACTGATAGTTTCTTGCTGACAAGAACAATCACAGCAGGAGATCTAAATCTGAGATCGCTCACCTCCCAATATAGCAGCTGCAGCCACAAGCCACAATATGATGAACAGACTGGAATGCTGCAGAAGGCCGCAGTGTTGGCTGATATAAGTTTAAATAAGCTTCTAATCAGTAGGGAAGGAACTATGTGCTAGTGAAGCTAGAATTCAGCTGCTGTTGTTGGTCTATGGGCCTCCAGTAAGACATTTCCTACAGGAAACCAGTGCACTGATACATTCTGCATGCCCCACCAGTTTAATGTAACACTGGTCCCCCATGTCATCTCTCCATGCCCACCCACACCAGGGAGAATACAACAGATACTGACACTTGCCAGATTCTTGCTTTGCAGATTCCACCCAGCACAACTTCATGCTCCACCAAAAAAGTCCTATGTTATCATTAATTCATGATCGGTATCTGTGCTATCATATAATAATTTGTTCTGAAGCACATTTTCTTACCCATCTAATTTTAGAGCACCGTTGCACAATTGATGGCCTTGGAGACTGGGTGGTTGATGTACCCTCTTTAGATTAAAAATGTAACATTTCGTAATTCTGAAAGTTTTGTTTCTTCTGGGCACCTCACTCACATCTGGAATAGTTTTTCCAGTCCTGATGCAAACATGAGAAATATTTGCACTAGCGCTCCAGCAACATTCTGCAGACAGAAATGACCCTTCTTCTTCAGCCTTCATGCTTCAATAGTGATAAATTTTGGATTAAATTCTATTCACACTGCAATCCTAAACAGAGTTCGACCCTTCTAAGTTCATTAACACCAATACGCTCAGAAGGGTGTAATTCTGCTTAGGACTGCACTTTCAGTTAACCCCACAAGACGCAAAAACTAGTTCTAAGCTCTCAAAGCCAATTAATTTTAAAGCCAATTTAATTTTAACATTCAGAGTAATTTCTGTCCTGCTAAGAAGAAATAGTTGGAAAGCGTATCCTTCAAATGTACTGTAAGTTCTATACTCCATGCAAGTCTCAGAATCCTGGAGTGAAATGCATGCTGGGCTAAAACCAGTTAAGTCTCAACACAATTGTACCTTACGATGCTTTAGGAGTGTAGTAGTGAAAAATGATGTTACCCTGGGGGGTATCTCCGGAAGTTTCCAAAGAAGTTACAAACAAAGACAGGAATACAAGCCATAGAGTACTCAAAGCCTTCAGCGATCTTCCTTGGCTCACTATTTTCTAAATGCTATAGCTTTATGACAGCCAGCATGATATAGTGGTTAAGGTGTCAGACTAGGACCTGGGAAACCCAGGTTCAAATCCCCACTCACGCCGTGGAAGTTTGCTGGGTGACCTTGGGCCAGTTACACACTCAGCCCTGACCCTGGCTAGCGTTTGGATGGGAGACCTCCAAGGAATACCAGGGTTGTGACATGGAGGCAGGCAATGGCAAACCACCTCCAAACATCTTTTGCTTTGAAAACCCTATGGGGTGGGCGTAAGTCAGCTGTGACTTGAGGGCGGGGGGGAGCTTCACAGTTCATTTAAGAAATGTGAACTCAAAGTCATCTTAACTACTTTACTGACATGGTATTATAGCAGGCTCTCCCTGCTCTCCCACATGACCCACCTAAAAATAGATTCCTTTCCCTTATTTTTCTGACTTCAATTTGCTTGCTTCAAGAACAGCAGAGCTCAGACTGGCAATAAGCTTTGCCTGCTTCACATAATCAGCATCATTCATCTGTACTTCTTTGCAATCAACTACAGAACCCCACACTGTCTTTAAAGGAACAGTATTCAACTGTCCAAATACTGCAATCAGACTTTTATTATCAGCATAACTTTTAACCTGTCAGCTGCACCCAGTTAGATGTGTAGAATAACAAGCATCCCCCAGCATGGCAGCACCAAGACTTATAAATCTGGTCTAATTATTCCACAAAAATAAAGAAAGCATAGAAGACAGGGAAGAAACAAGGAGAGGGGCTGTAGCTCAGTGGTAGAGCATCTGCTTGGCATGTAGAAGGTCCTAGGTTCAATCCCCTGGCATCTCCAGTTAAAGGGACTAGGCAAGTAGGTGACGTGAAAGACCCTTGCCTGAGACCCTGGAGAGCCGCTGCTGGTCTGAGCAGACAGTACTGACTTTGATGGACCAAGGGTCTGATTCAGTATAAGGCAGCTTCATGTGAGAGAAACTCAGATTTGAAAAAGTATTTTTCTAAGGGTCCAGTTCAGTTCCAGGTACTTAGCAGGGACGACCAAGATCACATTAAACCAGCAAAATAAAATATTTCATTGATATAACTATATGTGATACCTTGAATCAAAATGGAATTTTGTTGTAAAGGCTAACATCCTTTCAAATACTACTACCTTTCCCTTTATTCACAATAAGGGGACTAAATGGCAAATACAAAAACACAAAAGAGAGGATGCTATACTAGGAAATCCAACAGAAATTTTCTCCAATACGATTTAGATATGTCACATTTCTTTTGATATTTGGTATATGCTCTGGCTCTGCCATAGTATATATTACCATGTATGGGTGTGAAAGCTAGACAATGAAGAAAGTGGATAGGAAGAAAGTAGATTCCTTTGAAAAACGGTGTTGGAGGAGAGTGTTACTGATACTGAGGACTGCCAAAAAACAAATCAGTGGGTTATAGATCAAATGAGGCCTGAACTGACCCTGGAAGCTAAAATGACTAAACTGAGGCTACCGTATTTTGGTCACAGTATGAGAAGACAGGAGTCACTGGAAAAGACAGTCATGCTAGGAAAAGTTGAGGGCAGCAGGAAAAGAGGAAGACCCAACAAGAGATGGATTGACTCAATAAAGGAAGCCACAGCCCTACATTTGCAAGACCTGAGCAAGGCTGTTAAGGAGAGGACGTTTTGGAGGACATTGATTCATAGGGTCACCATGAGTCGGAAGCGACTTGACGGCACTCAACACACACACACATATGCTCTGGCTAAACTACCATTAGGGATGGCATGGAGCTCCAGTCCAACTACAATCATGGCTACAAGCCCAGGCTCCAGGAGGTAAAAACGGTTTCCAAGGAGGTGGTTCCGTGTCCCTTCCAAAATCAGCACACAGGGTGGACAACGCTGGACCTCACCTTACATATCCAGAAGTTTCTGGCGGAACAAGGGCTCTGAGCTGTTATCAACTCTTTTGTCACACTTATTTAGAAGCATGCAGTTCTAGCCCTCCTTTCTCATGCCCACAGCGGATTGCAGAACCCACTCCAGGTTCCATAATCCACTCCAGGATTTAGACAGAATGAATCCATCCCTGTCTCAGGGAAAATGTATCCGAACAGAACCGCAGCCCAGTTAGCCGGTCGCTCGTGAACCTGTGTTTGTTGAACCCACCTTGGAAGCAGCCAGTCCACCCGAGCCCCCTCCAATGACGATCAGATCGTAGTCATAAGAATGTCCTCCTGCTTGGCCATTCACTTTGAGCATCTTTTTAAGCTTTCCTTCCTTGAGCGCCTAAATAGAGAAAACAATGAGAATTCAACATGGATCGCAATATCGTTCACCGGCGGTGAAAAACAACAACAATAACCCTGAATTGCAAAACAAGAGAAACAAACTGGGGGGGGGGGGAGAGAAAGGTCCATCTAAAAGTGTTTTCCTGTTTGCTTACTTCCAGTTGCTGAATCCAGCCACCAATCTTTAATGTTATCTATACAACTTTGCATTCCAAATAAGCTGTAAGGCATATGACTGTTACGGGGGAGGTGGGGGTGGAAGTGGCAACATTTCTTCTCCTCCCACCCTGCAGTCTTTCAGACCACATATAATTATTCCATAGGAATACTTAACTGCTCCAGCACCTTACAGGTTCTACACACTGGATGGGCTATTATTATAAGCAATTAAATGTAGTTACATTTTAGCTACGCAAGCCAGAAGAACAAATCACTTTGCTTTTTAAAAAATTGTGAATGTAAACATGCATTCACAGCACTGCTATAGTTATTATGAGTATATAACAGTAAGCATAAACAACCCCTGCCTTTTAAAGAACATTTTTGAGAATCTTGCCTCCCTCTTCTGGAATCTGAAAGGGTGACTCTGCCAGAAGGCTGGCATTATTAAGAAATCCTCCTGAGAACAGGGCAGTGGTCACCACCACAAAATGGCTGCCATGGGGGTTCACTAGGGTTGCCAACTCTGGGTTGGGAAATACCTGGAGATTTTGGAGGTGGATCCTCAGGGGGGTGGGGTTTAGTGAGGGGAAGGACTTCAATGGGGTATCATGCCATAGAGTCCACCTTCTAAAGCGGCCATTTTCTTCAGGTGAACTGGATCTCCATCGCCTGGAGATCAACTGTAATAGTGGGAGATCTCCAGCCACCACCTGGAGGTTGGCAACCCTATGGATCACTCAGAAAATGTTGGAAGGATCCACAAATCTTGGAAGGTTCCAAGCTAGCTGCTATATCCGAAGCAGCTGTTTCTGGATACATGCTTTCTGAAGACGCAAAGGTGATACCTTCTGGGCTCTTCTGAAGTACCTTCTGCTCCAATAAAGTGGAGAAAAGCTAGGATTGGCTCTTTGCTTTGAGACAAAGAGATGCTTTGGGGAAGAAGCAAGTAAACACCAGAAAACACACTGGCAGGCATTACATTGAGGATCACTGTGTTAGAGCATTGTTCAGTTTGTTCCCAGCATCCTAAAGGCTTGAGAGAAGCCCAAATGGACTGTCCATCGGCTGAAACTTTTGAACTTCAAGAGCAACTCCTCACACTCTTCATTAATATTATTCCTCTGATCTGCTAATGTCCAGAGCCGCCTGCAGGGATGTCCCTTGGGAAAAGAGGCAGGTACCACCTCGAGGCTGGCATCCTTAGTATCCCTTCAGTTCATGTATGTTTGCCCAACAGGGCACGTAACATACTAGCCATGATGAATACTATTATCTTCAGGATCAGAGGAGCATCCCTATTATATTAGGTGCTTTGGAACACAGGTAGTTTTCTTGTTTGTGGGCTTCCTAGAGGCACCTGGTTGGCCACTGTGTGAACAGACTGCTGGACTTGATGGACCTTGGTCTGATCCAGCATGGCCTTTCTTATGTTCTATCATCTCCCCAGAGCCTTCTCTGGTCAGGAAGAAGTGCGGGGAGGAAGAAGGCTTGAGCCCCATCTTCCCATGGTCCTAATTTGAATCAGGTCTGTGAGGACCTAAGTTCTGAGCATGGAACTCCCAGACCAGATGTGGTCATTAGGTCAGGGTGGACATCCAGGAGACACAAGGACTTCGTAATGTGTGATTAGGCAAGCTACAAGCCTATCCATGCTTATTTGGGAGAAATCCCATTGAATTTGGCAGAGTTTATTTCCAAATAAACAAGCATAGGACTCCAGTACGCATGAGTGAAGAAACACATTCCTTTTTTGCTATAGCTAGCCTTAGCCATTTCTCTGTTCAAACTTGCAGCCTCCTAGGCTGCTTTTGATTTTTTTTTAAAAGCAGCATCATTAGGGTAGATGTATGACTGCATGTTGTATCTGGCCTGGGCCTTAATTCCAACCCTGGAACTCCTTTCTGCCATAAATCATTTTTTTTAAACAGCATTTTTAGTGTCCCGCTGTCTACATAACTATCAGCACACTCCAACATTACATCCCTGCCTCCAAATAATTAACAAACCTGCATCTCCAGTTTACCAACTCTGGGGTTGTTTCTCCATGCAGTTTTTCCTGGAGCTATAAGTTGTTCCCTGTAATTTTACAATGGCTATAGGCACCAGGAGCCAGATCATATGCATGCTGCTACCCCACTGCCAGCTCTTGGATATGCATGTGAGGGTTTCTGATTGGCTTTCCTGGGAGAGTCAGAAGACTGTATCAGGGTTCAAAACTGCTTGCTGCAGAGTAGGCAGAGAGGCAATAATTATAGGACACCATCATATAAGGGAATAATTCCACACTATTTTAAAAGGAAATATTTGCATAGGTGCATCCCGAGACCAACTGTTTTGTAGGTCAGCATTTCCTTTACTGACTTGTGGCTTGTGCTGTAGAAATTTAGATCAAATCAAACAACGCTGGGCTGCGCCGCAAGAGAGTATGTCTTGCAATCTAGGTCTGCAGATTAGCTGCCATTATTCTGCTTAAAAGATCCTCCCAATTTTGCAAATGCATTTTGACAGCTGGGGCCTGCAAAACACATTCCTTTTCTCTCCATTCGCCCTCCCGCTGAAAATCAGTCACAAGGTTCCGGTGCTTCACCAGGTGCCGAAATGCAGCCTTGGTCTCCTGCCTCTGGATAATTGGCTCAGCTCACTTTGACCTCAGCAATACAAGAGAAGTTCAAGTGCAAACCAGACTGCCAGCTAGGGCATTTCAAGAGGGCCTTAATCTTTGGGAGTAGAAAAGAGCAAGAGTCCAGTAGCACCTTAAAGACTAACAAAATTTCTGGCAGGGTATGAGCTTTCGTGAGCCACAGCTCACTTCTTCAGATAAACTTTGGGAATGAGAGGATTTGTTTCAACCAACAGTGGCTCCCCAGATGTGCCGCTGCTAGAATGTACCCACTGACTGCCACAGGACTGGTGTCAACTGGAAAGTTGCCACATATCCTTTCTTTCCAGTGCTGAACAACAAGAAAGTTGCAGGGAAATCCCTGGGTCATTTCCTGCGTTCACAGCTGAGCACAACAGTATCCAGAGAGCACAAGAAACCGACAACTGGACAAGACTTTTTGTCAGTTCTCACTTCCTCCAAGAGCATCAGGGAAGAACCATCACATTTTTCATACCACGGGGGCAATATATGTCAGGATAAGGGCTAGATTCGAGTCCAGTAGCACCTTAACGTCAGGGTGTAGCTGGGCTTCTTGTGGCCCCAGCACTGAGGGATACATTGCTGGAAAAGAGCCCAAATATTTTTGTTTTTTTATGAGGTAGTGCAAATTCACTCTCAAAAGGCCATGGGAGGACTGCTTTGATAATTGCTGCTTTCAAAAATCTGGGTTGTTTCATGTTATATACAGTGCAACCTCAAGAAGAGCTACACACCCTTCTGAGTCCACTGAAGTCAATGGGTTTTGAAGGGTGGAGTTGTAACTAGAATTGCACTGTTAAGTACAACTATTTTGGAGTACCATTCTGTGTTTGCACTTTGGCTATTTGTAAGCTAATTGCATCAAGCCTGAACTGTCTCTAGAAGCTAAAATGACCAAACTGAGGCTATCACACTTTGGTCACCTTATGAGAAGACAAGAGCCGCTGGAAAAGACAATAACGCTAGGAAGTCGAAGGCAGCAGGAAAGGAGGAAGACCCAACATGAGCTGGATTGACTCAAACCAGGTAGCCAAGGCCCTGAGCAAGGCTGTTAATGATATTGATTCATAGGGTTGTCATGAGTCGGAAGCGACTTGTCATCACTTAACGCGCACACAAGTGAATACACTATACAAACATTTAACTAACAATAAAATTTACCCTGCTGAGAAAGATGGATATCAATCGAAAAGTATGCAGCTTTCTAAAAGCAGTTGTCTATCATTTCTGAACCTCAGCACCGGAAAGGAATCACCCATCAGTCGCCAAGATGCCCTCCACCTCAGAGTGAGAAGCATCTTTCTAAAAGCAGTTGTCTATAATTTCTGAACCTTTACCAACAATGGAAGGCTAATTCACACAAACAATAGGTATAATTGGTTTCACTGCAGAGGCTGAAGTCTGAGGCTTCAATAAGAAGAAAGTTAGGTTCAAATTCTACGGCACGTGCTGGGTGGCCTTGGGTGCCTGACCCGCCTCAGAGTGTCAGGGTGAAACTAAAATTCTGCTGAGTTACGAGGAGAAAAGGCAGGTTACAAATGTAAGGAACAAAACCACAGCTACCATAATTCAGTCTAACTGGCAGACTTGTAGAAGCGTCACAGCACAGCAAACGGCAAAGTGGTCCTTTGGGTGCCTGTCAGCATTCAATAAAGAGAGAAATCCACCCATTTGGGGCTGAAATAATTAGAAACACCACCCAACAGGCTTATGTACTACTGGCTTTCGGTAATGGGATTGCAAAACTTGTACTAGCTGGAAGGTACAGTCAATTTATCTTCCACATACTCTCCCACATTAACAGCATTTACATGCGACACAAATATCACAGGAGACACTCAAATGGGCTTAAGTGCCTTGTGTGAAAATGCTCCTACATTTATATGCTGCCTCTTCAGAGTCCTGCTTGAGGTGGCTTATAAATCTAAGATTTGTAACCACACCTCGGCCGGGATACAAATTGAAACAAACAAATAAATGAGTAAATAAAAACATGTGCCCATCCATTGTTAGATGGGGTGGAAGGGAACTGAATGCAGCCCCTACCTGTTCTTCCATCTGGAATAGATTATTGGTAAGGTTTACAGAGTATTTGGCAGACCTACAAGCAGAAGCCCTGGCTGTTGGCTTCGGCAAGAGAACCCTGCACACAGCAGCACTCTATGTCTTGTTCATGGGCTTCCTAGAGGCACCTGGTTGGCCCCTGTGTGAACAGACTACTGGACTTGATGGGCCTTGGTCTGATCTGGCATGGCCTTCTTATGTTTTTATGTGTGAGTTTCCTTCCTAGGGATGCCCACATGGAAACTTGCTTGAGCACCCATATGGCCTTTAGCTAGATGATCACAGCTTCTGGGTTGTACTGAAACCTTCCTAGCAAATGATTATTACATTTAAACAACAGTATTGGGGGAAGCATTTGAAGGTGCTGTTCAAATACAATGATCTATCTTCACATTTAAAGGCACATTGATCAATTTTTCAAATACAAATAGAAAGATTCTCTGAAGTCTGTATGAAGTCTACCAGCTGAATCGGTTTCCTTTTCCAACTCTCCCAGCCCTTACCTGGCCTCTAGTTTAACGACGCCAGATTGAAAAGGGGGCTTTTGCCACCGATGTGGTTCGCAAGCTTCAAGGCAGAGACCTCCGGGTCAAAAATGAATGACCGATTCTCGCCTTTGAGCTTTGAAGACTTCAAAAAACAAAAACGGCAGCAAACACGTTAACAGCTTCTTACCTGTAAAGTGTTGTCGTAACCCCCGACTTGGTTTTGCCGAACGAACACGAGGGGCACCGAGCTCTGCATCGTGAGTTCATACAAGGCTTCTTTCACTCGCTGCCCATCTTCTGTAAGAGGGGGGTGGGGAAGGGAAAAGAACACACACAGAGTGCCTGCCTGAGAGCTTCCGCTTAAGAAGGCTTGTTTGGGGGGGAGGAATTAGCAAGGGGTGGGGTTTACTGCATCACAGACAAACTTCACTCACTTACTTCCCTGTTCGCTCAAGTCGCTTTCAGCTACTGCCTGCTTCAAAGTCTGCCTAGAGCGATGGTGAGTCAGTTGCACTGCAAGCATGACTTGCTAATTTCCCCCTCCACTCCTAATTAGCTGCTAGGAGGGCACAGCTCGGATTTCAGCCCTTTTCAATAATTTAACACTGTGCTGAGACTCTAACACTTACTCCAGTCTCGGTCTTCAAGTTCACTGGGAGCCTGGCCCTCAGAATACAGTTTTTAACATTAAAAAGTGTGAACATTTCCATTTTTAACATAAGTGAAATGCAGTCAACGTTTTCTGCCAGTTGCAACATAAAAAGGTTTCCAATATTTAATTATTATTATTATTTTAATCCCGATGTTTCTATTATTCTTTATCTAATCTATTGAAGGATTTCCCCCCCCCCAGTATAGCTACATGAAGCAACAAAATCACTTTGACTACACAAGACAGTGAATCTGTGTTTTATTTTTAGAATTCATTGCAGGAAAGGCAGCCCAGTTACTCCAAAGGGAGACTGTTCCCACTTAAGCAATGCTCTCATCCTCAACTAGTATGACAGCTGGGATTCTCCACATTCCATCCTGGACCAGTCCCTCACTAGATTTCCATCATCATCTCTGAGGTTTTCTTGCCCTCCAGGGAAGTGCTTACATCATTAAAGAATATTCAGTTCCTTCGCAAATACTCCTGGCAAAGTTCCTGTGGTATAAACTTTTGCCGACTAAAGGCTGCTTCATCAAATGCACAAACTGGATTCTCAGTTGGTACATTATACATACAAGGCGAGAGAGAGAGAAAAAGATAAACAATGTGGAATCGGTCACCTCCAGTCAGTGGGCTATAGAACAGTGATGGAAACTAGTTTGTGGAAGGGATTTTTGCTACTTTCCCTTCTATCAGGGTTTCATCCTGTCCTTCCTCAAAGGAATTCTGGGGTGGGGTGGGGAGTTATCCCTCATTTTATCCTCATAACAACCCAGGGAGCTTCGCATGAAATTGGATCTTGAACCCAGGTCTCTCCAGTCCTAAAGGTAAAAGTCCTTTACCTGACCCATGGGGTGACGTCACATCCCGACATTTACTAGGCAGACTTTGTTTATGTGGTGGTTTGCCAGTGCCTTCCCCAGTCATCTTCCCTTTACCCCCAGCAAGCTTGGTACTCATTTTACCGACCTCGGAAGGATGGAAGGCTGAGTCAACCTTGAGCCAGCTACCTGAAACCAACTTGCATTGGGATCGAACTCAGGTCGTGAGCAGAGCTTGGACTGCAGTACTCTGTGCCACATCCTAGTCTGACAATATTAGATCACACAGACTGCTGACAATGCACTGCAACCCTCTGTGCCCCCCCCCCCCACATCTAAGGACCATAGCTTGTGGCAGATGGTGTAGCAAGCTGAAACCAGGAGGGGAAAACAGAGCTGAAAGCTGACCTGCAACTCATACAAGATACGGCGAAGGACAGTTTCTGCAGATTCTCCCTTCAGGCTGCAGCTTCCCACATTGCATCCCTTGCTGTTCCTGAGAATCTCCCACCTCTCAAGAGCAATTGGAGAGGGATACAGCAGGATAGGAGAAATGGCAAGCGTTCCTTCCAAGAAGTCACTCCATTCCCAGTTCAACAAGATCCAACACCATTGCCTTCGATGCTATATATCAGTGGTTCCCAAAGTGAGCAGTACCACCCCCTGTGGGGCGGTGGGATTACCTAGGGGGGCACTAAGAGGCAAGGGGGCAGCAGGGGGCTCTAGAGGTGGGCCCCTTCAACTGTGTGGTTGGATAGGGTAGGGGGCGCTGGGGTTGACTTTGTGGAACCAAGCAGGAGGTGGCCTGAAAAGTTTGGGAACCGCTGCTATATACCCATGCTATACACTGGCGGTCATCTGGAACACCTCTGAAAGGATATATACAACTAAAGAATGTTTTCAAAAAATTGCTGCTGCATTATAAAATGTTGCGTTTAAAGTCATAATTCCATGCACATTAGGGATCATTCCATGGTGATGAAAGGGGCTTACTTACAAGTAAACAAATTCAGAATAAGGAAGTGAGGCCTTGCACAAATATCTTTTACCATTTTTAAGTCTCTTAATCTTAAAGTCTCTTACAAATACATGCCTGATTTCTGACACTTCCCAGTAATTACAAGACAGACAGAGACACTGGCAAACTGCAAAGCTTTTAAGCTGCCACTCCTTTTTGCCCTGGGCAAACTGCCAGTGGCACTATGACAAAGCAAAAAAATGAAGAAGAAAAAAACAACCTTTTCCACACCATGGCTAGGCTCTAAAGAAGTTATATATGTATATGGGGTTCTTTCTCGCTGCCGACATAGCCTGAGCTCCCTTTTTTTCACTGCAGCGATTCCCACTGTGCAAGTAAAATAAAAACAATTTGCATTTATGTCGGGCTTTTAAAGATTGTAAAGACTTTTTTTTTTTGCAGAAATCCTTACCATGATCCTGTAAAGTAGGACAGTGTGTGGGGGAGGGGGCCGTAGATTTCCTAATACCAATAAGTGCGTTCATGAGATCTGAAACAGGGCCAGTCACACACACTCAACCTGCTCTCCATCACAGGAGGAGAGGCGAATGATATAAACCGCTTTGGGTCTCCACTGGAGTTAGGGTTGCCAACCTCCAAGTGATGGCTGGAGATCACCCAGGATTGCAACTGATCTCCAGGTGACAGGGACCAGTTCCCGTGGTTCACTCATGCACTTTATGAAATTATTTATGTAGACTGAATAAGGATTGAGAATTTGGGCTCATATTTGTATTGTAAAGCCCTTATTGAAAGTTGGGGTCTTAATTAGCTATGTGATACTTTTTTGCTCCAGAATTTTGTTCTTTGTATGTTTCCAATACATATTCTTAATAGCATTAATTGCTATAGTTTGGTCTTCTTATTATAGAAAGAATTGTCTTGTGCTACTTTCTTGATTTCCACACAACCTCCAAGTGATGGCTGAAGATCACCCAGGATTGCAACTGATCTCCAGGTGACAGGGACCAGTTCACCTGGAGAAAATGGCCACTTTTGAAGGTGGGTTCTATGGTAATACACCCCACTGAAGTGCCTCCCCTCTCCAAACCCTGCCCTCCTCAGGCTCCACCTCCAAAATCTCCAGGTGTTTCCCAATCCAGAGCTACCAACCCTAATTGGAGTGGGAGAGAAGTGGGGGTATAAATGAAGAAAATATGAACATTTTCTAGTTCAAAGCTCATCCTTGGACTAAAAGCAGCTCCAGGAGCCTTAATCTGGATGAGCGCTGTAGTCAGTTTAACCTTCTCCCCCTCCCACCACTATGCCATTTTTCCTGGTGCAAATTTCTTCCCTTCTCCTCCTTTCCCCGGAACTACTATTTGCCCTAGTGCAGCAAATGCCCTAACCTGGATGGCCCAGACTAGACCGATCTTGTCCAAACTCAGAAGCTAAGCAGGGTCAGCCCTGGCTAGTACTTGGATGGGAGACCACAGAGAAAGCCCAGGGTTGCTTTGCAGAGACAGGCAATGGAAAACTGCCTTTGTTCATCTCTTGCCTTGAAAAGAAGAAGAAGAGTTGGTTTTTATATGCCGATTTTCTCTACCACTTAAGGGAGACTCAGATCGGCTTACCATCACCTTCCCTTCCCCTCCCCACAACAGACACCCTGTGAGGTAGGTGGGGCTGAGAGAGCTCTAACAGAGCTGTAACTTGCCCAAGGTCACCCAGCTGGCTTCGTGTGCAGGAGTGGGGAAACAAATCCAGGTCACCAGATTAGCCTCCGCTACTCATGTGGAGGAGAGGGGAATCAAACCCGGTTCTCCAGATCAGAGTCCACAGCTCCAAACATACCGCTCTTAACCACTACACCTCCAGGGTTGCCAGCTGCGACTGGACGGTGGTTTCCACCACCACTGCTAATGGTGGGGAGGGGGGATGAGATCAGAAAAATGGTGTAGTGGAGAGAATTCACACTTCTGCATACCTTCCCCCGCTGCTGATCCAAATCTTGTACTTCCTGGATTACATCTAGCTTGGCCCTTAGCCACTATGCTAAACTAGATTTCGATATCCCTCTCTCTCAATTTTTTTCAAAATCCCAGCTCATGTATTTCCACCTCCTGTTCAACTGAAATGATCCATAAAATAGATCGAATCATACACGTTGTTTCGGTTTCTTTCCAGAAATGCAAAAACTCTGCCACCCGTGGACTTTCATCTAGCGTCGAACGTTTATGGTTGTTCACTACAATGAGTCCAAATTATTTGAGGCTGTGACCAACACAAATTGGGGGCAGGGGTTCAGGAACGCATGTAAACAAAACATTGCCCCTGCAAGGAACCTGTGGCACATGGCTCGTGTTTAACAATGCCACAATTTACCTGTCAGAGCTACAGCACAGCCCAAACGCACCTCTGGCACACTACACCGATATGGGGAAAAGGAGCTTCCGTTAGGCTGTCTGCACAAGCTGCCATAAATTTTGAGACTATAACTGTCTGGCTGATGGGACTCAAATGCCAGTATTCCCCCTTGCGCTTCCCACAGACCCACCGTTACGGCTGGTGAATGGTGGGACTGGCGAGGCACACCTCTCAGACAGCAACCAGGCTCAGTACACCTCTAGTGCCCAGGCATATGGAACAGTCCACTTCTTGCCCTACAAAGATAGCCCTGCCCCACCCCTGCCATTCCAAACATGACTTAAAGCAGCCCTTTAGCCTCATTTACTGTTCCAATCAACTTCCCCCTGAATCCATCAGTAAAGACGACCACATGGAATAGAATCATAGAGTTGGAAGGGATCATCTAGTCCAACCCCCTGCACAATGCAGGAAATTTGCAACTACCTCCCCCCACACTCCCAGTGACCCCTACTCCATGCCCAGAAGATGACAAAAACAAAAACAACCCTCCAGGATCCCTGGCCAATCTGGTCCGGAGGGAAATTGCTTCCTACCCCCAAAGTGGCGGTCGGCATTACCTGGGCATGTACCGGTAAGAAAGGGCCACAAGAGCCAAACACTGATGCAACCCTTCCTGCTCTCCCTCTCATAATCTGCCTAAGTTCACAATGTTCCCAGGAGTTAAATGGCCTTTGGCACCATGCCCCCCTTCTTAAACGCCCCACCGGGCAGGCTTGCAATCATCTGTCCCTCCCAGAGGAGAGGCTGTGATTCAGTGGTAGAGCATCCACTTGGCATGAAGAAGGTCCCAATCCCTGCCATCTCCAGTTAAAAAAAGGATCAGGTAGCAGGTGATGTGAAAAACCTCTGCCTGAGATCCTGGAGGGCTGCGGACAGTCTGAATAGACAACACTGACCTTGATGGACCAAGGGTCTAATTTAGTATAAGGCAGCGTCATGTGTTCACACAAGTGTGCATGGAGCTGGGACAAGCACCCCTTTGGGGGCTAATGAACAGAGAGGGCAGCTTCCTAGCTTGTCAGGCCACTGAAGTCACTGGACAGTTGCTCAAGAAGGCATCCATCACAAAGTACTGGAACAAGGATGTGAACAACTAAATTGTACAAAATATTGACATAAGAGAAATCATGTTGAACAATAAAGTGCTCTCGGGTGGAGAGAGACACATTCACTACGGCTGCAACCCTCTTAATGGAAATATGTCACTCTGAATATAAGCAGGAGTTACTGCCATGGAAATAAGCAACGGACTGGGTTCCTAATCTTCTTGAGCAAGAGGAGGAAAAAGAAGGACAAGGAGAGAACCAATTCCTATGGCACCTCAAATAACTGGTTGTGTAACTTCTTAAAACGCTGCACGAAAAGAGGAATCACAACTGAAGTATGACAACACTCTTGTTACTACGCACACACCCCACTCCCAACATGCTGATCTATGTAAAGATCTCTTTGCAAGATCTCTGCTTTGCCTGTACATTACAGGGCAATAAATGGGAGCAACCAGAAATGCATTAAGAAATAAGACTCTTTGCTCAGGCAAAAGGGAGGAGTAGTAGCTGGGAAATGATCTGTGATATTACAATTATATTCAAAAGCCACCTAATAACTATCTTAAAGACCAACCAAAGTAACACAAAACAGCATGCCAGTTTTTGAGTTCTCCAAATGGCTTTATCAGGTTGCATGATAAATTAAAAAAAAAATGGAAAAGAAATTAACCACTGGATTTTATATTTACAATTGGAGGCTGACATGGTCCTTCCTTCTTCCAAAGGTACAATCTGATACCATCTGTATGGAGCACCACAACCTACTGAAATCTAGCTGGCTTTCTACATAGCAGCCTTAAAACCATGGTCTGAAACACATACTCCTGGCGCTATTTTGTTTTGCAATATCCACCGTGCTGAAGAGTTCCGGAGAATCTAGAAGTCTACACACTGTTTAATCTTATTTTTATTGGTCTTAATAGAAGGTATTACATGAATTTAATATTTGGATTTTGTTTCGGGCCAGCACAGCTACCTGCAACTTCCATTTTGGAAATCTCTAGAAATGTTGCAACTCTGAGGACATTTTCTTGAGTGTAAACTGAATAATATGGGACTTAACTGGGGAAGAATCAGTTTTTATTGGAGTTTTCACACACACACACCCAGTTGCTTCTCTTGACTCTTTATTTAGTGCAGGAGTTCCCAACGTGGCACCTGCCAAGTAGTGTTGCCAGCTTAGGGCTGAGAAATTTCTGGAGATATGGGGATGCAGCTTGGGGAGGGGAGAGACCTCAGTGGGGTATATACTGCTGCATGGAGTGCCACATGTATGATTATCTGCCTGCTGGGCAGAAGTCGTGGGTGTGCGCTCGGTGCAGGGAGCTCCTGGCTCTCAGGAAGCGAGTTCATTTCCTCGAGGCCAAGGTAGCTCAACTGGAGGAGCTGAGGCAGGCAGAGAGAGAGGTGACTAAGGACTCCGGGGATGAAATAGTCACATCCCAGTCCCAAGGTGACGGCAACCTGCCAATCATGGATGATGGAGCCCTTGGGGGAGGAGGCTATCTCACTGAGGTAGGGGAATGTGGTACCTTAGAAGGGACCTCTTCCTTGGTGGATGAACAGATATCCTCTTGTACCGAGGATATGCCTCAGAGGGGAGGGGGGCTTCTTGTAGTGGGGGATTCAATCCTTAGGAATGTAGATAGCTGGGTTTCTGGTGGGTGCATGGACCGCATGGTGACTTGCCTGCCTGGTGCGAAGGCTGCAGACATTACCCGTCATATAGGTAGTCTGGTAGGTCGTGCTGGGGAGGAGCCAGTGGTTGTGGTGCATGTTGGCACCAACGACATGGGGAAATGTAGTCCAGAGGTCTTGGAATCCAAATTTAGGTTGCTAGGCAGGAGACTAAAAGCCAGGACCTCCAAGGTAGATTTCTCAGAAATGCTACCTGTTCCACGTGCAGGACCAGCTAGGCAGGCACAGTTGGTGAGTCTCAATGCGTGGATGAGACGGTGGTGCAGAGGGCTTTAGATTTGTAAGGAACTGGGCAACATTTTGGGATAAGCCGGGTCTATACAAAAGGGATGGGCTCCACTTGAACCAGGATGGAACCAGACTGCTGGCGAGTAATATAAAAAAGGTGGCAGAGCAGCTTTTAAACTGGATCTGGGGGGAAAGCCGACAGGAGCTGAGAAGCATCCGGTTCGGGCAAACTCAGTGCACATGGACAAAGGGAAAATTGCTTCAGATTGCCCACATGGGAATTACTTGGACATGAAAGGGAATGGGAAAAAAATGATGGATAGCCACTTAAAGATGCCCAAAGGCACATGCCAGGCAAGTCGAAAGAGAGAAACAGTGTGGAAGTGTTTCTATGCTAATGCTAGAAGCCTCCAAGCAAAAATGGGGGAATTAGAGTGCATGGTTTTAAGGGAAAACATAGATATAGTGAGCATTACAGAAACCTGGTGGAGGGGAGAGAACCAGTGGGATACAGTCATCTCTGGTTACAAACTGTATAGAAATGACAGGGAAGAGCGTATTGGAGGGGGTGTTGCTATGTATATCAAGGAAGGCATAGTGTCTAATAAGTTAGAGACCATAAAAAGGGCAGACTCACCCACAGAATCCTTATGGGCGACAATTCTGGGCCCCAAAGGAGATTTAGTACTGGGGACGTTCTATCGGCACCCTGACCAAATGGCTCAGGGTGATCTTGAGATGGAGATTGAAATTAGGGAAGCATGTAAAGGTAATGAAGTAGTAATAATGGGAGACTTCAACTTCCCTCATATTGATTGGATAAATGTATGCTCCAGCCAAGCCAAAGAGATAAAATTTTTAGACATCCCAAATGACTGTGCCCTCGAAGAGTTGGTCATAGACCCAACCAGAGGGGAGGCGATCCTGGATTTAATACTCTGTGGTGCTGCCAGTGATTTAGTGCGGGATGTGGATGTAGTTGAGCCAGTTAGCAATAGTGATCACAATGGCATCAAATTTAATTTATATGTAAGTGGGAAAGTGACTGGGAAATCTCACACAATTACCTTTGACTTTAAAAGAGGCAACTTCTCTAAAATGAGAAAACTGGTAAAGTTGAAAGGAACAGTTAGGAGGGTTAAATCTCTTGAAAAGGCTTGGGGGTTACTCGAGTCCACATTACTAGAGGCTCAGCTAGCTTGTATACCGCAGGTCAGGAAAGGTAGTAATAAGTCCAAGAGGTCACCACCATGGCTAACGGGTAAGGTGAAGGAAGCAATTAGAGAAAAAAAGTCTTCCTTCAGAGACTGGAAGGTTTGCCCAAACGAGGCGAACAGAAGCAAACACAAACTTGCACAAAGGAAATGCAAGCAGATAATTAGAGATGCAAAAAAAGATTTTGAGGAGCATATTGCTAAAAACAAACAATAAGAAATTTTTTATGTATATTAGGAGTAGGAAACCAGCTAGGGAAGCGGTTGGACCATTGGATGACAATGGGAGTAAAGGAACTCTAAGGGGGGATAACGCGATTGCTGAAAAACTAAATGAATTCTTCTCATCTGTCTTCACTGTTGAAGATACAGGGCAGATTCCTTCTCCTGAACAGAGATTTTGGAGAGGGGAAAATGAGGAACTGAGGCAAATAGTGGTAACAAGGCAGAAGTCCTAGAACGTTTAGACAAACTGCAAACTAACAAGTCACAGGGACCAGACGGTATTCATCCTAGAGTTCTTCAAGAACTCAAATGGGAAATTGCTGAACTTCTAACAAAGATATGTAATACGTCCCTTCGATCAGCCTCTGTACCAGAGGACTGGAGAATGGGCAATGTAACAGCCATTTATAAAAAAGGTTCCAGGGGGGACCCAGGAAATTACAGGCCAGTTAGCTTAACGTCTGTTCCGGGTAAATTAGTGGAAAGCATTATTAAAGATAGAATTGTCAAGCATATAGAAGGGCAAGATCTGCTGGGCAAAACCCAACACGGCTTCTGTAAGGGTAGGTCCTGTCTCACTAACCTATTAGAGTTTTTTGAAAGCGTCAATAAGCATGTGGACAGGAATGAGCCTGTGGATATTGTGTAAATGGATTTCCAAAAAGCTTTTGACAAAGTCCCCCACCAAAGACTGCTAAGCAAACTTCATAGTCACGGGATAAGAGGACAAGTCCTCTTATGGATTGAGAGCTGGCTGAAAAATAGGAAGCAGAGAGTAGGAATCAATGGTCAGTTCTCACAATGGCGGGATGTGAGCAGTGGGGTGCCTCAGGGATCTGTGTTGGGACCGGTGCTTTTCAACCTGTTCATCAATGACCTGGAGTTGGGGTTAAACAGTGAAGTAGCCAAGTTTGCAGATGACACCAAATTATTTAGGGTGGTTAAAACAAAATTGGACTGTGAAGAGGTCCAGAAGGATCTCTGCGTACTGGAAGAATAGGCATTAAAATGGTAAATGAGATTTAGTGTGAGTAAGTGTAAAGTGATGCATATTGGGACAAAAAATCCCAACTTCACATATACACTGATGGGATCTGTGCTGGCAGCGACAGACCAAGAAAGGGATCTTGGGGTGGTAGTGGATAGCTCAATGAAGATGTCAACCCAGTGTGCGGCTGCTGTAAAAAAGGCAAATTCCATGCTGGCTATAATTAGACGAGGAATAGAGAATAAAACTGCTGATATCATACTGCCCTTGTACAAATCTATGGTGAGACCACACTTGGAATACTGTGTACAGTTCTGGTCACCACACCTAAAAAAGGATATTACAGAGCTTGAGAAGGTGCAGAAAAGAGCAACCAAAATGATTAGGGGACTAGAGCAACTGTCCTACGGGGAGCGGTTAAGATGCTTAGGGCTGTTTAGCTTGGAAAGAAGGCGGCTGAGGGGAGACATGATAGAGGTCTATAAAATTATGCATGGTTTGGAGAGAGTGGACAGGGAGAAGTTTTTCTCCCTCTCCCATAATACTAGAACACGGGGTCATCTGCTAAAGCTGGAGGGTGAGAGATTCAAAACAGATAAAAGGAAGTGTTTTTTCACACAATGCATAGTTAAATTGTGGAACTCCCTGCCCCAGGATGTGATGATGGCTACCAGCTTGGAGGGCTTTAAGAGGGGAGTGGACATATTCATGGAGGAGAGGGGTATTCATGGCTGTTAGTTAGAATGGATATTAGTCATGCTGCATACCTATTCTCTCAAGTATCAGAGGAGCATGCCTATTATTTTGGGTGCGGTGGAACACAGGCAGGATAATGCTGCTGCACTCGTCTTGTTAGTGGCTTCCTAGAGGCACCTGGTTGGCCGCTGTGTGAACGGACTGCTGGACTTGATGGGCCTTGGTCTGATCCAGCAGGGCCTTTCTTATGTTCTTAATGCCCCACTATGATAGAGTCCACACTCCAAAGCAACCATTTTCTCTAGGGGAACTGATCTCTGTAGCTGTACATAAGAACATAAGAAAGGCCCTGCTGGATCAGACCAAGGCCCATCAAGTCCAGCAGTCTGTTCACACAGTGGCCAACCAGGTGCCTCTAGGAAGCCACTAACAAGACGAGTGCAGCAGCACCAGGAGATCTCCAGGAGATCTCCAGGCCTGTCCTAGAGGTTAGCAATTAGGGTTGCCAGCTCAGGGTTGGAAAATACCTGGAGATTGTTGGGGGGGGGGTGAAGTCTGAGGAGGGTGGGGTTTTAGGAGGGAAGGGACCTCAATGGGGTGTAATGCCATACAGTCCACCTTCCAATGCGGCCATTTTCTCCAGGTGAACTGATCTGGGTCGCCTGGAGATGAGCTGTAATAGCGTGATATCTCCAGCCACCACCTGGAGGTTCACAACCCTATTGGCAACCCTACCATCAAGTGTTTTTAGAAAACGGGCAGGGGCCAGGTGGAGCTTTTGCCCTGCAGGGCTTCTGATCGGCCACTGGAGATCTAATTGGCAGAGCAGATTAAAAGGCATCCTGTTAATCAGCACTTCTCCTTGAAATGTCGAAGAATTACTATAAGGAGAGTTATACACAGTCTCACTCCCTGACAGTTTGTGATTGGCTCTGCCTTCTGTGCCAGCAATTTTGTGGTTGGCTCTGCCCCCTGCAGCCGCCATTTTGTGGCTACGCCCACCACCTTGTGTCAGAATTCCTAGGGTGCCCATAGGCTCAAAAAGGTTGGGGACTCCTGTTTAGTGCAATATTGAAAATTAGTTTCCACCATGCTGTCAGTATTTGAAGGGCCCTATATATTCCACTTGATGATCAACATTTGAGCAACCACTGTTGTCAATTAGCAGCTGCCGTTGTCTCTACTTCTTCCTAGCATGGAGCAGGGGCAGGAGAAAATTTTTAAAAATCGCCAGCACCGTGCTTTAGCATAGAGTTTCTGCTGATTCCTAGTGGGATGTGAAGTCTCTTCTCGCTTGCTGTGTTTTATTGGTTGCTGCCTTGCTTTGTTTTGATAATTTATATATATTGTGTGTGTAAAGTGCCTTCAAGTCGCATCCGACTTATGGCGACCCCTTTTGGGGGTTTTCAAGGCAAGAGACTAACGGAGGTGGTTTGCCAGTGCCTTCCTCTGCACAGCAACCCTGGACTTCCTTGGGGGTCTCCCATCCAAATACTAACCAGGGCTGACCGTGCTCAGCTTCTGAGATCTGACGAGATCAGGCTAGCCTGGGCCATCCAGGTCAGGGCAATTTATATATTACCTTGAAGTTATCCCTGTTCTGTTACTTACATTCCCTTTATTTTGCTGATGTTTATATTAAGCTGCTTCCTACATTTACTTTTATTTGGATTGTGGGTTGTGTTTTTAAAATTAATCTTAATAATTTATTTTAACATGGTCATATTATTTTAACAGCTATAGTTATAATAGTTATATTATCTTAACAGTTCAGTTCCATTATGTTATATTGTTTTAGTGTGGGCTTGCCTGAAGTTTTTAATACCCGCGTATAAGTGTTATGCTGTGAGCTGCCCCGAGAGGCTCGCAGGATGCAGAGAAGAGGCCTTCAGGTCATGGCTTAAAACTGCCCCCCCACACACACACACACAATTGTTTTTAACTTTGGCCGGGGAGGGCGGGCTAGAAATATAATAAAATAAATAAAAAATAAACTTTCAGCCTAGGGTTGCCAGGTCCCAAGAACCTCCCGCTAGTGGCGAAGAGGGACCTAGCAACCCTAGGTTGGTGGATGCCACCTCCCCAGTGGCTGCCTCATATGCCACTTATACATACGAAATGGCGACACTATGAACACATCCCCCATTAGAACCAGTGTTATAAATATCTCTTATAGAGCTGTGTTACTTCGTACTCTATTTTCAGAAACATAACCACAGTGTTAAAGGAGATAATACTGCATGCCCAAACCACAAACTATGGTTAGTTCTTCTCCTTACAAACTAGGATTAAACCGGAATTTGGAATCCTGGTACGTAAGGAAGAACAGAAACCACAGTTTACAGTTCAAATATGAAAAGTTATGGTTTGGTGTGAAACCCGAGGTCCTTTAATTAGACGGTCACATTGCGAGAGTAACAAGAAACCAGACTTTTATCATTACATCTGAACCATTCCATACTGAGAGAGAAGGGTGGTTGGCACAGGTGTGACTTTTGCAAAGAGGGACGCACTGTAACCTCTCTAACCAACCAGTATACTCTCTTACTCACATTTTTCCTTGAGGATTATTGCCCACCCTAGGAACTGAAACCATGCCACCCTCCCCCAAACAGCTGTTACCAAAAGTAGTGTAACAACCACCGAGGCTGAATTCTTATGCATTTGCATACGAATGCAAAAAGCGTTTGTTCTGATGCTCGTAGGTGAATTTCTTACAGATCTGGTAACACTGGTAGGGCTACAGACTGAGCAAAGAACTAGTGTCTGACTGGTTCCTGATGCTATATGTTAGCTTGTCTTAGCAAGGATCTAGGGTGGAGAAGATGGGGGTGGGCTGGTTTGCAGTGGCACAGAATTTTATCCAGTACAAACCAAAAAACAACACCCTGAGGTTTTATTTATCCATTGTGTAATATCAAAATATCAGTCATAGAGGGGAAATTAAACACACAAGCCTTAACTTTTCAACTAGGAACGGAGACAAGGAAACAGGAAGCAAGTGATCCAAGAAGGATATGCAAAACTTTAAACACACGGGCAGCAATTCAGATAGCTTTACCATTCATACATAGTGCCTCTACGGTACCTTGAGCTAGAACAATTTTCAACATAACATCTTGGGATGTTTAAATGTACCGGTACTTAACCTTATTACACCTAGCAAAGAGGGTACCAGGAGATACAGCCAGGATTAAGGTGTGACATACCTTAAGTTAGAATAGTTTGATCTGTAGTTGCCTTATGACACTTAAATTTCTGTTGCAAGGACTTCTTATTTTAGAGAACCTATTTACTGCTCTGTTCCTGTGACCCCAAAAAGGGGCGCAGGTGGGGGGAAGGCTTTGATAGGGTTGCCAGGTCTCTCTTTGCCACTGGCAGGAGGTTTTTGGGGCAGAGCCTGAGGAGGGCGGGGTTTGAGGAGGGGAGGGACTTCAATGCTATAGAGTCCAATTGCTAAAGTGGCCATTTTCTCCAGGTGAACCAATCTTTATCAGTTGCAATAGCAGGAGATTTCCAGCTAGTACCTGGAGGTTGGTAACCCTAGGCCTTGATGCTACACATGGCTGTGTCGCAAGTTCTCAGACATACTTTATTCTTTCATTTAGAAAAATGTATATGCTGTCTCTCCAGAATCCTGCTCCAAGGTGGTGGTTCCTTGGTCAGCTGCTTCCTTGGCACAGCAGGTTCCATGGTCAAATCTCTCCGGGCTGCCTGGAAACTATTTACACTAGTTGAGGCCCACAGAAAATGCATATCACAAGTCAGGCTTCCGTTATCGTCAAAGAGCAATACTCTCAGAGAGTTTGGCTAAAAATATATTAACTGTATTATTAGGCTATTGTATTTTGGTCACATTACGAGAAGACAAGAGTCACTGGAAAAGACAGTCATGCTAGGAAAAGTGGAGGGCAGCAGGAAAAGAGGAAGACCCAACAAGAAATGGATGGACTCAATAAAGGAAGCCACAGCCCTCAATTTCCATGATCTGAGCAAGGTTGTCAAAGACAGGACATTTTGGAGGACGTTGATTCATAGGGTCGCCATGAGTCGGAAGCGACTTGACGGCACTCAACACACACACATTATTAGTTTTGTAGCCCACTGATCTTTCAAGCATCTGTACCTAATTTTGGATATTCAGTGGGATTATTTTTGTATCATTATGTGTCATATAGAGAGCCAGCGCAGTGTAGTGGTTAAGGTGTCGTACTAGGACCTGGGAATCCCAGGTTCAAATCCCCACTCATGCCTTGGAAGCTTGCTGGGTGACTGTGGGCCAGTCACACACTCAGAACCCTGACCCTGGCTAGTATTTGGATGGGAGGGAGCCCTCCAAAGAATACCAGGGTCGTGACGCGGAGGCAGGAAATAACAAACCACCTCCAAACATCTCTTCCCTTGAAAACCCTGAGGGATTGCCAAAAGCTGTGACTTGACGGCAAAAAAAACAACAACCCAGGAAACAAAAATGCTAAAAGAAATGACAAATCTAGACTTGAGTTTAGCCTCAGGTTAGGAAAAACTGGTTCCCATGAGCTACTGGGAAGAAATGAAATTTGCCAGACAAAAAAGGGAGTACAGAACAGAGAAGAAACTCCACCCTTGACAGCAATGCTGTGGTTGCTGGACAACAACGTTCAAAAGATAAAAAGGGGAATTCCCGGCATATTGTTAAGGAAACGGTTTCATCCCTTAGTAAAAGAGGGGTTGAGAAAAAGTTCTGTACTTGAACGACACTGCGGTCAAAAGGAGGAAAGGAAGGATACCACATCCTCCTATTTCCCTGTGTCAGGCAGCCAGTAGCCACATCCCCACTGGGATATCCCAACTTCAGACAGCACCCCATAGATTAGTTGACACCAGAGAATTACAGAAGCTCTACTTTAGTTGTTCCCATCTGTTACACCAGCCAGTTAATGAGATTCCCTTCAATCAGATCCACTTTCTAGCCAGAGTCCTTTCACTGGGCCTTTTGACTCCTTACCTGGCTGCTGCACCCTTCCTGCAGGATTAACCTGCAAGATAGCTAGACTGCCAAGTTCTGGGGCAGGTGCTACTTGCTGTACTCTTGGCCCGGCATGTCAATTAGCTGGCCCTTGGGAAGCTTGGCTCTCTCCAGACTGTGGAGACACCAAGCCTGGCTGGCTACTAAGGTTGCCAAGTTCCAGGTGCAGCCGGGAGTTCTCCTGGAATCACAACGGATCTCCAGACTACGGTGGTCAGTTCCCCTGAAGAAAATGGCAGCTTTGGAGGGTGGGGGCTCTCTGGCATCAGGTCCCCGTGGAGCCCCCTCCCCAAATCAGAGCTCAAGACAGAATCTCAGCCTCATCATTCGAGTTCACAGCCATCGAAGAAGCAGTCTTGCAAAGAAACTCAGAAGGTTCACAGTCGTAGATGTTTTCTTCATGTATAGTAGATGTTTTCTTCATGTATAAATATACTAGGTTTACCTTACCGATGATTACTTTAGAGAAATTGACCATGGTTTATCTTTAATGCTATTTTATTTCGTACTCTCTTTTTCTCTCATGTTAGTGTCTGTCAGGAATATATCTGACCACTTCTTATCGAGTAAAAACAGAATAGAAACCAATATTTTGAATCATTGGTAGCAAGCATAATCTCTGTATTACGTGTGTATACTATCGATTGAGATATCGTATATTGCAGACGGATGCAAAACTTCCCCCCTTCCCCTTTTTTCCCTTCTGTATTTCTTAAAACACAATAAAAACTTTTTTTTAAAAAAAGGAAGGTTCACAGTCTATCACATTTTTATCCTGCCCTTCCTCCAAAGAACTCCGGTTCGCATGCACGGTTTTCCTGTGCCAACTGATACTTGCAGCAGTCCTGTGAGACAGGCTAGGCTGAGAGAGTGTGACTGGCCCAAGGTCACCCTTGGTGGTAAGCTCTCCTTCTTCCCTGGAGGTTTTTAAGCAGAGGTTAGATGGCCATCTGTCAGAAATGCTGATTCTATGACCTTAAGCAGATCCTGAGAGGGAGGGCATCTTGGCCTTCTTCTGGGCATGAAGTAGGGGTCACTGGGTGTGTTTGGGGGAGGTAGTTGTGAATTTTCTGCATTGTGCAGGGGGTTAGACCAGATGACCCCGGTGGTCCCTTCCAACTCTATGATTCTACGAGAATCATAGCAGACTGAGGATCTCGACTTGGATATCCCCTGTCCTAGTCTGACACTCTAACCACTACACCACACTGGCACTCAAGGACAGTCTGGCAAAAGGCTTCTTTAGGAGGAGGGAGAGGAAGAGGAGGAGGAGGAAGAAGAAGCTTACAATTACCTTCCCTTCCCCACAACAGACACCCTGAGAGGTAGGTGGGGATGAGAGAGCTCTAAAACAGATGTGACTAGCCCAAGGTCACCCAGTTGGGTTCATGTGTACAAGTGGGAAACCAACCAGGTTCACCAGATTAGAGTCCACCACTCATGTGGGAGGAGTGGAGAATCAAACCCGGTTCTCCAGATTAGAGTCCCCTGCTCCAAACTACCGCTCTTAACCCACTACACCACTCTAATGTAAACTGCCTTACCTGTTTGGTCAAGTTCAAGAGAAAAATAGGGAACATCCATGGATCGGAACAGAGCCTTCACCTATGCAGAAATACATGATATGAATGCTGTTAGCAACTAAATGGGACTGTGTTAAGATTTGGCTGTTAGTTTTCTCTATACGCAAACCACCCATTCACTTTCATGTCAGACAATCCCTTTGTATTATTTCTACTGACTCATGAAATGCATCCTGCCAATAAATGCTGCAGATGTGTAGCTGAGCGATGCAGAAGAGCAGAACATCAGAGTACTGAGGGGCTGCAAACCTAAGAACACTTTCCCAGAAGTGTGCATTTGAATAAAATAGGACGGTCTTCTGATGAGACCTGCTTAGGATTCTCACTAGATCCTGTTCCTGTAACCGCCAGTAGAATTAATAGATTACATATGAAATCATACGAATTCATAAACAGCTGGATGCCATTTCCACTAGTGAAGAAGAGGAGGGTGATTTTCATAGATTCCTCCCTCATTCTGCAGACCTTCTTCCCCATCCCTGCCAGAAACTGAATTTTTGGAGGGTCAGTGGGCTGAAGTGTGGGGTGGGGGGAGTCCAGCTCTTCTGGCTTCACTCCACCGGCAGCACATCAACCATAACTCTCCTGAACATGTACGAGCAGGCGGCCACTTGCAGCATGTGTGTGGGCAAAGTGAGGTCAAGTCACAGCTGACCCCATAAGGCTTTCAAGGCAAGAGACGAACAGAGGTGGTTTGCCAGCCAAATACTAACCAGGGCCAACCCTGCTTAGCTTCCAAAACCTGACAAGATCAGGCTAGCCTGGAAGAATGTACCTGCACAAGGGTAATAGCATTTAACAACCTCAGGTTTCCAGGCCCCTGCCTTCTTGTGAAGACGCTTCCCCTCACAAAAAGCAAGGACCAGGCTCCATCTGCCGCAGAGGCAAGGCTCTGCCTCCCTTTGAGCTGCCCCAGCTGTTGCAGGGTCAGTGGCTTTTTAAAGGAGCTGGTCTCTGTGGTGGAAACCATCCTTCTGCCCCCTGGCAGCCTCCCTCACATTAAGATTTCCCCCACCCTGGACTTCTATTTGAGATCCTTGTAATTGGAGTTGCCACCACGGATCAAGTGTGGGACTTCATGCAAAGCATATTGCTCTACTACTGAAGTAAGGCCTCGTTCCCAGATTGTTTCAGTGGGGAAAGTATGGCCTTTTATGGAGGGACATGTCCCTGCGGTCACCCCCGCTGACTGCTTCGGGGCTTCCTTTCGATTATGCATGCGTTTTCCCACCCGTCAGAGGTCGCCTTGCTCTCCCTGCGCGTTTTGCCCGGGTTTTCCAGATGCTGTTTTAGCCAGAATCTGGAAAATGCGGGCAAAACACACGGGGAGAGTGAGGCGACCTCTGACGGGCAGATAAAGCACGCATAATGAAACGGAAGCCCCGAAACAGTTGGCGGGGGTGACCAGGGAAACATCTCTGCATAAAAGGCCTATCACTCCTCTGAATATTTCACTTTCAAAACGATTTGTATTGTCCTGCCCTCAGCCCTCTGGAGTTTGCAAAAACGGAAGAGTGGAAATTCACAAAACATACTGGTATGCAGATTTATGTGCCATTAGAAACCAACGCTCACAATTCTATAAAACTACACTACAATATATATGGAGGATGGGCATTTCTAAGAACCTTCCAAGCGACAGAAGCATTAAGCGAGTTACACATGCCAAAGAAGAACAAGCTGTGAGCGTTCTCCAAGAAGATAAGACCCAAGTTAATTAAATCCAACGTGAACACATCAAAACTGCCAAAAGATTGTAGCGATCAGCTAGTTCACAGGACAGTTCCCACACTAGCTTCAGAAGCCAAGAGACACTGACGTAAGCATGAGACTGAAATGAGTATTGGCGAAAAAGCTCTCACTAAAGAGAAAACTAAAGCAGCGCAAGCAAGCGCTGCAATTTCACACCTCCCATGATGGATGTGAATGCGTTATCTGTGGTGGGGCACATGTGCTGAGACCTGCTATGCTGCAAGGGAACTTTCCTTCTTGCACTCTCATACAAGGAGTATGAAGGCATGGCACTTAAAGGATTGTGGGTAAAAGTCTCATTTGGTCACATGCCAGAAGGCCAATGCCAGTCCACACATCTCTGAAATACAACCAGGACCAAAACACAGTCAGACCAGTTGCTGGTCACATCACTCTTTGTATTCTTGGGCTACAGCATGTGTTGTGCCTTAGCCGCACCTGACTGATAATGTCGAACAGATACAAAGCAAACAAGTAGATGAAGTCAGGAAAGTTAAATACGAGCAGCCAGGATGATGAAGCGACAAAAAAAGCTAATGCGATCTTGGGGTGCATCAACAGAGGCATAACATCCAAATCGCACGATGTCATAATTCCACTGTACACAGCATTGGTCAGGACACACCTGGAGTAATGTGTGCAGTTCTGGAGGCCTCACTTCAAAAAGGATGTGGACAGAATCGAGCGGGTGCAGAGGAGAGTGACAAGGATGATCAGGGGCCTGGAGACCAAGCCCTATGGGAAAAGGCTGAAGGAGTTGGGAATGTTTAGTCTGGAGAAGAGGAGGTTGAGGGGGGACATGATTGCTCTCTTTAATTATTTGAAGGGCTGTCACTTAGATGAGGGCAGGGAGCTGTTCCTGTTGGCAGCAGAGGATAGGACTCACAATAATGGGTTTAAATTGCAGGCGGAGAGATACTGGCTGGATATTAGGAACAGAGTTTTTTACAGTAAGAGTTGTTTGAAAGTGTAATCAGCTATCTAGGGAGGTGGTAAGTCCCCCTCACTGGCAGTCTTTAAGCAGGGGCTGGACAATCAGTTGTCAGGGATGCTCTAGGCCAGGGGTAGGCAAACTGTGGCTCGAGAGCGGCATGCGGCTCTTTGGCCCCTTGAGTGCGGCTGTGGGCTGCAGGATTGCGGCCGCCCACTTGAGAGAAACCACCTTCCCCGGGCGCAGAGGGCGCGGGGGGGGGCTGGCTTCCTTCGGCGGAGGATCGGGGCTGCATGTGGCAGTGGAGGAGAGCCTGGCGTCCCTTCGCTGCCCCGGCTGGGCTCTGCGCGCACGCAAAAATCCCGCAAAAGTTCTCCGCCTTTCCGCCAGCCCAGAGCCGCCGCCACGCCTGGGGGGGCGGATCTTTGCAACGTGCTGGCCCGAGCACTAGGGAGAAGGAGGGAGACCCCGATCCAGCACACACACACCCTCCCCCGCCTTCCTCACCTGCAAGTTCCAGTGCGTCGCCCTCGTGGCCTGCCCTTCCGTTCCGCCGCTGGAGAACGCCAGCAAGAGGGGAGGGGGGGAGGACACCCCTCCACCTTCCTCCTCCTCTTCTTCCTTCTCCTCCTCCTCGGAGGCCGAGGCACTGAGGAGGGGCGGAGGGGCGGATGGCAGGCCGGCCAGGGAGGGAAGGAAGGAAAGAGCCCAGGTGGCGGCGGCGAGGAGGAGGAGGCCGAGGCGGCCGGGATGCGCCAGGGCAGCTGCCGAGAGGTCAGTGGGGGTCGGGGAGATGCAAGGCCATTGTTCACATTAAGTGTTTGTCAGTCATTGTCATGATTTAATTTTATGGATACCTTACTTACAATTTAATTTTTTATCAATAAATAAGATCATTATTAAGTATAATATCAAGTTTTATTCAGTGTACCTATAGTTTAATTAAGACTTAAAACTTTAATTAAAGTTTATTAAGTTAATAAACAGTGTACCTACCTATATAAGTTTAAGAAATTTGGCTCTCAAAAGAAATCTCAATCGTTGTACTGTTGATATTTGGCTCTGTTGACTAATGGGTTTGCCAACCACTGCTCTAGGCTGATCCTGCATTGAGCAGGGGGTTGTACTAGATGGCCTGTAAGGCCCCTTCCTACTCTATGCTTCTATGATAAGTGAAAAAAACTTCATTGAATCTGGATCTTTGATCCAGAAATTTAGCACAGGCAGAGAGCATGAGTACAGTTTGGACAAATGTGGAGGAGAGGAGGCCAGGAATGAGAAAGAGAGCATGGTCAGATGGTACACAGACTAAGCTTAGAGGAGGAGGAGGGAAGAGATGTAACTAAGGTTTTTACCCCCATCATGCCCCTGTGTTAGGGAAAAACAACAGTTGCAAAGAAGACACCAGTTATTGCAATGATGATGATAATGGTGGTAATAACAAGCTCCATTAATATGCTTGGCCATTTAACACACTTTTTTTTTAATAAGCGAGTCCCATCTGGAAGCATTCTCATTATGTTCTTTCCTCTACAGCGGATTGAGCTCTTAACCTAAAACAGAAGCCAACTATGTGTAACACTAGTTGGCTGGCCTTTTGAGATGTTCCCATCATTCCTATTTCCTGGAGCTGCTGTGCAAGCCTGTTAAATTTTTTTAATGATCAGTACGGTGCCAAATAAAGAGATAAAATCTAAAGGAAAAGGGTGGTTTTAACTTACAGACTGATGGGTCTTCCTCATATATATTAGCCCAAAGGTTCATATTTTAAGAATAACAACATTTAATGAGAACTGAGAAATTATACTACAATAAATTAGGTACGTCTTCACTTTTGCGTTAATGAATAATCAAGCAAGCAACAACAGCTAGTTGCATTAATGGCTAAAACTTGTCAATACCTTTACCTTTTCAACTACCAAATGGTGTATATCCCTGGTTGAAAAAGTAATGCATTACCTGAGAACAGAGCTGGCATGTGGTATTGCTGAAGATCATAACATTGTTTTCATCTATGAGTGTTTGGATCTTTAATTTCAAGTCTTCACTTTTAACAGTAGCTTCTGCGTCTTTCTTTGAGCCATAAACTACGGGGGGCTTTGTGCAGCAAGTTTTGGGTGTCTCCTGAACAGCATGGTGATCATCTCCTCTTGCTATAAGGAACAGAAATTATATTGTACAAACAACACAGAGTAGAGGTTCACAGGTAACATGGAAGTTAATTATTTATCCTCAGCATCTCAAGGACCATCTTACCCTTCGTAAATCTACCTGTTCACTTAGGTCATTATCAGAGGGCCTGTTCTACATTTATATGATGCCTGAAAGGCAGCAGGTAACTGCATAAGACAATCTGAGATTGTTTTAGACTAACAAAATTTCTGTCATGGTATGAGCTTTCGTGAGTCTCAACTGTGACTAACGAAAGCTCATACCTTGACAGAAATTTTGTTAGTCTTTAAGGTGCTATAGGACTGTGGCTCAGTGGTATTGCATCTGCTTGGCATGCAGAAGGTCCCAAGTTCAATCCCCGGCATCTCCAGTTAAAGGGACTAGGCAGGTAGGTGATGTGAAATACCCCTGCCTGAGACCCTGGAAAGCCGCTGCCAGTCTGAGCAGGCAATACTGACTTTGATGGACCAAGGGTCTGATTCACTATAAGACAGCTTCATGTGTTCAGGACTCTTGCTCTTTTCTACTTTTACAGACAGACTAACATGGCTGCCCATCGTGAGAATTGTCTGTACCACAACCAGTATGATATATTTCCAAACACCTGTTTTTTGAGTTTACAGATCCCAGAATGCATCAGATTTGCAAGAGACCGCAGAGAGGCCCAAAGTCACTACTGAATTGGGCTAGGTAATCCATTTCTTTATGATCACTTGGAGATTCAGACGCTGTGAGTTGTTCAGACCCACTCAAGGCTACAAAACACTGAAAGGAAATGAGTATGGAAATTACAGACTATTTTTAAGGGTGGATACCATGGTGTACCTGGGTGAAGTGTCCAGTTTTCCCCTAGGCCAAACTCTACAACATACAGTAAAGCATCACTTGCCTCTGTTTTGATTAGTGCCATACATGATTGCAGCCCATTTTCAGTCAGGCGTATGGGGATTTAGTTGTTCAGCTCCAATTAAAGTTAATGGGGATGTTTTTCATGAGACCAAATAAATTGGACATTAACCTCAAGACATTTCCAGAAGTATTCACACTACAAATTTAGCTCTTGCCCTGATATAGAACACAAATTAATCCTGTACTTCCTGAAAGCTCCTCACCCTTTTCAGGTCTAAACAAACGTTTTCTGAGCTCAGAAATAGATTCTAAATGGATTCTTGTTTTCTCATGGGAATTCTCTAAGCATGCATTACAATTAGAAGGTAAAAGGTTGACTGATTTTTCAGTCCCTTCTCCTTTGTCATTGCCAGGGAGCATCTACAATGGACGATAGCTCATAAGGTAGTCAAACATCCAAAGCACATCTGAAGCCCAGATGAATTTGGCATGTGCTGATATACCCAGAGAGAAACAAACAGACATTTCTCTACCAGACAGACGGGGGTAGAGATCAGTGGTTATTAAATGTTAGTCAACACTTCATTCCCCCAGCTGCTACAAATATTTATGCCATTGTGTCATCTGTAATGTCATGAGAGCCATTAAAATAAAAACCCAGAAATATTTTCACAGACAGCAGCCCCAATAGCGTTTATCCACAAAGAAAACTAGGTCATTTTCTACTCCTACTTCTCCTGTGCATACAGTAGTAAGTGATAAGGGTCCAGAAGGATTTGCCTGCCCTCTGGTTGGATTGTTTATATGAAAAGAGGTTGTTCTAAGCAAGAATAGATATACAACTGAAACTCACTGAAGTGTCTGTGAATACCATACATACACACACACTCCTTTTTTACATAGTATGTGTTGATTTACACGCTCATCGACATACAATGCAATCCTAAGCAGAGTTACACCCTTCTGTAGTGAAGAGGCCAGAGTACAGCCATCTTGGATTAAAGGTTAAATGAGCACAACCTCAGCACTTTCTGTCTTTGTTCCTTGATTGCCAGGAAAATATGTGCTGGCTGGCACGCTTATCTAAAATTCAGCAAGTCTTGTCTCCCACTTTTCCTTCTTCATACACAGATGAGCGTTTAGTCTATGTAGATTTATTACCCTGGCATTGTAACCATTCAGACAGCCCACAACTCCCTTCCACTTTGTCCTTATCAATGTGCCGGGGTCTGAACATGGCAACCTGTGTCAGGCTCGCTGATTAGAACCATGACAGAGATGAAGGTTTTCTAGACTGTATGAGAGTGTAGAGAACAACTATTGCCCATCAGCTCAAGGTGTAATAGGCAGCAATGGATGTCTTTTGTGCACTCAGTTCCACCCAGGCGAGTAGGGCACCCTACAAACTAAGCCAACATCAGGGTCAAATGGTCACATGGATGAACACTCCTTTAGTTCAAATTCACAAATTATTAACTTTCAGTTGCCTTGACTGATCAAAGGTCTACCCATGTAAGCAATATAAGTTTTGAATTTATGGATCTGGGCCTTTGTAGCTAAGGTGGCTCCTGTGACATCCAAAGCAGCAAATGATCATGGAAGCTATGTAACTAAGATCCACAGCCTCTGTGTACATTACACTTGCTCATAGGAGTAGATGATGGTCAAAAAAGCAAAAGTAATGTACCAGTGAGCTCCTTCATAGAATCATAGAGTTGGAAGGGACCACCAGGGTCATCTAGTCCAACCCCCTGCACAATGCAGGAAACTCACAACTACCTCCCCCACACACACCCGGTACCCAGAAGATGACCAAGATACCCTCCCTCCCATGAACTGCCCAAGTTCATAGAATCAGCATTGCTGACTGATGGCCATCTAGCCGCTGCTTAAAAACCTCCAGGGAAGGAGAGCTTACCACCTCCCGAGGAAGCCTGTTCCACTGAGGAACAGTGCAATGCTTCTAGGGAGGAGAATACCTCAAAGGCTGTGGATACTATAATTTTTGAACAGTAGCAGTAAGGTACATGAAAAACAAATATTTGTAATTCCACTGTGCTGTTAATCTAACAACACCCAAACACTTTAGTAAAAGAAACTTCATACTTTACTTCATACTTAATCTATCATCCGCAGACTGTGCCTTTATTAACAGGTCAAAAATAAATACAAATAAAAACCCTGTATCTGCACTCACTTGATTCCTGGTTGATACTGGTGGGTTCTCTCAGATGAAAGATCTTAATACAATCACTTCCTTGGCAGCATTCACAAAACCAGCTGCATTCTCCTGTGTTTTTGTTAGAACCAAAACCAAAAATTTAATGCTTCCTTTTAGCCTTCCTTCACTACTTCACTCTGTATTTAGCTCTTATTTATCCCAGCTCCTGACCTTCGTTTTTTTAACTCTACACATACAAGTTGTATGTTATATCAAGCTTTATGTTATATCAACGTCACAACATTCTAGTGCCAACCGCAAAAGCCCCATTAGCCCAAGGGTGGGTGAGTGGCCAGGCCAGGGAAACCTGCCATATGGAAGCCCCGTGGCTGCTACACTTCCCCAACAGCTGCATCAGCCATAGGGAAGTTACACAAGTCTGCCCCTGTGTCGAAACCACCCTGGTCTCCTCCTAGGCTGATTAGCTGGTGGCATTTCTGTTTAACTTTGCATGCAGTAGAAGGGAGCTGCGTTTGTTTTCTTTAATGTCTTTCAGGCAGCTCTGGTGTGGTGTCCTTTGGTCCTTCCAGCATTTGGATTATTATCATTATTATTATTCCTCCTTTCCTCCAAGGAGCTCAGGGCAGCACACATGATTCTCCCATGCTCCGTTTTATCCTCCACAACCATTACGGTGGCCAACCTCAAGGTGGCGGTTGGAGATCTCCAAGGTGGCGGTTGGAGATCTCCCATGGAGTTCCCATGGAGAAAATGGCCGCTTTGGCAATTGGACTCTATGGCATTGAAGTCCCTCCCCTCTCCAAACCCGCCCTTCTCAGGCTCCACCCCCTCCCAAATCCCCAGGCATTTCCCAACTCGGAGCTGGCAACCCTAACAACCATCTGAGGTAGAATAAACCGGAAATAAGAGAACGGCAGGCCCAAAGTCACCCAGAGAGCTTCATGGCTAGATGGTGATTAAGACGTAGACCTCCCCAGTCTTGGTCTCAAACTCTTCCCCATTACTTTCTCACTGGATCTGTTCAACTATCGTGTGAGTGTGTTTTAGCAATGTGCTTTATGGCAAGAACACTTCATGCCAGCACAGCTTAGTGTAGAGCTGGAAGAGGCTAGAGCGGAGGTATTGAACTCAATTGTTATGAGGGCCGGACATAACATAAATGTCACTTGGTCGGACCAGGCCATGCCTCGCTAGCCCAGATTGAAAGTGGGGGAGGCGCCTGTCTTGGCTGGCTCATGGGCTGGATAAGTGCTCTCATGGGGCCGGATCTGGCCCTTGGGCCTTATTTTTGACACCACTGGGCTAGAGCCATGTACACTGCTCAGTTTTCAATTTTGATATGCATTTTATACTTTGTGAGGTACATAGGCATAATGCATTTGCATGCAAATCAATGCCTCACATGTTTGCATGCAACTGAACACTGGTTAGAATTACCTGTCAATTATAATTGGTTTACTTGAAATGAATTAACTTTGCAGCAAACTGAAGTGTGTTTATGTGAGAGATTTTCGCCTGTGAATCCAAAACAGCCAGTGGGTGGAGTGATCAGGTATGGGGGGAGGGGAGATAATATCAATAGCACCATTTCAAAGCACGTAGGGCTGCCAGCTCTGGGTTTAGAAATTCCTAGAGATTTTGGGGGTGGAACGTGGGGAGAGTGGAGTTTGGGGAGGAGAAAATGCTCAGCCATTATATGATACCATAGAGTCTACCCTCCAAAGCAGCCATGTTATCCAGGGCAACTGATCTCTGTAATCGGGATGCCAACCTCCAGGTGGAACCTGAAGATCCCCTGTAGGGTTGCCTGGTCCCTCTTTGCCACTGGCGGAAGGTTTTTGGGGCAGAGCGGGGTTTGGGGAGGGGAGGGACTTCAATGCCATAGAATCCAATTGCCAAAGCAGCCATTTTCTCCAGGTGAACTGATCTCTATTGTCTAGAGAACAGTTGTAATAGCAGGAGATCTCCAGCTACTACCTGGAGGTAGGCAACCCTAATCCCCCGGAATTACAGCTCCTCTCCAGACTGCAGAAATCTGTTCCCCTGGAGAAAATAGATGCTTTGGAGGTTGGACTCTATGGCATTGTACTTCACTGAGGTCTCTGTCCTCCCCAGGCTCAATCCCCAATTCTCCAGGAGTTTCCCAACCTGGATCTGTCAACCCTACCTCCCCCCCACCCACACATATACACACCCTGCTGGTGGCCAGGAGAGACCTGGCAACCCTACTCTGCAACCTGGAGACCAGACATCATTCCAAGAGATCTCCAGACACCACCTGGAGGCTGTCAACCCTACAAAGCAGTGACTTAACATGACACTGGGATAATCAATCCATCTCTTGCCTTTTTTCTTTTCTTTAAGAGAAATGCACTCTAAGGGTACAGCAAGCAGTGCCAGAAGTGCTAGGGAGGGCGTGATTAACTCCCCCCCCCCCAAAAAAGCAGGCCATTTTTACGCTTACAATTGCCTTCTTCCTGCAATTTCTTTCCTTCTCGAAGATGGGAAAACAGCTTGGAGGCAGGGCCGTCTTAGCAGCATTATAGGCCCCCTGGGGCAAAGCAGTGCACTGGGGGCCCTCCCTACACAACCACTCACAGGAATAAAAATGCAAATGGTCGCGAAAATTAAAGACATATTTACTGGTACTTCCAACAAAATCAGTGTTTAAACATTAAAAAACATTTAAAAAACATGCTGTACAGCAAAGACTAATCGGCACAAATGTTTGAACGATACAACATGATATATAGTTTACAATATTTATAGTTTAGTACGGTATTTATCATGACATACATAGATTAGCATGGGGCCCCTATGCTCGTGGGGCCCCTGGGCAATTGCCCAGCGTGCCCATGCGTTAAGACGGCCCTGCTTGGAGGGGCAATTTTGATCACAAAAAAACAGACTATCAAGATAGGATTAATCACCCCCTACCCACCTCCTGTCGCTGTGATGGACTTTGCAGCCCACAGCCACCTTATCTAAATAGTGTCTTAGATATTGCTAAATACATAGCAATGCCGGATGATAAACACTGGACTACAACTGCTGGTTTTTTGTAAAGCACTCTCTTCACTCCAACCCCACATCCAACCTGCACTGACCTTAATCCCAAACAGAAGATCAGAGCAAACTGCCCTGAAAGGTAGGTTCAGTGAGGCACATAGGGTTGCCAGCCTCCAGGTAGTAGCTGGAGATCTCCTGCTACACCTGATCTCCAGCCGATAGAGCTCAGTTCACCTGGAGAAAATGGCTGCTTTGGCAATTGGACTCTATGTCCCTCCCCTCCTCAAACCCCGCCCTCCTCAGGCTCCACCCCAAAACCTCCCACAGGTGGCAAAGAGGGACCCGGCAACCCCAGAGGCACAGAAGTCCCACATATCCCCATAGGTCTCTGAAACGTACCCCACCTTGGTTCCTCTTTTGTTGTGCAAATAGTAAGAAAGATTGGACTCTCTTTTTGTGACCATTTTTTATCATTACTATTTTCATACATCAATTGAATGGTACCAAACCTGTGGACCAGGGACCCCTGGGGAGGGGCATGGAGTTATTACAAGGGGACCATGAATCCATCCAGCTTGGGCAGGTTTTCACCTTTCCCCACCTGTGCCTCCAGAGCAGCCATGCCCCCCCTCCAACCTTGTGTCAGTCCGGCTGCCAGCTGGGTTGAGAGAATGGTAAGGAATTGCAGGAGGGAAAAACAATTTTGAAGCACCCCACACACACACACAATCTCCCCTCCTCGATTCTATACACCAGGGGTTCCCAAAGTAGCATCTGCCAACACTTTTTCTGGTGCCTGACAAGGGTTTTAGAGGTGGGGCTCTTGCCCAGCAGGGCCACAGTTTTCCTAAGTAGAGGCTGCAGAGGAGAGGAGAGGGAAAGCTTGAGAGACAGGGGCAGATAAAGGTAGGTTGGCTGTTGGGTGGGAAGGAGAGAAGCAGGGAAAGGGAGAGGCGACAGGAGCTTTCAGGAAGAGGGAAGAGGAAATAATGGGGGAGGGGGTAATAAGATGCCTCCCAAAAGTCCTTGCGAGTTCCCGCTTGTACATCTGATTTCATTATAATGCTTCCCCTGTTCTTTTATGTAAACACCATAGACTCTTTTCTTTGCCTTGGACACGTTCCCAAAGTTTTTAAAAGTTCTGGTTGCTTGACATAAATACGCCACCTACACTTCCTCAGCAACCCAACCACACAGGAATTTTGCACAATCAACTTTATTGTCTGTAAGGTCAACACAGAAAAAAATGACTAAACTGAGGCCATCATACTTTGGCCACATTATGAGAAGACCACTGGAAACGACAATAACGCTAGGAAAAGTCGAAGGCAGCAGGAAAAGAGCAAAACCCAACATGAGATGGATCGACTCTATAAAGGAAGCCATGACCCTCACTCTGCAAGGCTATTACCGATGTTTTGGAGGCCATTAATTTATAGGGTCGCCATAGGTCAGAAGCGACTTGGCGTCACTTAACACACACACTCACAACACATGAAAACATGAAGCTGCCTTATACTGAATCAGACCCTTGGTCCATCAAAGTCAGTATTGTCTACTCAGACAGACAGCAGCTCTCCAGGGTCTCAGGAAGAGAGGACTTTCTTACTTGCCTGGTCCCTTTAACTGGAGATGCTGGGGGTTGAACCTGCGACCTTCTGCATGCCAAGCAAAATGCTCTACCACTGAGCCACAGTCCCTCTTCCTAAAATTCCAGTGAACAGGTCCACAGTTTCAATAGGGGAATAAGTAAACCCAAGATTGCTAAATCACTTATCCCAGCTTCATATTTATGTGTCTCTAATAGGTTGGACTCTACGGCATTGGAGGTTGGACTCGATGGCATTGTACCTCACTGAGCTCTCTGTCCTTTGTAACCTCTCAAAGGAGACGTTTACCTGGGGAGGCAGCCTAGCACACTGCCAGAATCCCAGCAGTTTTACCACATGGTGACAACACTCATTGAACCAGGGAACCACCGTGGTAGACATGTAGTGGGGGGTAATTTTTTTCACAAGTATAGAAGTGGCAAAAGTGTGCTAACTAAAGAATAGATGTTTGATGGCAATTTCGGGTGAAACAAGCTATATACCGCCCTTGAAATGCAGCTACACCCTTCCAGAGAATCAGTGTCGTCAGTCTTTGGTTTCAACAGAAAAAATACTCTGGTTTCATATGCCCCCAAGGAAGGCAAAGCCGTACTTTTCCTTCCCACCAGGCATCATAACATGGGTAAACGTGCGGAGAAAAAGAAACCAGATATAATCACACTTTACAGTGCAAAAAAAAAAAAAAGTGGGATGGATAGTCTTGACCACCTTGTCACAAATTATACATGCAAGCAGAATAATCCACAAGGCCAATGGTGCTGTTCTCCAATGTGTTAGTTGCTGCTGCCACTGTCGTTTACATTTTGTGGATGAAGACCCGGCCTTACTGAAAGAGGCGATTGGGTCAGAAAAGGCAAGCCTTTCTAGTAAATCTGGGAACACGGCTGAAAGATCCTGAGATATGCCGAAGGACAGAAGAGATATACACGCTCAACCAGACCGTCAAGTCCTGTCTAGCTTCTTGTGGGTTACGCTGCACTGCAAGCGCCTCGAGAAGCTTCAGATCAACAGCTGGACGCTGCTCCTTTTGTTGTAGGGCAGCAGGTAGAGAGAGAGAGAGAAAAGAACAAGAAGCGTGCCAGCGGTGGGAGATTTGCTTGCAAGGATCACAACAGCAGTGAAGTGAACAGGCGCGATTGCCTGCGGGTAGGCAGAACCAAGGAGCTTGCATATCACTCACCACAGAAGGGGATGTTCTTAGGGTAGAAAAAGACCCTCGGGGGCAACAGCAGGTGTTTTTATTTAAAAGTTAGGACAGTTTCCAATAGTTTTGTACAAACAATAGCTTTATAAAGAAGCAGAACTGGTATTCAATATGCATATGTATATTTATTGGATTTTATATTTATAGTTTTACTGTATTTGTATATTGACTTGTTGGTAGCTGCCCTGAGCCTGCCCAGCTATGGCAGGGGCTGAGGGTGGGATAAAAATCCAAAAAATCCAATAAATAAATAAACAAACAAACAAACAAATAGAAGAGGATATGTACAAAGGAAAAATTCTGCCTCATGTAAGTTTTCAGGCTCAGGTTGTTTTGGTATTGGTATCTGGAACTAACTTCTGCCACCACAAATACGGTTGCCAGGTCCCTCTTCGCCACCGGTGGAAGGTTTTTGGGGCAGAGCCTGAGGAGGACGGGGTTTGGGGAAGGGGAGGGACTTCAATGCCATAGAGTCCAATTTCCAAAGCAGCCATTTTCTCCAGGTGAACTGATCTCTACCGGCTGGAGATCAGTTGTAATAGCAGGAGATCTCCAGCTAGTACCTGGAGGTTGTCAACCCTAACCACAAACACTTTTTTGTTGTGTGTGAACTTCTTCTGCCCAAATACAATGAAATTTGGAGTGGAAATATATCCTGGAATAAAAATGTGTTAAGTTTTTTTTCCAGAGGGTAGTCAGAATGTTAGAGCACTTTTACACACAAAGTAATTCTCACCGATACAACTGCCATGTGATGTAAAAATTATTGTTATTTGTTATATTCCATAGAACCTGGCAGCAACCATAGGAGTCCTGAGAGGTCACCTATCCAAACACTGACCAAATCTACATCTGCTGAGCTTCAGCAAGGTTGCCATATTACATGTCCTCAGATGGCATCGCTAATAAAGAGTTGAAAGCATCAGGATGACCCGAAGACCCCAAAGTATGGGTTTATTAATTATTATTTTTGCAGCTGGGGAGCAGAGGCTGACAGACAGTGCTTTGCGCAAGACCATCTAAGTGAGTTTGTGACCAAGATGAAATGTAACCCGGGACTTCCCAGTTACATCAAACAGCTCTCATATGACTCAATAACGTAAGCAAAGATGTGGCAATCGGACATCTGTGTGCGCAATAGGACTCTGTGTGCGCGTGCTGGAAAGCACCAGCTGAAACTGGGTTCAACTGTCTGAAAAGCCAGCATTTTCCCCCAGAGCCCACTTTTCCTCTTGCCCACCTGAAATGGCTAGCCATGGCTTTTCACAAAGCTGTGGCCCCGCTGCATGTTGTATGTCTTCCATACCACACCTCAACAAGCCAGCGTCAGAGAAATGTGAGCCCAACATGGAGGAAAACCACGGGGTTGGGAGAGGAAGGCGGGATCCATATGGCAGCTGCTCATCTCCTCAGGCTTTCTGTGCAAACCCACAAGTTTCAAATGACTCTGATTTTATAGCCCTGTGATGAGAAGCGCACACCCCAGCCATCTCCCTGACCGGCAAACACTGGCGCATAATTTTTGACACGTTGGGGGCTTTCACACAAACAACTCCTCCCCACAGAAGACCTGAAAGGGTACGAAGACTATAAATCAGAGACAATACTTTTGATCGGAACTTCATTCTATTTAAGCTAGAAGAAAAAATTGCATTTCTGCCTCTCCGCATGGCTAAGTATGCTTGTTGTGTGCGTGTTTTCTTTATCAACGACCTCGAAACAGGAGGTGGTATGGTACAACGGGAACCATTTTGTTTGAACCGTGGGAAATCTAGGTTAAAATCCATGTTCAGATACATCAAGCTTACTAGAGTTGGAGCTTGGGGGGACCACTTTTGTGGCAGAATTCTAGACTGCTGGCAGGCTGTTATATTTTTAAATGCTCCCCCTTTAAAAAAAAAACTCCTGGGACATAATAAACTCAGCAGATATTAAGTTGTGCTACACACCTGTCTCTTTGATGTGCTTATTGAGTACACGTGGTAAGCTTGAAACGTGCAAAAGCCTTCAAAAAATAATCCCCCATTCTGCCACTGTGGTATAGTGGTTAGAGCACTGATCTAGGAGACCCAGGTTCGAATCCCCACTCTGCCACAGAAGCTTGCTGGGTGATCTTGGGCTAGTCACATACACTTAGCCTAACTCACCTCACAGGGTTGTTGTGAAGTCAAAATGGAGGAGAGAAGAACAACGTAAGCCGGTTTGGGTCCCCATTGGGAAGAAATGGGGAGTATAAATGAAGTAAATAAATATGTAGATCACCTTTTTCTTTCAGACTGAAGGATGAGAGAAAAGGTTTTAAAGAAAGCAAGCATGAAGACGTTCAATTAGGATCTCAGAGACCCAGATTCACACACATCCTTTTAAAGGCTCCCACTTTTAGAGTTCACTGTGTGACCCTGAGCCAGGCACTTTCTCTCAGCCTGACCTGCTTAATAGGGTTGTTGTGAGGAGAAAAATGAAGAGGACTATATTGTATGTTGCTTTGGCTCTAAGTAAATATCTAAATAAAAAATAAAGCCTGTTTTGTACTGAAAAGCATTATAGAAATTGGTGGGGGGAAACAGAAATACATTTGCAATACTAAGCAACTACATAGATGCCAGTTTCTTTTCTTGCAGGAAAAAACATAACTAAAAGACTGGGAAATGATTTCATATAGTTCCTGTTATAATGTTCCTACTCTATTGTTTCCAAGATTACTCAACTTTCAAAATAACATCAGTCTTGGCATGTAACATCTTTTATTTTTTATTAACTATGCCTGAAATGAACATATCATAAAGAAAGCTGGATTAGATTTAGATGAAGGTGGAGTGAAAATTGGTGGAAGGAGCATTGGCAATTTGAGATATGTAGATGACACATTACCGGCAGAAAATAGCGAAGTCTTGAAACGACTACTGATGAAGGTTAAAGCAGAAAGTGCCAAAGCAGAATTATGACTGAACATCAAGAAGAGTAATGACTACTGAGGAATTACACTACCTTAAGGTTGACAATGAAGAAACTGACATTAATTTTCTATTCCTTGGCTCCATCACCAACCAAAAGGGAGACTGCAACCCAGAAATAAGAAGGAGATTGAGAGTGGGAAGGGCAGCCATAAAGGAGCTAGAAAAGACTCTTAAGGATATGTTGCTGGCAACCAAGATCAAGATAACTCATACCACAGTATTCTTCATTATGATGTATGGGTGCGAAGGTTGGTCAGTCAAGAAATCTGACAGGAAGAAAGTTGATTCATTTGCATTGTGGTATTGGAGGAGAGATTTATGGATACTGTGCACCACCAAAAAGACAAAAAAGGGGGCTCTAGATAAAATCAAACCTGAGCTCCCCCTAGAAACTAAAATAACTAAACTGAGGCTATTGTACATTGGTCACATAATGAAAAGATAAGAGTCACTGGAAAAAAACAATAATGCTAGGAAATGTTGAAAACAGCAGGAAAAGTGGAAGACCTAACATGAGATAGATTGACTCAATAAAGAAAGGCAAGGCCCTCCACTTGCAAGGCCTGGGGAAGGCTATTAATAATAGGATGTTTTGGAGGACATTAATTCACAGGGTCACAATAAGTCGGAAGCGATTTGACAGCACTTCACACATGCCTGAAACAGTTCTGTGTAAGTCATAAGCTTTCTTTCTGAACAATTTATCAGTTTGTTAAAGATCACAACATAAGAACATAAGAAAAGCCACGCTGGATCAGACCAAGGCCCATCGAGTTCAGCTGTCTGTTCCACACAGTGGCCAGCCAGGTGCCTCTACGAAGCCACAAACAAGATTACTGCAGCAGCATCCTACCTGTGTTCCACAGCACCTGATTTAATAGGCATGCTCCTCTGATCCTGGAGAGAAATGGTAGGCATCATGACTAGTATTCATTTTGACTAGTAGCCATGGATAACCCTATCCTCCATGAGCATGTCCACTCCCCAATAAAGGCCTTCCAAGACGGCAGCCATCACCACATCCTGGGGCAGGGAGTTCCACAATTTAAGATACTGCCCTATGTGTTGATTAAATGATATGAATGCACCACCCTCTTTTTTGTTAGCAGCACAAATGCCAACAAAACCCACTTCTACATGGTGAAGGGCTTTGTGTATCTTCTGTGATATATAGATGGAGTCTGGGATTGGCGCCATTGTGAGGGCTCCACACTTTCTTTGGTGACAGCACCATTGGTTTGCATAGCAGTCAACACTGTGAGATGACTGGGTACATTGTGTGAACTGTGTGGAAGCTCCATCACATGTGCTGTAATGGTGAGAGTGACTGAATAAGAGCTGGGAGACTCCAGGTCTGAATCCCCACTTTGCCATGGAAGCTTTCTGGGTGAACCTGGACCAGATATAAACTACCTCACAGGGTTACTATGAAGATAATATAGAGGAGAGGGGAATGATGTAAGCCATTTTGGGTCCCCACTGGTAAGAAAGGTGGGGTATAAATGACGTACATAGATAATTAAATGACTTTTCAGTGGCAATCCAGCTGTTTCCAGCAGCCTTCTCTCCAAGTCTTAGAAATGTGTTGACAGGTAGTTCTGCAATGAAGTTCACCCTGGGCCAGGTATGATCCTCAGCTATGCCATAATAACCCAATTAGTGCTTAAACTGATATGGGTTTTGCTAATCCAGCTACTTGCATGAAATAAGTGGAACTGACAACATTAAACACATTTTGCAAATTAAAACATTCATAATGTAGCTTCGTCAGATTTGGGGGGTTTTCCTGGCAAAGTTATGGCAAAGCTGTCTATAACAGTTGCGGGCGGGCGGGCGGGTGGGGGGGGGGAGTTAGCAAGGAAACAGCTTTTCCTGGTAGGCAGGAGAGGCAATCCAGCCTCTGGAATCAATTTGACTGAGAGTGTGAGGTAGAAATATTTTCAACACACACATTTAGATAGATGCGGGGGATCACTAATCCTATTCAACCCCTGCTGCACTGCAGTCAAGCAAGAAACAGGTGGACAAGCTCTATCAGATTAAAAGTTTAATAATACTGACAGTCATAATGATCATTCTGAATGCAGCTGACACTTTCCAACAAAGTTCATAAAACAAAACAAAACCCCCCAATAAAAGTATTATTAAAAAGCTAAGTTTAACATACGAAAGAAACCAGAATTTTTACTGCGTCCCATATCTTCAAGAGTAAAAATAAACCTCAGCCTTACTCCTCCAATATTGATGTCACCAACCGAAGGGTATCTGGATTTTATTGCTAGGAAATGTACTGACTTCTTCACTTATCAAGACATATTGACAAGAAATGGTAATATAAAAATGTTACAAGAACTTCAGAATGAAAACAAAAATATGTCATGGGTTTGTATATCATCAAATAGTTCACTGCCTTAGAAAGGACTGAAAGCAATATGAGAAAGTTAACGGAGTTTGACCAGATAACAAATGGTCTGATGATTTTATTGTTATCTAAAATTTACCAACTTCTATTGTCATATGAAACAGCGTCGGAGCAAGTGAAAGAAAGAAAGAAAGAAACCAGAATTAACCTTCAGTTTAGCCTGAAGAGAAGACTGAGAGGGGATATAACCCTCTTCAAATACTTGATGCCGAGTTGTTTTCTGTTGCCCCAGAAGGTAGGACCAGAACCAACAGGTTGAAATTAAATCAAAAGAGTTTCCTTCTAGACATTAGGAAGAATTTTCTAACAGAGCGGTTCCTCCATGGAACAGGCTTCCTCGGGAGGTGGTAAGCGCTCCTTCCCTGGAGGTTTTTAAGCAGAGCCCCCATCTAGGAGCCCCGTGGCGCAGAGTGGTAAGCTGCAGTATTGCAGTCCAAAGCTCTGCTCACGACCTGAGTTCGATCCCGACGGAAGTCGGTTTCAGGTAGCCGGCTCAAGGTTGACTCAGCCTCCCATCCTTCCGAGGTTGGTCAAATGAGTACCCAGCTTGCTGGGGGTAAAGGGAAGACGACTGGGGAAGGCACTGGCAAACCACCCCATAAACAAAGTCTGCCTAGAAAATGTCGGGATGTGACATCACCCCATGGGTCAAGAATGACTCGGTGCTTGCACAGGGGACCTTTACCTTTTACCTTTTTAGATGGCCATCTGTCAGCAATGCTGATTCTGTGACCTTAAGCAGATGATGAGAGGGAGGGCATCTTGGCCATCTTCTGGGCATGGAGTAGGGGGTCACTGATGTCATGAGACGACAAGAGTCACTGGAAAAGACAGTCATGCTAGGAAAAGTGGAGGGCAGCAGGAAAAGAGGAAGACCCAAGAAGAGATGGATGGACTCAATAAAGGAAGCCACAGCCTTCAATTTGCAAGATCTGAACAAGGCTGTCAAAGATAGGACCATTTTGGAGGACTTTCATTCATAGGGTCGCCATGAGTCGGAAGCGACTTGACGGCACTTAACACACACACACACACAAGCAGATGATGAGAGGGAGGGCATCTTGGCCATCTTCTGGGCATGGAGTAGGGGGTCACTGGGGGTGTGGAGGGGGAAGGTAGTTGTGAATGTCCTGCATTGTGCAGGGGGTTGGACTAGATGACCCTGGTGGTCCCTTCCAACCCTTTCCCTTCCCCGGCACTAAAGCGGGACCAGAAGCAACAGGTGTGCGCCACTACCCACCTGAGGGAGGACTTGCATCGCCGCTTCGGTCCTCCTCGGGGCTAGCTGGGGTGGGGGGTGGATGCCCTCCAGGCGGCAAGACCACCCGGCCCTTCCTCACCGAGCTGCCCATGGCCACTCTCGGAGCGCTCCCCCCCCCCCACCGCCCAACAGCCTGCCTCTTCCACCCGCCAACGGCGCCCTCTGCCGGCCGCCCGGCGCCGGCACACCCGCCGGAGATGGATGGATTTCAACGCAGCCGGCCAGGTTCTTGCGCTCGCGTCGGCAACCGCTGCGCCGCAAATGGGCCGCCCGGGACTGGAGGGGCGGGAGCCAACGGGCTTCTCCCGCCCTCCTGGAGCCAGTTCGCGCTGCCGGAGCAAACTGCCGGCCCGCCTTCTCCCGCGGGCGTTACAGCGGCTTCTCAGCCATCGTGCCTAGGAGAGCCGCGGCTGTCGCGATGGCGATCGAAGTGCAACTGGGGATTGACACCTTTCCCGAGGAAAGGGGCGACCCCTGCTGGCCGAAACGTGTGATTCTGCAGTGCTGTTATGGAGGGAGCAATTTGCGCGTCGTAGTAAATCGTAGGAAAAGAGAAAGACCCAAGAGATGGATGGACTCAATAAAGGTAGCCACAGCCTTCAGTTTGCAAGATCTGAACAAGGCTGTCAAAGATAGGACATTTTGGAGGGCTTTCATTCATAGGGTCGCCATGAGTCGGAAGCGACTTGACGGCACTTAACACACACACACACACACTGTAAATCGATGAATGGGTTCATGTCCTGAGTTGTTTGTTTTTTTAACGCTAAACTAAAATATTCATTTAATCAACGGTTGTTACTACTTTTTTTTTTTTTAAGCTTGTGCTCCATCTTGTCACCAGGGACTAAAAGCACTTTAATTTTTGCAGCAAACCTTAGGGGTTCTTTGGTTCTTGTAGGTTATCCGGGCTGTGTAACCGTGGTCTTGGAATTTTCTTTCCTGACGTTTCGCCAGCAACTGTGGCAGGCATCTTCAGAGTAGTAACACTGAAGGACAGTGTCTCTCAGTGTCAAGGGTGTAGGAAGAGTAATATATAGTCAGAAAGGGGTTGGGTTTGAGCTGAGTATTGTCCTGCAAAAGTATTGTCCTGTCAAGATAATGTGCTAATGAGGGTATGGTATGTTAATATGGAACCATTGTATCCTGAAGTGATCTGTTAATGTGTGTAATCCAAAGCTAATCTGTATGGCTATTGTTGAATGTTGTCTTTGTCAGTCTGGAGGTTTTTCAGGGCAGGAAGCCAAGCCTTAGGGGTTCTGTTGTTGTTATATCCAAGCCATAAACTATAGTTTGTTCTCTTCTTTACAAACCTGGATTCCAAACTAGAATTAAACCAGGATTTAGAACTCTATTTTGTAGCAGAGAACAAACCATAGTTTGTCATGAAATCGGACTTTTTTCATTAGATCACCCACATACAAGAAGAGGTTGAGGATCTCCAAGCTTATTCACATAACAAGAACTGTGGTTTGTCATTGTGGCCAAAGCATGCCTGTTTTCAGCATCTGGACAGCTCTGTAAGGGCCCTTCCTGACTCCTCAGAGAGCTAGAATGGATTCACACATGCTTGTACTAACGACTGTCATATTCTCCCACGCAGGATAACTCCACCATGCAAACAGGAGACTGTGGCTGCAGATAATTTCTGCTAATATATAACTTGGAGGGGGTAGTAGTATAGCACCCACCTTACTGGAAATTCTTCTCTTTTTGGAAGCAGATGGGGGAGTATAAACATGTATGGCAGTCAGAATTTGGGGGTGGGGAGATTAAGAATAAAATGGGCCAAATAAGTGCAAATCCACATTTCGTCCTGAATTTCTTCTGCATTGTCCAGTAAAATATGGTCATCATATGTATCTTAAGGACAAACGTTTCAACACTTCGCATAAAATCTAGGCATTTTCATGCCCTGGTTGGAGCTATTCCATTGAATATTTGGCAAAATATGCAATAGATTTCACAGGGCATATTGTAAAGTTATTGTGGCCACTGAGATATGCATACAATTTGTATTTTTACTCCCCAAAACATGACCTGGGCTGTTTGGATTAACAAGTTTTCTTGGATATAGTTTATTGAACAGAATTGATGGCTGCTCATTAGTTTTGTTTTTTTCCTGACAAGACAAATTAGTATTTGTGATGCTCTTATTATCTGATTTATCCCTGGCATCTCTTTCACTTTCACATACGAGTCAGCCTTCAACTGCCAAGCAACTTTCCGACTTCCTCATCTGCTGAAACAGCATCTTCCTGTATTTCTCAAGGAGACATAATAGTCAGGATAGTTTATCACGGAGACACTTGATCAGAAACATCAAAACTTCCCAGAGAAGTTTCTAGCTTTCTGGTGATCTGGAAGAAAGGATGAAGTTGTTATTTTGAGATTGATGTTCCATCAAAATTCTATAATAAACCACTATATCTATTAGTAAAAGTAATAGTTGAGCACCATTCATAAAAGGAGCAAATCCAGGCCAACCACAGACAAGGTAGTGAGTCTCTATATACTGAGGGGACTTCCTGGTTTGAAGGGAACAAATATGATTTTATAGGTAAGAAACAACTCAAATAGTCTGAGGACTGAATATTTCATGGAAGAAGCATGGAATCTTGATAGCAGTTAAAGACAAAGGGGAAATTAGCATCTCTGAACCATGAAAGATTATTAAACCCTAGATGGAGAGATTGGGGGGGTGGAATTTCCAAGTTATTCCCCTCTTCTTGCAACTCCTTGTATGATATACTATCCATGCAATCCTGTGCAGAGTTACTCCAGTCTAAGCCAGTTAAATCAGTGGGTTTAGACTGGAATAACTCTGCATAGAATTGCATTGAGGAGGGGCTGTGGCTCAGTGGTAGAGCCTCTGCTTGGCATGCAGAAGGTCCCAGGTTCAATCCCCGGTATCTCCAGTTAAAGGGTCTAGGCAAGCAGGTGATGTGAAAGACCTCTGCCTGAGACCCTGGAGAGCCGCTGCCGGTCTGAGTAGACAAGACTGACTTTGATGGACCAAGGGTCTGATCCAGTATTAGGCAGCTTCATGTGTTCATGTGTATTTATGCACATTTCTCAACTGTACAGAAGCTCCTTTAACGATCCTTGGTGACGAGAGCTGTGTGAGTGGGGCAAGGTTTCTCTGATGGAAACCTCAGAACTTTCACCAAATTACAATTCCTGGATTCCTTGGGGGACACCATGACCGTTACATTGGCTTTAAACCAGTTTAAGTTATGTGGTATAGAATGAGCTGCTGTCATGGTTGAAAGCAATTAATTAATGAAACCATTTGGGAAAGGGTGTGGAAGACTTTTGTAGCCCATGCACATACTCAGAAGGGAGATAGTTATCTTACTCACATAGTGACAGTGCTATAGCTGTCTTTTACACTCTGTTTCTGCTTATAAAACTCATCAGATACTGATCTATGTAGATGAGTAAGTCTGAAAGTTATGCAGCCTCTGACGTTTATCAGCTGCTCCTGATCTGGCTATTCCACACTTTTCCAGATGGTGAAAACGCATGGTCACTTTAGCCTCCTTTATTCCCTGTTTCAGCCAGGATTCAGCCAGGATCGAACACATGTGTTTTGCCGAACGTGCGTTCAATCCTGGCTAAATCCTAGCTGAAACAGGGAATAAAGGAGGCTAAAGCGACCTTGCATTTTCGCCCAGAGACTCACACTGCAATCCTGAACAGAGTCATAAACACTCTGTAACTGCGCTTAGGATTGCAGTGTTAGTAATTGGTGTCCATGCTTTTGTGATCTGGGATTGATTATACAATGTGCATTACTACTACTACTAGTAGTAGTACTACTACTACATCATTTATATCTTGCCTTTCCTTGTGGTTCAAGATGGCTTACAATAATAGTTAAAAACATTTTCAGTTTTAAAACCAGTTATAAAACAACAAACCCAAAATCTCCCCCTCCCCCAAAGATGCCTATCAATTCAAACTCCCTCAAAAGCGCTGGCACACAGGCAGGTCTTGCAGTGCCTCCTGAAGATCTCCAAGGAAGGGGCCCCCTCACCTCTTCAGGGAGCCCATTCCACAAAGCCGGAGTCCCAGTGGAAAAAGCTCAGGCTCTGCTCAGTGCCAGACAGGCCACCCTAAGTAGTGGGATATTCAGTAGATGCCTGATGATGACATGGAAGGAGATGGTCCTTAAAATATATGGGTCTCAGGTCGTGAGGGGCTTTAAAGGTCAAAACCAGCACCTTGAACTGAACTCAGAAACAGACTGGCAGCCAATGAAGCTGTTTCAAAAAGGGCATCATACATTCCCAGAAGCTAGCTCGTGACAATAGTCGGGCTGCTGTATTCTGGAACAGATGTAGTTTCAGGGTCATCTTTGAAAGCAGCCCCCCCCCCATAGAGCGTGTTGCGGTAATCCAACCATGAGGTTACAGAAGCGTGAATCAGCGAGGGCAGATTAGTTGAGTCTAGGATGCAACTGACAGAAGCTGCTCCTGGTCAGCACGCCAACCAATTTTTCAAACAGCAAGGCAAGGTCTGTGAGCGCCTGCAAGCTCTTAATCTGCTCTGGAAAAGCCAATGCCACTCCATCTAGAACCAGTGGATTCAGTCCCTAGGATACACTCGGCCTTACTGTGCACAGAGGCCTGTGTGGCCAGAATGGTTCTCAAAACACTGCACGGGGCGGGGGGGGGGAGGTCTTATTGTTGAGTTTTGAGAATTCAGATGGGGAAAATGTGCATCTAGACTAGAGAGGGGCAAAGCAAATCCAAGGCAAAACCTCCCATGCATCAATGGCCATGGAAAATTTCCAAGGAGCAAAGACTGTATAAAAAAGATGCTGGAATTGACTGAGATGGCGAAACTTAAATTCGATAAATCAGAATGATAATGAACAATTTCTGGGGGGAATGGGAGGCTTGCAGAATGTATTATGAAAATGACTTTTTAACGGGACCATTTAAAGGATACTCACTGATCGAATCCCTTATTCATATTTTGTGTCGACTTTTATATTAGGTATTGGTTTCATAATGTTGGATATGATAAGAATAGATAAATAAAAATAATATTGGGATTAGTCCTGTTAGCAAAAGAGTACACAATTTAATTTTAGACGGAAGAGGGAGAGGGGAAAGTCATTTGATTGTTAAAATTAGAATATTTGGGGTTTTTTTCTTTATTATCATTACTATATTGTTTTTTTATGGATATATGAAATGAAGAAAAATAAATATAAATATATATATATATATATATATATTTTAAAAAAAGAAAGAAAATGTCCAAGAGCCCATTTCCCTCAGCCTTCCTTGAAAGAAATACGTTAACGGACGTTGCGTGAGGAGGGAAAGAGAGGCTGAGACAGAAAATGGGGGTGGGGAGAAAAAGCGACAGTTTGCCTCCCTTCCTCAACTGGGCACAAGGCCGCGATTGGGGGGGGAGGGGGAGGGAAAGGGGGGGGCTCCCCTATAAAGACCGAAGAAGGCCGCGCGGCGCCGCCCCGTCCAGGGAACGGCGGGCGTTGACTGTCAGCCGCGGCTTGGCGCAGCCGCAGGAGGAGGGGGCCGCGGCGGGAGGGGCGGCCGGCCAGGAGGGAAGAGCCGCGCTCGCGCGCGAGGGAGGGAGGGGGGCGGGCGAGGAGGCGGCGCGGAGGGAGGGGAGGCCGGCTGCGGGAAGCGGGGCTCCGCGCTGGGACTGGCTCCTTCGCAGCCATTTTCTGTCCAACCACACAGCCGGTTTGCGGAGGGAGCCAACCAGGGCCGCACTGGAGGTTTGTGCCTGGCTCCGGCCAATGATTGGTAACCGGTTTCACTGCGGGCTCGAATGAAATGTCCGTCTCCCTCCCCGGGCTCCGGCGCTGCCGCCGCGCCGCCGCTGAGGGGACCAGGAAGTGCGGGCAGCAGGAGAGAGAGAGACAGAGAGAGAGAGACAGAGAGAGAGAGGAGGGCGGGCAAAGCTTGGGCCTTTGTACTGCCGCCGCCGCCGCCGTCGTCGTGAGGGGAGAGGCGGCCGCGGCGGGCCTTGCTCGGGCGGCCTCCTCAAAGCAGATTTGTGGGGGAGGGGCTGCTGTGACAGGGGGTGGGGGGGGGGAGACTCGGAGCGGGAGGGGGGAGACATTGTTTGCTTGTGTGTGGAAAGGGGCGAAGGAGGCGCCTTTCGGCCGCCGGCCACCCCACCCCCCGGGGGGGCCTAATTCTCCCGGGCGCCTTCGCTCCCCCGCTGTCTCCTCCCTGCTCCGGGTCGCCGAGCCCGGGAAGGGCAGATGCAGCCATGCCCCCCCCCTCCTCCTCCTCAGTGCCTTCCCTCCGCCGCCTTTCTCTCTTCTCCCACCCCCTGCCCGTTTTCCCCTCTGGCGGCGGAGGGGGGGGGGTCTCTTCCTTGCAGAAAGGGCTTTGTGTCTGTTTCTCCTCTTCTCCCCCCCCTTCCGTCATTTCAGAAAATGGGGGGGGGTGAGCGAGCTCCGGTTGTGCTCCCCCCTTCTCCCCACGCACCCCCCCCCCCAATTCTTGCCGAGCTCGCCCGCCCGCCTTTCAGTTTTGGGCTTTGAGAAGGGTTAGAAGCTTAAGAGGAGCCTTTCTGTCTCTTTGCCTGGCTTCATCGTGACCTCGGCGCACAACGGACCCGAAGGTGGGTGGGTTTTGTGGTGTTTTTGTGGTGTTGCTTGCCGCGCGTGTCCGGGGAGAGGGGCTGGGTGTTTCCCTGCACATGTCACAACAATATTGCCTCTGTCTGCTGGCGAGAGGGGTTTCTTCTATCGACGCCCTCCCACCCCCAAGCGTATAGGGTTATTTCCCTCCCTCGCTTGACCCTTTCGGTTGTTGAGGCTCCTCCTCATCAGTAGCCGCAGGAGTTCACGGAAGTGTGACAGCCTTTTTTAAAAGAGTGGGCTCACAACTGCTGCAAACTGGAATTGTGCTTCAGTCTGTAGTCATTTTTAAAAAAGAAAAAACAATGTGCATACATGTGGTGAGCTGGTTGTATATACATTGACCTGCTATTGTACACAATAGCTGACTCCTAGGAAGAGTTCTGTGTACGTTCAAGTTCTGAGATGGAAAAAAATAAAATAAACCCAAGCTGCAGTTGTATGTGTGTGCCTGCTTTAAAAAAAAAAAAGGCAAACTACTGCTTTAGAGACTACAACACAATATTGTTTTTCTCCTGTTGGATATTGTGGATATGCTTAAAAGCAACTCTAGATGTATATGCTGTCTTTCCTTGAGGGTAAAGTAGCTGAAATTCAAGATCAAATCTTGTCCTGCACACATTTGATCCTTAGGAATATCTGCCAAATGTGGGTAGTGTTTGTTTTTAAAATATGATGTAAACAGTAGCCAAACAAACAAGATGATGTGAACTTCAAGTGAAGTTAAGTAAACTTTTTATGGAGATACCAGCAGTACTGTATGAGAGGTGGGTTTGAATTGTATCACAGTATGGCAGATTTAGTTAATGATTAACAAAATTACTTATCATGTTGGTAGCTCCTATGGAAGCACTGTTAGTGTTTAAGAAACTGGATGAAAATTGGGCCTATGGCCCATAGTGCAGTTACTGAGTGGCAGTTGCCAGTGGTAGATTATTGAATTTGCTTTAGTTCTAATAGTGCGGATTCTCTCCCATGCAGTGGGCATTTTGTGAAACAAGATTTTGGCAGAAGAGAGCCTGTTTCATAGGCACTGTCTACATGTGTGGACTTGTAGAACCAGGTGTGCATACAGGTTCTGGGACAAAGCAAGCATAATGTCAATTAAAAAAGTCCTGTAAGAGAACATAGAGAGATGTACATCTGAGATTTAATTTTTTTAAATGTCTAATGTGGTGGTAGGTTCTAAAGTACTGCAGTATCTGAGGTACTAATAAGTGAAGTAGATAAAGGGAATTTTATAATTCTGGTATGATTTTTTAGTTGCCTTTTCTTTTTACAGTCTTGAGATGTCTGTGCTATCAGTAGTGAGCAGCCATTGATGTCTATGGCAGTCAGGCCTTTGATTAGATTGCTGCAACTTATCAGCCCCCGGTGTTGTATGTGAATGTTTGAGCATCTAAATCTGTTTGGCTATTTAAATTTAAAAGTTGCAAACCATACCTGAAAGACCTACTTTGGGTATAATCAGTATAACTGTTACCATGTTACCAGTTACAGTATGTTCCTTGTTTATAAAGTGTCGAACTACAATATCAAAACCATTGTTATGACTTTATAGAGACATGTAGAGAGAGACCTATATAAAAGTTTCTTTGGGAAAGGTCAGAATAGCCATAGGCTTTTAAAAATGTGTTATTCTTTCAAATGTATTCTTCAGAAAGCTGAGAAATTATTAGCTTTTTCTACTTCATTAATCTGCTTGTGTAAACAGACACATCTTATTATGAATAGCCTATGTCTCTAAAGGCCTTTCTGGAACTCTGTAATCAAAAAAGGATTATTTTCTTTTTTAAGAATAAGGGACTTGCAGCACTCTTTTTGATCACAGCAAGTCTGTGACTAGCTTGAAGGGAATCTGATATACTCTAGAATTGCTGAGTAGCTACTTTGAAAACTAACCTAGCTTGTTAAATCATGAAGGGCAATTATTTGATCTTTGGGATGTCAAGCAACAAAATGCTTAAGCCAAGAACTAATATGCAGTTTAAAATGATTTATTTTTCCTGCAGTGATTGTTGAGTTGGCCACATGAACCTGTTCTATAGTTGATAGCAATGGAGGGACTATAGAAGAGTGCCAAGAAATGAGGAAACTTCTGAATTAGGATTAAATATATATATAGTTATTCTGTGAGAGTTAGTAAAATGAATCCTAGTACAAGGTAGCTTTCCCCCCTCTGCTCACATTTCAGTTACTACTACTAGCATTTCTCTGAGTATGCTACTGCTGCTTACAAAGTTTGAATCTAGGTTGTTTCGTTGGCTTGTATTGAAATAAAAGATGGAAAATGAAAATATTTATTTCCTCAGTGGTTTAACCAAACAATATAGAGGAAAAAATAGCAGGACGTTTCTTTTTGGAGTTTTCCAGCTAGTCAATATCATGATTTCTCAGAAGAGAGCTGACGGAATGGATGCCAGAAATTTAATGAAAATCTCTGTAGGTAGTGCAAACCTTCAGCATATCCTGTATTTCTGGGGTCTGCTGTACCATCATAGTGTGGTGTTTTAGTGTTGCATTGGTCTTGTGTGTTCGCAGAATATCTTCAGTAAAATCAGAGCCTTTTGAATGATATTCTGACAAATGTAGTTACATTACAATTGTCTTGTATAAATCAAGAGTCCCATGATGTACTTATGTAAATATTGGCTATGTTAATTTCAGGTGACAATGGTAATAATTAGAATCTAATTATAATAACAATACATAGCAAAATGTTAGTCTTTAAGGAGGAGCCGCTGGAGGTGTATCTGGCTCCTCCTTAAAGACTAACATTTTGCTATGGCCAACTAAGGTGGCTATTCCTTTGCAATTATTTGGAGAACATCTCCCTCAGAGGAATGTCTTGGTTGAATGATGTTTCCCTTTGAAATCCTTGTTTTGTACAGGATGTTAGAGCAAGTGGAGTCAAATTCCTCCTTTCTGTTTTCTCTCTTTCCCTTAACTGCCAATGTTTGTTTTTAAAAAAATCAAATGACTAAATCTTGGTTTGAAAGGTATTTTAGTCTTGTAGCTAGATTATGTTTGTAGTATCGACCAGAATGCTTTTTAGGCTGTCTGCTTTGTAAAGACAGCATTTAACTATTTTCCAGAACTGGGAATTTAGGAGCTAGCTCTAGGTATGCAGGTGCTGAAGGCTGTGATTCAGCGATGAACATTAGTGGTGGAGCCATGAGTGTGCCAGTGTATGAGATTGTGCTTAGAGTACTACACTTTGACTGGGGAGATGGGTTCAAATCCCTGCTCATTTGTGTGGCTTGCTGGGATTCCTTGAGCCAGTCACTTTCTCTCAGTCTCACTTTCAAAGTTTTGTAGCAAGGGAATTGTATGTGCACCACTCTGAGTGAAGGAAGGAGGTGTGGGATACTCTTCTGACAGAGTGCAGTTTGTGCAGTAGAACAAGGCAGAACCTCTGAAGACTTGGCAAGTCCCTGGCCAGTCTTATTTCCGAGCCTCTTAGACTCAATTAACGTAATCCAAGGGAAAGTTGCCATGTTTAAATAAACAGTTAAGTGCCATTAATTTCAGTGGGGCTTGCGGACTGCTCAATTTTTCTTTGATTGTGACCATTAAACCAAAAATATTTCCAACAGAAGTTCTGTTGAAATGAACTGGATTTGCAAAGATCATTGTTTCGTGGGTTAAGCCCAATATTCATACTTTCAGTCTTTCTGCGTTACCATGAGAGCTAGGAACATGTCAGCTCATATCCTTGGGGTCAGGATAAATCGGTAGACTCCTAATATTCTTAGTGTGATTGCACTTGCTTGTCTATTGACATTTATGGTATAAGTCATTGGCAGTAAACCTCTCTTGTTGCTTATGATACATTGCCTACAGTCCAATATTAGGCAATTAAAAGGCTAAGGTCCCCTGTGCAAGCACCAGGTCATTCCTGACCCATGGGGTGGCGTCACATCCCGACGTTTACTAGACAGACTATGTAGGCAAACAGGGTGGTTTGCCAGTGCCTTCCCCAGTCATCTTCCCTTTACCCCCAGCAAGCTGGGTACTCATTTTACTGACCTCGGAAGGATGATGGCTGAGTCAGCCTTGAGTCGGCTACCTGAAACCAACTTCTGTCGGGATCGAACTCAGGTCGTGAGCAGAGCTTGGACTGCAGTACTGCAGCTTACCACTCTGCTCTATGGGGCTCCTCATTAGGCAATTACCAGTGATTAATATTTATAACAAAGTATGTGTTTGTTTTTGTTAGTGCCTTTGCTCTGTTAAGAACCAGTAGAGAGAACTGGTTTCAGCCAATTGAATAATAAATACCCATAGAAGCCTAGTCACTATCTAAAATAGTTTCCTAGAATTAGGACTGAGTACATGCAAGATGGTGCTACATAACTATTTGCTATGACAGGAAATGCATAATTATCTGTTGTTCTAAGTATCCAGGTACTAGTTTCTGGGGTTCCATGCTGAGCAACTGGTTTCATGGTTTGTGAAATCAAATACACTCTTCATGAAACAATGCTGAGTTTATTGCTCTGTTAAACATTGTTTGGATGGCCACTTTCAGACTTCAGTTCTGCTTAAACAGTGTCATAATTTATTGTTTTTACTTCACTAATTGTCCACAGAGTACTGTAAAAACAATGCAATAAATACCAATATAATGGATACAATTAACTATATAATAAAACTGGATTATGCAATTAACGAACAGTGAACTATCAGGATAATACATCCAGTAGAATGGATTTCTCAGTTATAGAACAACAAAATAAAGACTGTATAATCTAATAAACAGTGCAGTATAAAGGGGGAGAAAAAAGAAAGCTGCCTAAAATTTTCAGAGGCAAGTAAAATTTCTACACTGTTATCTTCATAGAAAATACCCTTCTGTAACAAATAGTCTTCAGTTTCCCCCCAAAACTGTACTATTGAGACTGTTGGGTGTAATAGGATCCATCCACTATTTGTTTTCACCTGCATCCAACCAGCCATTATCATTGGTGCTGTGACTGCCCAAACCCTAAGAGCCCAGTGTCTTGAAGACTTTTGCAAATGCGAGCCCCTATTCTGCTTCCATGCTAATACATGTACATATTGCTTAAACTGACTGAAATACTGCATGTGCTGGAATAAAAATTTATTTGCTGTGTCTAATATTGTAGAACTCATAGCATATTCCCAGTCATTTCTCTTCAACTTTAATAGAAATACCATGTTGAATAATTAATTTGCTTTCCAAGAGTCACTGTGGTCAGCCTTTGCTTTTAAGCGGTAGCTCAGTAGTTTAACCTTTTGATAGTATATATGTAGCAGCCCTGCCATGTATGACCTGAAGATATTTTCCTGGTTATTTCTGTGTGGGTGCTTTAAAGAAGGATCAAAATAGCTGGTTGCTTTTCCACAGATCTAAAGTAATTTTTAGATAATAAAGAGATGTGTCTCATTGCTTCATATTATTCATGAATCATAGAAATTCTGTGTATAAAACTCTTCAGCAGAACAATTAGCTTGAGTATTAAGCTTTTGAAGAACAGGCAGCTGAGATCAAACAAAGTTCAGATGTCTGGGGCGAGGGGCATATGTACATTGATTTTAATTTTACCAAACCTTATTCAGCCAGAAGTACATTAAATATGCTTAAGATTTTAGGAATTGTATGCTTAGTAAACTGATGTGAATTCTTTAAAACATTGCCTTTCTATTCCAGATGGATGGTGATAGCTCTACAACAGATGCTTCTCAATTAGGAATTGCTGGAGATTACATTGGTGGTAGTCACTATGTGATACAGCCCCATGATGGTAAGTAATGTATTGGTCCAAATGGTGTGAATTATCTTATGGTCACTGTTGTGGTCCTTTAGTGAAGATGAGTCTGTATAGCTGAAGATACATAAAATTTGCTGAATAGCTGAAGATACATAAAATGACTATACTGGGCAACAGATCTGTGATGGGTCTTTGACTGTCATATATAGGAGTTGTGTGAATAATAGTCTTTTTAAAAAGTACTTAATAGAGTTCTTTCCTTCAGCTTCACAAAATTAGTATTGTGGTTCTCTTTAGGATTGCTAATTCTGTATCTCATATTTAAATATACTCAAAATACTTGTCTGGTTTTATTAGTATAATGTACCTAAATGTACTCTTCGTGTAAGGTTAAACTAATTCTAGGCATTCTCTTTCAAGTATATTGGGGATAAAAGACTTAAGACAAGCAATTAATATACCATGTTGCTGAATTTAAAAAGTCTGTGTACATAAGTTGACCTAGATCACGATGGGTAGCGGTATTTGTCTGTAGCAGTAGAAAAGCGCAAGAGTCCAGTAGCACCTTAAAGGCTAACAAAATTTCTGGCAGGATATGAGCTTTTGTGAGTCACAGTTCACTTCTTCAGGTACAGCTAGAATGTGAGTCCATCTATCCTTAAGTAGAGAAGAGTGAATTAGACACCCATTGGCAATAGCATGTAAATGTAAAAAGTAAGTAAATTACATTAGTAGGCATGATTGGATCAGGTGTGACATGCAGCAGGGTAGTAGGCGTGGAGCAATCAACATTGGTCACCAGACAGGAATTCCAGGCTCCTAGTCAATCCAGGAGAGTTCTTTGTTTTGAGCTTCATTATTAGTTGTAATTCAGCAGTCTCTTTTTCTAATCTCCCTTTGAAATCCCTTTGTAAGAGAACTGCTACTGACCTAATTAACTTTGGTGCTATGTTTTTATATTTCAGTACTAAAATGCTGACAACTGTAGTACCTTTTGTGATTTGCTGCAAATTAAGAAAACTACATAGTTCTAAAGTTGCCATTCTATAAAGTGTGTATCTAATTTAGTACCAATATTTATAAATTGCTTTGTACAAAACAACTCAAAATGCAAAAATCCCAAAACAACCTCCTAAAATATTAGTACAAATGGCAATTTAAAATCTTCAGAAATTGAAGTCTTTGCATAATAAAATAGTTTGTCCCTGTGCCTTATAGAATTATCAGTGAATTCCCTTATTCTGAACCTTCCAGTTCGCTCAGGAAGCACTGTAGTTCTGTAAGCTAGAAATACATAACATCTGTGCTTCGTGTCCCTCAGACTTTCTCAGTATTGTCTAAGACTGTGCTATCAAGCCTGTGGAATCATTATCAAGGAGCTGAAGCTTGAGGAAAAATGAGAGACCTCTTATAAGCAGTTCTCTTACAACAGATTGATGACCTGAGGCTTTGCTAATGTTTGTTCTTGGGTAGATGAATTCCTGACTGGAGATCAGGTAAGGTGACCAGAGGTGGGCAACACATTCTCCCCTGAGGCAAGGGCATCCTGAGCTGTGGGTTGTTTTCCCTCTCCATCCGGGTAGGCAGGACTAAAAGATTCTGACTTCCTGTGATACTTGGCGGGAAAACAGCCTGAGGAAGCCAGTTTCCGTCCTGCCTATCCGGGTGGAGCAGGCAACTCCGCATAGCTCTGTGCCTTTAGGCTTCATTTCTTTAGCTAGGAGTAGTTTCTTTCCCTTTCGTGTTACAGCTTACCTCTCAGTGTTCCGTGAGTCCTTAATCTTCGCCTTGATCATTGGTTCTGTTTGACCGCCTGGCACTTGAAAGGCGGTCACTGCTAGAGCTAGGCTATTCCGTCGAAGTGGTTAACACAATTTTGGAGGCCAGAAAGCCCTCCACTAGGCGCATTTACAACGCGTCGTGGAAGGCTTTCGTTCGCTGGGCCAGGAGAAAGCAAATGGACCCACTTCACCCTGACATTCCCGGCATCCTGGAATTTTTACAGGAAGGGGTTAGACAGAACCTGAAGGCTTCCACTTTAAGAAGACAATTGGCCGCCATTTCTACTGTTGTTCCTTTCACGGACGGACATCCCACGACACAGCATAGACACATCTCTGCCTTTCTAAAAGGGGTATCCCAAATTCAACCTCCTGCCTCTCACAGGTTCCCTACATGGAATCTTAATCTGGTTCTTAAGATTCTCATGGGTCCACCATTCGAACCTCTCAAAACGGTTCCGATGAGGTACCTTCGCATGAAGGTCCTCTTCCTTACAGCTATTACCTCAGCTAGGAGGGTATCGGAACTCAGAGCCCTTTCCATCAGAAAAGGCCTGTGTGTCTTCCATAAAGACAAGGTTGTCCTAACTCCTGACCCCACCTTCCGGCCTAAAATAAACTCCCATTTCCATAGATCTCAGGAAATAAACCTCCCATCGTTCTGCCCCAATCCATCAGGCACAACCGAAGCATTATGGCATACCTTAGACCTCAGGAGAGCCATCCGCACATTCATTAAGCGTACTGCAGAATTTAGAAAGTCAGACTTCCTATTTATAGGAATATCTAACCCCAGTAAAGGAAAAAAGATGTCAGCCGCTGCCATCAGTAACACAATCAAGGCATGCATAGCTGAAGCTTACAAGGTAGCTGGCAAGCCAGTGCCCGAGGGCATCACAGCTCATTCCCTTAGGAGTATGGCAACTACTGCCGCCTTTGACAAACAGGCCCCGCTGGAAGAAATTTGCCGGGCCGCAACCTGGTCCTCTGTTTCAACATTTATCAAGCATTATAAAATTCACACATGGTCCTCAGCGCAGGCGGCCTTCGGCCGCAGGGTCCTGCAGAATGTAGTCGAGTAAGTGTAGCTTATCCCACCCTTTTTGGGGGAGCTCTTATAAGTCCCACAGCTCAGGATGCCCTTGCCTCAGGGGAGAATATAGCCTTGGATACTCACCGTGAGGGCTTATTCTCCTCTGAGGCGAAGGGCATCCTGCCCCTCCCTTATAACTTGTCTTACAATAAAAATTTTAACTGTTCAGTACTTGTCTCCTGCTTAGCACAGGAATGGCTCTATCTGTCTATCTGTTCATGTTGGGTTATATGCAATTGCAATTTACAGTTAGTTTATATAGCGAGTTCTTCCTACTGCTGTTAATGTAGCTAGTCTAGACGGTAACTGGCTTCCTCAGGCTGTTTTCCCGCCAAGTATCACAGGAAGTCAGAATCTTTTAGTCCTGCCTACCCGGATGGAGAGGGAAAACAACCCACAGCTCAGGATGCCCTTCGCCTCAGAGGAGAATAAGCCCTCACGGTGAGTATCCAAGGCTATATTCTGTGCTAATACTATTTTTTTTTGGTTGTGTTCCTAGACACTGAGGACAGCATGAATGATCATGAAGACACAAATGGCTCCAAAGAGAGCTTTAGAGAACAAGATATATACCTTCCAATTGCAAATGTGGCGAGGATAATGAAAAATGCCATACCTCAGACGGGAAAGGTAATATCTCTGAAAGAGTGTGGTTAATGTTATGCTTGATATGCAGGGTTAGGAAAGTTTGGAGTTCATAACAATTGTTTTGAAAGATGCATTTGTCTTTAGGTTGCGTTCACAGGAGATGAACATGTAACATTCATTGATTATAGGATGATGTAATGGGAGCAGGCATAGCAAGTGCCTCATCTGCATCCTAATCCTGTATAAAACTGAACCTTTGCATTTCCATCAAGTGTAAGCTGCACACACTCCCCAAAAGTGGGCCAGCTTCCATTTTCTTCTAAATGAATAGTATTGTCTACTATGCATTTCAAAATAGTTATACTGAAAAGCTGCCACTCGTTCATAATTCTTAGAAATATCTGTTCACTAAGATTTTTATGAGGCAGTGTGTAAATTGATTTGTCTGATTTTTAGTGGATCTTTGGTCCACGCTAGTTAACACTGTCAGTCCTGCTTGGGTATGTCTTTGGATTTATTTAAGCTGCATCTGTGTTTTATAAGCCAATCGTATTTCTTAGTTTACTCTTAGTGTGTGCTTTTTCCAGATTGCGAAGGATGCAAAGGAGTGTGTGCAGGAGTGCGTAAGTGAATTCATCAGCTTTATAACGTCAGAAGCAAGTGAGAGGTGTCACCAAGAAAAACGGAAGACTATAAATGGGGAAGATATTCTTTTTGCCATGTCCACCCTGGGATTTGATAGTTATGTTGAACCTTTGAAGTTGTACCTCCAGAAGTTTAGAGAGGTTTGTACTCTTGATGTTTTCTGAGAGTCTCATTTGCACTTTCCAGAGACGTGGTTTATGTGATTGACTTGTGGAGTCTTTTCTTGTGCACCAGAGTAGCTGAACATTAATGGAGTGGTTGGGATACATCTTTTCTGAATGTCATTTCAGGCAGAAGATTTTTTTTACTGTTTTGTTGAGGTGCTCATTTTAACTGATGAGCTAAGCTGTTGTGTCCTTTAAGGATGTGGCCTATTATTTTTTTGCCTTGCCTGGCTGTCTCTCCTTAACCTACTACTATCCATCTATTTAACTTCTCACGTCCCAGAGAGAGGGAGAGCAAGCAAGGGAAAAGCCTCACCTCACAGTGAGGGAAAAGCCTCACCTTTTCCCACTGTTAAGTGGTGATGGCTGCTCTTCACTGTTGCCATGCCAAGGCATAGGGTAGCATCAGATAGTGGCAATGGCTGCTACAGGTCCTCCTTATTGCTGCTTGCTTACCTGCCCTCTGCCTGTAGCAAGGGCAGCCACCAGCCAGACTGAGGAAGAGTTGGGTGGTAAAGGTGATGACAACTTCATATAGGCTTCAGCTGTACAGCACAGCTTGACCATCGTAGCTGTGCTGTGACTGCCTCAAAAGAATGTGACAGCTAGGGCTGTAACAGATAATAGAAACATAGAGTTGGAAGGGACTTGAGTCATCTAGTGACAGCTAGGGCTGTTACAGATCTAGAAGCAGAGTTGGAAGGGACTTGAGTCATCTAGTCCAACACCCTGCACAATGGGGAAATTCACAGCTACCTCCTCCCCACACCCCTAGTGACCCCTGCTCCATGCCCAGAAGATGTCAAGAAAACCTCTAGGATCCTTGGCCAATCTGGCCTGGAGGAAAATTGCTTCCTGACCCGAGTGGTGATTGGCATTACCCTGGGCATGTAAGAAAGGGCCACAAGGGCCAAGCACTGGCACTACCCTTCCTGCCCTCCCTCTTATGATCTGCCTTTCACAGCATCACTGTCAGATGGCCATCTAGCCTCTGCTTAAAAACCTCCAAAGGAGGGCCCACCACCTCTCAAGGCTGGCTGTTTCCACTGAGGATATGCAAACTCTTTGATCTTTCTGATTGTTTTGGTTCCCATTGCTATTCTTGAATCTGTTGAGAGATCCGGTTGTAAAATGTAAATGAAAGGTCTTTCCTTTCACCTACTGCAGAATTCTACTTGTAATAACTGGAGGACCTATCTTAAACACTGAGAATTTTACATATGTGTACCTAGCAAACAAAGTTCTGTTATGGAGGACTTTGAAAACAAACAAACAAAGAATTTGGAAGCTCAATAGATATTCCAAAGTGTATGCTGTTGGGGTTTATACCATTGACACTGCCAGTATTCTGATAGTAAATCTTTGTGCTTTTTTCAAGGCAATGAAAGGAGAAAAGGGAATTGGGGGAGCAGTTACCACAGCGGATGGCCTTAGTGAAGAGCTTACAGAGGAAGCATTTAGTAAGTATCACTTGAAGCCAATAGTTCTCATTGGGCAACTGTTAGTGGAGGAGAAAATGCTCATTGGTCAGTATTTCTGCAACATTTTGATGACACCGGGATCACAGTCCTCCAAACTTGATATTATGCAAGTTCCAGTGAACCTAAAAAGAGACAATAGAATGAATTGGAGGTTGTTCTTAATTGATTGCATCTTTTCAGCCTGGTTCACACATCCTTTTGATACACTCATGGGACTTACCAGTGAATGTTGAATTGGCTCCACAGAACCTATTGTCCTCCTTCAGAACCAGTTGTTGTTATTACTAATGTTGCAGGATAAAAATGGCTGGGATCATGGGAGAAAGGCTTATGTAATGGAAAAGCATTATTTCCTTTTCCTTTTTTATAAGTATGTTGTGTGTGTGTGTAAAGTGCCGTCAAGTCGCAGCTGACATATGGCGACCCCTTTTGGGGTTTTCATGGCAAGAGACTAACAGAGGTGGTTTGGCAGTGCCTTCCTCTGCACAGCAACCCTGGTATTCCTTGGTGGTCTCCCATCCAAATACTAACCAGGGCTGACCCTGCTTAGCTTCTGAGATCTGACGAGATCAGGCTAGCCTGGGCCATCCAGGTCAGGGCAATAAGTATGTTAGATGTCTGTAAAATGAAGACAGATAATGCCAGATGAGGGTTTCTTAGATAACTCTTTTTTGTACATATGCAAGAAAATCGTTTTAAATATTCATTTTTAAATGATGCAAGGAGGGTAATGTCAGGACATGTCAAGCAGAATCCCAGCAAAATAATCAGCATTTCTCCTTGTGGCAGCCATTTTGTGGTTGTACCCATTACCCATAGGCTCAGAAAGGTTGGGGACCCCGATGTATGGTAACATGCTCACTGTACATGTGAATTTATTCACAAATGCAGATAATCAAGTGATGAATGTGCATATGTGAACCTTTACAATGTTTATTTGGGTTGCTATGCAACCCTAAATATGGTGGCCAAGAGACATTCTTTTACATTGGATGGGCAAGCACAGGCAATACTCCTGTTTGGAAAACATTCTCTCCCCCTATTCTTTTAAAAAATTTGAATTTTTGTGCAAACTTGGTGGGGCAGCCCCAAGTTTGTTTGTTTTTTAAACAAACCCTTTTGTCTGTACCTAGCCCCATTTTGCCAGTTTCTCTCTCTGTACTCTGGGGTCAAGTTCAAAATTAGGTGTAAGATTGGTAATGCTGAAGTGGTGGTCTGTTACTTTAATATCAACTATAGTTGGTTTTGTTCTGGTGAGAGGTTTTTTGCTTAGTGGTGAACATTTGAAATGAAGTTGGGTGTGTCACTATGTGAACTTGCTCGCTGAAACTTTTTTTTCTCTTCTAGCTAACCAGTTGCCAGCAGGTTTGATAACTACAGATGGCCAACAGCAAAACGTTATGGTCTATACAACATCTTACCAACAGGTACATTGTTCATCCCAGTGGTGTAGTGGTTAGAGCAGTGGACCCTAATCTGGAGAACCGGGGTTGATTTCCCCACTCCTCCACATGAGCAGCAGACTCTAATCTGGTGAACTGGGTTGGCTTCCCCACTTCTACACGTGAAGCTAGCTGGGTGACCTTGGGTTAGTCACAGCTCTCTTAGAGCTTTCTCAGCCCCACTTACCTCACAGGGTGTCTGTTGTGGGGAGGGGAAGGGAAGATGATTGGAAGCCGGTTTGATTCTTCCTTAAGTGGTAGAGAAAGTTGGCATATAAAAACCAGCTCTTCTTCTTCATCCATTTTTTTTTTTTTTGGCTTGATTGCGTCTAAAAGTTTCCAGTTTCTACAGCCATAACGAAGCAACCAGAAGGCTAATAAATCAAACAACTTTGAATTTAACAATTGGGCACTGAAAGTAAATGCGTGTGCTTTGAGTAATTTGTTGAAAGTAATATTTTCCCCCTTTTACTCCCTAGATCTCTGGTGTTCAGCAAATTCAGTTCTCATGATTTAAAGAAGGCTTTGGATCTGGGAATGTGAGACATGGGAGGAACTAGGGAATGCATAAAGATTTGAAATGGCTGGTGAAGAAGAAAATGTCACTTTGTATATTCAGTAGCTGTAATGTAGCTGCCTGAGGCTTGACTAATTGAGGTGTGAACTCTGACTCGAACCTTTTCTCATGAATGATTTCAAAAAAATTGGATTTTAAAGGTATTAAAGTATTTTCGTTTTGTACAAGAGTTTGTTGCTCTGTATAACTCCTGTATGCATTGTATATTGCAATTTACTACTGTCAGAGATTTGTAGACAGTTTCTTATTTTCATATTGAATCATGTTACTTTTGTAATTCAAGTAAAACAGCTGGGTTTAATTCATGTTTACCCTTTGAATAAAACATAAGGGTACTGTTCATTTTGTTTGCAAGCTGCCTCTTATTATACAATTTGAGCTGATCTTTGTTTTGTAACTGTCTTGCATGACTAAAAGTTGCGTTAACGTATTTATTGATATTTTAACTTTGAAAGGGAATTTCTCAAGCGCCTGCAGCTCGAATTAAGTGCTCCCAGTGTTTTTAATGTAGTTATTGAATTAAATGTGAATCCAGATGTAATGAGTCTTTAGACACTTGGGACATAGGCTACCAGGAACTCTTTGCCCATGCTTTATGATAATGGAGCTGCAGAACAACTTTCCTGTTGTGCAGAGCTAGTTCCTGGGGATTGGCTGGTTTTCAGTAACAGTGTTAGCCATACCTTTATGGTGCAGTTCTTCTGCACCAGCTGGGAGTATGTAGTAGTTTTGGGTCATCCCATTGATTAGGGGCATTAGTCTCACTGCTTTTGAAATAAACTTTTTCATTTATGACCTTTTTTTAAAGAAGCAGACTCCCTTTACTCTGTTGTGACAGTTTGGGTAAATGAAGTGCGTGGCAGTTCTAAAGTTTATAACATGTAAAGTGTGTAAGCATGTGTCTGGGATCTGAAATGAGGGACTTAAGCTTCTAGGATGCTAGCTTTTTACTGTCCTTGCAATAAATTACAGTATATAAGTAATTATGTTTAATTTTTTAGGTAGATACACAGATCCTAAGATCTTGTGTGCCAGCATGTTATTATTTAGGATGAAACACTGTGGCAATTACTAGTGTTGTTGCCACCTGCAGCTGTTGCCTAGAAGTGACCCACTGGAGATTAAATTTTAGATAAGCAGAGAGCCCGTGACTCTTTAAAGCAGGGGTGGGGAACCTTTTTTCCGCCAAGGGCCATTTGGATATTTATAACATCATTCGCGGGCAATACAAAATTATCAACTTAAAAATTAGCCGAGCTAGCCCCAAGCAGGCAGCTACCCCATACGACCCCCCTGCATGGGCAAGCAGGCAGGCATCCAACCAGTGGCGCACTCGCCCACCTGGCGGCACAAGATGGTTTGTTGCACCAGCTGGGCGTAGCCGTCCAGCCACACACCGGAGTTGCTCCTGCTCTGCATGGTCAGGGCCGGATTCTACAGCTGGCTCCTGCTACCTCTGCCTGCAGGGGTGAAATGAGGACACACTGGCTAAGAACTCCCCCCCCCCCCCGCACATTCTGACCCTGCCTCCTTTAACCCCTCCATTGTCGCCACTTCTGCCCCCAGCCCTCTTGTAGTACAGAGGGAATACATTTCTCCACGGCCTGGGTGGGAAAGGGTTAACAGTTTCTTGGGCGGTCCTAACAGCTCCATAGCTAACAACTCTTCTGCAAGGGGGGAAAAAGGTTCCTTTTCTCAGCAAAACAAACTCACATCTGCCTTGAATAGAGGCTATTCCTGTCAGCGGGAGGGGGTGGATTGCCAGTCTTAGATCCTTCTGAGCTTGAGATCTGCCAGGACCCACGAAGGGCCAGACCAAATGATTTCGTGGGTCTTAAACGGCCCCTGGGCCTGATGTTCCCCATCCCTGCTTTAAAGAGTGCTCCAGGATTACAGTGGTTTATTGTATGAATCTACCCATAGGGGCTCAGACCTAAATCTGATTCAAGAGTGCTATGTCTTGCTTGCTGCCCCTTTGTGTTTGCCAAATGGACAACATATAATGTGTGGGGTGGTGATGGAATGTTGATTGTCCATTGTTGATATCTTCTTCAGAGTGGCCCTCACCTGTTTTTAGGTCCAAACTAAAATATCAGATGTTTCCTCACAGCTGGTGCACAAGCTTCTCTATGCATCACAGGTATATTCACCATTTCTATGTATAATGTAATGTGAAGTAGGATTTGTATCAGCTGATCCTGCTCATAGGAGTCTAACCAACTCCTTAGTAATATAAATGTAGAAAATGTGCACAGTGTGAGATAAAATGCAAATCTGAGGCTCATACCAATATAGTCCCTGTGACAAAGGAACTGAAGTGAGCTAATAGAGGTAGAGACATGCCTAGAAAAAGGAGGTACAAGCGGTAACTAAAAATTATTATTTCCTGACGTGAATTTCAGTTCATATTTCTAGAATCTTTCCCTGTCAGGATAGCTGATGTTGGTAAACATTAAATATTTCATCCTGAATGCTGTCAGGGGAAATTAAATTGATTGCTGAAAGTGAATAAAAACAGCCAATGGATATAGTATGTAGACTTAATTTTTTATTAATGCTCTGAAAACTTTCTCTGAAAGCCTTACAGGCAAACTACCAGTTTAATTTCTTGGAATATGTCTCAGCAAAGTAGACCTCCTATGCAGCATTTATCAGCAGTGATGACTCTTGGTCCACTTATATATGAAAACAATAGCTAGGGTCAGTTGTTCCTACAATGTGGCAATATAATCTTGTGCATCTGACTCATTGCTATACATGACTCAACCTAGACTTAGAATTGAACTTGGTTATAGTTGAGCAAAGCAACTACAGGTATAGGAAACAATCTGAAGAATTCCAAAGTCAATACTGGGCTTTTTCATGATTAGAGAACACTGATAGAAGGGATATAAATATCTCTGTATTCTAGGAAACGGCATAGCCTAATGATTGAGCAGTCTAAATGTATGTTCACTGATCAGATCGTGAGTAACTGAACCTCTTGTCTCGACCATAGGTTTTTAAAATTTAAGGAAATGCGAACCCAGACTGAATGCATATGATAAGCCAGGATATATTTAGTAACTCCAGTTTACTAGTGCCTGGCCTGTATATGATATTGTATTTATTATTCCAGTTCTTGATATTTTCAGCTTTGACTAAAACTGCTGCTTTAGCCTCCTCTTGAGCTTCCCCAGGAACAGGCCATGCACTTTTACACCTGGTTTTTAGAAGCTTTTATTGATCTCCCCTAGTTTTTATTTACAGGCGTTAAGGCAACAAGGTGCTGTTGCCTTTAAAAAAAACTGAGATTGTGTGTTATGGTATTTGCAGGATTCCAAATGAATGATGAGGTAGGCTACACATTTTTAATCAAAAGTAAAGAAAGGACAGAATTACTAAAGAATAGCTGATATTCGCAATACGGTGAATTAGTCTCTATTTTTAAATGTGTTTCTTGCCCTATCTTCTGCTCCAGCTGACTTACAGCAATTAACACATGAAAATAAAAATGACAGTGACCAATAACTTCTAGTGCCCAAAAGAGGAACATTTTACATGCCTTCAAAAAGATGGCCACTGAGGGTGCCCTTCTGTACTGTGACTGCATAACCTACTGATATCTTGGTCTTAAAAACTGGCCAGCTTCCTGAGGAGCTAAACAGATTAAAAGTTTCCGTGTAATCTTAGTTTAAATACAGAGGCAGACATTCTTTAGACAAATCACTTTATTACAAAGAAAGAACAATGCTACTTTTATTTAATTGTACAAAATATTAGATTTCTTTGTAGAGACCATTTCTGTTCCAAGGCCTTAAGACAATAACTAGCTAGATTGACCCATCTCAACAACATTCCAGTTAACTATGTTATCTTTTTGTTAAAGTCTATGGCTTACATATGTGCTCTACTTCAAAACTATGATCAGATATTGCTATAAGTCATACATAACAGTTTCTTGTTCACATAGCTAGATATCCATTGTCACAAAACATCTTAAGTTAAATTGATGCAGTATGTGATAAACAGCATGGACTTCTCTACTTATAACTTTCATATCAAATCTATTGTTCCTTGAAGTGTCTACAGGATGGAGTCAGATTTACAAAAGACGTTACATGTATATTTGTTATAAAGGCAAACAAGACAGCTTTCACCAATTCCTCAAAAAACCTGGTTAAATTTAGATTTTCAGTGAACATCCAGTAGGTCAGACATTACATTATCATTGATTAGAAGCTGAAGTTTAAACAGAATAGACTCTAAATTTTATGTTTGAAGTGGGAGTTATAAGTTTAAGTGCTTGTCAGAGAAGCAGGCTACAAAAAAGTTATACAACGTCTTGTCACACCAAGGGAAGCTACAGAAAACTGGTATGCATATTAATCTGATGCATGTAGATGGAACGGTAGACATGGACAAATAATATATAGTCTATTGGCAGAAGCACAAAAACACAAAGTCATGTCTGCATTAACGACGGCACAATCTTTACCTTTGGTAGTTATGACATACCCTTAAAAACAAGTGCAGAAATATGAACGCAAAGTGCAAAAATACTCACAGATATACCCAACAGATTATATTGTTAAGTAATGTATCTACAAAGTTGTTAGTAGTAGCCGAGTAATCAGAAAACGAGTCTCACATTCTGTCAAGAGAATGCCGCCTGAATGCCAGAAGTTTTTTTTTAAAAAGACACTTATTTGAGCTTCCCTTCAGTATTAAAAAAGGTATTCCTTGACAAACCACATAGCTGCTGGCAGACCTGGAGCTGGAAGTAACGTGTGGTATACCAAGGTGGAAGGAAGCACATTTGTCTGTCTTTGACAATTCAGGGAAGAACGAGCACATTCCTGGCAACCACGTGTACCTTGTCAAGAAGGCCTTTCTCCTGCTTTGAAGACCAGAGCCATAGACAGTTTCTCAGCATCGATTTCACAGTGCTAGTGAAAATGACTACTCTGTATTCATTGTATCTTGGATGATTTTTAATTGCGAAGAGCAAAATCTTAGGGCTCTTTCACAGACTTTTTCAGACATGGATATTACACATAAGCATTGGGAAAGGGTAAATATAAATGTGTGAACTGAAGAAGTCAGTTACACTGTATATGACATATATATAGAAGCACAGAACAAATCACCCTCTGCCATTTATGCCGTACACCCAACTCCCTTTTTTTCCTAATGGGAGCCTGAAAATCCATCTCAGAAAAAGTTAACGTGCGAAGCTACAATCCCCTGATAAAACAGATCTGGGGCTGCAGTTAAAAGATGGAATTTTCGGCTTGATATACACAAAAGTCACCAAGCTTCACCTAAAAATGCTGCCCGCTCTCACTAACTTAAAACTTACTAATGTAATTTCTTTTTTTAATTCTTAGGGGAAAAGCAACAGAAAGGACGACTTATATTTACTATCCATTCAACAAGGCTCTTTTTTAAAAGAGGGTTTCCATTTTTCCCCCGCGTGGCATTACAGATTGTGCTGCAATGTGGAAAGGCTGCATCCTCTTTCCCACTGTGAGCTCGGCAATTTAATGTGCAAGAGCTGGCCACAAATTTCTACTGTACTGTGATGTACTCAGTCTCTTAGTTAGTGCTGGAGATGAGTCTAAGTGAGCTGAGTTCAAGCCTTCCTACACTAGGTATCTCCCCTCAGCCTCAGTTCCCCATCTGAAAAATTGGAGTGCAAGTAGCTCCTCTGAAAGCAATCCTGCGAGGGTGAACAAGAAATGATTGTAAAGCACTAACATTACCGTAATCCACTTTAAAACTGATCGTGCAGATCAAGTAATTCCCATCTTAATTTATTAGGCATTGATGGAAAAACCAAGTGCAAAATATTCACTTTATTGCACATGTTTCATTTTATTTAGAAGCAAAAAGGTATAATCCACAAGAACCTCTACAAATCCCATTCCATTGAACATAAGATTGTAGCTGTTCACAAACCATGTTCCTGCTGGACCGGGCTTTAGGCTATCTTTGCCTATTGTACTGGTATCATTCAACCATTTCACTTTACGATTTGGTAAACTACTTACATACAAAAGGCATCCAAAAGCCTTTATTTAGTACACTTGTGGGGTTAGGAACAGATCACCATTCCTTCTAAGGGCCGCTTCTCACACTATGTTTTCACTGCATAGGTATGAGGAAACCATCCATTATCTGTATACACCATACAGGCTGGGTGTCCATTTTGCCATACGTATACAATTTTCTTCTACCTCTGCAGGAAAAAAAAGTAAAGCGGCTGGCACATTAGTGATAAAAACGATTAGGTTAAAAAAAGTATTCACTACCACTGTTAAGAGCAGAAAACAGCAAGAGTCCAGCAACACCTTAAAGCAGGGGTCTCAAAACTGCGGCTCCAGAGCCGCATGCGGCTCTTTGGCCTGTTGAGTGCGGCTCTCCGAACTTGGTTTGGAGCCCCTGCTCTTGCGCACGCTCGTGCCGGCACGCCTGAGAGAGAGAGCGGGCGAGCGGGCACACTGTCTCCCCCCCCCTGCCGTGGAGAATGGCCGGGTCCCCCTTTCCCTTGCCCTCAATGGTTGGGAGGCTAAAGCCTCCCCTCCCCTCTAGTTGTGCGATTGCTGGGCGGGCGGCTCGGCGGTTCCTGGCCCCCCCGCCTATCAGCTGTTGGGCGGGGTGGGCTTCCTTTGGTAGACCTGGCCTTCGGCTGAGTCCCATTGGGAGGCCATGTCCACCCACTGGCTTTCTTGGCAGTAGACCTGGACTCCGAGGAGGGGAAAGTCTACCAATTGGTTTCTATGGGCCTCCGGAGGCCAGGTCTACTGCCAAGAAAGCCAATGGGTAGACCTGGCCTCCCAATGGGACTCAGCTGGAGGCCAGGTCCACCAATAGGCTTTTATGGTGGTAGACCAGGCCTCCAGACGAGGACTCCGGACAAGGAGGGGGAAATGGCAGGGACTTAGAATTTAATTTTTATCAATAAATAAGATCACTATTAAGTATGATATCAAGTTTTATTCAGTGTACCTATAGTTTAATTAAGACTTAAAACTTTAATTAAAGTTTATTAAGTAAATAAACAGTGTACCTACCTATATAGTTTAAGTTTAAGAAATTTGGCTCTCAAAAGAAATCTCAATCGTTGTACTGTTGATATTTGGCTCTTTTGACTAATGAATTTGCCGACCCCTGCCTTAAAGACAAACAAAACTTCTGGAAGGGTATGAGCTTTCGTAAGCCGCAGGCTCACTTCTTCAGCTCATATCCGGCCAGAGATTTTGTTAGCCTTTAAGGTGCTGCTGGACTCTTGCTCTTTTCTACTGTTATTGACAGACTAACACAGCTACCCATCGTGAACTATTAGGAGGTGAAACTAATACCCAAACAACCGAGAAAGCAAACGATGCATACAGACATACCTCCCTGTATGAATGACTACAGGTTTTTCTGTTGTAGGGAAAACTCTTGCTTCCTACCCGCCCCCAATCAGCTCTGCTCCTTGCCAAAAATGCTTGCCAAAAATGCTTGGCTCCGGCTTAGCCCTTCATCCCTTCCCCTTCCCTCCAATGCTTTAGGCAATTTTCCTTTAAAACCTTTCCCCCCAGGTACCCAGCGTTTTGTAGTCAGTTAAAATGCTTATTGAGCTTTTTGTAATAATTTTAAAAGCTAGTCATTTTTATTTTTTTTACTTGAGACACTGGGGATGCAGTATGTAGGGGAGGCAGATTCATGATTGTCACAAGAGCCAGCCAATGAGCACTATGTGCAGCTGGCTAATGCTGGAAGCACAAAGAACTAGTTACTTCTGGGCTCAATTCAGTTTTGGAAATCGGTGCATCTGTCACAAACAGGACGAGAGCAGAGCAGAGCCACCGTGGGCTCACTGATCAAGACATGTATGCCTGTATGCAGCTTAATGGGAAAAGGAAAACATATGCCATAAAAGCATGTTGTATGTGCAAAATTGCTTTAACTTTACTACAAATTTTTTTCTGGAAGCAACACAAAATGTTACAAAGTTAAATTCTTAATTAGTGCAAAACAGCATGAATATGCCAACAAACGCATACAGTTTTCTTTTTTTTCTTTAAATGAAGCACTCTTTATGGAGGACTTTCAACATGTAAAGATTCTTGTAAACATTCAAAATATCTACAGAATTAACATTTCTATGCCCATGAGAAGCCAATAGTAGTGCATTTACACCAAGTTTGCTTTTCATAACCGAAGTGACTAGTTTAGCAATTTGCATATCGTCAGGGGATACTCTCAAGGATTAGGACACGTGTTTACAAATGGTAGAAAAAATCTTTACAAAAATGAATATATTAAAATATTCTATACACTTTCAAGTTATTGTAAACTAAAATATTTGCCTTGCACCAAAATATCGTGAAGAATAGGGGATTATAAGAAAAAGAGAACAAAACTGTATATAGAGCGAGACAGAAGTTGATTCCCACATCTCGCCAACAGCATTTGGTGTGGCGCGCAAATCTTCGGGGTTCTGCCCAGTCGCGTGACACCGCTGTGCCTAACTAGCTGGTCAGAGTCTGCCGGAAGCCCTGCTCCTTTGGCATCGCATCACTGAAATGGGTCACAGGCAGAGCCTACCAGAAGCCCCGTCCTCCTGGTAAAGTGTGACGTTACCAAGCCATGCACAACAGACACAGACTAGAAAGGTCTTAAAGGGGATATAAAAAGGTTTATACCGACTCTCCACAGAGAAAGCTGCTCACTCCTTAATGACACCTTTAACTAAACTTCCATCTTCTGTACCCTGTCTGGATACAAGAGTTCCGCCGCATCAAGGCAGGGACCACCGCTTCAAGCCCTTCGGAGACTTTCCCCGCATGATGGCTTCCGCTTCCGTGTGGGTTCCCAACAAATCACCCCTGCCAGTAAAGGTTAAAGGGCACAGGAAGAATGAAACACCTGTGCAGGCCAACCAAGCATCCTCCAAGAACGTGGAAGACTCAGCACGTCCTGTCAAACTTAATAAATCCTTCCCATGGTTTCTGGTAGAAGTGGATGGAGCCACAGGGCCATGAAGGAAACCTGTTCGCTCTGTCACTAAAACAAACCAGCAAAGTGGGAGACAAAACTAACTTATAAAAAATGGTTACAATTGTAAAGTCATCATTCAATCATCAACATTACGTACAAAAGGCAATTATTCTGAAAAGGTGTTTGAAAACCAAAGAATTTGCTTCCAGCATCTCTGAATGCCATATCATTACTGCTGTCTTCAAACAACTTGTTCAAGCAATAGGTTCACGGGGCTAGATCTGCAGGGCTGTACGTGCAACCAGCATTTCTGGAAAGTCTCTGAGCAGGTCTCCAAACTGCTTTTTAGACTGCCCTGAATTAGCCTCAAGATTTGCATAATGGGAAAGCGGCAACATTTGAGATGTAGGCCCCCACGGATTTCCCTTTAAATGACTGCCATAACCACATTACAAATCTTTTTAAAAACACTGGGAAAGTTTAAAATAGGGTTGGGTACCCTAAGCCCATGGGCTGGGAACTACTGAAAGGAAGACTCTCCCAAAACCTCTAGAGGCATATGTAGTCCACTGGATAATAAGCCCTCCCACCGGGAACGTGCTGGATAAAGTGGTATGAAAAATTGAGCCAGCACAACTCCGAATTTTGCAAGACTGTACAACGTTGATGTTGGGAAGTTCAAGACAATGTAAAAATAAAATATTTGGAGGATATACAAAATATCATGCATGCTAACTGCTGCTTCCCAACTTTCATGCTGCTCCTATTTTGAACCTGATGTTTTCGTTTCTGCAACGAAAGAGAACATGTTGTTTAGCTGCCAGCATCCAGGCCAAAACCTACTCAAGAAGATTTAGATAAACCAGTTAGAGTTCTGGGCCTCAACTTTTGATTTGCAGTGCCAATAAGAAGCAAGTAAAACCAAATTTGTACTTGTAATACAATGGGCTGGATCCATCATAGTGTTTCTGCAGGAGCTAGGACTTCCACCTGCACAGCATGAATTCCTTTCTCTCCTCTTGCAGCAGCCCAAAATACACTCTGAAATCCTACTCTTGGGGGAGAGGGGATCCCCAGGAACAGGATTTTAGGCAGCCTGTTGGGCTGCCATGGAAGAGGGGAGCCAAAGACGTTTTGCCCCGGAAGTCCCTGCACCCATGGAAACACTGTGCTCGATCCAACCAAATGAAACCCCAAAGAACAGGCGATGATCTCTCAATCTTCTGGTCCTTTTGCAACTTCCCTACAAAATCCCAGGATCACATCCCCGGCCTCCCCAGCTTTCATCTCTATGCAATGTTAGTACACAGTCTTCTTGTGCACCTTAAAACCGCTTGACCATATTGTGTGAATTATTTGAATAATGGCTCTCAGGGAGTCCTAAAACAGCAGCATGCCAGTTTCTTCTCGAAAGGCAGAAAAGTGTCTTCATGAAAAAAATGAAATTTCCACAAATTTTATCTGCCCTCTACTTCTTACAGATAAAGATATGTATCTGAATATAAAACAATTATTTTCCCGGAACATCTAAGTGCAATGGGCCACCCCCTTTACCTTGGAGCCATCGAACTTGTGTGGCTGGTCCGTATCCCCGCTCATTCTTGGCCGAGATCCTGAACACTATGGCGGGTTTGGATGTGTGATCAACGTGAGCATTTGCAAGCTGGGCAGCAGTCACAGTACAAGAGGTCCTGAGACCACAATAGATTTTCATAAACATCAGCTGGCTGGGATTTTCGTGGAGTTGGTTGGTTTTGATAGCTAAGTAGGCAGAATACTCCAAGATGTTTCCTGAAGGTGAAACAGGAGGCTCCCACGAAAGGTGAATGCAATCTGCGCTCTAAGGAGGAGGAGAGGAAACGGAAGATAAATCATGTACCGCGTAGACAGTGTTTCATTACTGAAACAGAGAAGTGGCCAAAGGAGTATCCAGCTGGCCTCGACCAGGGCCAGGACATTTTCTGCCCTCGCCCTAGCCTGGGGTTATAAGAATGATATAATAAACAAACAAACAAACCAGTGTGTAAAAAGTACTCCTGGAAACCCAGGTTTTTGTCTAGAGATTTTGCCTCTCAGTTTCAGATATCTGAGGACTGGTTATGATCCCTCAGCATTGAGAGTCAGACAGTCGCTGGCATGTATCCTACCACAAAGTTTGAAGACCTCCTCCAACATAAATGGGAAAAACCACGTATATCAGAGGAAGGCTCCTGAGATTGAAGGAAGACTGGAAGAAGACTCTAGGTAGGAAACATGCCACTGTTAATACTTTTCATCCTTGGAGAGCTGTGCTTGGACTCTGGGGGGGAAAACATGCCACCACTATCGCCACATAAAACAACACGTTCCAAGTGCTTCATATAATCACAGTAATCCAAAGAGCCTCCTCGTAAAGGACACAAGTATCATTATTCCCATAATACAAGGCTGGAATGTAGAGACAGTGGCATGCCTCAATCCACCCAGTAAATTACCAGTTGGGCTTGAGATTTAAACTGAAAACTTCCAACTAATAGTTCATGCTGCTTTTTACTATGTTAAATCTGATACAGTCTGGGCTTCAAACACAAGCTGCCTTATGCCAGGTCACGCCATTGGTCCACCGAATTCAATACTGTCTACCCTGAATTGCAATGGCTCTCTGTGGGCTAGGTAGAGAAGGGTCTTTCCCGCTACCTGCTACTTGAGATCCTTTAAGTGGAGAACAGATGTCATGGACTGAATATGGGATCTTCTGCAAGTAAAGCATGAGCTCTACCACTGAGCCACAGCCTCTCTCTCAAAAAAACACATTAAATACATGAATGTATGAAGCTGCCTTATTACCATCAGACCACTGGCCCATCTAAGTATCACCTTCTCTAACTAGCAGCATCTCTCCAAGGTCTGAGGCAGGGAAAGAGCTTTCCCAGTGCCTGATGAATGAGGTTCGTTTGTATTTTTGCCTTCCCCAGCTATTACAGAATATCGTGTTTATCCTCAGAGAGATTAAAGAGTCATTTTCTTATGTCAATTTTTCTCCCTTTGGTTTATTCAGATTCAAAACAGCTGATTTTGCTAGCTGTGCCCAATATGCTGGCTCAAACTAAGCACAAAGAACTCCAGTGTTGCCCATTGAGGTTTGCACAGAACAACAAAAAATCCACATTCCCAACAGAGTCTTACCTTACTAATTTTGACAATAGAAGGTGCTCCAGGAAACCCAGGGATGCAGGTCTTAAATTCACTTATTTTACTGAAGGGACCTATCCCACAACCATTAATTGCTGCAACCCTGAACCTGTATAAAGTGCCAGGAGCAAGATCCTGTTTCTTAAGTAAACTGTAGTTCGGAGCATCTTCATTCTCTACCTAAAAATTTAAAATATACAAAGAAGAACACGTTGGCTATTAATTTGTTCCACATTTTAATATAAGAAAAAGAAATTAACTCTGGCATATTATTTGTTGGCAGATGATGCCCCCTTAACCCCATAAGGCTGTTTCTTTCAGCAACCCTATGAATCAATGTCCTCCAAATCATCCTATCTTTAACAGCCTTGCTCTGGTCTTGCAAATTGAGGGCCATGGCTTCCTTTATAGAGTCAATCCATCTCTAGTTGGGTCTTCCTCCTTTCCTGCTGCCCTCAACCTTTCCTAGCATGACTGTATTTTCCAGGGACTCTTGTCTTCTCATAATGTGACCAAAATACGATAGTCTCAGTTTAGCCATGTTAGCTTCTAGGGTCAGTGCAGGCTAGATTTGATCTGTAACCCCCTGATTATTTTTTTTGGCAGTCTACAGTATCCGTTTCAAAGGAATCTACTTTCTTCTTATCAGCTTTCTTCACTGTCCAGCTTTCACACCCATACATAGTAATAGGGAATAGGAAGGCATGAGTTAACTTGATCTTGCTTTCCAGTGTCACACCCTTACACTTAAGAATTGTTTCTAGCTCCTTCATGGCTGCCCTGCAGTGACACCAATTTATTTATTTATTTACAGCCCACCTTTTCCACTGAAACTCAAGAAGAAAAAAGTGCAGTCAAACAGTCAATTGGACAGTGCAAGTAGGACGACAGAGTTAGAAGGCAGTGTGAACAACAAACTGCCTCTTAGTCCAAATGGCAGATGTAACTTGGATGTTATTTATTTTATTTTTATAAGTGATTTAAGACTCGGACTGTAAACCTTTGTCGGTAAGACCATTTTAGTCCATGTATCTTGTTTTATCTGGCCAAGGGCCACAAATAAACTAACTAACTAACTATCTATCTATCTACAAACTGCCTAGACAAGATATAGTGGAATTACAAAGGTAGAAGACAATGCAGTAAAGGCAAGACTATACCACTCCCTTTATAAAGAAGCCTTCCTGGACTGTTCCTTTCTACTGCAGTTCCAGTCCCCTTAGAACTCCTGTACATTTCCATCATTCTGCAGAATGACAGAAGCGTGGGAACCTTCCTGTCCTCTTTGGGCAGACCATTCCACAATGCCTCCACAGAGAATGTGTATGAATGGGAAGTTGCTTATCTTACCCATTGGCAGGGTGGCATCTTCAGAAAGCTTTGCTTGGGTGGGCGAAGCTGATCACGCTGGATCCCACAGATCTGTCCTACCAACGAGGCTTCAGCAAGGAGCAGAAGAGCCTCTTGCACCAGCAGAAGGCTCCTTGTGCCAGAGGAAACTGCCACCATTAGCTGAACAGATCTGCAAGATCCAGCCCACAGAGCACAACCCAGATGAGCACAAGACCTGCTAATGGCAGTGTTGAACACATGCTGTGATATCTCTCCCGCTAATCACAGTGGGATTTAAATACCCTTAACTTCGACCCATAGAGCCCTGTGGCGCAGAGTGGTAAGCTGCAGTACTGCAGTCAAAAGCTCTGCTCACGACCTGAGTTCGATCCCGACGGAAGTCGGTTTCAGGTAGCCGGCTCAAGGTTGACTCAGCCTTCCATCCTTCCGAGGTCGGTAAAATGAGTACCCAGCTTGCTGGGGGTAAAGGGAAGATGACTGGGGAAGGCACTGGCAAACCACCCCGTAAAACAAAGTCTGCCTAGTAAATGTCATGATATGGCATCACCCCATGGGTCAGGAATGACCTGGTGCTTGCACAGGGGACCTTCACCACCTTTTTAACTTCAACCCATAAGTGAATACATGAAGTAGCCTTACACCAAATCCAACCACTGGTCCATCAAGGCCAGTACTGTCTACCCACACCGGCTGTGGCTCTCCAGGGTTTCCAATAAGAGGTCTTTTACATCATCTGCTCCCTGATCTCTTTCACTGGAGGTGAAGGGGATTGAACCTGGGATCTTCTGCATGCCAAGCAGACGCTCTCCCACTGAGCCACAGCCTCTCCCTACTTCACTGAGATCATGCCCATGGATGGTGTCGGAAGACTAGGATCTTAAAGTAATTTGGTGGGAGGGGGAGAGCGAGGAAGAGCATGAAGGCAGGTTAACAGCTGTGAGGGCGAGTTGGAGACAATAGGGACAGCACAGGGGAAACAGATGAAAGAAATAAACGAACTCCAAACTGGGCTGGTTGAAGATAGGCAAGATTTCAGAATATTTACATATAAGAATTCACAAGTACCTTGCTAGTAAGGACTGCCTTTTCTTCTGGCAGCAAATAGAACTGGTTCACCAAAGCACTGCTGCTTTGAAAAATGCCAACATCATACCATCTTCGTTCGCGTGCTCTCACTCTTGCATTTTGCCTCGGTGGAGAAGTCTTCTGTCGTTTGGGCAAAAAGTTGCGTTAAAGTATGGGCTGTCTTCTATTCAACCAGCATTACCCCCAAAAAAACACTTGAGATACTCAGGTTTGAAGAAAAAGGAAGGGAAAGTTGACAAATTTTTTTTCAAAAATCCAATTTGGCAATGCCTACCCTTCCAATGTTGCAGTGATAGCAGCATCATATCAGACATGTTTGGTAGCAAGACATCACCATGAAAACATTTTAGATTGTTAAGAGTTTCCAGTGTTCAAAGCCCTTTAAATATTTTCTTAGCAATTCTTAGAACTGTCCAGTAATACAGGCCACTATTACTGCTGTGGACTCCTAGCAAGTCCATAGCAAGGTCTGAACTAATGAATACATTAAATGGTCTTATCCCATGCAAGACCAGTGGGCCCCTTGAACTCAACACTGTGACTATGTACTATGACAGCAGTACTCCAGAGCCACAAAAGAAAGGTGTTTCCCAGGATCCTTTAAGTGGAGATGTCAGGGACTGAACCTGTGCCTTTCAGCATGCAAAGCATGCACCCTTACTAACAAGCCATAGAGCTTCCCCTAGAGATCTGCATCATATTTCAAAAACCAGGACATCCAAGATGGAACATACATGAATACCATATGCCATACTGACTATATAAACCAGAAAGTAGTGCATACTTACAGGCAACTGTACAGACAAATCATCTGAGCCGACAGAGGCAACTCTAGCTGAAGGCGCTGCAGTCTCATTGACTAGAGCCAAAAATGACATTTAAAAACAACTATTGGTTCAGGGGCAAAAAAAACAAAACAAAAATCTCCAAAGCTTTTAATGACTAGTGTTCAAATGTACTATAAATATCAAGCAGGGTATGAGCTTTCGTGAGCCACAGCTCACTTCTTCAGAAGCGAGCTGTAGCTCACGACAGCTCATACCCTGCTAGAAATTTTGTTAATCTTTAAGGTGCTACTGGACTCTTACTCTTTTCTACTGCTAGTGACAGACTAACACGGCTACTCATCGTGATCGAAACATATCAACATTTTCATATCCCACAAATGTAGCTAAGCTTAAAACATGCCGATATCAGGTACAATTATGCAAACTCATTATGCTGCTTCAGGGGAAGGGCTCCTTGCACAGTGCCACAGGGAAACGAACTGGACTGGCAGGATCTAAACCACTGGCTGAAGTCAATAAATATGGCTGAAATGAAGTTTGTAAGGAGTGCATGGAGAGACCTCCATGGCAAACGCAAGCATAATATACATTGAGCAAGTGGATGTTGTCAGTTTGGGTGGTGTAAAAAAATAAAATGGTCCAGGTAAATATTTTGTTCAAGAGCTCTAAAGTAGTACTCCTGAGGGCACAGCATTTCCAGAAAGCCACTAGAACTTGTTTGAACATATGAACACATGAAGCTGCCTTATACTGAGCAGACCCCTGGTCCATCAAAGTCAGTATTGTCTACTGAGACAGGCAGCAGCTCTCCAGGATCTCAGGCAGAGGTCTTTCACATCACCTACTTGCCTAGTCCCTTTAACTGGAGATGCTGGGGATTGAACCTGGGACCTTCTGCATGCCAAGAAGATGCTCTACCACTGAGCCACGTCGCTTTAACTGAAATTTAAACCCAACACGAAGGGAGAAAATTAAGTTTGCATGGCATTTGTACATGAAATATTGAATGACAGATCAAGACAACATGGAAAAGGTTTCTAAGAAAGGGAAGTCATCCTTGTAAATAACAGATTTCACCAAAACAAAGTGTCCTTCCTTAGATGCTGTCCACCCGGAGCTCATAACAAACTGCTCATTTCAGACATATCTATCAGAGATCACCAAGAAAGTCAACAGCAATCCACAAAAAGGCACTTAAGCAAAGGGCTAATGCTTCCAATTAAAAAAAAAAACTGAAAAGGGCAATTTCTAAAATATTTTTTTCCAAAAAAAAAGAGCTCAAAAAGTGGGCCCTAAGAAGCAACAGTTCCACTGAGAATAAAATACTTTCTAGCATATCTCAAAACAATTCCAAAGGACAATTGTCTTGCTATAAGATGGGCAGGCAGAGACGTGGTGATTCCAACTGCCAAATGTCTCATCCACACCTGCATCTACTAGGGTGAATGTCCAACCCGGGCTCTACACAAGAAAGAGAAAACTGCCAATCACAATGGAAGAAGCAAATCTGATGATCTTAGATATATATGGCTCAAAATACAGTACGTGAAACAACTCAAACCTTCAGGTTTTGAACTGACTGTTGTTAGTGAAGTGTCATCTTTTACAACTGCCCCATTTGTACTGGAGGACTCAGTTTTAACGGCCTGCTGGGTTACCATATTTTGTGCAGTGGAGGCAATGCTGGATACAGAAGGGTCAGATTTTGCAGCTCTTGTATCAAAGTCAAGCAATTCGTTTACATTTGCTGAGATCTCTGGACCTGAAAAAGGAAAAGGGATAGGGGGACAATGGTGTTACTGACAGCGAGCTTTCACTGCTTCTCTAAAGCAGATGTGAATTAGACTCAAACATTGCACAGTTATATGTTTTTAAACTGTGTGTGTGTGTATTAAGTGCTATCAAGTTGCTTCCGACTTATGGCGACCTTATGAATTAATGACCTCTAAAATGTCCTGTTGTTAACAGCCTTGCTCAAGTCTTGCAAACTGAAGGCCGTGGCTTTCTTTATAAAGTCAATCTATCTCATGTTGGGTCTTCCTCTTTTCCTGCTGCCTTCAACTTTTCCTAGCATTATTGTCTTTCCCGGTGATGTCTTATAATGTGACCAAAGTACAATAGCCTCAGTTTAGTCATTTTAGCTTCTAGGGAGAGTTCAGGCTTGATTTGATCGAGAACCCACTTATTTGTCTTTGGCAGACCATGGTATCTGTAATACTCTCCTCCAAAACCACCTTCCAAAGGAATAACTTTCTTCCTGTCAGCTCTCCTCATTGTCCAATTTTCACAATCACACAGAGTAACAGAGAATATTATGGCATGAATTAACTTGCATTTACTGTTTGACCAGTATTAATTCTCTGCCACCTGAACATCCTCAAACACAGCCTTCAGAAGTTCAACTGTAACTCAATACACCTCGGGTAGAAGGAAACACAATGGATGCTAGCCAAGAAAAGACAAGAACAAGCACTGGCTGACCCACCAACTGAAGCTGGCAAGGAATCCCAAGCAGAAGACTAACATCATGGCCCCACCCCTTCCCTTCTTCTCCTATGCAAAATCTCTAATAACTTCGCAGCTCCATTCCCTCAAATTGCAAGCATGCAGACTTAGTTCAAAATACTGTAGCTTGCTACGCCTCAGCCCACTCACCTCTTCAGCTAAGCTCAACAGCTGCCACACACGGACCCCACACCTTTCTTTCATTCTGCATAGCAAGACTACTCCCCATATCCCATAACCTCCACCCTTCCTGAAGAGTTCCATCCACTGTTCGTTCAGCTTATTTTTCATTGTATAACCTGTTTTCTGTGCTTTCTGTAAACTTGAAGACATAACCCAATAACCTGTTCGTGGTTTTATTTTTTTAAGAAAGAAAAATAGGGTTGGACTCCAATAGGGTTGGACTGTTGCACTCCATCAGTGCTAGTGCGTAATTCCTGTACAAAGACCCTTCTGCTAACACAAGCTGCTCTCAAGTTGTTGGAAGAACATCTCACATCTTGCACTGCCAGAACATACAAACATTCCAAAATGGGAAAGTCCAATCCATCATCTCTACTGCTCAACACATCAGTATTACTGATCCCAGCCAGATTTGCATGAAACAGAACAGTTTACATCAAGATGTCTAATGTTCTCTCCTACCGTTCAACAGAAATCTTGTTTTGAACCAGCAGCACTGGGCTGGAAATCTCTCTTACTCCCTCGTCTGACAGGCCGCTTTCCTTCTCGTAGGTATCGAAAACACACCTACCTTCCCACAAACCCATTTGTCAGTACCATTTTCAACAGATCTCTTTGAACCACAGAGCTGGTTAGCATTTCGCGTAATAAATGGCAAACGTCAACATACATTCTGCAGCAGACCTCACAGCTGCGCTTCCATGCGTGTTTGCCATGCAGGCTTCTTACCTAAAGTGCTAGCAGGCAGGCATAAAGGGGCAATGGACTCTTTGGAAATTAAATTATTCTTTTTTGCATTTTCAGGTTCCATAACCTTCGCTTTAGTTTCTGAAATGGAAATCTGCACCTAGTTGGGGGGAAGGACAAAAAATATCAGCAATTACTTAACAACAGTTTTCTACTTGGCTGTCAGCACAAGCCCAAACCTAATAACATTCCTCATTATACACCCTCAGATACTCAGTAACATAGCCAAAGGAGGCTGTAAGAGAGGCCTTGGTTGCGTTCTTCACTTACGCCCCCTCAGCTGCTAATTTCCATCTCTTTGTGTATCAAAAGGGAATCACAAGTGATCCCATGGTTATTTTTTCCATTTATTTATCTCCGGGTATATTTATTTATCTCCCCCAAAAACATTACATTTATCTGATACTAATCTGTTGGTGGTCCCTGGCCCTAATAGTGTTCGGCTGTCTTCAACAAGAGCCAGGGTTTTTTTGGCCCTGGCTCCAGCCTGGTGGAATGCTCTGCCTCGCAACATCAGGGCCCTGCGGGACTTGAAAGAGTTCCACAGGGTCTGTAAGACGGCGCTTTTCCACCAGGCCTACAATTGAGGACAGCCGTGGATGTCAACAGTGTTGGCCTCCCAACCCCCAACCCCCTCTTCTGTTGTTTGTATGAATTAGAGGGGGCTTGTCTGTCTCTGCCCTCTCGGCGATTATTGCATTTTAGCACCATCTGATATTTTAGATGATGTTTTAAATGGAGAATTAAAGCTTAAAACTGTTAGAATTGTTATAATGTTGTATGTTGATTTTAATGGTGTTATTCGCCCTGAGCCTGGCGTTGGCCAGGGAGGGCAAGTCAGAAATTGAAATAATAAATAAATAAATCACGAAAAACAATTGCAGGTACCTTAAGGGACCCATATATTTTTTAAAAAACTAGTGTGTGTGTGAATGAACAAACAGCTGGCATAGGAAGGGTTAAACGGGACTTCCTCTCCCCTGCAGGTCCCCTGCAGGTCACCTGCAGGTGCTTTCACAATAAAGATAGACTTTGGGGAAAACAATCATGGCATTACATTATCCTTATATAATGTGGAGAAATCAGCACTGAAGGACAAAAGGAAAACGCTCAACGGTAGATTTAACATTCACACAGTCCCATCAGCCCATGTGCAATTCAAATTATGGCCCCTTTTAAAAATTAGATGCTATCAGAAGAATTGGCTGATATGATTTGTTTGCTAGTATTCACAAAGACTAATCAATGTGTAATTTCTTAGCAATGAATAGAAAACTACCATTTATGTATTTACTTCCTCACATCATTTATACCCCGCCTTTCTCCCCAAAGTAGGGGACCCAAGGCAGTTTACATCATTCTTCTCTACTCCATTTCATCCCTGCGAGGTAGTTAGGCTGGGTGTGTATGATTGATCCAAGGTCACCCAGCAATCCAAACCTGGGTCTCCCAGATCCTAGCCTATATATGCTACACCATATAGGCTCTTCCCAAGTCTATACTTACATTGTTGGGGAGTTTATTGATAGTTTGGCTGCGAAGATCCATCTTGATTCCTAGAAGAAGGACAGTATTCATTAATTGTAGGTTCTGCTGCAGGGAATAGCCATCTCTCATGTAAAAGTAAAACACAATAATCAGGAGAAGTGCACATAAAGCACTAAGATACTTGGATGTCTACTAACACAGGGGTCACTTTCTTTCCCTGTTGCTAGAGGCTGGGTGCTGGATCCCACCAATATGCTGTGCCAATAGCTGCACCTTCTTCCTTCCATGAGCTGACGAGCCTCTTGCATCAGGGGAAGGCACCACCATTAGCAGAAAGGATCAGTAGGATCCAACCCTATTCTATTGTTCAAACACACACTCCATTTCTTGTAACAAGATATTCAAAAATGAAAACAGGTAAAAAGCAGTGGAATTATTCCCCCCCCCATTTGATTACTTCAAATTCAGAACTTACTGAGCAAAAAAAGGGGGGAAACCCCAATCCAAACCTGTAATTCTAGGAAGAATCTCATGTGTATTTGAAATAAGCAAGGATATGTTCAAGGTTACCAGGAAACGGAAGGAAATCCAACCACAGTGCTGGCCTGAGACCTAAAAGGACCTGCGAAGTGACCCTGAAAGGGTCTCTTGATGTCTCTTGATGTCTAGCCCAGCCTCTACATGGGAGGAAGACTTCTCAGAAGGAGAGAAAGGCTTCTGCTCCTGCCCTAGAGCATACGCTTTGCATGCGGAAGATCCCACATTCAGTGGCACCTCCAACTAAAAAGTATGCCAGGGTTCTTTGGGAACTTTACCTTCAATGAGAGAATGAGAGAATGAGAGAGAGAATGAGAGAAAGAAAGAGAGAGAGAGAACAAGCATGTGATATTACCTTGTGCACTTGGTGTCTCGGGTACCATAGTAACAGGTATTTCAGAAGCCGCAGGTGTTGGCGTATCAGAGCTTAACTGAAGAAGATACCCTTCAACGGTGGAAACTTCATCCCATTTAACTTGAAAGGAGTTGGTAGTGGCTCTGATCAACTGTACCTGTGATGGTGCAGGTGGCTTGTCTTAAAAGGAGAACAGTAAACTCCAATTACATTGGGATGTTGTGGCTTTCAGACTCCCCAGTACAATGTTTGTTTATAGAATCACAGAGCTGGCCTTCACACTACTGAGCTCTTCCCATCACGTGACTTCCCACCATGGGATTGCAACTCATGCTGCTACTTGGGGTTAAAGGTGGGTCTGGAAAGGCTGACAACCACCAATAGCAAGGTTCTTGTTTTTTTAATGAAAATGATGATAATAATCTACATGTTTATGTAGGGCTCTAAAAGTGGAGACCCAGAATAAGGATTTTGAAAATTTCAGATGTTTAATGGCACCATTCTTAAAAGGGTCTGCAAATTAAATGCATACCAATAACGGCCAATGTTGTCAAAGTTATGCCCATCACTCACCAGTGTCTAGATACCAAAGATCTTTGCAGCAAACTTGATTGTTCCAGGCCTTACGGTAACCATCTCTGCCACTCCATATATACAGGCGAGTGCCAATGATGACGGCACAGTGGCCAGCTCTTGGGCCTGGCAGCGAGTTATGTTTGTCTTCCTGACCATCGGAAATTAGGCATACCCATTCTGTGGTATCTAGCGAATAAGACAGGACCAAAATCAGAATGTTAGCATATTGATCATTTTCAAAAGTGAGAACTCTTAACATTTCACTTACCATCGCTGCCTATAAAATAAGAATAACTAAATATATGCGCACATACATGTTCCCACATTGTAATTTTTTTGCCTGATTTGTGGACTTGAAGCAAATTCTTTAAGTTTTGAATTATAACTAGCTAACCTTAAAGTCTACTTCATTCGATCTTAAGGGTCCATCAGGTTACTTTGCATTTTATATAATGTGTGAATGTTGTTGCTTTTTGCCTGCTACTGGTTTCATGCTAATTGTGTTTTTCATTGTTGTCGTAACCATGCAGCACCATTTTTTTATTTTAAGCACAAGTACAATCCTTGGAACAAAGCAGGTTATAACTTCCTATAATTTTTAAGGATCGAGGATTGGATTCAACGGTTTACTGCTGCAAAGCATAGAATCTTCGGTCGGAGGAGAGGATCTTTCTTTCTCCAGTGGAAGATTCCTCTCCTGGCAGAAGGGAATAGTTGGATCCAACCCTGTTTGTGCCACTCCAAAACGAAACCTGAAAATTCATATTAACAAAAATGTAGGTACACCAACCTAGATTTAGGTAAGAAAATGAGCCAGTGCATTTCCATTCACCGTCTTGAGAAGAGATATTATCTTCTGTGCTCTGTGGGACCCACCCACCAAAAATGTACATTCTGTAAATATGAGGGTGCCGGAAAGCAGGGGGAAGGGAGAGGAGAGGGCAGAAGAGATAACCATGTTTATTTTCCAAAATTTATTACATTAATCTCTCAGACTATTCAACCCTAGTTTGCCCTTGCCTTTACTAACTAAAATGGGAGCCTCATTCCCTCCCTCATACCATACTGAAAAGCTGTTGCTGAAGGAGCTCTGGAAAATGTAAAAAACAGCCCATAAAACTGGGGAGAGAGCTATTTGCTTGCCAGATCACTGCCATAATCTCTTGAAAGTTATTAAAAGCACATTACACTGTCACAGTAGCCTTATATGTTACACTATTTTTTAAAAAAGTACAATACTATTAATACAATATCTCCATGGCTTAATCTTGACTTTTCCTCCTAAGACGTTTCTGGAGCACGCCATAAAAATCAGAAATGACTCGTGCTATGAATTGTCCTTCAAAAACAAACTGAAACTGCTGCAACATTAGCAGAAATGGTACAAATAAATAAAACAAGATTTAAATACGGCTGGTACGTATTCAACCCCCCGGGCTGAAGGGGGCGCTGAGCTGCTTGCCCCAGCATCTTTCCTACTGGCTCACCCCAAATTCTCTTTCCACACTTCCTTCAGTTCCTGAAAAGCACAGATGGGCACAGCCAAGGCTCCAGGCCACGCACAGACTGCCTTCCAAGTGCGTCAAGAGCAAGAAGGTGCTCTAAACTCCTCCGGGCATCCAAAGCTCAGAAGCAACTCCTTGAAGAGGGAGCTGAATCTGCAGCTGCCCTTCCCTTCGCCTCTTTCCATCTTCTCTAGAAAAAGTGCCTACTGGAAGCAGCCAAGAACACCAGATTTCACTGATCGGAGGGGAATTCAGTATCCCTGAATCGAAGGCAAGTCATAATTTAAGTACGACCCCACTGACAACAGGCCCCTCCCGAATTAAAAATCGGAGCTTTCAATTAACAAAACTATTAGTGTTCGCACACAACACAGCTTCAAAATTCTCTCGGCGGTTTCTCCATCACATGGCTGCTCGTTGAGGTGAGCATTCAAGTGGTAAGGTTGCCTTTGGCAGCAATCAACCACATGATAAGACAGCTGAATAACACCTCTGCCAACAACTGTTAAAAGGGAGGTGAGGAGACATGCTAGAGTTTCCCTTCCGAGGTGCATGGATGCTCCAGATTACCACTTTCCCATGTGGTTACCTGCAAGCCTCAGTAAGCAACCACAGGGTTAAAAAAAGACCATCTATAGCAAACTTAATTTAGGTACTGTAATGCGTTACCTTAATATATTATTAACCTTTAACAAAGCAGTTGGGTATTAACTATCAATAGGTGATGGTTATAACCAAAGGGCCATATGAATGATCTGAAGGTATGAGGTGCTGCAGCATTACTGAAGTTAAGACCTGATCAGTTCCTTGAACAGAAGATCCCAGGGAGTTCAGCGTAAGAACAAGATAAAACATGCATGAAAAGAAGGTGACGTGCAATGCACAATTCTGCCATTGATCTTACCAACGTAAACATTTCAGTCACCTTGGGGAGTACCGATGCTAGGTTTCCATTATGCTAATGGGGTTTATAAAGCATCCGTTCATACTTGGCATCTTAAATAAGATCTCTAGACAGATGTCTGAGCCAGCACTCAGCGGGGCTCAGACCCACTCAGATCAAGATCCTGCCCAGACAGCTCCTAGACCTCTGTGACACCCATACGTTGGACACTACGCTTGTATAACCGGTATACTGATCATGTGGGCTAGGCCCACACACAGTGGGCTCTAGATTTATCTATTCTTATCATCCCTTCCAGCAGAATGCTCATGGTGATGTATGTTTTCTCCCTACCTCCATTTGTTTCCTCACAGCTGTCTACCTTAGGCTGGCCCAAAGTTGCCAAATAACTACACAGTAGTGGGGATTTGAGCATGGCTCTCCATGGTCCTACCCAGTTCCCCAATACCACACCATAATGGCATAGGTCTCCATGCAAGTGTGACATATAATGAATAGTTTTAGGAGGGTAGCCGTGATGGTCTACAGTAGAAGCATTAGATTTGAGTCTAGTAGAGACCAAGATTTTTGTGCTATAAGCTTTCAAGAGTCAACACTCCTTTCATCAGATGGATCCTGGAAATCTTGTTGGTTTCTAAGATGCTAATGGATTTGAATTGCTGGTGCATTCCTGAACATCTGCATACAACTACGGTTGATGCTCCGTAAGTTACCAGTAGCAATCAAATGTACTTCTCAAAGTTCTTACCTACCATAACAGACCCTTATTTCAGCAAATAAACTGTAGCTTCTAGAATATTTAATACCTGATGCTTTTTTCTAAATATTGTGTAGTACGGCAACCATAAGCTGGAGAAGACACCTTTTCTAATACCACCATATACATTATTGTTAATTCAAGTACAACAACACAGCTCTGGAAATTATTAGAAGGATTTACTCTTTTAAAAACAAGACTCTTCAGGCTTCCCATTCAGATTACATGATGACAGAAGAGAATGAAATGTTCCCCCCAACCCCCCCAAAACTAGAAGTTTTGAACTTTTCGCCCAAATACAAAGAGTGCAACTGAGCTTCCTAAAGTTTCACGGCTATGAACTTGTCTGTAGGAGAGATTTTCATAAGGCTTAAGTTGCATTTCACAGAGATGGACACAGGCAGGATCCGTAGATACAGACACTAGAGTAACAGTCTCCTACTAGGTGTACCTTTCTATAGGTGAGCTTTTAACAACAGACATACTTGTTTCCTATTACATTGGCTGTATGGAGACTACGGGGAAGTGGCTCTGTCCCTTTAGTTTCTGGTTTCGACCAAGTCAATGTTTCTGTTGAGGAAAAAACAGAAAAGAGAAAGCATGTTGAAGGATGACTGCCACAAACATTTCTGAACTACACCTTAACAAGCTGCGTTTGAAAGGCATTATTCAGGTGTCAGGAAACTGCACATGCACAGGTCCAAAGGGTGAATAAGGAAGACCACAAGAGCCTTCTGAAGATCACAAAAGCCTACATTTACAGGCACTAAGCATTTTTTATAAAAGGTGTGAATAACACAGAAGAATGGCACCGGGTCATCATACATACACACACACAATTATTTATAGCTACTGAGTAAAACAATTTGAAAAACTGAAATGCCTCCTCAGCATCCGTTGCAGTGGAACATCCACACATTTTTTCAGCACTGACACCCATGGAGTATAACAAGACTTGCATCCAGGCAATGTTTATAGAACTGTACATCAGAGTGCAAAGTTAATCTTCAGGCACCAGCTCCGTGTAAATGTTTGTGTGTAGATTCTTGCAAGATTTAAGGAAGGCACATGGACTTTAACTAGTGATAATACATCTACCTAAATTCTAGATTAGTATAACTTGTGAAATGTTGAAAAAGTAGATTTGAAGCTGAGAGGAGGCTATTAGAACAAATTTTAAGACCAAGCCACTGCAACTTCCTTTGAAACTGGAATCAAGACTAACTGAACATACATTTTAATGCACTGTAAGGGTATTTCAATTTTAGAGTATCGCTGAGCATTTCATCACATTCTTGGGAAATCAGTCCAGCTTCCCACAGGTGGACGTTGTGATGGGCATCAATATATTTTATATTAAAATATGATATATTGAATTAATAGATTTTAATTCCACTGAATAAGGACTTCTTCAAACATTAAGTGTGAATACCTCAAACAGATAGCTGAAAATGTGGCACCCACACTGGGACACATGCCAGAGCACCTAGGCCAGCTGTAGCTCTCACTCAAAAATACAAACAGTGGCAAATCTGGGTACGCCACTATGTAAGCGTGAAACAGTCCTAAGATGAAGTTGAGGCTGGCTGCATAATGAGTTTCTGGGATTCCTGTAAAAACTGCAATTAAACTGCAAACGCGCAAAAAATAGCCACTCCTCACTGTACCAGCAACCACAACACTTCACCAGCAATTTAATGGTACTCACCTATATCAAGCTCCCAAAGATCATTAAGTCGACAGCCAGACATGCCTCCAAAAATAAACATCTTTGGATTTCCAGAGTCTTTCCTACTATATATAATGGCTGTGTGAGATTCTCGGGGAGACGGTACCACCCCTTTAGTCACGGGAATGCTCCAGCCCATGACTCCTGAGCCATGCTGAAGTTCCAGTTCATAGAAGTCATTCAGGTACCTGACGCAGGATTGAAACAATAGGGAAGAGAGAATCACTGAACTGTCTCTGGAATTACTGGAGGGAAACCTTGGTTTAGTAAAAGTGGTGATTTTTTTTTTTACAGTACTGGTGGCAAACATATATGTGCAGTTGCATGGCTGACAAGATTCATGAGAGAATCAAGGAGGTGATACCACATTGCTTTATCATTCTTTTCCCCTGGAGAGTCCAAATCTGTGACTGCATTCAAACGTCTGTTGTGACAGGCACAAAGCACTGTTTTCTGCTGCATTTTACACACTCCCCTTTCTTCCCCTCTTGCATGCAGCACAATTTAAGGCTTTTATTTAAAATATTTATATATCCACCTTTCTCCCAGGCATCACAGGACCCAAGGCAGGTTTGGGAAGCCTTGAATCAAGCTCCACATTTGCTATGGTACCCAAAAGCAGACACCTTGATAAAGAAAGTTCGCTTTCCTTCCTCAAAATGAGATTCTAAGCCTCAGTGTGATCTTAGTTTTGAATTGCGGAGGGGGTGAAGGAACAAACTCAATTTCTCCTGTATTTGGACATGATGCATGATCTGGACACACTCCATGCATGAAAGGGAGCACAGGAAACCAACTGAATTTGTGCAAACCACATACGAACATCTTTGCCTCATGATGTCGGAATGTAGCCAGAGTGTCTGCCAGAAGAATAGCAAGACATTCCATTTGAGCTGGCCTTGGGTGTCATGGACAGTGCTAAAGCAGGTAGAATTATCAGCATATTATTACCCATCCTGACTTCTAAGGTTAGGTTGGGCTATATGAAATTAATGTAGCTTGCTAAAGTCATATATAGTTAAAAGTTATACAATTAATCTACGGAAAGCTACGATACTGTAGAATCCCTCATGGGGGGGAGGGGGAGGGATTCTACAATATCGTAGCTTTCCATAGATTAATGTGACTTTCTGAAGCCACATCATATCTGGATAGTGTATTTTAAAATGATCATTGTTTCAGAAACATAACATTCTTAATGGTGATGGACAAAAGAACAATTCTTTTTGGTTTTAAACAGCAGTTTTACCAACACTTCAAATTAATGGGGCTCAGGGTGATCAAATTTAAGAAGCTCATCAGCTTTAAGGGGATTAACCCAGACTATACCTTCAACATGCAGATATTCTGAACAGAAAACCCATCGCCCGAGCAATGCTTTCCTTCTTTTAACCAGTTTAAAAAAAAAAAAAAATCTTAACAAGAAACCCCCGCCATTCTGCTTCACTTCTACCTGGGAATGTTATTGTTCGAATCTTCACTCTCGTTTGCCAGTCCACCAAACAAGTAACACTTGTTGCCGTACAGAGAAAAGCTGTGGCCGAGGCGAGGGCAAGGCGGCAAGCCAGCTGATGGATTCTGGGGTTTCACTTTCTTCCACAGCCATCGACTCGCCTTGAAGACAGAACAGGGGCATCCTCAGAAACCGAAGCCAGTTTACAAGTTACACTTAGCAACAGCAAAGAACACGGACAAGTCCCTCTTTCCACTTTTGTGACAAACGAGATTGCTGGAACATTAGAATCGCGAGCTATGATTTATGCTTTTCTTCCTCCATACCAAAAAACTGGAAACTGCGGTCTGTGGCTTGAAGGACAAAGGCAAACCACAGGTTACCAGTTCTGGTGTGTGTGTGTGAAGGGGGAAGGCCACAGAGAGAAAGCAAATGAATCAAGGGTCACCTCTACATTTATATAGGGCCATTGTAAGCTGGATTCCCCTGCATATTAGGATTCCCTTCCCCAGTTGCTTCAGTAGTCTCCCAACAATCAAACTACTTTTTAAGATTCCTTCTCCCTACATACTGCAAAAGCAATCTGGCAGTTCTATACTGCCGAAGTTAGGGGGGAAAGGCATGGGTACATGCACACAGAACCCCTACACACCTGGTACTTGGCTCTGGGGACTGGTTCTTATGGGAAACCAAGCCAAACTGATTTCACTTAAATGTGCTATTGCAATCTTAATTAAGATTACCTACAGGAAGGAACCTTTATATTGGTATTCATCAGATATAAACAGACTTGGGGGCAGAATAACCCCATCATTATACAGTTTGTCAATTTCACCTTTTTTTAACAGAAAGAAAGAAAGCGGAAGCATAGTACAAAAGAAAGCAGAGCACCTTTTACCAAACGGGGCTCTTTTATCACCAGCAAAATAGTTTTGTCTGGCAATAGCTACTTCTCAACTCTCCGAGTGAGCCTTCTGCTACGTGGTAATGAGAGCTATTTGTGGTGTGTACCTGTACCGTACGGGCATTTTTAAGCACTGTGTGTGTGTTTTTAGCAGATACAATACAGGTCCATGCTCCAAACAAAACATGAAGTATTCTCTCTTAGGTTAAACAGAATCTGCATTCCCCACCACCACCAGCTGAGTAAGTGATCCCATACCTGCAATTCATACAATTCATTGCTATATCTTCCATATTCAACCATGCCACCGAACACTAGTATCCTGGTACCATCACAGACAAATCCATGGGCTGCACAGCCTGGAGGAATATCTCCTCTGACAGCAGGAAGAAACCACTGGTTGGTAGCTAGATGAGAACACACAAAAAAGCATTTTTTAAAGTGCACGGCTCTATACCAGGTTCTTCACTGAAAGACTTTAAACTGAAATGCAGGATAAAATAAATACCTTAAGGAATGTAGTCTGGTGCTATCGTTACTGAGCAAGAAATCAAAAGATGGAACTACTGTGATGAGGACTCCTCGCTTTAACAATCACAACCCTCATAACCCTCATCAGTTATGTGCTTGAGAACCTTTGTTCTCAAATGAACATTTCTCCCTGGTTCATTTCTGTGGGACATCGCAGCTAAATATTCAATCCCTTGATTTACCAGCAAAGATCATTTAGAAAGTAGAGGATTGGAGGCTAAAATTAAATTAGCAATCATCCCAATGGCATTTTTTCTGCCCAGCCAAACAAAACAAGCACATTAGTGAATGCACAGATATGGCATAGACTAGGGAGGGTTATGGGAACCCTAATATCACCTCATTTTCATTAAGTCTCTCCCCACCTCCCCTCTGCCTTGAAAGCATCTCTGAATGGCAGGAACAGTGGGATACAAGAATTGTAGGGAAAAAAACACGCCACACCGCAACCTCATCTTACTCCATCTCCATGAAGAACAGCAATCAAAAAAACTCCCCTTAGTATAGAAAACTCCTACATGATTCTAGACGCATAGCTTTTAATGCACCCTCTCCTTCAGATAAAACCCCAGTACTTACCCTTTGTTAGCAAAGTCCCTATACTACGTCCTCAGCACTACAAGCATCCACTTCATATAAGGCCAAGATAAACACACCACATTTTCTTCACCACCATATTTTCTTTGTGCTCTGGTCCTCTTCAGAAACCCCCACCCAATACATATCCTTTTCTCCATACTAATATGTTCCACTCTCCCAAGCGAAATACTAGAAAACAGTACACTGAAGTGTTATTCAGATTGCATGAAATACAAATCTTTTTCCTACTAGGTTCCCTTCCCTGACCTAAAAACTGCTGCTTACCCACCTACCTATTACTTTGCCCCCAACTCTTACTGTCCTGGACGGATACTAGGCAGAAGCAATTAGGCCCTTTCTTCAATCGCATTTGCATCATCATAACCCCGTGTTGGCAAACCTATGGCATGCCTGCCGCAAGCGGTATGCTGAGCCCTCTCTGTGGGCACGCACGGAGCCCTCGCGTCTGCCTAGGGCTGTGCCGTGTTGCTGTGGTGCGGTGCTCCTTCTCCCCAAGTCCATGCTCCCCAAGCCTGCGCTGGCGCCCTCCCTCTCCTTGCACCAGGGCAAGCCCCTTCCTCTCTCTCAGCTGAGCTGCAGCTGCAGCTCAGCTGTTTGTCGGGGCCCCGCCGGTCTTCAGTTTGGACCGGGAGCTCAGCTGCTTGTTGGGGCCCCCGCCTGTCTTCAGTTTGGGGCCCCCGCCCATCTTCAGTTTCTTCCATTCTGCTTTCCAAGGTAGGTATTACCACATTGATTGCTCTGCCTTTTTTCTTTTTATCCCTGCTTACTCTGTCAGCTTCTCATCATCCCTTACTATCCAACTGACTCTCTTCACCCCATTCCAACTGCCTTTTCAAACATCAACACTGTTTTTTCCCCCCTTAAATAATGTTAAGAGCCGTGCTGACTTACCTATATATCTAATTCTGAACTTGGTCCCAGGGTGCAGCTGTTTTAAAAAGGCCCTTTACAGAGACAACAAGGTACTAACTTTTCAGCTGAACCCTCCCCTCCACACCAGGTACAATTATCTCCTAGCAAGGAAAAAAGACAGAAAAAGATTTGTCTACCAGGAACAATAGCCACCCAGTTGGGGAGGACATTTTTAATGGGAAAAATGATGAAAGTTAATATCCTCCCAGCCCAGTGTGGTCTGTCCCTATGGCTGCATTTTAGGGTGAAAAAACCATGTGGAGATCTAGTAATGGATCTTCAACCTAATGTGTGGTTTGGCCTTTAGTCCTCTTGGTTTCAGTCTGAGAACTAAATAGAAGAAAATACTTTTCTCCCCTTGAAATCTATGGAATTCAGAAGTACTTGAGGAGCTGGGGGTGGGGGACATGGTTCAACGGTAGAACACCTGCTTTGCAGTGAGTAGACAGTACTGACCTTGATAGACAAAGGTCCATGAAGCTTCAGGTGTCCCATGTGGCTGGAACTACAGTGGCTTTGTTCTCAGACGTGGGCCATATCTTTGACCCTCCTGTCATGCTAGGATGTATCTCTGTCTGTCTACCTAGCTTCCCCCAAGCCTCATTTCTAGAAGAAATTTCCAACTCTGATTCTATGATCATAGAGGAGTCTTCCTTGCCCTTAGTCAGCCCAGCTTTAAGCCTCTTATTTATGCAAATTCCCCAAGAAGGGAATATCAATCAAAATATGTGAATGTATGAGTTGTTTTTTCTAAACTAAAACCTCAGTATTCAGGTTAAATTGCTGTATTGGCACTTGGCGATAAATAAGTGGGTTTTGGGTTGCAGTTTGGGCACTCAGTCTCTAAAAGGTTCACCATCACTGTCATAACCCGTACTTTAGAGAACCGTATGCTCTGGCTGCTTAGAGGGCTACAACAGATGGGGCACGCAAAATTGTTTGTACCCCACGCCTTCCTTGCTGACCGGTTTGAGAATTATCAAAATGGCAAATACTGCACACTGGCTATGTAACAAAAACTAATCTTATTTACACAAAATGGGTTCAATAACACCAAGTAAATAACAACAAAAATACAGCTGATCTAGCTCCAAAGTACACAAATTGTACAACTAGCAAAGCAACAACTAAGTTCAGGAATCCAGGTCTTCCTTAACACACAATTTTCTTTTTTAAACAATCCAATTCAGTTGCAGGTCAGCGTTCCAGTAGCAGCTAAATAGCAGGTAACAGTCAAAATTGGATTACCAATAAGAATCAAAACCAATCAATCACAATCACACGGAGATTCCGGATATAATTTCATCCGTTTACGCAGAAAGTTTCATCGGTCTACAGTAATAAATCAGTATAATGTATACATATCAAAATAATAAAACACATATATAGTTTTGCTCTACTGTGATCAAATAAAATATTTCTTACCAATGATTATCCAATTTGCTTATTAGTAAAGCTTTAAAGTATCACTATGGGTGTAAATGATCATCTGTTGGCAAAAGGCTGAAGAGGGCTGTTCTTTATAGGAAGAGTCAGGTGTAATCAATCACTCTAAATGTTGACTGTACCTTAACATTAAGAGTTGTCAATAATTGAGTAGCAAAGTGGTATCTGGCTATTGTAGTAATATGCATACAGAAATTAAGCATTGGTGCCCAACTAGTTGCTACTAACAATGAATAAACAAATGAAATAGTATGACAAAATTATTACAAAAATATTACAAAAAGCATTGAAATCCATCTCAGTATTCAAACCAGATGGATGTAAAGTATGAAATAAGTGTATGAAACTAGCCTCTTTCTGGAGCAATGGCTTCTTAATGTCATTTCTCTGATATGGAGGTTATCTTAATTGTCTTCCCATGCATGCTACACTACCACCTCACATACCGCATGCTCATCTCCTCACAGCCTCACATACATTTACATACCTTTTCCGGGCACCTCCAAACTTCTGCTTCCATAACCTGCCAAAAGCATGACACTTTATAGCCCGATAATGAGTTTGTATACCGGTAATATTTCTCGCCCTCCCCCGATGCTCTATTTTCATCAATATTCCAAATAAGCACTGTAAGGTGTCAAAACGGTAAGGTAATAGGAAACAGAGAGTAGGAATCAATGGTCAGTTCTCCCAATGGCGGGATGTGAGCAGTGGGGTGCCTCAGGGATCTGTGTTGGGACCGGTGCTTTTCAACCTCTTCATCAATGACCTGGAGTTGGGGTTAAACAGCGAAGTAGCCAAGTTTGCAGATGACACCAAATTATTTAGGGTGGTTAAAATAAAATCTGACTGTGAAGAGCTCCAGAAGGATCTCTGCATACTGGAAGAATGGGCATTAAAATGGCAAATGGGATTCAATGTGAATAAGTGTAAAGTGATGCATATTGGGGCAAAAAATCCCAACTTCACATATACACTGATGGGATCTGTGCTGGCAGCGACAGACCAAGAAAGGGATCTTGGGGTGGTAGTGGATAGCTCAATGAAGATGTCAACCCAGTGTGCGGCTGCTGTAAAAAAGGCAAATTCCATGCTGGCCATAATTAGGCGAGGAACTGAGAATAAAACTGCTGATATCATACTGCCCTTGTACAAATCTATGGTGAGACCACACTTGGAATACTGTGTACAGTTCTGGTCACCACACCTAAAAAAGGATATTACAGAGCTTGAGAAGGTGCAGAAAAGAGCAACCAAAATGATTAGGGGACTAGAGCAACTGTCCTATGGGGAGCGGTTAAGACGCTTAGAGCTGTTTAGCTTGGAAAGAAGGTGGCTAAGGGGAGACATGATAGAGGTCTATAAAATTATGCATGGTTTGGAGTGGACAGGGAGAGGTTTTTCTCCCTCTCCCATAATACTAGAATGCGGGGTCATCTGCTGAAGCTGGAGGGTGAGAGATTCAAAACAGATAAAAGGAAGTATTTTTTAACACAATGCATAGTTAAGCTGTGGAACTCCCTACCCCAGGATGTGGTGATGGCTGCCAGCTTGGAGGGCTTTAAGAGGGGAGTGGACATATTCTTGGAGGAAATGGGTATTCGTGGCTATTAGTTAGAATGGATACTAGCCATGCTGCATACCTATTCTCTCTAGTATCAGAGGAGCATGCCTATTATATTGGGTGAGGTGGAACACAGGCAGGATGGTGCTGCTGCAGTCATCTTGTTTGTGACTTCCTAGAAGCACCTGGTTGGCCACTGTGTGAACAGACTGCTGGACTTGATGGGCCTTGGTCTGATCCAGCAGGGCCTTTCTTATGTTCTTATGTTCTTATATAATACAAAGAGAATCAGCAGGAAAAAAAATCAAAGCCTAGGGAACTCTTTAAAAAAAACTCCCAATGGCAATTGTCTGCCACCTACCAGATCAAAAAGAAATCAACACAGACATACCAAAGTCACGTGCTAAACAGCTCCAAGATGGTAGGTCTATCATACCAAAAGTGTCTCCAGTCCACAAGACCCCTTTTGGGTATTTCAGTTTGACATCATCACTTCCTCTAATAAAGAGGTCTCCAACTGACAAATTTCCTGGCGCCAACCAAGTGTTCTTATTTATTTAAACATTTTGATGCAACCTTTCCACCCAGTCAGGGTCCACAAAGTGGCAAACATAGAAACATTAACATGGCAAACTTAGAAACACAGTTAAAAATACAAAATTCAATTAAAAACACATAAATAACACTAAAAGAAAAGCCAGGTACCATTATTGGGGGTAAGCCAGATGAAACAAAAAAGTCTTCACCTGCTAGAGAAAGACTTCAATAGAGGGTGGCAGATGACTCTCCCTGGTGAAGGAGTTCCAAAGTTTTGGTGCCACAACGGAGAAGTCCACCCATCTAGCCTAAGGTGGCAGGGGTAACTGAAGCAGAACTTCTGAGGATGACCAGAGTAAGCATGTAGGTTCGTATGGGCGAAGGCAGTCCTTAAGTGTCAGATAGGGCTTCTGACAGCTCCGTCCTCAAACAAGATGGTTCCCCCGCAAACAAAATGGAGTTCTCCGTACACTCCTCCCCCCCCCCCGTTTTGCACACGAGCTCCGGCCAGAGATTTACAATTGTATTGGGACCCGCCCGTGTAAATCTTCAATCTGATATCGGGTCCCGCGCACAAAGCCGAGAGCTCGGCCATCTCCTCCACTGATTGTTTCTGTTTCAGTTTTACTTAAGTCGTTACCGGCAGGAAACGACTACATTGTCTCTTTGTTCCTGTAACCCTATTGTATCAGCCCTATAAATGTATCTCCACTCCCCCTGTCATGTATTCCAACCTTACTGAAATCATTGACTTCTGAAATAAATCTTTGAATCGCTGCTCTGCCTGGATTGAAGGTCTATTGCCTGAAACCCTGTGAATTTGCTGAAGCCTGACATTAAGCTATGTTGGTGCCAGGTTGCACCAGCCTTTAAAGGTTAATACCAGCACCTTGAATTGAGCACGGAAGCAAACTGGAAGCCAAAGTAGGTGGAACAGGAACGAAGTGATATGATCCTTAGGACCCACTCTATTCAATTCTCTGGTGCCAGCATTCTGTACCAACTGCAGCTTCTGGACAGTCTTCAAGGGCAGCCCCATGTAGAGTGCACTGCAGTAATCTAATCTAGATGTTACCAGGGCATGCAACACAGTGGCAAGATCTTTTCTGTCCAGGAAGAGCCACAGCTGGTTCACCAGCCGAAGCTGCTGAAAGGCACCCCTGGCCACCACTGCCACATGTTTATCCAACAGGAGATAAGTGGGTGGGGCCAGATCAGTCTTTCCCCCAGCAGTGCTTCTGATTGGCTGTGTAGATTAAAAGGCATCTGCTTAAACAGAGCTTCTGCCTGAAATGTTGAAGAGTTACACATAACTTTGTTCCCTGACATTTTGTGGTTGGCTCCACCTCCTGCAGAAGCTGTTGCTCTCACCACCTTGTCAGAATTCCAGAGGTGCCCACAGGCTCAAAAATGTTGGGGACCCCTGGTCTAACAGCAAAGTAGCTGAACTTGTTGCTGTTTACTTAGGCACCAATGCAGAAAAACATGATTTCAAATTCACACACATACATACACACCAAAAGACTGAAACCGAATTGTGCCTCTGCTGTTATGAAATCCTAGAAGAGCAGGGGTGCAAATCAGTATACAGGAAAACATTTCCTCCCTTCACATTATAGCCACTGGGGAAATCTAAGGGCAGGGGAGAGACACTTGTGTGCCCACTTCCACCTCCGATCCCAGCCCTCCCAACTAAGATTGGGGAGGGCCTGTAGCTCAGTAGTAGAGCATCTGCTTAGCAGGCGGAAAGTCCCAGGTTCAATCCCCAGCATCTCCAGTTAAAGGAACTAGGTGATGTGAAAGACCTCTGCCTGGGACCCTGGAGAGCTGCTGCCGGTTTGAGTAGAAAATACTGACTTCGATGGACCAAGGGTCTGATTCAGTATAAGGCAGCTTCATGAGTTCATGTGATCCCTTAAGGTGCAAGGGGACTACACCCTTCATGGTTTAAACAGCCGGATTCATTAGGATCAATGCCTTCTGCCATTCTAACCCCAAAGGCTTAACACCTGGCAAGGATCCCCAGGAAAGGAAAAGCCTACCGCATTCTCCTTTTGACAAGCCCCCATCCTTACCGCCTTACGCCTTCTCTCCTCTGCCTGCCCTGACGCATCTCTGGCTGCAGGAAGGGTGCTAAGCAGAACAAGAAGCAGAACAACAACACCAGACGCTGTCAGCAGCTCGCCCGGGTAAAGGGGGGGAACAAACAAGCAGAGCCGACATCCAATAAAAAGAATGCCGACATAAATAAAAATAATCTAATAAATCAATAAAAAGAATCTAACTGATGCAATTAGATTGCCTCATTGCTTTGGGTGACTAATCCTAACAAGGAAACATACCTTTTAGTGAGGTATAAATCCTAACATAGGCTATCCTACTTTGGTCACATCATGAGACGACAAGAGTCACTGGAAAAGACAGTCATGCTAGGAAAAGTGGAGGGCAGCAGGAAAAGAGAAGACCCAACAAGAGATGGACTGACTCAATAAAGGAAGCCAAAGCCTTCAGTTTGCAAGATCTGAGCAAGGCTGTCAAAGACAGGACATTTTGGAGGGCTTTCATTCATAGGGTCGCCATGAGTCGGAAGCGACTTGGCGGCACTTAACACACACACACAAATCCGATAGATTTAGTCACTGATAACAGTCATTGAGCGTTTTCGCAGCCTCGACACAACCAGCCTAACCAGGCTGCCTTCAGGGACGGAGCCGGTTTAAAACACACACACACACACAAGTCTCTAGTAGAAATGGCCAAGAGTCCAGTAGCACCTTAAAGACTAACAAAAATATTTTCTGGCAGGGTGTGAGCTTTCATGAGCCACAGCTCCCTTCTTCAGATGCAGCTAGAATGTGAATCCATCCGTCTTTAAGTAGAGGAGAGTGAATTCAGACAAGCATTCGTATGTCAATGTGAACAGTATGTCAATGTGAATAGCAGGCGTGATGGGCTTAGGTGGGGTATGCAGAAGCGTCTGGGATGTCCAGGGGAGAGATGGGTGTGGAGAAATCAGCATTGGTCATGAGCCATGAATGCAAGGTCTTCATTCAGCCCAGGTAAATGCATTGACTTTAGTTTGAATATCAACGGTAATTCAGCAGTTTCTCTGAAACTATAGATGTAGTCACTGATAACAGTCATTGAGCGTCTTCGCAGCCTCGACACAACCAGCCTAACCAGGCTGCCTTCAGGGACGGAGCCGGTTTAAAACACACACACAAGTCTCTGCCACCCTTGCCAACTTGTGCCAAGCCCTGGCTTCCCCGGAAGCCCTCTACAGAGAGGGGAAGGGCAGAAGACCTCCGCCCCTTTCCACATACCCAGCCGCCCTCTCTATGGGGAACGATGGGCTCGTCCTCCGTGTGAGGAGACCAAGGTGGCGGCGGCCGAAGCGGCTCCGGGGAAGCGCGAAGCGGGCGGCGCAGCGCCCCGGGGCCCCCCCAGCCATCCTCCCCCCCGCCCTCCGTACCGGTGTTGTACACGTGCAGCTCGTCGGCGATGCCCTCGTTGCCGCCCCCGAAGATGATGATCAGCTCGCGGATGGCCACGGCGCGGTGGCCGTGCCGGGATCGGGGCACCGGCCCCGTGAAGGAGGAGACGCGCCGCCAGTGGAGGGCAGCGGCGGCCGCCGCCATCTTCTTCCCCCTCCCCCCCCCACGACCACAATGCACCGCGGCGGGAGCCCAGGCGGCCGTTGGGGACGTTGGGGAGGCGAGGAAGCGGCCCCGGCCCGCAGGGCCTGCTGGGAACAACGGCGCCCTGGGCGGGGGAGCCGCTTTGTGTCTCTCGCCGCCGCTTTTTTCACAGTTCCAGGAGAAGCCCGCCGGTTTCACCACGTCTCACATTTTGGCGGTGGTCGTCTTTAATCCCCCCCCCCGCTCCTACAATGCTCGACTCCTAGAGTTCAGTAGTAGAAAAGGGCAAGAGTCCAGGAGCACCTTAAAGACTAACAAGAATATTTTCTGGCAGGGTGTGAGCTTTCGTGAGCCACAGCTCACTTCTTTAGATAGTAGAAAAGAGCAAGAGCCCAGTAGCACCTTAAAGACTAACAAGAATATTTTCTGGCAGGGTGTGAGCTTTCGTGAGCCACAGCTCGCTTCTTCAGATAGTAGAAAAGAGCAAGAGCCCAGTAGCACCTTAAAGACTAACAAAAATATTTTCTGGCAGGGTGTGAGCTTTCATGAGCCACAGCTCGCTTCTTCAGATAGTAGAAAAGAGCAAGAGCCCAGTAGCACCTTAAAGACTAACAAGAATATTTTCTGGCAGGGGATGAGCTTTCGTGAGCCACAGCTCACTTCTTTAGATAGTAGAAAAGAGCAAGAGCCCAGTAGCACCTTAAAGACTAACAAGAATATTTTCTGGCAGGGTATGAGCTTTCGTGAGCCACAGCTCACTTCTTCAGATAGTAGAAAAGAGCAAGAGCCCAGTAGCACCTTAAAGACTAACAAAAATATTTTCTGGCAGGGTGTGAGCTTTCGTGAGCCACAGCTCACTTCTTCAGATGCAGCCAGAATGTGAATCCATCTGTCTTTAAGTAGAGGAGAGTGAATTCAGACAAGCATTCGTATGTAAATGTGAATAGCAGGCGTGATGGGATTCGGTGTGGTATTCAGAAGAGTCTGGGATGTCCAGGGGAGAGATGGGTGTGGAGAAATCAGCATTGGTCATGAGCCATGAATTCAAGGTCTTCATTCAGCCCAGGCCAATGCATTGTCTTTAGTTTGAATATCAACGGTAATTCAGCAGTTTTTCCAATCTCCCTTTGAAATTACTTTGTAAGAGAACTGCTACTCTTAAATCTGCAACAGAATGTCCTGGAAGGTTGAAATGTTCTCCCACTGGTTTTTGAATATTGCGGTTTCTGTTGTCAGACTTATGTCCATTTAATCTTTGTCTAAGAGACTGACCTGTTTGTGAATTATCCTAGAGTTCAGTTCTTCTGGGTGTGTGTGTGCTGTCAAGTCGCTTAGGACTCATGGCGACCCTCTGAATCTCAGTGTCCTCCAAAACGTCCTGTTTGCTCAGGTCTTGCAAACTGAGGGCTGTGGCTTCCTTTGTAGAGTCAGTCCATCTCTTGTTCGCTGGCAAAGACAGTCATGCTAGGAAAAGTGGAGGGCAGCAGGAAAAGAGGAAGACCCAACAAGAGATGGATAGACTCAATAAAGGAAGCCACAGCCTTCAATTTGCAAGATCTGAACAAGGCTGTCAAAGATAGGACCATTTTGAGGACTTTCATTCATAGGGTCGCCATGAGTCGGAAGCAACTTGACGGCACTTAACACACACACATCTCTTGTTGGGTCTTCCTCTTTTCCTGCTGCCCTCAACGTTTCCTAGCATGATTGTCTTTTCCAGTGACTTTTGCCTTCTCATAATGTGACCAAAATACGATAGCCTCAGTTTAGTCATTTTAGCTTCTAGGGTCAGATCAGGCTTGATTTGATCTACAACCCACTGATTTGTTTGTTTGTTTTTTGGCCATCCATGGTACCCGTAACACTCTCCTCCAACACCACATTTCAAAGGAATCTACTTTCTTCCTATAAGCTTTCTTCAATGTCCAGCTTTCACACCCATACGTAGTAACGGAATACGATGGCATGAATTAACCTAATCTTGGTGGCCAGTGACACATCCTTACACTTAAGAATCTTATCTAGCTCCTTCATGGCTACCCTTCCCAGTCCTTCTGGTGGCCTTGGAATGCCCAAAAGGGGCATTCCAAACCCCAAGCCTCCCCCTGTTGCCTCCCAGTAACTGGTATATCAACATGGTACGGTTGCCAGCCTCCAGGTGATGGCTGGAGATCTGCAATTACGTCTGATCTCCAGGCAACAGAGATCAGTTCATCGGGGGGGAAACGGCCGTTCTGGAAGGTGAACTCTATGGCATCATACTCCGTTGAAGTCCCTTCCCTCCCCAAACCCTTCCCTCCTCAGGCTCCACCTCCTCCCAAATCTCCAGGAATTTCCCAACCTGGAGCTGGCAACCCTAGAACATGGTCGGTCCATTCAGCCATCGGGGCTGATGCCATTGAAGGACCCAACCTCTGTGAATGCATCAAATCTCTTTCTAAAGCCATTTTATGCTAGTGACCATTTCTGCGCTTCTTAGCATAGATTCCTTTATTGTATATAGTGTGAAGAAGTACTTTCTTTGGAGTACAATATTATGGGAAAGAGAAAAACTATTCACTTCACCCACTTAATCATATCCCCCCCAAAAGGCAAAGCCTAAACTCTTTCTCCTCTTGAAGAAGGTACTCTAATCCCGTCATAATTTTGGTTGCCTATATCTTCCCCTTTTGCACTTTTATCCTTTTTGAGATGGAGTGATCAGAACTGTATAGAGAAGTGACAGAGAATAACCACTGGGAGGCATTTGGTTCCAGATGCCCATAGAAATACTTATTCATTCTCATTCCTTTAACATAAGAGTGCCTCCACAGTAGGGTTGCCATGTCCTTCATCGCCATCAGCGGGAGGTTTCTTGGGCGGAGCCTGAGGAGGGTGGGGTTTGGGGAGGGACTTAATGCCATAGAGTCCAATTGCCAAAGCGGCCATTTTCTCCAGGTGAACTGTTCTCTATTGGCTGGAGATCAGTTGTAATAGCAGATCTCCAGCTACTATCTTGAGGTTGGCAACCCTACTCCACAGAACAGCAATGTGATGCTGTCTATTTTTATTTATATTGTCAACATTTTCATCTGCCACAACCCTAAAATTTCTTTCCTGGGCAGTCACTGCCAGTTCAGATTCCATATGGCCTGCTGGGTGACCTTGGGTTAGTCGCAGTTCTCTCCAGCCCCACCTACCTCACAAGGTGTCTGTTGTGGGGAGGGGAAGGGAAGGCAATTGTAAGCCACTTTGAGACTCCTAAAAGGTAGAGAAAAAGCAGGGTATAAAAACCACCTCTTCTTCTTCTTGGCAGTACCATGAGTTTCTTCTGAGCAGCCAGGATATCTCCTTTTTGTGACCTAGTGTAGGTTACTTTGTTTCTGTTGGTATGTGTGAAACACACCGCTGCTCATCTCAGTTAAATGTTGATAAGAAAAAGCCATGCTGGATCAGATCAAGGCCCAGCAAGTTCAGCAGTCTGTTCACACAGTGGCCAACCAGGTGCCTCTAGGAAGCCCCCACAAAAAACAAGTTCAGCAGCAGCATCCTGCCTGTGTTCCACAGCACCTAATATATTCAGCATGATCCTGGAGATAATAGATATGCATCATGACTAGTATCCATTTCAACTAGTAGCCATGAATATCCTTCTCCTCCATAAACATGTCCACTCCCCTCTTAACGCCTTACAGGTTGGTAGCCATCACCACATCTTGGGGCAGGGGGTTCCACAATTTAACTATGCGTTGCGTGAAGAAATATTTCCTTTTATCTGTTTGGAATCTCTCACCCTCCAGCTTCAGCAGATGACCCCGCATTCTAGTATTATGAGAGAGGGAAAAAAGTTTCTCCCTGTCCACTCTCTCCAAACTATGCATAATTTTATACTTGATGTGAGAGTTATTCTGTTAAGTAGGAATCCTGTGTCTGTATTGGATAGTGATATGGGAAAATGCAAGAAGGTTGAGGTAGATGCACCAAGGCTGTCCCTTCATCCGCCTGAGTTGTTATGTCCCTGGTGAAAATAGCTTAATGTATCTAGTGTATTATTTATTCCTTATATGCAGTTATTTATACGCATTTATACTGTAATGTGGGATATGTTTTCCAAAAGGGTATTTACATATTTATTTGTTTCCCAGGCAGATAATTACTAGGGTTATTATTTAATTAACCATAAATAAATAGCTTGTAGTATTCATTGCCCTGTCCATTAAGAACATAAGAAAGGCCCTGCTGGATCAGACCAAGGCCCATCAAGTCCAGCAATCCGTTCACACAGTGGCCAACCAGGTGCCTCTAGGAAGCCACTAACAAGACGAGTGCAGCAGCACCATCCTTCCTTTGTTCCACCACACCCAAAATAATAGGCATGCTCCTCTGATACTAGAGAGAATAGGTATGCAGCATGACTAGTATCCATTCTAACTAACAGCCATGAATACCCCTCTCCTCCATGAATATGTCCACTCCCCTCTTAAAGCCCTCCAAGCTGGCAGCCATCACCACATCCTAGGGAAGAGAGTTCCACAATTTAACTATGCGTTGTGTGAAAAAATACTTCCTTTTATCTGTTTTGAATCTCTCGCCCTCCAGCTTTAGCAGATGACCCCGTCTTCTAGTGTTATGGGAGAGGGAGAAAAACTTCTCCCTGTCCACTCTCTCCAAACCATGCATAATTTTATAGACCTCTATCATGTCTCCCCTCAGCCACCTTCTTTCCAAGCTAAACAGCCCTAAGCGTCTTAACTGCTCTCCATAGGACAGTTGCTCTAGTCCCCTAATCATTTTGGTTGCTCTTTTCTGCACCTTCTCAAGCTCTGTAATATTCTTTTTTAGGTGTGGTGACCAGAACTGTACACAGTATTCCAAGTGTGGTCTCACCATAGATTTGTACAAGGGCAGTATGATATCAGCAGTTTTATTCTCTATTCCTCATCTAATTATGGCCAGCATGGAATTTGCCTTTTTTACAGCAGCCGCACACTGGGTTGACATCTTCATTGAGCTATCCACTACCACCCCAAGATCCCTTTCTTGGTCTGTCGCTGCCAGCACAGATCCCATCAGTGTATATGTGAAGTTGGGATTTTTTGCCCCAATATGCATCACTTTACACTTACTCACATTGAATCCCATTTGCCATTTTAATGCCCATTCTTCCAGTATGCAGATCCTTCTGGAGCTCTTCACAGTCCGATTTTATTTTAACCACCCTAAATAATTTGGTGTCATCTGCAAACTTGGCTACTTCACTGTTTAACCCCAACTCCAGGTCACTGATGAACAGGTTGAAAAGCACCAGTCCCAACACAGATCCCTGAGGCACCCCACTGCTCACATCCCACCATTGTGAGAACTGACCATTGATTCCTACTCTCTGCTTCCTATTTTTCAGCCAGCTCTCAATCCATAAGAGGACTTTTCCTCTTATCCCATGACTATGAAGTTTGCTTAGCAGTATTTGGTGGGGGACTTTGTCAAAAGCTTTTTGGAAATCCATTTACACAATATCCACAGGCTCATTCCTGTCCACATGCTTATTGACGCTTTCAAAAAACTCTAATAGGTTAGTGAGACAGGACCTACCCTTACAGAAGCCATGTTGGGTTTTGCCCAGCAGACCTTGCCCTTCTATATGCTTGACAATTCTATCTTTAATAATGCTTTCCACTAATTTACCCGGAACAGACGTTAAGCTAACTAGCCTGTAATTTCCTGGGTCCCCCCTGGAACCTTTTTTATAAATGGGTGTTACATTGGCCATTCTCCAGTCCTCTGGTACAGAGGCTGATCGAAGGGACATATTACATATCTTTGTTAGAAGTTCAGCAATTTCCCACTTGAGTTCTTGAAGAACTCTAGGATGAATACCGTCTGGTCCCTGTGACTTGTTAGTTTGCAGTTTGTCTAGATGTTCTAGGACTTCCTGCCTTGTTACCACTATTTGCCTCAGTTCCTCATTTTCCAATCTCCAAAATCTCTGTTCAGGAGAAGGAATCTGTCCTGTATCTTCAACAGTGAAGACAGATGAGAAGAATTCATTTAGTTTTTCAGCAATTGCTTTATCCTCCCTTAGAGTTCCTTTACTTCATGTTCTAAAAAAGTACTTGTAAACTGATAGGCGCTGCCATGTTCAGGGCAACTAAAAACGAACATTGAAGCAAAAATGTAATCTGAGCTCAGAACTGTTTCTGAGGTTTCTTCTGGAAGTGCTTTTTCCCCCTCTGGAATTTTCTGTCAGATGAGGATCAACTGGAGGGGGAGGAAAGTCAGCCAGATCTGGGGCTGTGTTGTTCGTTCGGCACATCTGGAAGCAGTTTATGTGGCTCACTCCACCAGGCAATGTCTGCATTCTGTGCAGCTCCAGAGTAGCTGAAAGGAAGGAAACCTGCTTTAAGTAAACCACAAGAGAATTTTAAAAGACATTTTCCTATCAAAGTATGTCTGTAGGGACCACGGAGGACTTTCAAGTCTCTCGCCTGCAGGATTTCAATAGTGATCTCACGAGAGATCCAGTTTTGGCATGAGTATTTTTTTTTGTACTGGACCATCCAGCAACCAAGAGCAGCTGCCTTGCAGTTATTTTTCTGGAGAAAGAAATCCTAATTGTTGTTCTGCATTTGAGAGGTAAGACATTTAATTCTGCAGGAACCCACTCAGTTTCCTTTCTCACTCCCGCTGCTGCACCCTCTCATTTTGTTATAGGATCTTCCAGTTGTGTCTGGGTAGAGTCAGTATCCAGTAACAAACTTCGAAGAGGTTTAGTAAATGCCTCTACAGAATACTGAGCAGATATGATCTCATTTTTTGAAAAATGAGACTCTAACTTTGATCTTATGGAATTTTCATTTATTAAACCAAAAGCAGCACCTTTGTGCTGGTTTGGATTCTAGAGTTTACAATCTGGTGTGGTGTGAGTTACCTGGGCGTGACTGTTATGAGGGAAAGCATATGGTACATTTCACATGGCAAATATGAGACTAAATGTGGTTTGGGGCCTTGGTGAATAGTGATAGAAAGATTTTATTTGCTTATAGAAAGATTGCTTTGGATTTTCTGTGCTTTAAAATGGAAAATACATAGGGACCTTTCAATCATGCGAAGATTCTTTGTGTGAGGAATGTCGAAGAACAATATCCTTAAAGGCCATATCTTTACAAACTCATTTAATAAATTATGCTGCAGTCCTATGGACATTTACCTAGGAGTAAGCCCCATCAAATGGTTGGACTACTACTGTGGTGTTCACAGTAGTACTGTGAGACCCAGGATCAAATCTCCACTTTGCCGTAGAAGCTTGCTTTGTGACCTTGGGCCAGTTACACACTCTTGGCCTAACCTACCTCACAGGATTGTTGTAAGGATAACATGGAGGAGAGGAGAAAGATGTAAGCCAATGAGTCCCCATCGGGGAGAAAGGCAGCATATAAATTAAGTAAATAAATAAATTCTGAGTAAACATGCATCAGATCACACTATACATTTATGAACTGGGCCGTTGTAATACTAATGAATCTGTTTGATAAGGACATAAGAACTACTGTGAAGGATCAGACAAATCGTCCATTTAGTCCAACATCCTGTTTCACAAAGTAGTGAACCAGATGCCCCAAACAGGCCCATGGCAGCATTGCAGAGGCCAAAACCTCTCACTGTTGGTTCCATCCAGTACAGGTATGCAGTGGGTTACTAACAGAACTTCCATGTTCAAAGGTAATAACCTTACATGAAGGCTCTGTTAATCATAATGGCTGATAAACATTAATATACCTATCCTCCGTGAATCTGTCTAACTCGCTTTTGATACCAATTATACAGATAGAACGTTTAACTGTATCTAATACAGGAATAAATTAAAAGTGTGATTGTAAAGGCTTTCAAGTTAGAATGATAAAACCCCTTATCGATAAACCACACTCATCTTGCTGCAGTTTAGACGTGCTCTGATTGCAGCTATAATAAATAATGCTACCTTTGTTTTGTTATTTTTTCTCTCATTGAGTGATTTTTTTGGGTGGGGCGTGGAGCCAAACAGTATCAAGCTGTTCCAAGCTGCCCTAAGTAAATGCTTTCTGACACAGAGAGGGAGATAATGCAGGGATCTTTCAAAGGCTCCTATCTTGCTGATAAGATGCAAAGCTAAGATTCATGGTAGTCCTCGGCAACCATAAATGTCATTGTCCAGTTGTGTGAGGCTTCAAAGGCCCTTTGTAAACTGCTTGAACAAAACTTGGGCAAATAATCGTTGCAGCAACACTGGGGTCTACCAGTGTGCATTGGGGGGGGGATCTTGGGCTAACAGCATGATGTATTTCTGTTTATCAGTCAGTGTTTAATGTGATAGATAACAATTCTTAACAGTTGTGTAGGTCTTTCAGTGTTTAAAGCATTACACATGTATTATCATAGACATATTTACAACAACCCTGTAAGGTAGGCCAGTATTATTATCTCCAGGTGGCAAATGGGGGGACTGAGGCTGAGAGAAAGTAGTTTGGCTAAAGCCACTTTGGGAGCAATCCTAAGTAAATATACTCAAAAGTAAATCTCATCTTATTCAATAGAGCTTACTCCCAGGAAGCGTCCTTAGAATTGCAGACTTTGTGGCTGAAATTAGATTTGAATAGGTCACCTTCTGGATCACAGCTCAGTCTTGCCACACTAGCTAGGGTTGCCAACAACCTGGAGAGAGAAAATGTCCTACCCCTTTAAACAGAGGCTTCAAGTTATGTGATTTACCTCCATGCCATGGACAGTTTCAACTGCCCATTTCCCCACCTTAAACCTCTGTTAAAAGGATAAAACATTTTTCTTCAGGTTGTTGGCAACTCTAACACCAGTTCATATCCTGGCGGAAAACAGCAGCTGTCTAGAGACATAGGTCCCATAGATGTGTACAATCCCCCATAGCCCATGCACCAGCTTTGTCACATGTTTCAACCTTTGGTGGTGTTTTAACGTTCCCCTCCCTTTCTCTCATTCTTTCAGCAACAGGTCGCAACCATACGAAAAGGACACATGGCTGTACTGCGAAAAAGTAAGAAACCTTCAGGGCTAAAATGCTAATTTAAAAATAATTAAGTCTCCCGTTTGTGACTGACACCCGCAGAAGATTCACTACCCAAAAGCAGGGAATGGGCAGGTAAGGCAGCAGAGTACCTGCAGTCCTAGCAGATGGGTGTTAGAGTTTGACAGGCAGGCCAACAGGCAATGCTGAGGTGTGCACAGTGCTAGTCCACTGTGGGAAGCGACAGTTGGAGGAACAACTGCGGAACAACAGGTAACCTGAAGTATTGCTTCGGCATTGGTTTGAAGCCTACTCAGGGCCCCACCTCCTTGGAGATCAGCCCTCGATTAAAGGGGCAGCCCTGTTTCTGAGGCATGTTCCCTGGCAAGGTTGCTCTGTGTCCTGCGTAGGATCATAGCCCTTTACTTCATCAAAGGAAATCTGTATGTATGGTTGCCTCCATGGCTGCTCCTCAGAATAGCCCAGGGCAAGAGTGTTCCCCTGCTCAAGGGTCTTGGTATCTTTGGACTCTTCCGTGAGGGTCTTTGACCATAACATTAGTTAAACAATATTTGTGTGAACAAGGGAGTGTTATTGTGTACTGTCACCAACAGGTGTCAGCATACCCTGAGGGAGGCAGCTGCCAGGGCTCAGGACTTCCACTGCCATTACCCCCACCCACGCACCTCTCCAGTCTTTACCCATGCTCCCAACTGTCATTGAGGAAGGGGGTGTAGGTGGTGCACAGCGATGGCGCTCCTAGTGGCAATGGCAGGTGGTGCAGCCAACTGACCATGGATGGTGGGAGGGCTTGCAAGCAGGAGAAGAATGCATGGGCAGGTGAGGGCATGCAGGTGTGGGGGTGGAAGAGAGGGCATGAGGGGGACCCTGGGCACTGTATGCCAAGCCCCCCCCCAAACCTGGTCCTGGTCACCATGTTTTATACAGTGGGTGGATACTATCTAGCAAAAGATGAGCAGCATGAACAGCAGTGACCGGGGGGTAGGGGCTGTGGCTAAGTGGCTGAGCATCTGCTTGGCATGTAGAAGGTTCCAGGTTCAATCCCCGGGGTCCCCAGTTAAAGGGACTAGGCAAGAAGGTGATATGAAAGACCTCAGTCTGAGTCCCTGGAGAGCCAGTTTCTGGTCTGAGTAGACAATACTGACTTTGATGGACCAGGGGTCTGATTCAGTATAAGGCAGTTTCATGTGTTCATGTGTCTTTCTGCTCCTGCTATGGAGTAGCCATCTTGTAAGCCACCTTGAGTTCCACAAGGGTGAAAGGTGGCAAACAATTATTTTAAACAAACGAACAAACAAAGGGATGGTGGACCTTCAAGAACTGATGGCAAAGGTGGGGATCTGCAGTGGGAGGAAGAAAACCCTGCTGCTTTTCTGCAGGCAAGATGTGTCTTCTGCCAGCCAAATCCTTGCTTAGGATCTACCCCAATGCTGATGATTAACAAGCTGTCTTTTCTATTTCAGTTAATCAGATTCTACTCTTCCTACTTGTTTTGACTGTTTGTGTCATCCTTTATAATAAAGTTCACAAGATGCCATCTACCTTGCTAAAGAATGAACCAGGTATGCACCTGTTGTTAGAATCTGTTTTTATTTTGCCATTGCCAAGGCTGAACCCTTCCAGTCATAACACAAGATAAGTAGGAATGTAAAGTCCAGAGCTGCTGGCATTCTGAGATTCTCCAAATGGCTTGCTGAGTTTCTCCGGCTTTTGCCCATCGCTGTTGGCTCTGTACCCTTCTCTACTACTATATAGCCAACAGTAGGCCTGTCCTAGTTGCCCTATTCCTTTGTGACTGCTTACAGTGCCTCTGCATGTAAACAAGCATGTGAGCACAGGCCCAGTATCATAGGGAAGTATGGCAGCCAACACCAGCGTGGCAGTAGTCGGCAGGTATGTGGAACAAAAGCTCATATTTAAATAAATGTTGTTAGTCTTTAAGGTGCCACTGGATTTTTTTAAAATGTGGAACAAGTGACAGACTTAGGTGGTAGATTAGGCGAGAAGTCTGATATCAATTCACAATGCCATTGACTTTCACCAAGACTTTCCTCCCAACTTCTTTTACAGACTTCTGTAAAGGCCCCTTCTAATCTAGTATAAAATAGAACTATATCATTGTGTGGAGCAAAATCAAACAGAAGTCCAGTAGTGCTTAGAGGTAAACAACATTTATTCCAGCATAAGCTTTCATGATACATGAAATACATCAGATACATGAAGTGTACATCTGTAAGGCAAATGAATTAAAGGCTACAAACAACATAAAGAGTAATCAGTCTGTTTACAGTGTGTGAGGACCATTCCCAACTGCTGATAGATCAGCCAAGTAGGATTAACATAAAGTCATATCTAGAAAAGTGCAGAATGAAACATGAAAAGCAGATCCAGTTAGAAAATTATAGAACAAAAGAAAAGTGAGGGAGGGAGAAATGAGATTTCCCCCTGCAAGTCCCCTGTGGGTTGCAGCTTGTAGCTGAACTAATTAACACATGTAAGGGGTGAAATATATTATTAGCACCTATAGAGAGTGAGAAATCCAAAGTCCTTGTTAAGACCTGGAGTGGCTTTCAGATTTCTCCCTCATAGGTGCTAACATCTTGTATGTATCACCCATTACATATGTCCATTATTTCAGCTGTATTTCTGTAACATTCTGATTTGACCTCCTTGTCATGTTTCACCCTGCGCTTTTGTAGATCAGACGTTACTCCTACTTTACCAAGCTACCAACCGTCGGGAGTGGCCTTTGTCCACTCTGAATAGATTAAATACTCTTTTACAGTTGTTTTTAACTGCCTTCTCTTTTTAACATCACACACACACAGTCTTTCCATTGTGTGCACTTTTTAATGTATATTCATAGGCCTTATAGATCTGATGCCTCTGAACAAATGAACACCGATTCATGAAAGCTTCTGCTGCAATAAACCTGGTTCGCCTCTAAAGTGCCACTGGATTCCTCCTGTATTATTTTTCTGCTACTAACTAATACGGCTACCCTTCTGGAACTGTGTGTAGTAACATATGGTTTAATTTTTTTTGAAAAAACAATAGATGACTTGGAGAGCCCCGAGGAAATGGAAGAAGACATTCCTGTGGTGATATGTGCTGCAGCAGGACGAATGGGCGCAGCCGTCGCAGCCATCAACAGCATTTACAGCAACTCTGATTCTAACATCTTGTTCTATATCGTTGGCTTAAAGAACAGCATCCCACATATCAGGTAGGAAGGTCTTCAGAAGTGATTTCAGTCCATACACGTCTGCCTATTTAGAGGAAAGGTTTAGAGCAGAACTACACGCTGTACCAACCAACACAACTTTCCTAACCGTGTGTCAGCCAGTTACCATTAATGGGGGGGGGGGACTGTAAAAAAACAACACCCGTTTCCCTGCCCATTTTCTCTTCTTGCAATGCCACATCCTTCCACAATCATCACAGACTAACTTAAACATCCATTCATGGGCCTCCACCACACATCACTGGAGATTGTTATGCTATGGCAACAATTTGCAACTGGATTATCCCATGCAGACAAGCCAGTCCAGTTATGAATGGTTGCTGGAATGCAACAATAGTGCAGTAATCATACAGTGACATGTGGGTGCTGCCACGGCAGCAGAACAATACACATTTATTAGCCTGCACAAAATTCCATTGCTTTAATAACCCCAGTGAAGTTTTACAATGTCCTATCAGGGGGTGGGGTCTTTTGTTTGTTTTTGTTTTGCTGAAGAAGCACAGTCCAAGTTGGAAGGGAGCACAGCTGTATTCTTTCCTCTCCCTGACACAGAAGCCAAAGTTGCTGTATTGCATCTTCTTCCATCTTATTCACCGAAATATCTCTGACTCATGTAAACAGCTAGCGGAGTATATTCAGTAGCAACAGCCAAAGAGGTACTTAGCTCGTTTGTGACACTGTTGAAAAGAGGACAGGTGTAGTTCTCAGAACTAGAAGAAAACAAAGCTTTTCCCCAAGATTCCCTGTGCATATAGAGATGGGGAAAGTGAATCCTTCCTCAAGCTGTCTACATAGTCAAAAGAAAAGGCAATTGTTGGTCATCCACATGTTAGTGTGTGATAACGCAATATAAAATGATGTCCAGGCTTCACCATTCTGAGGGGCAATCAAACAAATGCTTCAGCCATGGGGCCAGTTTAAATTCTACCTGGAATATCATAGTAGTAAAGTGAAGATTCATCTGAAAAATGCAATTGCAAATGGAAACTCTGGGAAGGTTTAAGATGATTCATAAAATAATAGAATTATAGAGTTGAAAGTGGTTATACAGACCATCTAGTCCAGTGATGGCGAACCTTTTAGAGACCGAGTGCCCAAACTGCAACCCAAAACCCACTTATTTATCTCCGAGTGCCAGTGCGCACCACAGCAACACGGCACAGCCCTAGGCCAGTGGTCAGCAAACTCATTAGTCAACAGAACCAAATATCAACAGTACAATGATTGAGATTTCTTTTGAGAGCCAAATTTCTTAAACTTAAACTATATAGGTAGGTACACTGAATAAAACTTGATATCATACTTAATAATCTTATTTATTGATAAAAATTAAATTGTAAGCCCCTGCCATTTCCCCCTCCCCGTCCTGAGTCCCATTAGGAGGCCAGGTCTACCCATTGGCTTTCTTGGCAGTAGACCTGGCCTCCGGAGGCCCGTAGAAGCCAATTGGTAGACCTGGCCTCTGAAGGGGGACTTTTTCCCCCTCCTCGGAGTCCAGGTCTACCGCCAAGAAAGCCAGTGGGTAGACATGGCCTCTGAGGAGGGAAAAAAGTAAGTAAGGCATCTATAAAATTAAATCATGACAATGACTGACAAACACTGTACATTTTCCCCATCTGCATTCTCAAAACTCTGCAGGGGGGCTTATTGTTGAGTTGTGCCTCTGAGTGGCAAATCCAAGGCAAAACCTCCCATTCATAAATGGCCAATAACCCCTGTCCCGAGCCCAGGCCTCCCCGGGCCACCTCGGGACTTCCCAGACACCGGAGGGGGCTAGCCACCACACGCGGAGGGAGAAAAGGAGTCAGGACGGCAGGATAAAAGCCCCTTCCACCCGTCCTTCCCTCCGCCCGTCCTTCCCTCCGCCTGCTGACAAACCTCCGCGGTTGGGCGCCTGGACGGGGGGGAGGGGGGGCGAAGCACTGACTACACCACCCCCAGGCAGGAGCTCACCCCCACAACCTACCTTTCCCCCGCAGGTTCCCCAAAGGCAAGAAGGGCAGACGCCCCTGAACCGGCCTAACTGAAGAGGGATGGGGGGGCTTCTGGCGGGCTGGGAGTCCAGCCCCCCCAAATACACGTGTGTGCACGCTCGCCCCACTCCTCCGCGTGGGCCCCTCCAGAGGGCCGCGGGGGCCGGCTGGCCCCCGCCGGCCCCTGGGAGTGAGAAGGGCGGCGGGGCGGAACACCCTCCGGAGGGGCGGGGGGCGCCAGTCGCCGAAGGAGGCAGGACAGGGTCAGCGAGCGGAAGCGGCGATGGACTCCCCTCTTCCGGGCGGCAAGAGGCGAGGAGGCCCGGCTCAACGGCCGGGGAAGGAGCAGTGGGAGGCCCCGATGCCCGCACCTCCCCGCAGGGATTTCTCCCCCCACGGCCAGGCCCAGGAGTGGCGCGGGAGGCCGCGGGGAATGGGGGTTCTCCACCCCCCCTCGGCTCCGGGCAGGGGGGGATCGGGACTGAGGCCGGGGCGGAAAAATCCGGCAGGGAGTCCAGGAAAGGGGGGGCTTTGAAACGAGCGGTTCAAAGCCCCCGCAGCCCAGCTGGGTGGCTGCCTGCCTATAGCCTCCCCCATCCGGGGCGGGGCAGAGCCGGAAAGGCCAGCAGCTGGGAGGAACTGTGCGTGCCGGCAGAGAGGGCAACGCGTGCCGGAAGTGGCACGCGTGCCATAGGTTCGCCAACACGGATCTAGTCCAACCCTCTGATCAATGCAGGCTCAACCTAGGACATCCCTGACAAATGTTTGTCCAGCTGTTGCTTGAAGACTGCCAGTGAGGGTGAGCTCACCACCTCCCTAGGCAGCCGGTTTTACTGACGAACAACTCTTACTGTAAAAAAAAAAAAAACATTTTTCTAATATCCAGCAAGGGATTTGTACATCCAGTGCAGCCAGGAGCCTCTCAACAACCTTTCTGTCCATGTCAACCAGCAGCCCGGACACTGTGGGCTCGTATATGATGATTTTGATTTATAGTGTGAGTTGTTGTCGGGTTGTCTTGAAGAACTTGTTTATGAAAGACAAGTATATATGAGTGTGTGTGTGTGTTAAACAACATGCTCATTGCTTGACAAGTTCTCTGATATGCTTCTGTTTCTTTTTCATCTCAGAAAATGGATCAAAAATTCCAAACTGAAAGATATAAAGTTTAAAATTGTGGAATTTAACCCCATGGTGCTAAAAGGGAAAATGCGACCAGATGCAGCTCGTCCTGAGTTACTTCAACCAGTGAGTATCTAGTCAACAGAAAAAAGAGAAAAGCAGCTACCTTTGAAAAAAGAGAAAAGCAGCTACATGTCCTTTTACATAGCAAGCATCTCTCAACCCTTGTGTTTCACCTAGAAGAAACATGACAACCCACACTTATTCCTACAATAAACCTTCCAAAAGCTAGATGAGATGGTGGACCTTTATTTTTGTCAAAGAGCAGAAGAAAAGAAGGAGAAACAGTGACTAAGGAATTAATTTGAGTCAGGAGAAATCAGCCACTGAACCTGCTTCCAGTATCCAGGCTGAGCTCCAGATTGTGTGTAGAATAATACTGATGTTTCCATACTTGCTTATTTAATTAGATTTACAAACCACTTTTCAAGATTTTAAAGTGGAGTACAGCCCAATGAAAACAAAACATAATCATTAAAATATTATATTGTAGATTTAATACAATGTAAATCAAAACTAAGTTTAGCAGCATAGAAAAATGGGTGGGCGTAAGACGTTAGGTGGGTTCTATGGGGCTAAGTAGGAATCAAAGTTGCAAGACAACCTAAGTTAAGAAATTTATTTTAAATCAAAACCTTGCAACAGTCAGAACAATACAACTTAATTTTGTTCAGCACATAAGTAACAGAACTTGCAGCCGATCATGTTTTAAGTTCAGCTGAGTAACTGGTTGTCTTTTGAAACCCCGTCAGATCAATCGCATAGCCTGAGGAAAGTATTAAGTGCATACTTAATTTTGCCTCTGGCTTGCCAAAATGTGTTTTGCAAATGATAGGTCACAGCTTTCACTTCCCCCCCACCTAACAGATGCCTAGAGATTTAAGTGATCATGAGCATGTGCAAAATATTTTTCTTCTATGACTGAGTGGCCTTAGATCTGGGAATAGGGGGAACTTGGTTTCCGGGATTGTTTGAATCCAAGCACCTGGTTTTCGTAACTGAAACTCAGACACAAAAGGCATCCAGGGTTTGTGTATCATTAGAAATATTTTTCCAGATAGCTATTTTATTGCTTATTATTCAACTGGCTGTTCCCACGATGCACCATGTAATGTTTCTGGATTCTTCTACTTATAGATTGAGACCCATTCCTCCCTCCTTTTTTTATCCAACAGCTGAACTTCGTTCGATTTTACCTTCCTCTCCTTATCCATGAACATGAGAAAGTGATCTATCTTGATGATGATGTAATTGTCCAAGGTAAGGGTCTCTCCCCCCACATTGTCTGAAGACCATAAAGTCTACACACTGCAAAGTTTTTAAAAATTAGATAATTTGTTACATATTCTCTAGCAAAAGAAACCAATTCTGATAATATTAGTTGTTTGAGTACATTCTCATTGTTTGTAGTATAATTTAAAAAATTGTAAACATATTCATGAGGTTCCAGTACTGTGCCAGCACCTGTACCATTAAACAAAAAAGTATAAAACAAGAATAAAATCAGGAATAAAGATGTCATTAGAAACATGGTACCAGAGGTTGCCGTTATTGAACACAGGCTGTTGGAAAGTATGAAATTGTTTTTTAAGGAATGGGTGGATATTCTCTGAGAAACATGGTATATTAGCTTTTCCTCACACAGGATACATATCATGACTATAGCTAGAGTTAAAGGTAAAGGTCCCCTGTGCAAGCACCGGGTCATTCCTGACCCATGGGGTGACATCACATCCCGACGTTTCCAAGGCAGACTTTGTTTGCGGGGTGGTTTGCCAGTGCCTTTTCCAGTCATCTTCCCTTTCCCCCCAGCAAGCTGGGTACTCATTTTACCGACCTCGGAAGGATGGAAGGCTGAGTCACCCTTGAGCCGGCTACCTGAAACCGACTTCCGTCGGTATCAAACTCAGGTCGTGAGCAGAGCTTTTGACTGCAGTACTGCAGCTTAACACTCTGTGCCACGGGGCTCCTATAACTAGAGTTAGGAAGCTATTTTTCCTATTGTTAAGATTATCTGGATTCTGACCACCTTCCAGGAGACATGTAACTTAATTTACATGTCTGCACCAAGTAGGTTATTTTAGTAAGTTTATTTCAAATCCCAGGAACTTCTTGCACAAGGCTTTTTTCTTGATATCTACATGTGGCACACTGCAGGATGGGGATCAAATGCAATTTAGAAAAAGCACACTTCTTGTTTTTAAATAAGCCCACAGCAGGCCAGCTTTCTTCTTCAAAGAGGTATTCCTTCCTGTGAGAGAGAGAAAGGTAAGTGCCTCTGTTGCAATGGTGCTAGCCTCCCATTTGTTTTGTAAGTATGTGCTTTTAAAAAAAATCTAGGGTAAAATCTTTGGGTGTTAACACTGTGAAAAGCGCAGACCTTTGAGGCTTTTGAACAACGCTGGCTTCCATTTTTTAAAGGTGACATTCAAGAACTGTATGACACAAATCTTGCCCCTGGCCATGCTGCAGCTTTTTCAGATGACTGCGATCTGCCTTCTACTCATGAAATGGTCAGAAGTGTAGGAATGCAGGTAAGAAATCTTTGCGATGTAAAAATGTATTCCTGGAGTATTTCCCCACTTAATTCTTCTGGAGTTTGAGTGGTTTTTTTAAACACAATAGCATAAGACAATATTGGAATTTGCATAGGTCTTCTGATGCTCATTATGTGACCCAAACTGAAAGAAAATAAAGGGATCTGAGTATATGCCTTGTAATGCATTCAGGATCAAAAAGGGAGGGACTTAGGGAAACAACCAGGCCAGGAAAGGTCCCTTGGTTGTAGAATTAATTGCTGTTATTAATTTACCCACACGGATTTATAAGATAGCAGAGGCCCCAGGTGACTGATCATGGAATTTCAAGTTGTGGTGTAGTGGCTAAGAGCGGTGGTTTGGAGCGGTGGACTCTAATCTGGAGAACCGGGTTTGATTCCCCACTCCTCCACATGAGCGGAGGATGCTAATCTGGTGAAACGGGTCAGTTTCCCCACTCCTCCACATGAGCGGAGGATGCTAATCTGGTGAAACGGGTCAGTTTCCCCACTCCTACATGTGAAACCAACTGGGTGACCTTGGGCTAGTCACAGCTCTCTTAGAGCTCTCTCAGCCCCAACTACCTCATAGGGTGTCTGTTGCGGGGAGAAGGGAAAGCGATTGTAAGCCGGTTTGATCCTTAAGTAGTAGAGAAAGCCGGCATATAAAAACCAACTCTTCTTCTTGAATAGCCTCTCATTCTTCACTGCTTAGAATGTTAAAAACAGCGTTGTGTCGTAGCTGAAGGGTCAGATGACAACCAGGGAGACCTGGGCACAAATCCTCACTGTGATGAGGCTTACTAGCTGACATTGGGCCCCTCACTCTCGCAGCCCAACGTACCTCAGAGTTGTTGTAAAGATAAAATGGGAGGAGAGGATTATGTATGCCATAGAGAGCTCCTTGGAGGATAGGACGACAATTTAACAAATAGAGTGATTGATTCTAGAAGCCAACCTCCTTGCTCCCCCCGCAAGACTCTCCCGCCTTGTGGAATGGCCCAACTGAGGACAGGGAAGCTCCCAGTCTCCTGGCTTTCCACGAACTATGCAAAACTGAACTATTCAAGAAGGCTTCTCAGCACAAGTAATAGGGTTGCACTGTACAAAATGGATTTACAAACTTGCTTGGATAAATGATTAGGGACTGTGGTCTATACTGCTGCGTATGGCTTATTGTACATAGGGTCCTATTTATTAAGTTTCTGTACCGCTTAATGTGTCATGTGAATACTTATGCTACGCTTCAGTTCTTTCTGGTGGTTCCAGACTTCTAAAATCCTAAAATTTAGAATTCTAAAATGCATTGGTTATTGAATGTCCCATTTTGTTGATTGTACTGACTCACTACGTGTAATTGGCCTTGGGTCCCTGTGAGAAAGGCTATAAATAACGTCAATAAAAAAAAAATAGCGGACCTTGAATGCATTTCTATGCAACCACATCTGTTTTTTCTCAGTCTAACACAGGATGGATGGATGTTACGAAGTCAAGCTGGTAAGCACACTGTGTAACTGTTGTATGTTCGTATAGTAATTTAACACTTCATTTTTTCCTTTTCTAGAACACCTATATGGGATTCCTAGACTACCGGAAGCAAACAATTCGTGATCTTGGCATTAGCCCCAGCACCTGCTCCTTCAATCCTGGTGTCTTTGTTGCTAACATGACGGCATGGAAGCACCAACGAGTTACAAAGCAGTTAGAGAAATGGATGCAAAAAAATGTTGTGTATGTACAAACTGCTCTTTTCCTTTTTCATTGAGAGGCAGATTTCTAAGGAATTTATCATGGAAGAACACCATGGTGGGTAGGCACAGACCCTTAATAATTTCTCCTGTCATTTTGTTTTAATGAAATGTGAATTAAAAGGGCTGAGGGGCTATTTAACTTCCCCCACATGCCATTTCCCCAAATTACTTATACCTCATTGGGGGGGCAGTTTGATAAAAGGAGCTTAGGGCAGCAATTTCCAGCCCAAAAAAGCACAAAGGGAAAAGAGTTAAATCTCTGCCACAGTCTTTTCCTTTGAATCACAGTTCCTGCAGTCATGTTGTTAAAAAATGTTGGGAAAATAATCACAGACCTACACTGATGTGAAATTGTGCACTCAGTGTTTTTGGCATTCTTTTCACTTTATATTGCTTTGCTGTACTTGCAGAGTCTCTATTACTTAATACCAGCCTAGCATACACAGCACAAATGCACTTTTGGGAGTCTTTCTTTTGTGTTAGCTCAATCAGCACACCCTACCGGGCATCTGAACAAAACATTGAGAGGGATCAGCGTGGTATCTCTCTTGCTTAA